>NC_141990.1:223245874-223887580 GCF_049901715.1 Pseudonaja textilis
ATGACATTTCATTTAGTCTCCATCTAAAAGGACCAGATAAAAAAAAAATCTCCTAAATCATTTTTTGGCCTGAAAAAGTCTTTGGTAAATGTAGTGGAATCACCAACTAAAGGAAAGTGGGGAAGTAACAAAGCACTCCAGCATGGAGTTTCTCCAAAGGAGGAAAAAGCAAGTGCCAGGCAACTGAAGCCCATATCAGCTGGTACCCAAGGGAATGCAGTCACTCTGGCAAGATTCTTGTAAAAGAGGTGATCAGTAATAAAGAACCTGCTTGGGCCTATTCACAAAGTTTTTGTGGTTCCTCGCACCTAACATTAATCTCGTTAGACTGACTTACATGACCCTAGGAATCAGCAAATATAGGCTTCAATTGTTTGTGCTCTGCCATTTCTTGCACAGAGCGATTCCATGGTAGAATGCCTTTTTTACTTTACGTTCTCCTTTGCTGGTGATTCCACCACAATAAAATGGTCAAGCTTTTGAAATCCAAATTATGTCTATTCCTGAAAAGAATCCATGTCTTTGTGAATAAAATAAGTGCACTCTCTTGATCTTCCATCCTAAATTGTTCTTCAAACAAAAAGGAGTTTGGTAATTTACCTTGAGTAATTTTAATATTTTTTGTTGAATCCTATCCAGTTGGGGAGAGACCAATCCATTTCCAATTGCCCCAAAACACCAATTTTCATAAGAAAAATCTACTAGTCTATGCATAGTTTGTTTGTAAAATGTCACTTTACTTCATTTGGGGAATAAACACCCAGCACCATAGTTTTAACCCCATGTAAATTAATTTCTATTTAGCTGAGGCTAAATATACAAAACAACTCTTTTTCTCCTTTTGAGATTTTCTGAAATAAATTCTTCACTCAAGGATTTCTAGGCCAAACATTTATATATTTTTTCTGTTATGTAGGAAGCCATGTTTTACTTTAATTTTCAAATGATTTCTTTGTTTTGAGAAGCATTATAGCATTAAAATAAAGTCTTGCATCTGAGAACCATCTTGCAATGTGCCAGTCTATCAAGCACTCAAGCTTTATAAAATGCTCATGCCATATTCAAAGTAACCAAAATAGCAATAATAGATGGGAAGAAGTGTTAGCGGTGATAGAGCACTGTTTGAAACCATCTGAAAAGTGACAGATTTGTGACATTCCTGGTATCCTCTTTGCTATGAACTAGAAAATACAGGAAATTCCAGTCTTTTATACTCAATAACTATCCATGGACTTTGTCCTATGGTCATGGAAGATCATATAGGCTCTGAAACACGCCAATCTGAGCCAACAGTTTGTGATATACCAAACAGTATTTAAAAATCCAAGTTTTGTTAAGCATTTTCTGTAAATATAGCTTTAATTTAGAATACAGTTGCTAGATTTTAAAGTGAAACTGGCCAATTTAAATCTACATGTGTTTTATTGTCTGCATTGGCTTCTAGTTTAAATCCATTTAAATCCTGTTTTTGATCTTTAACAGGCTAAGACCTGTTATCAGGATTACTTTAATAGGCTAAGACCTGAGATCAAGGATCACTTCCTTCCATATGTATCTAATTAGGAATTTAGATCAGTCTCAATTACTCTTCTCCATCTGTTTCCACTAAGTGAGGCAAAGCAAAGCAGATTTTAAAGTTTTAATTTCTAATTAATTGCTATTCTATTGTTTTATGATTATACTATTTAATTATATTAATTATATCACCAAACCAAGATAGAAAGTGAAATCCTAAATCTGAAATCACACTATCTGTATTTCCCCCTTAAAGAGACATGAAGACACCTTGCTAGCTATCTTTAAGGTTCATTCCTAATGAAACTTTCTCTCATCCTCTGCTAGTCACTGAATTTACCTAACTTTGCATTTAGCTGATCTGGTTTATTAAAATGGAGCTTTCTATCTACTCTAGATACAAGCCTTACTATATGCATGACTTTTGGTGCTTCATGACCGAAGTGATGACTCCATCAGGGGCTGTGACATGTTCAGCTCTCCTTTTCCTGTAGGATCTTTGTGATAGTGGGGGCTGGTAGCACAGCAGCTCAATAGATGGCTGGTTTGGGCACTAATTTCTGCTTGGAGAGCACAGATGAGAGATTCTAGATAGGTAATCTGTCCATGTAGACTGGTAATTTTTTTACAAAGAGGACAGTATCCAAATTTGAAAAGAGTACTGCGAAAGACAGCTGTAAAACAAGTATTACATTGAACTAAGCCGGTCATTTTGAAATAAAATAAAATCACAATCTCAAGCGCACTCACCCTAAATGTCTTATTGGTATTCTTGGTTTATAGTTATGTGATTCGCGCGCCTAATGGCACACGGGCCACTATCTTTCTTCTTTCTACTCACCCTCTGCTTCCTTCACAAGCAGCCAACAGTTCCTCCCACAACCTCTGGGAATTTGAAATTCAATGAAATACAATGATTCATTTAGTGACCATTCAAAGTTACCGCGGCACTGAAAAATGTGACTTATGACCATCTTTTACAGTTATGATCTTTGCAGCATCCCCATGGACGCGTGATCAAAATTCAGATGCTTGGAAACTGTTTCATATTTATGGCTGTTGCTGTGCCCCAAGGTCAAGTGATCATCTTTTGCGACCTTCTGACAAACAAAGTCAATGGGGAAGCCAGGTTCACTTAACATCCTTGTTACTAACTTATCAACTGCACTGATTCACTTCATAACTATGGCAAGAAAGGTTGTAAAATGGGGCAAAAGTCACCTAACATATGTCTCACTTAACAACAGAAATTTGGGGTTCAATTGTGGTTGTAAGTCGAGGACTAGCTGTACTCTGATGTTCTACCACTGTTCTGCAATAAGGATTCAGTCAAATGCACTTCCTCCCTCTCCCCATAAGACAATGAAGCTTCAAAATAGGTCCATGCAATATTACCCAGTAAGCCATACTAAGAATAGATACCAATTCTTTTAAATTTAAAAAACCCTCTAATTTTTCTTGTCTATTTGGAAGGTTGAAAAAAAGGGAAGAGTATTCCAGTAGCAATATCCTGCAACAGAAGGCAGGTGGATTTTGCTAGGCTTAGAAGCCACACATTGTATGACCTGATTCTATGACAATGGATTTCTCAGGCTGCTGTTAAGAGAGAAAAAAGAAGAAGAGGCAGCAAAACGAAGGGAAGAAGAGAAGGAAAGGTTCACAGTTGCATGTATTCTTGCCTTAGAAAGAAAGATTGGGATCCATTTATTAATAAATGCCCCAGCTTGCAAAATGCAGTACATTTACCTGCTAGAGCTTTGATCCGGGATCTCTCAAAGAGTCTGGCAGAACTGTTGTCATTGTCCAACTCATCATCGGAGGCTTCCCATCGAGCATTGATTCGATTATACTGCGGCTGAATCTCCAAGTGATCAAAATCAGTTGCTGATGTCATGTTCTGGGAGTGTTGTTGTTTCTCTAATTTCACCTATCATCAAAAGGGATATAAACCAATGTTACTACTCCAATATAAAAATGCCCTGTGTTTTTCACAGCTACTCCATGACACAACCCATGCAAATATTTTAAGTTAGCTTCAAAGTATGATTCTCTCTTACACACTGATGTATGCTAATTCTTGCCTAGAGAATTGCAGTACCTTCATCAGAATATTTGAATACAGCAGAATTAATGTGACCAACAGGTCTGGTTATAGAAAGATTATACTTAATAAAGTACTAGGTTTATACCTGTGCTTCACTACGAAACCATGTGATTGGGCTTAGTTTTGGGGGAGGAAAATAAGGGGGGGGGGAAATTGTGCCTCTGCCTATCAGCAGCCATCGGTACTCATCTGGCTAGTGTTCTGTCAGTGTGTGAGAGAATTCAGGGCTGTTTGGAAACTGAAACAGTATTTGCTGTGTGAGACTGGGCATGGCTTAGCTCAACTGTTCTGTACTAAAGCTGCTTGGTGCTGTGAAACTAAAACTGAAACTCCTCTGCTTGTGATTTGCATTTGGAACATATTTTTTTCAGGTAGGGAGGGGGAGTAGAACTCCTTAGCATCAGAGCGTGTTAATAATAATATACAAAATACTAATGCTCTGATGGTCATTTCGAAAAATCCTTTCTTAGCACCTTGAAGCCAAGAGGAACATGTGTGCCAAATTTCAAGTTTGTAGGCTTTATGTTTCTGGAAATTTTGTGATGATGCGTGAGTGGTATTTCACTTTTATATATATATACATACATACATACATACATACATGGTATTCAGCTTTGTTCGGGTATTCTTCCACGTCATTATAGTTATGCTTTTAAAGTTGTAGCAACGTTTCGGCAGAATCTCATCTGCCATCATCAGGCTTCTGTATTGTGTTTGTCTGTTTGTCTGACGAACACAATACAGAAGCCTGATGATGGCAGATGAGATTCTGCCGAAATGTTGCTACAACTTAAAGCACAACTATAATGACGTGGGAAAATACCTGAACAAAGCTGAATACCATACATGTAAGTACCTGCGAAAACTTAAGAAATATTATTATACTATATATATTATACTTATACTGTTTTATGAAACACTAACTAGCAGAAAGCTAAACTATGTAAATTGTGTACAAAATTTACTGTATCCCAAAATGAAATAAACCAGTCTTAAAATGAGTCAAACCCCCACCCCAATATTTTCCAACATGTTACTAAAGTGTCTGCCTATGTAAAGAAATCAAGATGCAAATAATATATTTTTAAAAAGTAACAAGTTGGTTTTTTTAAAAAAGTTAAAAGTTCAAATCATTCCTTTTTAATGTAAAAATATCATCTGTAAAAACCTTGAAATTAAAATAAAGAAGCAACAACAAAAAGCTGCATGGTAAAGTACCGTAAGTGCTGGTTTTTCTCTGTTAGAGGGAGGATGGCATTTAGGAACAATAAAATCAATTGTCTGGATCATTTTGGAGTTACACAGACTGGCCAGGGCTTCAAGAGAAGTAGTAACAAAAATTCCTCAAATATATTTGAGAAATCATATTTGCTGAACAGTTGTCTAGGTCAAATCAGTCTACCCTCTCAACTACTGCACAAGTTTGTAACACACACACAAACAGAAATATCAAAAACTGATCAGAAAGAGATCAATCTAGGACAGCATGAGAGAGATCCTACATCCTCAAAATCCCAGCCCTAGCTATACAAAATACCAACTTCAGCATGTTCTCTGCTGTATGCACAGGACCAAAAACAAATTGGGGCAGATTCATGAGTATCATGCCATATGTAGAAGACTTCACCCACACCTATCTGGACAACTTCTACATGGGTGCTGAAATCTCCCAGAATAAGAACCCTTAAGGAACTGGACTACTGTACTAAAAATCACCCTAATTCCACAGGGAAATGGTTGTAGAACAGATTGGATTGTTCACTAACAGTAATCCTACACTGTCCTAGCAGTCTAACTCCACCCATGTACCTCCAACATAAGCTTGAAATGGACATATTTTTTCAGATGGAACTTCTGGTCACTAAGATGGAATTCCTACAGACATACCATGCCACCTCTCCAGTTTCCCATCTCAGTCTGTTGTATTCTTTTCTCAGCCTTGTTTTCATGATACATGACAGGTCAGTACTTTCATCCAGGATTAAATTTTGCATCATGATCTTACTTACAAAGGGTAGTAATAAAAAGGACTTTCAGGTTAGGACGCTCATCTTCTTTGTCACTTTTAACTTATTTGTTTGAAAGGAGGGAGGAAAGTATGAAAAACTAGCCAGACACCTGCTCTTCTTTTCCTGCAAGGCCCAGGAAAGTGGAAAAACAACTGCAGCTTTCCACGGTTCTCCCTCTGAAAATTATCTTAATATTTACTCCCTCCATTCTTTATTTTTCCCCATCTCCCTGGCACATCTAATAAGACTATGCAGCAATAACAGCAGCAAATTTGAGCCCCAGTTTTGTTCCTTTGTAGGATAATAGCATGGCTCTTTAGGGCCACTTTAAAACTTCACAAAGGGGCATGTACAATGACTGGCAGCATTTCTCCAGGAGCTGATGAAGCCTCCTTCAGATCCAGATGGAGCAACGGATGAAAGATAAGACAAATAGCTAGATGGTAAAGTGTTTCCCCATTTTATTATTAGTTATTCCCTCTCACAGTAGATGCTATTATTAAACAGAAGGCATAAAGTGCTTCATCCATATCCACAGTTTACATTGCATATGAGCTGATTTCCCCCCATCATAATCTACACAATACTTTCAGTAGGAGAACGTCTAATATTCACATCCAAAATATACCTAGTTTCTTCTTCCCGACCCTTTCATAAATTCTGTCATATATTCAAGCTTTCTCTACAATAAAGGCTTTAAAAATAGCAGAGTAAAACAACACCGCTATTTGATAATGGTTTGATTTCCCCACTTCAATATGTTTCTTCTGGGTTAATTATAAATGCATTAAGAGGGAGTCTTCAGTTGATGATGGCCATTGGGATCAGAATTTCTGTTGCTAAATTATGAGGCCATAAAGTGCAATATCACATGACTACATCACTTAGTGATGGCAATCCTGACACTCCCTGTTGCCATCACTATGCTAGGATCATGGATCATTAAGTCTCAGGCAGCTTGCAAGCAGGCTGACAGGTAGGTAAGTGGCTGCTGCCCTGCCAAGAGGATGTGCAGGTGACTAGCGAGGCACAAACGCAACAGGACAAGGCTGTTGCTGAGCAGGGGAGGGTGCGTGGGTGGCCTACAAGATCACTATCAGATAACCATAGGAGTGCTGGGATAGCCAGAACATCAAGGATTAGTAATTAATTACCATTTATTCAGCGCCATCGTAACTTTGAATGGTCACCGAACAAGTGTTTGTTAATCAAGGATTATCTGCATACTAAGATAAAGATCACATAAACTATATCAGTTTCATCAAGATGACCCAATACAGTTTATCTAATCTATGCAAAAATCAATATGATCTAAGCATATGGAAAAAAATAATGTTTTACTTTAGTAAGATTTCTTTGCTTCATGATCTGTGGAATGCTTTCTTTTTCTTCGAAGACCCTTCTAACTGATGCCTTTATAGCAATACACATGTGATTTGATCTTATATCTTGTATCCACAAAGGACAAAAATCATGTGTGTAATGATTACAGTTGCCATGACTCACACGTAATACAAGCACATAATTGGAGTGTTTACATAATATCATCATCTCAGCTTGTTACAAATGCTACTAGAAATTGTCCCACTTGTAATTAAAGCTGAAAGTGCTAGTTTAAGAGTCTGCTTGTAAGGGATTAATATCTTATCCAATGCAGCAAGTGTCGATATGCTCAATTATCATTAATGACAGGGCCAAGAAATTAGAGTCCTTCTTGAGTACCCAGACAAGGTGTTTCTTGTAATGGGAGTAGTAGAAATAGGTTGTTTTTAATTAACTTTTGAAGTTTAATTTCCTTTAGGAAATTAATTCCTTTAGCAAAAATCTACATACCCATTAGATAGTAAGAAACATACGCAGTTTATTCAAATGCTGCTACCCAGTCCAGGTCTGGTAGCCCTAATTTTCTTCATTTTATCTGTATATTAACCAGATGCATAAAAATAATGGGAATAGGTAAAGATGATATCACCTTCTGTAATTTATTTATTTAAAAATACTGAGTAACTTTCTTCTTCTTGTTTATTATTCCAATCATGGCCATCTTGTTCTCTTTGCTCTTTTCTCCTGTTCTAACTATTTTCTTATGCCACATTTTATTCATATAGCTTATAGGCAGTTATGAGAACATGTCAAGGGTGAAATTCAACCACCTTGCACTACCTCGGGAGAGGTGGTAGGGACTATTTGAATCGGTTTGGAGAGGCGGTAGGGATGGTTTTAATTGCTTGGCCCCACCCATGCCCGCCCACCTTCTTCCTTTTAGGGACTGAATCCCACCGAGCCACGCCCACAGAGCCAGCAGGGAAACATTTTGAATTTCACCCCTTCGGTATGCGTGTACATATATGTGCATGTGCACACATACATAGATTTACATTAAAAGTGAGATTTCCACTTGCCAATATTCACTTAGCACCCAATGGTTTCTTCTGAACAGCCTTAACCTCTGCTAGTTTATGGTAGGAATTGTTATTATGACTTGGAATAGATACAATTATAGGTGAAGCTAAGGGTAAAGATTTCCCCTGTCCAGTCATGTCCAATTCTAAGGGACAGTGCTCATCTCTGTTTCTTAGCCAACAGAGCAGTGGCAGGATTCAAAAAGTTTTACCACCGGTTCGGTGGGCATGGCTTGGTGGGCATGCTTTGCATGAGCATGCCAAACATGCACTTTGTTCAGGCGCAGAGGTGTTTGCACAAGCAAGGGACGTTCTGACTCACCTCCTGCAAGCCTGCACTCTCCTGGTCGTTTCAGCAGCTGCCGCGCAGCACTGAAACTGCTGTGCTGCGCAAAGTAGCTGCGCTTCAAAAGCAGAGGATAAAGGTGAGTATGGGAGCCGGTCGGTCGGGTGGGCCCAACAGCAGAGCAGCGGAGATAACTGGTTCGGTCTCTGTTGTTCATCACCACTACCGGCTCGGGAGAACCGGGCCGAACCGGTAGGATACCACCACTGCAACAGATCCAGTGTTGTCCAAAAATATTTCTGTAGTCATATGGCCAGCATGACTATGCACCAAGCCGCATGGAACCTTTCCACCAGTGGTTCCTATTTATCTACTCGCATTTGTATGCTTTCAAACTGCTAGGTTGGCAGGAACTGGGGCAAGGAGTTCACTCTATCACATGGTGCTCGGGTCTGAAACCTGAACTGTCAGCTTTTCAGCTGACAAGCTCAGTGTCTTTAACTGCAGAGCCATCATGGCCCTACATTTAATACAAGTGATTAATTTTGAGACCAAGAAAAATGTTATGCCAAATATAATCATGTAACCTCACAAATTTTATTCAAGCTGGTTGTTGCCTGATTTATAGAACATTGTGAGATAAAAGGTTTTACAGCTCTGTTGTGGCATCTGTCCATTTAAAACTACCTTTTTCTTCCACCATGATTTTTGATAGTCCTGTGTTAGGATGGATATCAATGGTTGTGTTTCTTCCTGTCATTTAGTCACCAGGCCAAACTTCTACCACCAGGTCAGCTAGATAAATGATTTCCCTACTCCTTAAGGTGATTTTCAGACATAGTATCCATGGATTTTATTACTGATATTCCATATACGAAGGCCTGAGATGCCCTTCTGGTGGTAGCTGACCTTTTTTTTAAGGTGGTTCATTTCATTCCCTTTTTTGGCCTCCTAAGAAAACTCATCTATTTGTTTGACAAGTTTTCCTGAACTACAGCTTGTCAAAACATTTAATTTCTGATAGAGATACATAGCTCATGGCATATTTTTAGGCGGCTGTATTTCAACTATTGGATGCTAAGCTCCACCTGTTCTCTGGTCATCATCCAGTCGGATGTGGAAATGGAGAAGATAAATGCCACCTTAGGGTAATATCCTTGTTGCTATGTAAACTACTAATACAACAACTGGCTGAAATTGCATATTATAACATCGTTCATGCCTCTACTCAGATGTCACCATTTCAGGCCACTTACAGCTACCAACCCTGCTTCCTGCCAAATGTTTCCTAACTTTTCCCCATTCCACATACCCTCCATTTCTCCAATAACTGCAAGAACTGGCTCATACAAAGGTCTTCTACAAGATCTCCACCATTTCCATTGTCTTACATTAATTTTGGAAACCACAACCAGTTTGCCATTAGATTTCTCCCCTCCAATTGGCATCTAAGAAGTAGGATGTCAAATTTATTACATTATTTCCAGTATTTGCACAGTTCAATACTGACACCTTTCATCTGCAGCTTCCAACCATACTCAATATGTACAGCTTTCCACAATTGCTTCCTGGTTCTGAACTGTCCCCTGCAAAGGGAAGGAAATTTCCTTATTTCCAATTGTCTAGTGTTAGGAAAAGGTGAGGGGGAAATCTTGAAAGAAAGGAACTTCTCTGATTTCAACCAAAAAAAAAGAAATGAAAATTATTCCCTTGAAATCTGAAGGAGGGGAGGGTCTCTATCAGCTCCTGTTTACAAAATGTAGAAATGGAAAAACACAAGTTCATCCTTCCAATGTCTAATGGGTGGAATTAAGGAGATACTCTTGGTACAACCAAGTCCAAAAAAGGAGAGGAAGAAGAAAATGGAGAGCTGATGTGAGAGTTGAAGCTAGTAAAGCAAGAAGCAAGTAAGTTCAAAACAGGCAAAACCATCATGTAAACACAGTGAAGCATCCCTTCACATTCCCATATGTGAAAAGAGCAGTGGCAAGTCTATCATCATGAAAGGATATATATTCTTGTATTCTATACTAAACATGTCTTCTTCCAATTTGTGTTTATTTAACCATAATAATTTTTGGTCTCATTTAATTATGAAGTATGGGAGATCGAGTATCTGAAGAGTCACAAGTCAAGCCATACCCATATAATCAGGGAAATCAAGGTTGCTTTCACTCCTATGTCCAGGTCTAAGGCAGATAGGACTGTAGCTCTATAATTGGTTTATTAACCAACCTGACTAATTTGTTTATTTTTCAGATACGGGAAGAGGACTTAAAGCCTTTGATTCTATATAAATATTATTGCTGCTTCAAGTGTAATTATTATGACTTTTATTCAAAATCCTGTCAAACAATCTGATGTGATACTGCTTGATTGTTAAAAACCACTTGAAAAAAGCTAAGCACCTCCAACTAAACTCATAGTACTGGAGTTGCAAACATGCAAATAGATGTGGAAGAAACAAGGGAGATGGCTACTAATGTCACAAAGTTATTTTAACCTAGACACACAATACTGTTTCAAACATTATTGCTTTGGAATAGAGCTGGTATGAGGGCTGGCCTTGGAAAGCAGCCTTGGACTAGAGGAGCATTTTGTAAACACAGACCAGGTGCAACTAATCATCATCATGAGACTGGGAGAGAAAAAAACCTCACAGGATTTAAATTGGGGGAGTACAATTATTTTGAACCCATTCTTAACCTTTGCCATAACTAAGCTTGTTTGTGTCTTCAATAAAGTATCTTGCCTACTAACCCAAGTCCCTGACTTCCTATGCCAATTACAAGTATTAGAGAAATAATTATTTAAGTGTCCTGGGATACCTTATAATGGGAAATGAAATACTTATTTTATTTCCCTAGATGATAAATTACACAGTAGTTTAACTTCCCTATTACCTCCCATGTTAGAAAACAGCCCTGAAATAATAAGTGATACACTTGTCTATGAATATAAAAATTATCTAGAAAGGCATGACATTCTTGCAAAATTATCTCTATTGACCAGAAATTAGATAGGCAATTTTTTTTGTAATGTTCAGTTCTGCCTTGCACTTCTCTAAGTTTTCTATGTCTTAAACAAGATAAGTTTATCTTACTAAATGGACTTTATGCACAATTCTACTCAGAAATGTATTGCTGACCATATTATATCATAGTATGTTAATCACAGTAGATATCTTTATCATCCAACTGCAGATAACTTTTCCTAATTATATTATTTTCCTTCCACCTCAATTCCCCTCCCCTCCCATATTCATTCCCTATATCTTTCTCCTCTTAAATACTTCTGTGTGTTTGGCCTGTGCATGAAGCTTTCTAGAAAGCATAGTCTGCTCTGAATACCATGCCAAGCACTGTTCTAATAATACTACCCAGCTCTAACATTCCTGTCATCCATGGATATTTTTGTCCATTGGAATTGCTTTCCTGCTCACAGTGTTACCACTGCTCTGAGCAGGAAGTGAGCTAGTATGGATCGTAAATAAAGCAGGTACCTGTACTATCTCATCCAATTTCCTCAGCAATGTCTTAGTATCCGGTAGAAATTACGCTCAGGACATCAGCTACACTGATGCCAAAATAGGAACATTAGATAAGGAAAGGGCTTTCTAAGCTTTTGGCAGGTATTATAACCTGGAATGTTGGGCAGTGTATGATGTATAACTAGGATTACATTAAAGGAACTCATATAAAAATCAATGAAGGAAGAGAGCACAATTCATGTTCCATCACTCTTATACTCTTAAATTTGAACAAATGATTATTCTTAATTCTCTATTTGAATATAAAAATGAAATGACATATCTTAAAGGGTTTCTGAATACAAACCTGCAATATAAATTTTTTTTCCTGCTACAGCACAAGATAAGAAGCACAAATACAATAGGATTAAACTGACTTTCATTAAAGTTTAAGACAAGAGAGTTGTTTCCATATTTTTTCTGTTCATACTTTACTTTTACTTTCCATGGGCATCACTCCATTGCATTTTTATATTGTAAAAATTATTTAAGCAAGGTTGGAACTGGCTTTTTAACTGACAGAAGAGTGGGACAGTTCAATTCCATGCATATCTAGCATTTGTTAAAGACACAAAAAAAATTCTTGAGTATTATATGGGGGCAGGGATATAGATTTGTACATGAGTAGGTTGTATAACTGAGAATACTCCAGAGAGAAAGAAAAAAAAAAGATTAGCCTAACTCCAAACTTTCCCAATCTGACCATCTTCAAATGAGTAGACCTTGAAGTCCCATAATCCATAGGACTAAAAATCTTGCTAACTAAGAAGCTGACGTTTAACTCATCCAGAAGACACATGATTAGAACAGTCTGGTGTATTCACAGTATCCATATAAGTTAATATTTCCTCATGGACATATATAAACACATATATTTATGGTCGTACACATTGATCCACGGAGATCCATAGTGACTAAAATGTAACTGTTTCATCCAAAGAGATTTCATGCTTAGTTTCAGAATATTGTAATACTGTTTTTGTATGCAAAGACATTTTGGGAACCTAAAATGTAGGTCCCTTTAGGAATCATAAAATATTAAGTACAGGAACAAAAACTTTTAGGCTGAAGACAGTTTTTAAAGAAAGCTCTATAACTTAAGAGATTATCTCTATATCCAAAGAAATGAAGATGAAAGGATGCAATTTGGATGTGATAATCAATTCCTATTTTCAAGTACCTTCAATTTTGGGGGGGAAAGTGGGAAGAGACAGATTTTCTTATGCTTTGATGAAGATGCCCTTGCTGAACTGAACCACACCCAAGAAAGGCGTAGTCTCTTGCAATTTAGCAGTTGAATTATCGGGGAGGGGGGGGGGTTGTGTCTGGTTTGGCTTTTCTACTAACCCCACCCACCTACCTACTTCCATGTGCAGGCATTGATAGTGCTTCTTGACTAGCTGATTCACTGCAATGTGCACAAGTGTTGAAGTACAACACAACCCACATGGATTTCTGCTGTTTGGGATTAGTTAAACCACATTTTTCTAAAACTGTTTCCCTAAGAAGGATGAATTTCTGCATTCAGGATAAAATGCTTTTTAACCCCCTGCATCACTTATGTCTCTACCCAGAAACAAATTTTGCAATGGAGGGATTAGTTTTCCTGGACACTGCATAAATATGAAACAGTTGTCAAGCACTTGCATATGACCACAGGCATGCTGCAATGGTCATAAGTGTGAAAAATGATCATAAGTCGCTTTTTTAGTGTTGCTGTAACTTTGAATGTCACTAAATGAACTGTTATAAATCAAGGACTATCTGTATTAACTTGGCTGCTAGAAGCAGTGGTTCTTCATCTGGAGAGCTTCAGGTTTCCCACCTTTTAATAGCACATGTGTGTGTGTGTGTGTGTGTGTGTGTGTGTGTGTGTGTGTGTGTAATGATAAACATATAGCTACCCATTAAATTGTTATATTCCAGTGCAGAAAATAAAAGCAAATTGTCTCACTGTGGTGGGAGCTTTTCATGGAAAAGAAAATATATTTCCTGTGAATACCTATTAATTTTTGAGAGTGCATATGCCATGTGCTTTTATGGCTATAAGCCATCTTTCTAGTGGAATGTTGCCACAGTGCCATGAAATGCATTGGTTGTTCCCTCTGTGAACTGGACGCACTATAATACAGACAAATATTAAGTAGGCAATCCTATGATAAATTCCAGCCACACTTCATTCAGTTCTACCAGTTTTCAGTTTGCAGACTTCTCTGACAACATTGCAAAGCTAGAGGCAAATTAAACAGCAAAATTGTTATTGCTTGTTTTAAAAAGAAAAGTCTTATGACCAGATATATGTATGAGACACAGAAATGCACACCAATCGGAGTAATTGAACACTTTCTTTCAGTAGGATAGAACCTTAAATACAGACACCATGCTGAAAGTAAAAAATGCTGCCTCAAGCAAAACATTTCAAAAGCAATTGTAAGTCTGATGCTAATACTTTCACTGAATAGGAGTGCAAAACTGCTACTGTATTGTTGGCCAACTATATTTCTAAGTGTGCATGCAAGCACACAAACACACACAGGCACACATATGCGCAAATGCACACGTGTGCGCGCGCGCGCGCACACACACACACACACTTATCCATAAAAGGTGCCTACCGCAAATTTCCTTGGCCACGGGTAAGTAAGATTTTATGGTAGTCTTCATGCAGGCAATTCCATAATTATATGCTTGCATTAAAGCAGTAACAATGAATGGTAACTGCCTCTTTCTCTTTGGTCCCTCCCTCTCTCCTTCCACAGGCTGGCGTGATAGAGAGGGTGGGGAAAACATGCATGCCAATGCAACTCATTTCAAAGATATAGATAGCAAGTGTGTGCTAAAACTATCTACAAACAGCTGTCATTTCAAAACAGCTCTTAGAGGATCAGGTTTTCTCTTGAACCCCCCGGCATATATCTGTAGAACATGGGCAGCAACTGGGAGTCACTATCAGTTTCCATAACACCTTTTAGCATGCAGAATCTTGAATAACTGTAATGCCTTTCATAGTACCCTGATAACAATTCAGCACAATAGTTCAAACTACAGAATGTAACTTGCCTAAATCACCTAACAAACCACATGATTTAGGGGTAGATTTCTATCGTCCATTACATTAAGATCCCAATGCTTATTCCTATGTCGTGATAAACATTTAAAGAGATATAGCCAGTTATAGTGAGATGAAGAAAGTTTTGCAGAAACAGCGTGATTGTAGCAATCATTTAACTGAAAATTGAGGATAAATGTCAAAGGATCATAAAAAGCAAAACATAGTGTAAACAATTTAGTTTTGTTGAAAAAGTGAACTTTAATAAAATAGGAAGCCCAGTGACCACTAGCTTAGTCCAATATCTATGGAGATTCTCAATCGTCCAGGTCATTATTGTCCCAAAGATGCATTTTCCAGGTGCTTTGGAAAAAGCACCTTTGGGGCAGCTTAGTCCAATGTCTGAATTTGTTTCATTTAAGATAATTTATTTTACAATACAGAATAGGAAAATGGGTAATGCCTCTTTCACTATTTGTAGATTACATTAAGTTTGATAATTATTATCCTAGTGATCACTTCATAATTTCTGTTAAAAGAAAGTTCAAGATCATGTTACTTACTAAACGAATGAGTCCTTTACTACCAATCTCTGCTATCAGAAAAAAGACATTATGGTGCCTTGTTTTGTCCTCTATGGCATAATTTCAGAGCACACAATTTACTTTTTACAAACTGGCAATATGCAAGTGTGCCAAAGTAACAGAAAGAACCAGGCAGGCAGATCATCAAAATAAGCAAAAAAGAATGCTTACATTCGTTGTCATCTGTGATACTATTTGACCACCTGGCTAATAGGCCCCCAGGCTGTACACACATCTCTGGACTCACATCTATCAACTCTGCAGTAATGGAGTGGAGGAAATCTATCTGTTTCATAAATACCTTGAAACAAAACAGGGTTTATGAAAACAACTGAACATTTGAAAACAATTTTATCTTTTATATAAAATGTATTCACTCCAGAATTCAATAACCCCGGGCACAAAAAATAAGAAACTGAGAACAAAAACTTCAGTGAAATAACTTTAATAACTTTAATCTATCTCCTGAAACAAGAAGTGATACATTGCAAAATAATGTTTAAAAATCCTGATACTGTATATTCAACTAAATTCTAGCCTACCGTATATTACCTTTGCAGTAACATGTTAATGTATCAATAATTTTTGTAACATTATAACAATTTTTATATGCTAAACAAATGTTAATATAATATTTAAACTACAGCTCTGCCAGCACTTTCAAATGAATCTCTGCTTGACTGAACCAGGGCCAAAATTCAGAATTATTTCGTCTAATGATTTGGAAATGCACATGTAAGGTAAGGAGACAAACTGCCTCCCAGAAGAACAGGCACAGAATATTGCTTTTTTTCCTTGGTCACAATTCTGCACACATTTATCAATAATTCAGTGCTACCTATGGTAGCTATTTCATTTAAATTTTGAATGGGTATCAAATACAGGGTTGCTACCTTGCCAGTAACATCAGGAAAACACAAGTCATGAATACATACTTTTGAGCACTGTTTTTGTTTTGACAGATGTTCAGCAAAATTTGCATTAGCACAACATCCCTGAAGCACTGAATTCTACAGACATTATTTTAAACACTTGGCATACATTGGAAGTTAAATACTTCTAATCTCAGATAACTATCAACACAATCATGTTAGTATGTTGACATCTGAGATCTCTTTTACCATTGCATTTTAAATGCAAACAGAAAGTATTAAATGTTCCCAGTATGAGCTTGCTCATTTAAAATCAGTTTGCACATTTATTGTCCTTCAGGTTAACCATAAAATACATAATTTTAAGATATCCAATGTAAAACTCAGAGTTGTTTTATAATCTCTTAATGAAGACAGACCAACAAGCTGAACAGGAAAAAGATTAGTGCCTAAAGTATTTTAAAGTACTTGCAAAGAGAATGCTATATCAGGCTTTGTACAAATTTTTTAAAAAATGCTTGGAAACCTGTTTCATTGCTTCAATTCAGTTTGAAAGCTAGAACTTCAACTGAGAGCCAAGTTTAGCCAAGAGTCTTTATTGTCCAAAGTCTTGAATGCTTGTGGTCGGCCATAAGCATTTAACATTCTCTGGGGACAAGTCAATTTAGATTCCCCTCAACTTTGATTCCCTTATTCAGGTAGGTAACTCAACAACTCTTTGTCCTGATATTTTAATTTTTCAGCTTAAAAATTTTAAGAAAATGGACAGGAAACATTATGATATATAGGTAGTCCTTGACATACAATTGGGTCCACAATTTCTATTGTTAAAGAAGGTGGTTGTTGAGTGACTTGTGCCCGATTTTATGACCTTTTTTGCCATGGTCGTAAAGCAAATCACCGCAGGCATTAAGTGAATCACACGGCCATTAAGTGAATCAGGCTTTCTCCATGGACTGTTTGTTGGAAGCCAGCTGGGAAGGTCACAATGGTGATCACATGATCCCAGGATACTGCAACTGCAACATTTTGGTTAACACATGCCCAAATTTTGATCATGTTACTATGGGGATGCTGCAATGGTCGTAAGTGTGAGGACTGGTCACTTTTTTCAATGCTGTTGCTAACTTTGAATGGTTACTAAATGAATGGCTGTAAGTCAAGAACTACATGTACTTGTTTATTTGACCCTTGCCCTATGAAATTGATTGCCAAAATTGTGACTTGCAATGATTACTACACAAGGCAGTTGTTCAGTAAGAATTACCTCTACTGATTTAGACAACTCACTAGTAACTTAAAGGAGATTCATAAGTTCAGAATCACATTCTGTCTGTACAAGAAACTATTTTGGAAATTAGGTTACAAAAATATTTTAAGAAATGACTCTGAATAGGGATTTCCTGTTTAAAGAAAAGGAATGAAGCACAAAAAAAGAAAAAATTGGCAATGTTAGTAGCAGTTATCTGATGAAAATATTATATCATATTATAAATTCCATTGTGTCAGACAAGTATAACCATTTAAGCAAATGTGGGAGCCCTTTTGGAAAAAAATTCCTCTAATTACCTTAACATTATTAGGAAAGTAATTATAAGCTATTTCAATAGATCTTTGAAAAGAAAATAATATGAGAGGGTTTCATCTTGTTTAAAGAATATATTTTTATATAAAGTTGTGATCCCTTAGCATAGGAATTTTTATTCTTTGTATTGTTTATTATTAGTTATTTTTGTTATTTTATCTCTGTTTATAAATGGTAGGAATGATAACCACTCAGAATCAATTCATGGATCATATAAGCTAAGTAAGTAACTAAGAAAATAAATAACTTTTATACAGGATATTGCTTTTTTGTTTTTTGAATTGGAGACAGCTTTATTTGTCTGGATGCATATAAGAATAATATGCCACCATCTTCCTCCATTACAAATTTACTAGAAAAATGACAGCCATTATCCTTGGAATGAGACAGGATATGAAAGCATTAAATTGTGAACACAGTTTAAATACCGGGCAGGTTATGTCTGATAACAGACCTTTTCAGACTGGAAGATTGTGAAAAGTCTGGGCACATTTATAATTGGCTTATTAAGAAGTATTAAGATTCTTCAGGACAATATGAATCTCGTTCTTTTGTCTGCCCATCTTCACCTATAGATTCCTTATACTAGAGCAGGGATGTCAAACTCAAGGCTAGATCAGGCCCGTGGGGTCCTTAGATCTGGCCTATGGGGTCGTCCTGAAAATATAAAAGGACCAGCTCTGCCAGCCAAAACAGCCCAGTTTGTTGATACTTCTAGAATTGACAGTCCTTTTCAGTTCTGTAGAAAATGGAATTATAGAACTTCTTTTAAATTGTTCTTAAACGTGTTTTTACAAAAAATTTAAAGATTTTAATGAGCAAATGAAACAGTTAATGACAGATTTAATTTCTACTGAAGTGGCCATAGATACATCATACACTCCCTGTATTTGGAAGTGACTGATTAATTATGTCCCATTAAGTCATTTTCACCTTTTAGCAATTATATAGATAGATTTTCTCCAAGATAATACAGTATATCCCTAACCTGTTCTTGCACAACTCCCAAAAGTATTCTCATTGCCTCTGCAACTTAGTCCCTCTATCTTGCACTACTAAAACAGTGTCTTTGAAGATAAATATCTACATATACTCCATTAAAAAGACAACAACAATGGGTTACATTTAAGTGCTGAACAGAAACAATAAAGTCTTAACTGTTTATGAGACTCATTCATCTTCTTATCAGTTTAGATCTTTGTGAAGTATTAACTTAACAAGTTTTATGTTTCCAGAACAAATTCTTATTATTGCATTAGGTAATCACATACTACTGTATATAACAAGATACAAATGGTATGTGTATATAGATTATTTCCTTAACAAATTTTGATGCTGAGATATCTGCAGATTTCACCTTGTTCTTCCAGTTTTGTTCAGTCAGCTCAGACTAATTTATAAGGGCTGTCAAATTTCTGACAAGATTACACTTTTAATTATGTTTTTGGACTAGGTCAAAATAGATAGTACCTGGCAGTTATAATTTATCTGAATACTGAGAAAGTCTGTGATCTGATTGTTAATAACTTTCTGATATAGATTTTGTTTTACTTTCATAAAGTTTTATATTTTGAATTGATATGGTTTATTTAGCTCCTAAATTATGAATACCGAATAAGAAAAAGTTTAGTAAGACATGGTTGGAATCAACTTTGTTTTAGAGATTGCCACATTTTGAACTGTAATAATTATATTAAAGTGACAATCTCCAAAACGATGTTGATGTAATTGAATCAAACACTGTATGTTAAAGATACCTATATATTTTCCTAGCATTCTCCCTAATATTTGTAACCTATCAAGATATTGAGATTTGAGGATTTTTTATAACAGAATACTGCATATTCTCAACAGGCATGGTTTTTCATTATCTGCTCAGTTACTACTAGATTGCCTGGAACAACAATACATAAGGCAAGTATAAACAGACCAGCATTTTCAAAAGGCCAGAATGGAGATTCAGGAGTGGGCTGCTACCAATTCGCCCCAGTTCGGGCAAACCGGTATCTAATTTTATGGTCGGTTCAGTAAATCCCACCCCTGGCTGGCCC
Source organism: Pseudonaja textilis (assembly GCF_049901715.1). Taxonomy (NCBI): domain Eukaryota; kingdom Metazoa; phylum Chordata; class Lepidosauria; order Squamata; family Elapidae; genus Pseudonaja; species Pseudonaja textilis. The sequence continues at coordinate 223,265,861 of NC_141990.1, forward strand.
CACCCTGCCCCACCCCTCCCAGGAGTCTCCATGCAGCCCGTTTTGGATGCCAGGTAAGTGCAGGGCCCACGCAGAGGCTCGGGGAGGGCGAAAAATGGGCCTCTTTGAGGTCCCCCCCCCCCCCATTTTTATGATTACCATATAGCAAAAGGAAAAATATTATGTAGCAAAGACACAATGTGAACATCCAATAACAAAAGTCTCAGGGGTGTTTTATCTGTGCAGATCTTTCAATTCCTTTTGATTTTCTTGGTGAAAATAAATTAAAGTTAAATACAAATTAAATGCAAATCAATTATGACAATATTGACAAATATTTGCAGGCTAACCTATATGCGAAGTAAATTGTATCTTTTTGAAGGACAGAACTTCAACTTGTCCCTGTCCACCCATCATATCCATTCTCTCCCCCTTTTATGTTCTAAAATAATTTAATTTTCTACAGAGACACTAATAGCCAGTTTTTATCATAACAAGTGAGTTGATTAATTCAGCAATATAAATCTACCATATTTTTTTCCCTCATTTGTAGTTCTTTAAAAGACAGCTATATATTGATTTCTCTTTCTTTCATATCCTTGATTGAGGTTTAAAATATTAACTAATGGAATATTATTCAAGATGTTTATTCAGCTACATATAGTTAGATATGAAGAATGCTCATGAGGATCTTGCCTATTTATGTCTGAATTTAAATACATTTTATTATGTATTTATGTATTTTATTATGTATTTAAAGAATTTCTATATGACTGATTGTAATGTACACAAAACTACATAAATACAATGATATAAATTCAAACATAATAAAACAGTTTTCAAACTTAGGTGTTAAAGAGGCCACACCATTCTTCAACAACAGTCAAAAGCTTTAACAGAAGTGTTCTGTCAACTGCTGCCCCCTTGAAAACTTAACAATTCATCTGGTTCTCCATAGTCAAGTAGTCACCATTCAGGGGTTTTTTTGAGGGGGGGACTTGAAAAAAAAAAGTACTCCAGCTCTCCTTCTTCTTATCTGTCTTTTGGAGAGACTTCTCAAACATGCCCCTCCTCCTGCGAAGGAGCCTTGGCTGGCCAGTGGCGGTCCAGAGGTTTTCAATCTGAGACGACTTGCCCCACACCAGGCAGAAGCAGCCTAGTCGGGAGGCCAAGAAAAATGCTGCCAGGAGGGCGAACAGCCCCCGCAAGGCCAGCATGGTGCCCACCACGGCCAAGAAGTGTCCCAGTAGCAGCTGGGCCAGCAGGCAGGGTGGATGGAGGCCAGGGTGAGCCAAGAGCTTGGCCCATTGCAGCTGTGGGCAAGCAGACAGTGTGACAGAGAGGGCAGGCCCAGCGGTAGCTGCACTCCACTCCCATTGCCCCCCACACTCGCCACCTCCTGCACGTCAAAAAAATAAGACCTCTCCCAAAATAAACCCGAGTGCTTATTTTCAAGACCAAAAGAAAATAAGACTGGATCTTATTTTCAGGGAAACACAGTATTAGATGAAAACACTTCAAATATCTGGGCAAATGTCATACAAAATAAGTTCAAATTCTGTTCTTTCTTTTTCCAAAGTGCATGGTTTCATAGTTTTAAGTTACAGAAAGGCAAATTTTGATTGAATTTTAGCTATATCTTCAATAAGAATACTTGACAATGAAACCAATTACCAACATTCTGTCTGGAATGTTTTAATTATTGATACTTGCAACCCTGGACTAAATGTTCTTTCCAATACCATGATTTTGTTATTCTATAAATATTCTCACTATTTTTGACAATCCCAAGACAGGAAGATCTTCAGGAGACACATCACAGAAGATAAATAATAGAAGATGCTGGATAACTTATGGTCCTTGTGCATCCATGTGGATTTTGCTATGACTGTTCATTAAGATTAGCATAACTATTATATCATAAGTGGCACAACCCTTAAGTTAATAACAGCAACAGGACAACAGCTTGTTGTATCTAAAATTCATAAATTTTTGGAAACCAAACTAAAAGTAGGCTTTCACCAAAATGCTGTTTTATATTATATTACTTGGCATCAAACCATTTGTAATCTAGGAATTCTTTTTCTTGGAAACTGTACGTATAACTTTCCTATTACAAGACAGCTGTGTTTTTAAATAGCCAATGAGAAAGATGGAGCATCTATGGCTCTCCAAAGAGAAATTATTTTTTAATTATTTTTAAAAAAAGCTTTATAAGAACTATCCAGAAAGGAACAAGCAATCCTAGATTCAAGTGAATATGCCAGGGTGAACATTCTTTAGGTATTACAACCCAAGTAAGATGTACCAACATGGGAACAGATTTAATGAAACAAACAATCTGCAAATATAAATCTGAACCATGAGAACAGATCAGTAACCAGAATTCTCAATAGGTTCTGAGCTGGTTAATCAAGGATCATGACAGATTCAATTATCTTTATTACGGCCCTAGATAAAAATGGGGAGATTAAATTTGTACATACTTCTAATTGAAGACTGTAGCATAGTCTCTCCTCTTCTTTTCAGGTTAAAAACAAAGCTATAACTTCTATTTGTCATTTTATTAGAATGACCTCGAGTCAGAAAAGTTCTCACTAAATAAGTATAGTTTATGTTTCTTGTATATCCAGTTGTAAATCCCCACAGAGGTTCAGAAGAAAACACAATTAAGTATAAAAATAAGCTTGATCTTTCTTGTTTTTAACTATGCCAGATGGCTGATCATGGGAGGCCTCAGATAATTCACCTTGGAAAATGTCTAAAGAAATACAGTAGTAATCATAAAATGCATGAAACCCATTCAAGCCAATGCAATTATGAAGGCTATAAGTGTAAGTCATTAACATCTAGATTGCAAGTTAATGGTTTATTTTTCAAAATAAGCAAGCAAATTGTTCAGAAGTTATATTACTTAAAAATATCCCTTGATATGGTCATATAAAGAGAACTTTTTTTTCACATTTAGAAAATAAGAGCAGTTTTAAAAGAGCCAGCCAGATCAAGCAATCCTAGATTCACAAGAATCAAATCACAGAAAGAAAATTCATCCTCTTCCTTGCCTATTACTGGGGAATGATACATTAAAACATTGTACATGAGATCAGCCTTCCTAACAATTTCTGGATCAGGTACAGTGACTGATAGTCCTAGATTTAATTGCTTTATTTATAGAGGTCACTACTTTGACTCACTAAAATAAAAAAACTAAATAAATACAACCATGTTTTAAACTGATCATTGCTAACTCAATTTACTATTATAATTGGTAATTGTAATTGTAAACCAGTACAATTGGCAACCAGTATAATTCTTTCTCAAGTTTCTCTCAATTTAGAATCAATCAAAATCTTATAATTGTCCATTGATATTACAGTTTCTGCTTATACACTTTTTTGGCACACGTAAAAGGTTTTATTTAGCATATTTGTATAGCACCTATTCATTTTTGTAAGAAAAGGCCGAAGAAAATACAAAAGAAGAAAATACAAACCTGTCATATTGTTCCTTCTGGGACAAGCAATGTTATGCAACTCTCAGAGTCTTTTGCTAGTAGCAAAAGAAATTAAATGTGAAAGAAAACAAAATCTAATCTAAATCTAGTTTATACCACCACCACTCACTATTCTTCATATTTCCCTATTTTTGCAAAGCATAATATCCTATATGTTGTGATTGGAAGGTCCAATCCTGTTAGGAACTTTGAATCTGATGACTGTTAGATCGTGGATTGACGTCAGAACCAGGGAACGTTACTCCCTTTAGTTTGATTTGATTGTGAAATGACTGTTGAATTTCAAAAGGGAATCTTAACAGTTTTGCTTGCAGTTTTGAATGAGAATGTTACAAGGGAGGACATTTGATTTGCAGGACCGGCCTGAACCTTCAACCTCCTCGGCTTCTCAATCAGGTTAACAGCCGGGAACGGTTGTTAATGAGGAACTTATGGAGTCTTCAGGTGAAAGTAATAATTTAGATAATCACTGGGTGGATGTCAGAAGAAACCAACGGGAGCACAGGAGGAGGGCAGATCAGTAATTAGCTGCTTCTCTATAAAAGGAAGAGGAATGACTCTGCACTCTTGTCGGGAACAAATTGTTTGCAAAGAGAACCGAAGACTTTGGCTTGGAGGATTTAAACCTGAAATATCTTGTTGGGACTTGGATTTATTTGGACTGTTAACTTGGACTATCTTGTGGAGGCTGGCTGCGGCTGTTATCAGTGAAGATTCCTGGTTGCTGCCTTTATTTGCGAGGACTGCTGCTTTCAGCCTTATCTGTTTATTTTTGGAAGGTGGGACATAACATTATTGTTCCCGACCCAAAACAAACCATCTTTCAGGTAAGATGGACTTATAAATCAACTCTGGTGTGTGAAGAGAAATATGTTTGCAGCGTATTTGTGAGATCAGAAAAAAAAAAAAAAAAAATTTGTTGCCTGACAGAGTCCGGGAAATCTGCCAAAAAATTGATTAATTTCCATTTAGCCTGATAAGAGTCCGGGAAGTCTGCCAAAAGACGGGACATCTGTGTTAATTTATTCCTTTGAATTCGGTGTTGTGTACGTTTGAATATTTTGAGCTTTGAAACTTCGTCTGCTCATCTGAGTTTATAGGTAAGACATTACATTTTTTGCTTTCAAGCCTGAAAAACTATCATCAAACCAAGATGGATACAAAAAAGCTGCAGAATTTGATCGAGCAGCAACAGTTACAGATAAATCAGCTCCTGCAAAGCAATGTGACGCTTCAGAATCAGGTAACACAATTGCTGAATTATGTTTCCAGCTTACCAAGCCCTGCTGCTGTTCCCCCTGCCCCTCCTGTGAGGAAAAGCCCAGTATCCATGCCGGAGAAATTTTCTGGGCAAATGGACATGTTTCTGGCATTTCTGGGGCAGTGTCAATTATTTATGTCCTGGAGGCCTGAAGACTTTCCAAATGATCGGGCCAGGACGGGATTCATTCTCAGCCTTTTGTCTGGGCAGGCTGCCAAATGGGCTACTCCCTTATTAGTACAGGATAGCCCATTATTAGACAATTTCCAGGGATTTCTACAACAAATAAGGGTAATGTTTGAGAACCCGATTAAATCACAAACTGTGGATAGACGGTTACGGGACATTACTCAGGGGAAACGTTCCCTTCAGGAATACGTTGCAGAATTTCGGGTGCTGTGTTTGGACTCCAACTGGAACGAACCGGCTCATATGGCTGCATTCCAGGAAGGCCTGTCTGATGCCATCAAAGATGAGCTGGTCCATGCAGAGAGGGCTTTAACTTTGGATGCATTGATAGTTCAGTGCTTACGAATTGAAGCTCGTTTGCAGCAACGTGGACGCAAACGGCTCAGTATGGAACCATCTTCATTTTTTCGTACACAACCCACGCCACCGAGAGTTTTCCAACCCATAGATATGACAGAGGAGCCGTTGGAGTTGGGAGCACTCCGCCCTCGCTTAACAGAGCAGGAACGTTCGAGACGGTTCCAGGAAGGCTTGTGCCTTTATTGCGGGGGTCTGGGACATTTTGTTAATTCCTGCAATCGGAGAGGGAACCGCAGACCCGTACCTGAAACCACTCTTGGCTCGTCAGGAAAACAGCGTAGACCTGATCTTAAGGAGGCCTTAGGTCTGGTACGTTTCACATCTAGGCCCCGCACTGAACCTGTTACAGATACTACAGTGGTTGGAATTTATGATTCACGATGGAAAAAGGGACGATTCCAGTACTTTGTGGGAAGAGTAGAAAATGAAACGGAGATCCGTCATTGGCAGGATGTGACCAAGGTACATGCCCCAGACCTTGTTCAAGATATCATGCAGAATTCCCTTCAAAACCACATCCTGAACGTAAGACTCGGGGGACGGGCCCTGAGGTGGGGATAGTGTTGTGATTGGAAGGTCCAATCCTGTTAGGAACTTTGAATCTGATGACTGTTAGATCGTGGATTGACGTCAGAACCAGGGAACGTTACTCCCTTTAGTTTGATTTGATTGTGAAATGACTGTTGAATTTCAAAAGGGAATCTTAACAGTTTTGCTTGCAGTTTTGAATGAGAATGTTACAAGGGAGGACATTTGATTTGCAGGACCGCCTGAACCTTCAACCTCCTCGCTTCTCAATCAGGTTAACAGCCGGGAACGGTTGTTAATGAGGAACTTATGGAGTCTTCAGGTGAAAGTAATAATTTAGATAATCACTGGGTGGATGTCAGAAGAAACCAACGGGAGCACAGGAGGAGGGCAGATCAGTAATTAGCTGCTTCTCTATAAAAGGAAGAGGAATGACTCTGCACTCTTGTCGGGAACAAATTGTTTGCAAAGAGAACCGAAGACTTTGGCTTGGAGGATTTAAACCTGAAATATCTTGTTGGGACTTGGATTTATTTGGACTGTTAACTTGGACTATCTTGTGGAGGCTGGCTGCGGCTGTTATCAGTGAAGATTCCTGGTTGCTGCCTTTATTTGCGAGGACTGCTGCTTTCAGCCTTATCTGTTTATTTTTGGAAGGTGGGACATAACACCTATATATACAGTATATATCCTAATTCATATAAATACTAATTAATATATTAACTTGATCTTTAACTTTTCTTCTTTTCTTAAGGATCTCAATCCCATGCAACCATGCCTTCTTAATGCCATCGTAGCTAAACATACTGCTTTCATACTGATCACTCTTCTATTCAATCCACATTCATTCTGCAATCATTCATTCTTTCCCCTATCCCTTATTTTATCACACATACTTAATTCTTCAAAAATCATCCCACAGAATTCAGTTTATTTTTATGTTTCTCTTGACATACACCATTCTTAATTTCATATGACAAAATTGGAAGGCATGCTGTACACTCTTATATGTAGTCATTTTTGCTTTTCATACATATCCCTTTTGCCTATGTAATGGCTCTTGCATGTTACACTGAGAGCTTCTGCCCAAGAAACAAATTCCTTGTGTGTCTAATCACACTTGGCCAAATAAAGTATTTTTTGTTTCTGTCAAAGTCATCTTCCTTATTCTGTGGAACATTTTTTGCTGAAAAGCAGTTTTGATCTACACATTCTCCATTCATCATAAAGGCAAGGCAACCTGCATTTTTCAGATTTTATTCATTTTACTTTCCATAAATTTTCAAATAGCATTCTGCCAAATACCCCACTAGCACAATTAATAATGCTCCTCTAGTTTTTGTACTCATTCTTATTAACTTTCCCTTTTTGTGCTCAATTCAATTAATTTGTTTTTTGAATAAAGATGTAATGGTATTATTGCAACTACCAGGGACAAATGCAGTCTTCACAAATTAAATAAGTTACACGGTTGGTCCATAAGTAAGCCATATTCATGAGATAAAAGGATATACCGTACATAGATACATATATAAGCCAAGGTAGAAATTCTGTACAATGTATTTGGGAGAAAGTCCAATTAAATAGAATTATAGTTAAATCAAACAAGATTATTAAATCGGATTATGATTTAGTCATTATACCAGATGTCTCCAAACTTGGCAACTTTAAGATTTGTGGACTTCAACTCCCAAAATATCTGGCTGGAGAATTCTGAGAGTTGAAGTCCACAAGTCTTAAAGTTGTCAAGTTTGGGGACCCCTGCATTAGATCTTCAAGCATTCATTTTCTATATTTTATCAACTGTGATTGAATTTCATAGCTGAAATCAAAGCTGAGTTTCAATATTTACACCTGAAGGGCGCATTTGGTTCCCAGTTAACTTTTTATTGAAGAAAACAATTATCAGACTTCAATATTTTTTATTCAGAAAAGTCTTTACTTTGACCATTGCAACGCTAGCAATATTGTTTGGGACAATATAATCTATCTCTTCTTGTTATCACAGTATACTATCTTGCATTACAATCACATTCTGCATACACTCCATCGATTTGAATATACCATCCCTCTGGATTAAAGGCTGTGTTCTTTCCTTACTTGTACAGAACAGACAAAGCAACCTATAGAATATACAGTAGTTTTAATCTCTGTTCAACCATACAGCTTGTTGGATGGCCTTGGATAAACTGCTCTACAAATAAAATTAAGAGACAGACATGGACAAGGAATAGGATAGCAAAGGTAATTAATCCATAAAGACAAAAGTTAAAGAAGAAAAATAGTCTCTAAATAACTATCTTCTGGACTGTTAAAAATGTAGTATTTTTCCTGACTATGACCATGTCCTTATCAATGAATTATATTATTTCAGACTTTACATTTCTCCAACATTGGCAGAGTAGCAGTTTAAGGTAAATTTCCTCCAACTTGAACGTAAATTATGGTAATAGCATGAACTAATTCAAGTAGTTTCTGTCATGCCCCTGTTGGAATCTGACTCAGAGGATGAAGCCAAACAGCTGACAGGGAGTGGGAGTGTGGTTCTGTTGGCTGTGGAAGAAACTGGGGAAGGGCAAAGTCCGGTTGGGTAGAGCAGAGAGAGGTAGAACAAGGGAGAGGGAATTCAGAGGAAGACCCAGGCCCACCCGCTTTTCATCCTAGGGCACGCAGGGAGGAACAAAGAGAGCAACGTGGGTTGCATGACTTCTGAGGGAGGAAAAGGCCCTGATTCCCTTCACTAACTGCAGCTGGGAAAACAATGTATAAAAAAGGAAGCTGTGTGCTGCAAGCTGTTGGGAGCAAAAGTGAATTTATCTTGTATCATTGTGGTTTATCTGTGTTCCTGGCGTCTTCCCAACTGTGTGAGTTTTGCCATGCTTTCAAGTCTGAAATTCTTTCCCCTACCCTGTCAAGCTAATTACTTCAGTTTGGTTTGTTTGGATTTTAAATTACAGTTTGTGTGTACCTTGTTTTGGCCTGAATTTTCTACATTTAAAGGCTATTCCTGGGAGAGTTTTTCTCCAGCTGAAGGTAACCTGGACATTGGGGGCAAAGTTGGAGATAATAAAGGAACTCTTATTGCTTATTTGACTGTGTTGCCTTTGTGCCATGACCCAGATCATCACAGTTTCCTTATAATACAGAGACAGTTGTTATTGATTGTTTTTTAATATATTCTTAATATTTCCAGTATTTTGTCCATCTATGCTCAAACAAGGTTGGTTTTATCACCAGCTAATGTTATGATATAAATACTGCACTCTATGTATGTGAGGAAGTGTTAGTATAAACTCATCATGTAAAGTAACAACTTCATGGCAGAATAAAGCCAAGGTGAATACTAATTCAGCAGACAATATCCATTGGGCTGTATTAGAACTGGGCAAAATTTACACTAGCATCTAGGAATTGCTAATTTTAAAAAAAATCTCAGGAACAAACTAATTCTCAATTGGACACCATAATTCTAAACTACTTTCAGTAATCCCCAAAAGACATACAGACTTGAATGTCTTGTGTCAATGCTCCACATATATCTTATACTAAAAATATAGTTACATAAAATAAATATCACACACAATATACATCTTATACTAGAAACAGATTATAGTTACAAAAAAATAAATATTACACACATATAAACACAGGGCTTGGAAATCTCCTTTTCATATATAATCTACTCAAAAAATTCAGAGCTTCCATTTTTCTTATTTTTTATTTCACACCCAAAATCTTTATTCATCTACTACTTAGAATTATATGTTACCTCAATCAGATGACTCTAAGCACCTGCTGTCAGTTACTGGGGAAAACATCATAAATCAATGTATCTTTTATTCGATCTCCAAAATCTCTGTGGGGAAAAAAACTCATTAATTTGACATCTTTTCTGAATTTCCCCAGGGAAAGTGCCACCCCCATTTCAGCAGGCAAGCTGTTCCAGCTAAACAGAGCCATAACAGGATGCTCACTTCCATGCTCCCATCTGTGTTGCCTAGAAGTGAATAGGGATTCACAACACATACACTCTATTATTGGGTCAGCAGTCTACATGGAGAAAAAGGTCTTGAAAGGTACCTTGTGACTAGTAAAATTCAATTTTATTTAACTTTAAGATCCATCTACACTGAGCTATGGTAAGTTGGCCTCTGGTGAACCAGCAAAGCATTTACGGTTAATGTTGCCGGTATTAATTGCATCATACAGTAAGCAGTTTTGCAAACAGCTTTCCAGAGGCAAAAATCATAATAGAAAGACAAAATAAGCCCTCGATTGTACTTTCCTCTAATACAGAGGTTTGCAAGGGAGAAAATTAAAGATTTTCTGTGATGGCAAACAAGTAGCTGCTACATTACAAATGTCTATATGTGACCAAAGGACGTGGCTTCTTGGGCAAACTGAGCTTTTCCCTAGAGACAGTAGACTTCACTAAAAGCAACAAGTAATGTAAGATGGTTTGTCTGACACAATAAGATCCATACACAAAATCTACTCCATTATGATTTATAGGAGCATTGCCATTAAAATGCTCATTGTACTGCTCCATAAGGCACACAATTGCATTAAAAATATTCCAACAAAGAAGGAAATACAGAAGTACTACAATTTAATGTTTCATAATTAATTTCCATTTTTAAATATAACTAAAATTATTTAATTAAATTGTACTCCAAAACCATATATCCCAATAGGATAATCCAGCTTCAATTTTAGTTTGCTATTGCTTATTCATTTTTATTTTCAATACTGGGAAGAATTTAAATTTCTATGCTTAAAAATATTCTGTAACTCAAAACTGTATTTGAGGTGAGTGCATTCAGCAGGTTCTGACCAGTTCTGGAGAACCGGTAGTGGAAATTTTGAGTAGTTTGGAGAACTGGCAAATTCCACCTCTGACTGGAGATTTTACAGTATCCTTCCCCTGCCACTCCCACCAAGCCACACCCACAGAACCGGTAGTAAAAAAAAATTGAATCCCACCACTGGGTGAGTGGGTTCGTTCTTTTTTGTTCTTTTCAATCTACATATGAGTTTCTTTTTTGTAAATTATACTGTAGCAATAACAATAAAAATTAAGATATGAAGCTGAACAGATAAGGCAAATATATATATTAAATTGTGCTTGTATGGAAATATGATAATTTGGAATCATTCTGTCTTTAAATAAGGTGTTTTACTGAGGTGTTTTATTGATTTCCTCAGAAAAGATCTCTTATGTTATTACATTCTATGCTTTGTTTGTGTATTGTTTTGTAAAACTTAATAAAATTTGTTTTAAAAAAACAATAAAAATTAATTTTAAAAACTTAAAAGTATTCATGCAAGTATTAACTGTTAAAAGATTTTATGTTGACAAAAAGCTAAGAGCCGAAGAAGAAAATCTAGATGCTACCAGAAAGAAGCACTGCTACAATGTATCAGGGTTTCTGCTGCAAACATGTTGGAAAAAAACTATTTGTAGAGTTAACAATCTTGACCTTGAAAAAATGTTTGTGCAAGCAAAAAAAAAAAAAAGGCTTGGTGGATTTACAGAGTTGTTATTACAACAGACCCCAAAGAAGACAAAATAAAATAAGTTACACTACACAACATACATAAAATGAGGTGTTTAAATTGATTTTATGATTCACAAATAACTGCATGTGATTTTTCCAATGCAATGACATAGCCAAGATTAAAATAAATTGAAATAGGACAATAAAAATTTACCCATTTTCAGTATCAGATATCAATTAGAAAATTATACAGTGTTCTGCGTTGAACATTTAAGTGAATGTAGAAAATGGGTTTTCTATACTCTGCAGCCTGCATCTTAAGTATAAAAAAATATTTTGTTCGCTTCTAGATATTAGTAAGTACTGCTACATTTTGATAAATAACAGATTTTTTTTTAAAAAAAGAACTTGGACTTGTTACACTTTTAATAGTGTCAAACAGGGAACTTCAGAGATTAAACTGTTTACTCAATACATATGGTTCCCATTTGCTACACCAATATTTCTACACGTTTATCCTATGATAAACTTGATATAAAGCACTGAATTTAAATGTGTGCATACTCATATACACCCCCTGCCCACGTACACTTTTAAAGGGATAGAAAACTATGGATTACATTAAAGGATAGAACTCAACATTTTGTGATATGACTTTTGATCCTGCAGAATTATGTTAAAGCTAAATGAGAAGCCTAATTGCTCATCTATATGAATACACTTGAACTCCAATGCTACAAAGATTTTTCTGGATTACATTTGATCCCACTGCATAAGTGATCTAAGGTCACTCATGGAAAAAGTGAATGTTGAACATGAATATTTGGTGTCAGGTCACACCACCATACTTTTCTGTCACTAGGACCACATTTGTTCAATAAGGAATAGCCAGGAAATGACACTGTGGAAAGGAGGGTGGAATTTTTCACATTTCATTCTAGGGAGATTTTATTTTACCTTAAAATAGGTATATTAAGCCCATTGGAGGTTCAATATATCTTTTTCAATATTTACTTTTGTTTCCCCAAAGGACTGAATTTTGGCAAGCTTCAGTGATGCAATCTTTGGAAGATCTAATATCACAAAAAAAGAGACAAAGAAGAAAAAATGAGCCCAGCTGTTTCATTAGCTATTAATATTTCTGATGCTGTAATGTCTAATATTCTCCTCCACGCTGCTTCGAGAGTCCAGGATGGGTTAGACTCCTCCCTATTACATAATAGAGCTGAGTCTGCCGTATATAAAGGCTAACCTCTTGCCAGATGCCCAGCTTTGACTCAGCTCCTTAGTCAATCGAGCTTCGTGTCTAGAAAGCAAGTTGTTTTATAGCGAAAGCACAGCAGAATTTGATAAATAGCAGATTCTGTAGGAGTTTTCTTTTTTACCTTAATAATCACTGACACAGTTCTCGGGGCTCCGATTGACTGTGCCAACTGGAGAATGGGGATCCACTCACCGGCAGCATTGGGGAATCCGACGCTGCCTCCAGGAGGCTGTGGACAAGGGCAGAGCTGAGAAACGTCCCATGCAGCCTCCTGAGCGAGTTCGGGCTGCGGTGGCAAGCAGCACTCACCAGCGGCGCCTCTCAGCTGATTCTTAAGAGGCTGCTGCTCGTCGCTGAAATCCTCTTTTGTAGCTCAGGGCTTTCCTCGCCTAATGAGCTACAGAGGCTCTTGAAGCCTTTCCCAGAGCCTCTCTATGTGCGGGCAGCCATTTTGATTCGGCAGCCATTATGCATGTGGTGGATGGCCATTTTTAATTGGCTTAGGCCCTATTAATTTAGTTATATTATATATGATGCTAATTTTATTGGAGTAGATCCAATTATAGGCGACACATATTGAAGGTTGTTTCCAGTGCCTCTTGTGTCCTCCTACTTATCATCATGGAACCTAGCAGAGCAGCTGAAGGTTTGGGCCTAGAGGAACAGGGTCCTCAGGCCCAGAAGAGAAAAAGAAAGAGGCAGCGAGGCAATTTAACACGAAGAGAGGCTGCTGCAAGAATCAAAGCCAAAGCCCTCACTCCAAAGAAAACATCTCAGGCTGAATTAAAGGCTGAAAAGAGGAGGCATGCTGCTCTTGAGAGGCAGCTTGAGAAAACCCTGGACCAGATGAGATGTTTGGAGCAAGCTTCCCTCCCAGGGGAAGCACAGGTTGGACAGTGTGTGGGGTCCAGGGAAGGGGTGGCACACTCTAGTTCCTTCTCTTATACCCAAACCTGGTTTCCTGTGGAAGCAGAGGAGGAAATGGGCCCCTAAGACCTTAGCAGATCTGGGCCCAATTTTCAACAGGCTTCTTTAGTTCCATCTCCTAGCCAGCCATCTCAGGGGAGTCATAGGCATAGGCCCAAAGCTACCTTCACTCCCATTGCTGCTGGCCTACACCCTGGTGAAGCCCCCTCGGGCAGTGGTTCCTCTGACATTTCATTGGTAGTGTCTTCTGCCATTCAATGGGGTTTAGCAGAGGGTTTCCAACAGTTCCTTCGTCCCATGGGGAGGGGTCAAGATTGGTTCCCCAACCCTTCTCTAGGGGCTCCTCTCAAACATAGGGAATACTCCAGATTTCAGGAGGTTAGTGGACCCTCTACTCAATCTGACTGGGGAGACTATGAGGAGAGGCAGTACTCATACCCTTCTGAGAGCAGTCCTTCCTCAGGGTCAGAGGAAGAAGAGGGCGAAATCAGAGACCCTTATATGTCAGAAGCAGGAAGTTTTATCCAGGATCAGCCTCCTTCGATGGCAGTCTTTAAACCCCTTTTACAAAAGGCATTGGTCACCACCCAACTGACCCCAGAGGAGGTGGCCCCAGAACCCCAGAGGGATTCTTCTGCCCAAGGGGATTCTCTTTTCTCTAAACCTGTGGTCTACACAGAGGTCCTCCCCTCTCTTCTGTTGTTTCTGGACCTTGTCAAAGAACAATGTGCCACTCCTGCTGCTGGGCCTACACCTTCATCTCATGATCGGCGTTTCTACAATGTAAGACCTGCCCTGGCCTTTATCCTTGTGGTCCCTTCAGTGGATGCTCCAGTAGTGGCCTCCTTCTCCTCCTCTGGTACCCCAACTGAACCAGAGGACGTGCTCAAGGCCAAGGACAAAAGATCGGAGCAAACGCTCAAACGTAACCATCAGGCCTCGGCTTGGGCTGTTTGGGCCTCGACAGCAGCGTCATTTTTTACTAGAGCATCAATCCGCTGGCTGCATCAGTTACAGGAGCGCCTTCCTCTGTCTGATTTTAGATCTCACCAAGATCTTAACAAAATCATTGCAGTGGCTCAATTTACAGTTGATGCCACCCTGAAGTCAGCCAAGTTTGCCTCTAGAGCCATGGCTTCCTCGGTCACTGCGAGGTGACTACTTTGGCTCTGTAACTGACAATCCGACTCACACTGTAAGTGGAAGCTAGCATTGGCTCCTTGTGCTGGTGAGAAGCTATTCGGTGAGGTCCTGGATCCATATTTAGTTGAGACCAGGGATAAGAGAAAAGTCCTCTCGTTGACGGGTAAGAGGGTGGACTACCGCCCAGCTCCTTATTTCTGGCCTCCACCTTTTCAGGCTGTTCCTTCCTCTCGCTTCCCCCGGCATCTGAGGGCTCAACGTCCTGAGGCGTCTGGCAGACAGCAGCACCAATAAACAGATAAATGGCCCTTTCGAGGAGGAGGAGGAGGCTGTGCCTTCAGACGCTCCAAATAAATGCCTATTTTCCCCTTCCCATCGTAGGTCTGGCCTTCTTTGCCACCAAATGGGAGGAATCTACATCGGATGCCTGGGTCCTCAGGACAATCAGATCAGGTCTGCAGCTGGAATTCCTCTTGCCTCCCCCAGAGCATTTTGTGACCTGCCTCAGTTTCACGGGATAGGGCCGAACAGGTCCTGGTGGAATCGGCCATCAAGCATCTGGTTGAAATTAGGGCCATTCAACCTGTTCCTGTGGACCAACAAGGCGGGGGTTTTATTCCAGGCTTTTTGTGGTCCCAAAGGCATCTGAGGGGTGGTGTGCCATTCTTCACCTCAAGTTTTTAAACAGGTTCGTCCCATACAGGCATTTCAAAATGCAGAACTTGCATTCCATCCTAGAGAGCATTCCGGAGGGCGAAACTCCTCTCTTCCATAGACCTTACGGAGGACAACCTCCATATTCCTATCTGGAGTCATCACCGCCAGTTTCTTTATTTTTCCTATCAGCACAGACACTTCCAATACTAGGCCCTTCCTTTCAGGCTGTTGTCGGCTCCCAGAGTTTTCACTAAAGTGCTGGCAGTGTTCGGGCGGTTCCTGTCAGACTTCAGTGTTACCTGGACGACATCTTAATCCAGTCCACATTGCGCCAATCTGCTCTACGAACCTACAATTGACGATGCAACTTCTGCAGGACCACGGCTTTTCTCTCAATGTGAAGAAAAGCCATCTTACTCTCATGACCAGACTTCCCCATCTAGGTGCCATCATCAACATGTCCCTTTGGGAGGTCTTCCTCTCCCCTTCCTCAGGTAATTGCTTTGTTCCGATCTTTGGTACGGAAGCAGGTACCATTGGAGCTATCTAGTGTGGAAGCAGGCCCAAGGAACAATAGAAATACAGGAGATCATTTTTCCCAGTAATTTAGACAAATCGGCTAGAGGAAGAGGGTTCTGATAAGTTGAACTAAGTTCTTAAAGCTCTCCTGTCTCTCAGAGGATAGAAACACTCTTCCTACGACTGTGTCTATCATCGAACCTAAGTGAGTTAAGCGGGTTGAAGGAGACAAATGACTCTTTGCCCAATTAATGGAAAAACAATAGTGTTGGAGGGTCTGCAATGTAACTTGAGTAGCCAATTCTGCTTGCCTGGATGAGGAAGATAAGTTCAAAATGTCATCCAGGCAGCACTGGAGCCTCACTGGAGTGCTCCTAAGGTGTGTGGCTAGAGCTGCCAGAATCTTTGTAAAAGTCCTTGGGGCAGATGACAACCCAAAGGGCAGGGCGATGTATTCAAAATGTTGGTTGTTATAGCAGAATCTGATAAATTTGGTGTGTAACGGTCTAATTGGTATGTGAAAGTAGGCCTCTGTTAAATCGATGGAAGTCAAAAAATCACCCTTTCTTATGCTAAGCAGAATGGATTGTGACATACTCATTTTAAATTTGCGATAGACTAGAGTACGGTTGAGACGTTTTAAATCTAGGGTAGCCCTCCATCCCCCTGAACTCTTGGGGACTACAAAAAGTACTGAGTAGAACTCCTGTCCTTGTTGATCCTGGGCTTCTGGTTGGATGGCCTTAATTTCCAGTAAGTGGTTGATCGCTGTCTCCATCATGTTCCTTTTAACAGGATCCCAGGAGATAGGACAGTTCATGAAAAAGTTCAGGGGTGTGGAGAACTCTAGAGCCAGGCCAAATCTGATAGTGTCACAAACCCAGGAATCCGATGTGGAAGAGTCTCATCGGTCTGCAAAGAGCCTTAATCGTCCTCCAATGGGAGTGAAATCCCTGAATTTATCGTGGACGGCGAAAACTTCTGTTTCCTGTTCCCCTAAAAGGTCTCTTCCCTTGTCCGCCCCTCCGAGGCCTGTTGGAGAATTCCAATCTGTCAGACAGCTGGGCTCCCCTGTATCCCAGTGTTCTCTGGAATCTGGGAGAGAATGGGCCTTGGTAATAGGGACAAAAGGAGCCTCTCCAAAAGGGCTGAAAGTTTCTGCTGTCAGAATGACAAAGGAGGGAGGGGAAAATCTTCTTCTTGCTTCTGGTCTCGATTAGTAGCGGATCCAGGGCAGCGGCAAACAATTTATGACCTGAAATTCGGGAAGAGGCAAGCTTCCATTTCTGTTTGGTATCAGCTTGCCAATGTCTGCCATAGTAATCTGCGGGCTGTAACCTGCGATGCCATGGCTTGAGCTGAAAATTTGACCAAATTGAATGAGGCATCTGCAGAAAACTCTGCGGCTGAAATCAGTTTGGCGATGTCCTGGTGCGCCCTAATATTAGAATTTGGTATGGTGTCCCTCAGGTGATGGAGCCATCTGAGAGTGAAGAAGGATGCGGCTGTTGCTGCCCTTATGGCCCACGCATCAGACTGATGTGCCTTTTGGAGGGCTATCTCAGCTTTCTTTTCCTCCGGATTAAGGGCCTCCTCCGCTTCAGTGGGAATGGCAGAGGAGGATGCTAGGGCCACCACTGGCTCATCTACTTCAGGGGTATTCAAGGAATTAGACAATTCAGAAACTAAATTAAAGAATTTCTTATCAAAGGTTGTAGGGGCTGGATACACTGCTGCTGAGGTCCACTGTTTCTGGATAAGATCTGAAAACATTTGCGGAACTGGAATAACAGCAACCTCATTAATAGGTTGTGAGAAAATCAAATCCTCCAATTCTTCTTGAGGTTCTGGTGGTTGGGCGGAGGGAGACTTTTCAAGGCGAGCTGTGGTTTTGGCCTTGAAGAGGAGAGATTTAAAAAGCTGTGGACGAAATAGCCCTGTAAAAGTGGATTGGTCGGGCTTAAGGTCCTCGTCATCAGATATCCCTCTTTCTAGCATTTTCTCCTCCAAGGGAACTTTGCTTTTGTGAATTGATACTGCGTCTACTTGCTCCATTTGGGGCTCACTTTCTCCCTCCTCCTGTAAGTCATGTGGATGCATATGTGAAATTATAGAAAGCTCCCCTTGAGAAGGTACCTGAGGATAGTGCAAATCAGTTCTGCATAGAGATGTTACTGACTGTGAGTCGCATTCCGACACTGGCATCTGCCTGGCCATCATGGATTGTTGTACCCCAGCTGCGAATCCTCTGCGGATTACAAGCTCCATCCATGCTTTCATCGTTTCTGGAACTCGTCTGGCAGGAACTCCTCCTGGTGTAGACCAGCCGCTGTTGGAGTGAAGGTGGACTCAGGGGCTCACCTGGGAATATGTACCGCCTGGTGAGGCCTGTACAGTGCTAGCCGGCCTGGGTGGCGTGGATAGGTCTAAAGCTACTGGTGTTTGTTGAGTCTGAGACAGTGGAATTGGAGGCTGG
Source organism: Pseudonaja textilis (assembly GCF_049901715.1). Lineage (NCBI taxonomy): Eukaryota > Metazoa > Chordata > Lepidosauria > Squamata > Elapidae > Pseudonaja > Pseudonaja textilis. The sequence goes on from NC_141990.1 coordinate 223,284,176, forward strand.
GAAGTTCTTCCAGCCTTCCTGGTGCATTTGTCAATTTGCTTTTCCAGTGCCTTCTGGCATCGGGCAGCATTTTTTTTCTGCAGCCTTTGAAGGACCCTTAGCTTTTTTGGATTTATCTAGGGTCCGTGCCTTAGCGCCACCTCTGTTTGCTATTGCAATTTTTCATTTACCCTATCTATGAGGTAATCTGTATAGGGTATGAATATGTGTATGTATGCTTGTGTGTGTGTGTGTGTGTGTGTGTGTGTGTGTATAGATAGATATATAGATATAGATGTATAGATGTATAGATATATAGATATAGATATATGTTTTTGTAGATTTTCATGGGTACAGGTATGTAGGTCTAGGTGTGTTCAGGTCTTTTCCCGTGTAAGATTATCTTGGCGACGTTTCGGCGAGGTCCCACTCGCCATCCTCAGGCTGGTGCTTTCGGCTTCGTGCCAGTGCACGAAAAGATGGAAAAGAGATCAAAACACAAATGATCCAGGAGATTACAACGCAGGACCCAGGATACCACAACAAAAGAACTTGCAAGCCCATCACACAACCCATTACCCAAGCCATTAAAAAATGAGAAGCTAATGGAAAAAAGATCAAAACAAACGACCCAGGAGATTACAGCACAAGATCCAGGATAGCTCCACAACAAAACTCACAAGGCCATCACACAGCCCATTACACCAACATCAACTCCATCAACCAATCAAGAGGCAGCAGTGCAGCCAACCAGCCCAGCACACCAGCCCCCCCCCCCACCAGTATTTATAGAGAGACGGCAGCTCCGATCACACACTGCTTGCACTGGCACGAAGCTGAAAGCACCAGCCTGAGGATGGCGAGTGGGACCTCACCGAAGCGTCGCCAAGATACTCTTAATCTTACACGGGAAAAGACCCAAACACACCTAGACCTACAGAGAGAGAGAGAGAGAGAGAGAGAGAGAGAGAGAGAGAGATACATACATACATACATACATACATACATATGTTTTCGCGGGTATTTACATGTATGGTATTCAGCTTTGTTCGGGTATTTTCCCAAGTCATTATAGTTGTGCTTTTAAAGTTGTAGCAACGTTTCGGCGGAATCTCATCTGCCATCATCAGGCTTCTGTATTGTGTTCGTCTGTGAGTCAGACTTTCTATAAGCTGTGTTGAGCTACGGGGAAATTAAGGCCTCTCACATGATGCTATGTGAAAATGGCGGTGTCCTATAGATTGTGCGCCAAAATAACTGTCGGCCTCATTTAAGATGGCGCTGGCCAGTTTTTGGCCCCAACACAGTGGTAATCTTCGCCGCTCAGTCTTTCAAGGGAAAAAAAACGGTTATTGTGCGACTGAGTGATGAAGAGGGGACAAGATGGGCTCCACCGCTACCGCCCCTGTGTACACCTGGGGGAGGAATCACCACTGGCAAAGGAAATTAGAGAAAAAATGAGCGTGCTCTATTTAAAACGGCTCCAAGATCAAATCGCAATGGCAAAACAGAAGCGTTCGGTGAAGGAATAGCAAACCGCAATCTCTGAAGAAGGCGCTGCTATCGAAAGACGGATCGAATTTATGATCACTATGGGCACCAATGTAGCCCGATCACCAAGGCGATCTGCTGTTCATTCCGACTGCTTTCTCCCTAATTGCAGTCAGGACTTTAGAAATATAAAAAATGTAGAAGTCTGTCAAGTTAGGAGTATGCAAACCTGAAATGTTCCAGCTCCGGCCAAGGATAAGCTGCCTATCACACCAAAGGCTGAGCTAAAACTGTGGGACGCCAGGGAGGAGTAGCAGCTTCCTGACAATTAAGCCCAGCCTATCCGAGCAGAGACTAAGCACCTCCCACTCTCTGGATGCTCGAAGCTGCTCAATGGAGAACAACCTATTCTCCAAAGCACACGATGGCAGGACAAGAAGTAAAGGATGGAAACTAATCAAGGAGAGAACCCAGCTAGAAATCAGAAGAAATTTCCTGACATTTAGAACAATTAATCAGTGTAACAGCTTGCCTCCAGAAGTCATGGGAGCTCCATCACTAAAGGTTTTTAAGAAAAGATTGGACAGCCCTTTTTCTGAAATGGTATAGGATCTCCCGCTTAAACAGGGCTTGGACTAGAAGACCTCCAAGGTCCCTTCCAACACTGTTATTCTGTTAGTTCTGTCTAACTTTTATACTAATAATCCTCATGGTTGAAACTGCTAACTAGAAACATTTCATACTCTGAAATAATGAATTATTTCTATTTTCAAATGCTCAGTCATTTGATATGATTATTTGAAACAAAACCGAACAATCACAATTCAATAAATTAGAAAGGTTATAGTATCTGTTCCCTTGAAAAATTGTGTTGTCAGATACAAGTGATCAACTCCATATGCGCACAGTTCAAGCTAACTACTTTATTGTATTCTGCTTATAGCACAAGAAACTCCCAAGCTGCTTGCCTTCCATTGGGAATAGACAGATAAAATTCCATGGAGGTTAAGGGGGAGGGGTTCTTGTGGCTGGATTTCTATGGCTGTATAGTGATTCAAAGCTAATTTCCCACCTGATCCATCCTCCATGACTGGCTGGGCAATTCCCAACATCTCTCATGAAAAACTCTACTTAATTATCACCTTTATGGTTTTCAAAACAACACTGTAATAACTGGAACAGTATCCAAACTTTTGTACCTCTAATATGAACTATTTATCTTATATAAATAATAAACATGCAGTCATACAATAAATATGCATTCAAATTTGTACAAGATGCCATGTTTAGGAATTCATTAAAATTTACAATTTGATCAGAGATGACTCAACTTTAGCATGTGATTATTGCTTACAGAAGAAAACTATTTTTCCATGCTAATTATTTTGTCAAATCTCATATAAAATCTGCAGGTATACATGATTATTTATTATCAAGTCAGTAAAATTAAGGTCCAGATTACTTAGTTCGCACTAAGGTATTAGTTCCTAGAGATGAATTCACTAATTGCCGAATCTTCAAAATCGATCCATACAACAAGTTTACTTTCTAATTAGTGAACCTGCTGTGCTTATTATAAAATTATTTCAAATTGAAAGCTACTATTGAAAGCTACTATAATATGCAAAGAAATATGCACGTTTTTTCCAATTAATAAAACGCAATTTTACTCATAACAAAATCAAAGGAAAGCAAGTGCACATCTTTAAATATCCTGGTTTTAGAAATGTATCTTTGTGTTTTCACATAAAATAAAATACAATCATAACTATGCTTGAAATACTGCATACTGCATCAGATTGCATGCTATCTTCTATGCTCAGAAAGTATTATCCTTTAATTTGTATGAAAGTTTGTAGCTAAACTATTATATTGGAGTCACAACCTATAAGAGACACAAAATATGGTTTTACTTTGATTTCAATAACTAGATAGTTCTCAACTTACAATCACAATTGAGCCCAAACTTTCTGTTGCTAAGCAAGATACTTGTTAAGTGAATTTTGCCCCATTTTATGACCTTTTTTGCCATAGTTGTTAGTTAGTAGTATATTTGTTAAGTGAATATGGCTTCCCCATTGACTTTGCTTGTCAGAAGGTTGCAAAAGGTAATCACATGATCCTGGGACACAGCAAATGTCATAAATATGAGCCAGTTTTCAAGTGTCTGAATTTTAATCATGTAACCATGGAGATTCTGCAATGGTCATAAATGTGAAAAGCAGTGATAAGTCATTTTTCTCAGTGCTGTTGTAGCTTTGAATAGCCATTAAATAAACTGTTGTTAGCCAAGGATTATCTCTATGTGCCCTAAATAATTTAAATGCAGAAAGTACAATGTTATAATGAACAGAAAATGGTTTACATGTACATGTTCATTTCCTGACACAATCACTTAAGAGTCATTAGATTAGAAATTAGCCTGAAATTTTGGCAAACCACAGAATATATGTATATGTACAGTAGTACTATATGTACTTACAGTATACTATATGTACCTACTTTAAAGTGACTCCCTATATTCTGCAAGAGAAGAAACTAAACAAACTTTGAGCAAACATGATTCTTACTGATCCTAGCCACTTACACCTTCTTATTAAGAATAAATGGTATCTTCTTCTATTTGAAGAAATAGTATAGCATGTGTAAACCATCTTGGTTCTATCTCAGTTCTTAAAATCAAGAACTCCTTCCACTGAAAATGTCAGTAAGAATGAAATTGAACCTTGCACATCTGCCAAAACTGTTCTCAATTACAGCAATATTATTGAAAGATACAACACACTGTGATTGCCCAGCTCCTAATATGCCTCCAATTTACTGGGGTTATGAAATGTGTTAATATGACGTAAGGATAGATAGAATACATCCTTTGTATATAGAAACCCTCAGGTTCTACATCTGGTGTCTAAACTCTCAAACATTAATTGGGATTAGAAATGAACATTCACTAAATCAAATGTTCTATGTTCTGATTAATAAGGGCAGAAAAAGATTAAGGTGATACCCAAAAAACCCAATGCACTTTTGTTTTCAAATGTATATCTTATAATTAGGTATTTTAAAGCAGTTAGCCTTTTTCTTTTTGCTGTCCTGTCTAAGAAGGTAGACCAGATTGTAACTCAATTCTGTTTAAAAAACAGCCTCCAAGTCTCATTATCAACATAACCATCTATTTTTACCCCAGGCATTTTTAATAGATATGAAAACCGTCTGTCTTGACAGTCATTGTTGGCAATAACTGGGTTACCTGAATCAACCATCTAACTCCATAAGAGAGTATCCCCTATTGCACAGAGTACAGTAATTGTATGTCAGGATCTTTGATTAAGAACAATATTTTCCAAATCAGTCAATGAACAGAAAACATGAATGAAAGTCACAAAGCAAATGTTCATGTAGCTTGTGCACATGTGGTAGTATCAAGGCAGTTGGGATTAAAAGTAGATCTTGGAGTTTACTGTAGATAGAGCTTAGAAGTGTAAGATTATTTTAAGACTATCATATATAGATGACTTGTATCAGAGAAAAGTTGGAAAGCAACCAAAGCACAGCCTAACAGGCACAAATATTCATGCAATCTCCTATTAAAGGTAGCATGGCAAGATTTCTAAAAACACATCTCATATCTATGTTTCTGTCTCTGCCCTATTCTTAATATAAGAATAGTATAATATAAGAATAATATATTTTCTTACCTTCAGTTTATTTTGACTAAATCCAAATGAAACATTTCAGTTTAAACATTTTGAAAGAATCATTATTTATTATCATGCTGACAGGTAATAATAAATATAAAGAAAATGAATTAGCCATGAAATGTATTACATTGTTCCGTATTTAGCTTAGATCCTATCTCCTTTAAATAAATATCAAAGTGTAGGGTATGAACAAGAATGCAAGATCATGCAATATGGTAACTGACAGAATTCTTCAGCAACAAGACAAATGCAGTTTTATAACATGGGCAACATATCTGTTACACCAATACTTTCACATCAATACTTTTATAACATGGGTAACATATCTGTTACACCAATACTTTCTAACAGAGAAACTTGTACAAGAAGATTCCCCAAGAAGCCAAACAAGTCCATTTTTGTCCATTACTTGTCAATTTCAAGGTTCTGCTCCTCCCTAAGTTGATGTTGCAAGTTGGAAAAAAAAATAGAGAAAAATATTCATGTCTATCTCAGCTTTTCCCAATTTAGCAACCTATATTACAAATTCAATTCTAACTAAGAATGGATAATGATGGGCCTTATAGTTCAACACTTCTTAAGTGCCCCAGTACATTAAAATAAACTATGCAGTTAAAATTAAAGGCAATATTTTAAACTTCAGAATGGAACAGTTACACCTTCTTAAATCCATTTTATATACCATATGTGCAAATTTGAAATAAAAATAAAACATTCTAAATCAAAGTTAGTTTACTAAAACATTTCTCATTCTTTTATACAATATGGCTTTTAAAATAATCATCCTACCACTTTAAGTGTTCAGAAAGAAAGAGGGAGTAATGTGATGTTCATTTGTTTATTTTAAATATTCATATGGTAAAAAGTAACACAATGAAACAGAAATCTAATAAACCAAACTTAAAATTGACACATTCAATAAATAATTTCAGTGGAGAAAAGTAATCAACTGTATGCACACATAGACACATAATCAGCCACAATCCAGCATGGATATTGAAACAAGATTCATATTGTTTTATGTAACTATTAACTTAGCAATACAGGATGTTCTGTGTCCTACCTCATGTGTAAAGGTACTTTTCCTGAAAGCAACTGGCAAATAAACTAATGGTTACAAAAGAAAACTCTGTGTTTGCATCAACTGAATAACACTAAGTTCTCACAATTTACTTGTACCAGATCAAAATATTATCCACACATTTCTTCCATGTGGTCTTAACAATAACCAGACCTTGCCCAAAGATATGAGACATTCTACTGCTGAAGATCAAGAATGAAATTATTACAAATAGGCAAAAGAAAAAAAAAAGATTGCATCATCTACATACCTACTTTACACTGACACAACTGACAACAGACTCCAGGAGCAATTGTATAAAAGATAAATCCAAGAGATAGTAGGAAAAAAACAACAGAGCTTTCTGACAGAATATATTTGTTAGAGGTAAACATAACACAAGGCCAAGATGCCGAGTTTTGTCTTTTATTTTTAAATGCAAGAACATGTTGGATTTAAACAGGCAAACTCTCTTGTAAGTATTATTGATCGTTACATACCTTGCTATCCACTAATGCAGTATGTGGACAAAGAGGCGCAGACAAGAGTTTACAAAAGGATAACTAAAGTACAAATTATCTTGGTGTTTCTCTTCTGAGAACTCACTTCCAGATAGTCCAGCAATGCGCCCCAGTCGGTCCCTCGATCTCGCAAGAGACAGATTCACACAAACTCATAACTTTGCCTTCTTTTCAATCCCAATTCTCTCTACCCTTTTCCCTCAAACGTAGTAAGCAGCCGAGAATCTTCCGATTCTTTTTTTTTTCTCTTCCCGGGCCGATGCCATGGTTGTCTCTCTTAGGAGAGAAAAATTCGGGACGTACACTCTTATCTACCCCGCCGTGTTTCTCCTATAACGCAAGCGCGCTGTTATAAATAGGTTGCCCCAGCCTGCTGGGGGGCGAGAGGGATGCCTGCGCCACCACCACCACCACCACCAGAGTCTCATCAAAGCCAACTCCACCCCGCCGAGGCGCCTCTTGCCACCTGAAAGACTCCCTTCTCGCAGGTGTCCAGCAACGCTCCTTTTCTGGGTCAGCTTTTGCGAACTCACCTGTCTAGAGTAGCAAGAGGAGAGGCAGCAGAGAGAGCAGAGCAGCGGCGAGACTGAGTCCCAGGAGGGCCGGGGTGGTCCTGGGAGCGCTGGGTGGACCCGCCCTTCCAGCCGGTGGTATAAATAACATTATCTGGCCGAGCAGGGACATTCCTACTCAGGGACCGCTCGGCTGCCCGGCCCAGATAGCCGTGTCCCTCCGGGGGAGGGAAAAGAGAAAGGAGGAGGAGGAGGAGGAAGCGCCTGCTCTGCAATGCAGCACAGCGGCCCCCCCAGGCCAGCGCCAGCAGCGGCACCTGGCGATGCCCGGCGCAGCAACCGCCGCCACCGCTACCTGCTGCAAACGATGCCCGGCGAGCAGAGAGGCAACAACCGGGCCACACCCAGTTTAAAGCAGAGCCTGATCTCTCGAGCTCCTGCTTCGAGTAAATACTCGGGGGGCGGGGGGGACACCAAAACCCACCACGGTTTAAACTGCGAGAGCCACAGAAATAGGGGAGCGAGGGAGGTTAGGGTGGCGACGGGGGAGGCGCGCAGGCTGTGCCCCTCACGGGCAACGCGGAGCTCTCTCCTTCACCGAGGTGGCAGGAGGATTGTGGTAGGGCGACGTGAGACTCTTGAAACCACGCCGATAGCTGCTCTACCGGGTCGGTTATCCGGACTAAAAGGGGGGGAGGGAGAGAGACAGAGCTTGGCACCCGCCTCTGGCACCAAGGAGCGCCGCTCCGTTAGCGGCTGACGGGAAGGTGGCCGCCCCGTAAACCCGCGCGCCTGAGCTGCCCGCCAACCCTCGTGCTGCAATGAGGAGGGGAGGGCTGGTGGTTGGGTTCGGGTTCCCGCGTCTTCTGGGCAGCTCGTGAAAAACCCTCTGCAAATAGCCTCGAGCTTCAGAAATAAGCCGCGTGTGACAGGGCTGCCCTTGTCCCTGCTTCACCCACCCGCCGTCCTGGGCTAGACGTCAACTGGAAAGGGTTTCTCTCTTTTATTTCCCGCTTTTTTCCTCGCGCGAAGGGAATATCTTGACGCCTCTGATTTAAACCGGGCGGCGGCGCCCTTCGTCACCGGCACCAACTTGTACTTCGGCCCTTCCTTGACGTCCTTAGACGGGGAAGGGAGGGTGAAGCTGCGCTCTCATTTGCTAGATGGCCGGGCCCCCACCAGTATTTGAAGGGGAGGGGAATCGCCTTCGTTTAAAAATCCATTTTGCTTAAGCGCCTAAAAATGCAAAGCAAAGGAGAGGATAACCTCATCGTGTAGTATATAGCTCGAGTGCTGCAGGCCTACTGTAGTTGCTTTTCTGCCGAGGAAAACCGTTAGGAACACCGGAGACACTTACAGGGTGAATTCTTCACAGCGAAGGGAGGCGAGGAGTGGGGATTATTCAACGCGAAGCTGCTGCAAACGGGCAGCTTTCCGGGAAAGGGAAAACGAGTCTGCTTCCTGATCCTGACGGCAGAGGGTCCAGTGTTTACAAGAACTCTATTTTTTTCCATTTGAAGAAAGTTGTTTACCTGCTATCATTTGCAAAAAGATATTGCTAGAAATCAATAGAAATGTCAATCCCCTTAGGTTAATTTTTAAGACCAATTCATAGGGTGATAATTGAACTTAAACTGCTTCATGGGTGATATAAACAAGAGATTTCTATGGACGATCATTGTTTGCTCAGATACAATCTTTTTAAATCCACACTCAGGATAACTATTGGGAGAAGGACAACTCTGAAACAAATTTCCCCAAACTGCTGCCCTTTCAAGCTATTATACTGTAAATCCCATGGTGTTTTAGATTGCATCATATTGTACCAAAATAATGGGAGATGATCTATATACAAAATAATAATTACATTTTTTTCACCTGGCTCAAGATTACTATTTTCTATTACAAGATGTCATTTGGACAAAATGTTTTTCAGATTTTTTTTCACCTCTCAAGTTATTCAATACCAAAAAAAAACACTCAGAAGCTTTATCAGGTTTGAAATATGCCCTTCATATGTTGATATATGAAATATTTTTGTATAATTTTAGCAAAATGAGGTATAAATCAAATCAATAAAAATACAATGACACACAGCTCTATTTCATTTTTTCATCTACCAACAGGGAATCTTACTCTACTCTGAATTGGATGTGAATTAATAACATTATCCAGACAGGACAGAGGTATGCCTGTCTAGCAAGCAGGTGGATTTGAAATAGGATTTACACTGTTTTGGTTAAAAGAATTCAACTTTCCTGTAAAAAAATCTAGTTTTCAGCATGGAAGTATTTCTAGATTCTAGTTTTTATCTGTTGGCTCAGATCTGCATGCTTGCCTTAGGACATCAACACTGCTCAAAAAAATGAACACAAAAATAAGACATCCTACATCTGAATGAATGAAATATTCTTATTAAATATATTGTTCATTACATAGTTGAATGTGCTGACAACAAAATCACACAAAAATTATCAATGGAAATCAAATTTAGCAACCCATGGAGGTCTGGATTTGGAGTTACGCTCAAAATTAAAGTGGAAAAAAACACTACAGGCTGATCCAACTTTGATATAATGTCCTTGAAACAAGTCAAAATGAGGCTCAGTAGTGTGTGTGGCCTCCACGTGCCTGTATGACCTCCTTACAACACCTGGGCATGCTCCTGATGAGGTGGCAGATGGTCTCCTGAGGGATCTCCTCCCACACCTGGACTAAAGCATCCCCCAACTCCTGGACAGTCTGTGGTGCAATGTGGCATTGGTGGATGGAGCGAGACATGATGTCCCAGATGTGCTCAATTGGATTCAGGTCTGGGGAACGGGTGGGCCAGTCCATAGCATCAATGCCTTCGTCTTCCAGGAACTGCTGACACACTCCAGCCACATGAGGTCTAGCATTGTCTTGCATTAGAAGGAACCCACGGCCAACCGCACCAGCATGTGGTTTCACAAGGGGTCTGAGGATCTCATCTTGGTACCTAATGGCAGTCAGGCTACCTCTGGCGAGCATATGGAGGGCTGTGCGGCCCCCTAAAGAAATGCCACCCCACACCATTACTGACCCACTGCCAAACCAGTCATGCTGGAGGATGTTCCAGGCAGCAGAACATTCTCCATGGCGTCTCCAGACCCTGTCACATCTGTTACATGTGCTCACTGTGAACCTGCTTTCATCTGTGAAGAGCACAGTGGTGAATTTGCCAATCTTGGTGTTTTCTGGCAAATGCCAAACGCCCTGCACGGTGCTGGGCTGTAAGCACAACCCCCACCTGTGGAAGTCGGGTCCTCATACCACCCTCATAGAATCTGTTTCTGACCATTTGAGCAGCCACATGCACATTTGTGGCCTGCTGGAGGTCATTTTGCAGGGCTCTGGCAGTGCTCCTCCTGTCCCTCCTTGCACAAAGGCGGAGGTAGCGGTCCTGATGCTAGGTAGTTGCCCTTCTACAGCCTCCTCCATGTCTCCTGATGTACTGGCCTGTCTCCTGGTAGCGCCTCCGTGCTCTGGACACTATGCTGACAGACACAGCAAACCTTCTTGTCACAGCTTGCATTGATGTGCCATCCTGGATGAGCTGCACTATCTGAGCCACTTGTGTGGGTTGAAGACTCCATCTCATGCTACCACTAGAGTGAAAGCACCACCAGCATTCAAACATGACCAAACCATCAGCCAGAAAGCATAGGAACTGAGAAGTGGTCTGTGGTCACCACCTGCAGAACCACTCCTTTATTGGGGATGTCTTGCTAACTGCCTATGCTTTTCACCTGTTTGTTGTCTATTCCATTTGCACAACAGCATGTGAAATTGATTGTCAATCAGTGTTGCTACCTAAGTGGACAGTTTGATTTCACAGAAGTGTGATTGACTTGGAGTTACATTGTGTTGTTTAAGTGTTCCCTTTATTTTTTTGATCACTGTATATTGGATTGCTGCAGGATGCCTTTCTTGGGGCTTTTTGGAACAGCCTTCACAAACTGCATGGGGTTTAAAATGCAGGAGCAAGAATGTTGGTGAAAGCTTGCAGGTAGAATTGCATTCTGCATGGACTGTCTTTGCTATCTGAATACTAACTGTCCCAATTTTAAGGGACCTTTTATAGCTCTATTTATTTTGTATAATATTTTGTATTAAACAACTACTGAATGGCATTGACAAACTGGGCCAATTCCAAGGCATTTGTAAACAAATCAGACACCTACATGAGGCGTTGGTTCAATCCAGGCAAAACTGAGTGGCTTTACAACTACATTGCAGTATCAAAAATGAGAACATGAGGACATGAGTGACAGTGAGCAGAGCCTTGCTGTGGGGTTAGGAATGGATGCAAGTTGGAGAGCATTCAGATGCTTCAGCAAGTATAGAACACAGCTGAACAAGTTGCTCCAATCTGTTTGACACATGTAATATTACTGTTTTTGGGACCAAATGCTTGCCAGTGTATTTCCAGATGCAATTCAAGATTCTGGGTGTCATTTTTAAAGTCCTTAATGCATGGCATGGGACTGGGTTACCTAAGGGACGGACTTCTTCCAGATGTTTCTGCCCATCCAATCCAATCTCACGGGAATGTGAGCTATCAGGGACCAGGAGATGTCTTTTCTCTGCCAGAACCATCATCCTCTGGAACATTCATTCTCTACAGGAGCGGTCTCCAACTTTTCTGGCTTGGCGGCCTGGCATGTGTGTGTGGGGGGGGGAGGGATTGTTCTGGGGACTAGTAGGTGCACATTCTCATTGCATTTGTATGAGGGTGGTTATTATTTACCATCCAGAGTCACTGGTTTGAAATGGATGGCTATACAAATTGAATGAATAAATCAATTAATACCATTATGTATGTTTGGTAAACGTATCTGTTAAAACAACTCTCCATTTGTTCCTACTTTCCTCTTTTCTTTAGTAAGCGTTCATATCTTCTTACACAATTATCAGATTTGCTCAGAGATTTGTCAAAAGCCTTTTGCAAGGATTTTTAAAAGTCCAAATATTGTTTACCAGATCATTGTTATCAACGTATTTTGTGATTCTCATTAAAAAAACTCAGAAGCTGATTGATGATATATGAATTACATGGAATTTTGCAAAGTTTTCATCAGGATTCCTACTTTAATTAATAATACTAACATCTGCTCCATTTTTGCTAGCAGAAATGTAGGTTCGCTTTCCTTACAATGGATATTTTTAATTTCTTCCCAATATACTTTTTGTTAATAGTTTATGGCTACAAATGCCATATGGCTGAATTCAGTGAGTAGTTATTATTATTAGTTGTAGTATATATTTATATTTTTGCTGTACTTTAATCCAAAATGTGTGAGAAGCTAGTCTTGACTGCTTATCAACACTGAGGGTGAAAGCTACATCACATTTAGAGACTATAGTATTCCAATTCATATGCCCAGCCTTAGGGAAAAAAGTTATTTTTATGTTAAGAAAGGACAGGTGGATGGTAGTGTAGAAAGTTAGCCCCTACCCCTCTCCTAGAAGAATGAAATATTTTAGGAAATATTAAAAAAAGCAGGATAAAATATTTCCCCTAAAAGAGAAATAAGAATCTTAAAGGAAACAGAACCCCAGCTCCCTGCCCCCAGCAGATATTTTGGTACATATTAAGAAAACATTAAGAAAGCCAGCCCATAAACCATCTTTGAAATCTTTGAAAGGCTTGTGCTGTCCCACCTGAAAGCCATCACAGATCTGCTGTTAGATCCCATGCAGTTTGCATACCGAGCAAATAGATCAACAGATGATGCTATTAATATGGCTCTGCATTCCATCCTACAACACCTTGAATCTCCAAATACCTACGCAAGGGTCCTCTTTGTAGATTTCAGTTCAGCATTCAATACCATCATTCCAGACATTCTTCTAAGTAAATTAAACAAACTAGCAGTAACTGAATATGCTTGTAATTGGATCATAAGCTTCCTAACAGACAGGAAGCAACAAGTAAAGTTAGGCAGAATCACATCTGATACCTGTACAATCAGTACAGCCCCCACCCAAGGCTTTGTGCTTTCTCCACTTCTTCCTATATACCAATGACTGCATCTCAAACAATCCATCTGTTAAAAAACTGAAGTTTGCTGATGACACAACAGTGATTGGTCTCATTTGAGACAAGGACAAATCCACATACAGACAGGAGGTTATACAACTTGCCTCATGGTGTAACCGGAAGAATCTGGAACTGAACACACTCAAAACCATAGAAATGGTGGTAGACTTTAGAAGAAACCCTCCCATATTACCACCTCTTACAATACAACACAGTACCAACAGTAGAGACCTTCAAATTTCTAGATTCTACTATATCACATGGCCTAAGATGGACACCTAACATCAAAAAACATCATCAGAAAAGCACAACAAAGAATATTCTTTCTGTGCCAACTCAGGAAGCTCAAACTGCCCAAGAAGCTGCTGATTCAGTTCTACAGAGGAATTACTGAGTCTATCATCTGCACCTCTATAACTGTCTGGTTTGGTTCTGCAACCCAACAGGACTGTTCTGTCCTTTATAATTACTAGCTGAATTTAAGGCAGACAGACTTACTCCACAAAGGCATCCATACAAAGTCTCTTTATTGGTTTATCAGGCATCCTCAAATATAACTCACAATTACGTTGAGATTTATCTCAGTGTCCAATTCTCTGCATAGCTGACTTTCTGGTGTAAAAGGATAGTTCTCTTTTCATTCTGATACTGGTGAAACAAGGGGTTGAGGCGCCAGCATGCTGCTGGGGTTCAGGCAAGAGTGAAGAAACATCCCCCAACCCACCAAGGGTTAATTCAGTGACCAATGCAAAAATGCAGTCAAAAAGCTGGAACACACTTCCTGCAATTGGAAGCCTAGGTCTAGCATCGACTTCAAGGGCAACACCTAGCATTATAGGAAACCCCGCTCACTAGTCCTAAACATGAATAGAAGAGATGACTCTACCAGACTGTCAATTATTTGGAAGCCTGCACTCACAAACAAAAAAATCTCCACACCACAAGCCAGGCAAACATCAGGGCACAAACAGACCCCCACCCCACCCCAATACCTCCAGCTCAAACCCACCCCAACCAGGCACCCAGATGAAACCTAGCTTCCTAATAAATGATAGCCTGCATACACACACACACACACACACACACACAAAAAGAGACTTATCTCAAGTAAGCAAAACTAGATTATCTTCCTCCATGCCTAAGTATCTTAAGTGGGAAGAAAGGTCACACAAATGGGTTATATTTTTAAATAGAAATCTATAGGCCTATTCTTTTACTAAAGACCAAACTAAACTAAAAGTATTTAATGTGTAGCTGATAATTAAGTGAAATAATGCAACTTTACACAAAAGTATCTGTTGCTCCTATAGGTAAAGCTGCTCTGCTTAGCATTTACCTTTAACTGATTATTATGCAGAAATGTTTGAGTCCTAGGCTGGAATAATGTTACATATAGTAATATAGTGGAGTCATCTCTTAACATATGAAGTTCCATTGTACATCCACTTGCTTTGTCCATGGCAAGTTCCAGTTCTTTCCCATCTGCTTCCCATTCCACCCACTAAGCTCCAATACCATAATTAAATTTACAGAGGTAAAAGAAGAGAAAGTTGCACTGCTGCAGAAAAAGAAAGTAATAGGCTGGGGGGGAGGGGAGGAGGCAGCTGCTACTGATTAAACCTCTTTCATTATTAAACATGTACAGTCAAAGGAGTTATGTTTTCAGGATATTTTTTTCTTTCCCTTATAGTCCTTAATTGGAGTCCTTTTTAAAATAAAAGTTGCCATTGTACATAAGCTCTATATATTTAAATTGAGATTAATTTAATATAGATTTAAATGAATTGTATGCAGGTGTTGACAATATGTGGGCATTTGTCCTGAACTCATTAACAGACAATATATCTTTGCCCATTATGTTTTTTTCTTTTTGGGAGTAAGCATTATGCAAAGGAAGGAAAAAAGGAAAAAAAGAGTGAGAAGTAGCTAACAGATATTAAAGGCAGGAAATGAGAGAGAGAAATCTTGCTATTAGAAATATTTTCAATAACTCAAAAATATTTTACAAATGAGTGAATTTTGTTAAGCCTGTATCCCATAGGTACTAAAATTAATACATTTGAAATGTTTGTTTTTAGCACTTCGGGAGTCTGAGGGGTGCTTTCCAGTGGATTTTGCCTCCTGGTAACTGCCTGGATTAGCCCTTCCTAGGCTTCCTTGGGGAGTTTTGCAGAAGTGGTTTGCTTTGGCCTCCTTCCTAGGACTGAAAGAGACTGGTCCAAGGTCATCCAGCTGGCTTTGTGCCTAAAGCAGCGCTAGGATTCATATCTCACTACAGCAAACTGGCTCTTCTATTTCCATCGCTTGGCTCACCCCAAACCTCTGCAAAAACACAAGAGCAGCTATAGTACTGCTATTCTTCCCAATGTCAACAGAGAGAAAGTGGGGAAGAAGTCTTGGTTATGTTAAACACACGTGATGGTAGCACGAAGCAGTCCTCCCAATTGAATCGGATTGAACTACCGAGCTAATACACCTCGGAAAGTTCAAGGCTCATATTTACTTTAAGGACCCGCCCATTCTTCGCTTTTTCTTGTAAATTTTCTGATAAATGTTACTTCTCAAATTTAAAGTTTCTGTCTAAACGTTTCAATACCGCAGAGACTTAGATGCAGAAGCCTGTGAATTAAGCTCCTTTGTTTTCTCAGTCTACTGAAAGGAGAAACGCACCTTGGTGCTTATTCCTATCCATAATAGATGATTCCCACTGGTGATTCATAACATCCTCCCGAAGCCTCTATGGCGATATAAAGCTGATGCACGTAAGTGCCGGTAATACACCCCCAAAGGCGATGCCTGGATTACGCTATAAATCTCTAGGTTAGTCATCTCATTGGTTTTTTTTTTACGGGAGAAGTAAAACAAGCGCCTAAGCATTTAAAAAATTTAATTAATGAATTAAAAAAAATAAAAGTAGAATCCACTTTCGATAAACAGTAGCAGCACTGCAAGCTTGAGAACAAAAACCCTCCAAGGGCATTTTGCAGCCCAGCCGCTCCAACGCGCAAAGCTGGGGAAAACCACAATTTTTTCCTCCCTTCAAACTCTAAGTACCCGCAAACCTTAGCTCAAATTCAATCTGTCTGGTAAGCCACGCCCTCGGCACAGGCTCCACCCTCTCCATTCGGAGAGTCACTTGGGGCAGAAGAATTCGTTTTCCTTTCTTTCTCTCTCTCGCGCGCGGAGAGTGACGTCACAGGGACGCACGGATTCGGGAAGGAGGTTTGGAAGGTAGCATGTGCGGGGGCTGCGTGAAGACGGAGTACCCGCCTCGGGTAAGGGTGGGGAACGGGCTTTCTGTAGGGCACAGGAAGGGGGCGCAGCCACGTTCCCTTCCTTTGTCGCTATCTTCCCTAATCTTCGGCTTCCTGCGAAGTTTGCCCTCCCTCCCTTACCAGTTCTTGCCGGGGAGGAGATGAGATCCAAAGCGGGGAGGGGGGGGGGCGGTTTCTGCGGGCAGAATTAATTTCTCCCGCCTTCTATGATGCCTTTATTAAGATCAGCCAAAATGACGCTGAGCAGCGGACAAAGTGCAATACTAATAAATATATTCCCGGATTTCCCCGCTACCCTTTGGAATTTTCCCCTCCCCTAGGACGAAATAAGATTAGGAATCCTTTTTTCCTATTTTTCGCCTTCATTTTTCCATGCACAGCACGAAGCTGCCTCCCCGGCTTTTTTTTCTAAGCTCCCCCCCCATATTCCAACCTGTTGTGGTTTTAAAAGATTCTTACAGATCTATTTGATAGCTGTGGGTGGGCCTCATTTTCTGCCCATAGGATGCAGGCCTTTAATTGTCAGCACTTTTAACTGGGTGATACTATACAGCTTCCAGCATTTTTATTGAGTCGTTTCTTATATGGGATTCTGGGCACTGTAGTTCACCAGTTAGAGGGGTGGGGGATAGAAAACGGGTTTTCTCCTTAATAGGTACTGAGTAACAAAACCATTCTTCTTGAGAAGATGTTTTTTCAATATCTGTGTGCTGTGCTTTCAAGTCAGTTTTTGACTGCTTGGCGGCTGCTTCCTGCAGTTTTCTTGGCAAGATCCACCCCCAGGAGTTTGCCATTGCTTCTATCCCAGGGCTGAGAGAAAGTGACTGGTCTAAGGTCACTCAGCTGGCTTTGTGCCTGAGGCAAGACTCACAGTCTCTCAGTTTCTAGTCTGGTGTCTTAATTTACGCAGAATTACTATAAATTACTATGTGTTTCCAAGAAACTCAGCTAATGATGTATGATAGGAAATATATTTTCTATTTCTAGTTTCTAAAAGTAAACTGTTTAAAAGATATTTTATCATATCTCTAGGTTGTGTATGTGTTTTTTTTAATTGCATTTCTCAATGTAATGTTGAAATTACTGACTTGACATCAACCAAACAGAACATTGTATTGAGAAATCAATTGAAAATCAGTAGTACATTTAAATCCAGAGATGTGCCAGTTGATTAGAAAATTTGAAAAATGCAAGAAAATGGCATCACTGAAGTGTAGGATTTAAATATAGGATTGCAGAGTATATATTATAGTCTGAAAAGTCTTTGGTGGCATTATTGTCTTCATAGTCATTGTTGACTGATTTCTATCTCTGGAATGGAAAAGAATATGCCACAGAAGAAACAGTATTTGAAAACTAGGGTCAGGTGGGTTGTTAGAAAGATTGCTTGTTTTTGATGTGTTAAATGAGACTTTACCTTTTTTAGTTACGGTTTATAATATTAAGTATGAGCCCATATAGGGAGAAGTCAGATTTTAACAGCTTACTATATAGCAGTAACTGTGAGAGGGATCTTGGAGTCTTAGTGGACAGCTAGCTAAATATGAGCCAGCAGTGTGCAGCCGCCGCCAAAAAAGCTAATGCAATCCTAAATTGTATTAACAGAGGGATACAATCAAGATCAAGTGAGGTACTAATACCACTCTATAAAGCCTTAATACAACCACACCTAGAGTACTGGCATCCAGTTTTGTTCACCACATTATAAAAAAGATGTTGAGACTCTAGAAAAAGTACAGAGAAGAGCAACCAGGATGATTAGGGGACTGGAGACTAAAACATATGAAGAACGGTTACAGGAACTGGGCTTGGCTAGTCTACTAAAGAGAAGGACCAGGGGAGACATGATAGCAGTCTTCCAATATTTGAAGGGCTGCCACAGAGAGGAAAGGGTTAATCTATTTTCTAAAGTGCCTGTAGGCCAGACAAGGAATAATGGATGGAAACTGAACAAGGAGAGATTTAATCTGGAAACAAGGAGAAACTTTCTGACAGTGAGAACAATCAACCAATGGAACAGCTTGCCCTTGGAAGTTGTGGGAGTGCCATCAGTTGAGACTTTCAAGAAGAGATTGGACGGCCATTTGTCAGAAATGGTGTAGGTAGGGTCTCCCGCTTGGGGGGGTGGGGTTGGATTAGATGACCTACCACATCCCTTCCAACTCTGATTATCTGTTATCTGATATTGTTTAGAAGACTGGATTGAATACATTCTATCTGGAAAGAAATTAGGTCTGGGGGAAATCTGCCAGAATTATTCATATGTAGAATAAAATAATGTGGGGTACTTAGATAGCTTCTATATGTTTTCTGTAATCATAATCACTCCCTTGATTGCTTTTTTTAAATATGAGAAGTTTTGAATGTAGAATTTTGAAATAATTTGTAAATTTGGCTCTTAATTTAAGAAGAGATCACTGGCTATTTTACCATATTTCCCCACTTTTGAATCTTTTAGGGTACTACTTGCTTGGAGAATGGATCCTATTTAATGAACTATGTTGGTTGCATTGAATGCAAAACACGGGATTTTGTGATGATTGTGAACAAAGCAACAGAAGAACAGGATGGAGAGGAAATAATCACTTATGATCGTAAGATGGCCAGATTTTTCTGTTGTTTGTATGGGCATTAAGAACCTGCATCCAGAAATCTACCGTTGAAAGTTAAATGTGTCCAGACATGCTTTTGTATCTGAGACATGTATTTCATTCCCATTATAAAAACAAAATGGTAATAAACTGTTATCACAGTTACCTAAATAATGCACTTCAGGATTCTGGGCTATGTCCAGTAATACTTGCCGTCTAACAATTGAGGCATAAGGGAATAAATGAATTTACTCTTCCTGTTCTTCAGCAGAATTCAGGCAATTTAGTGTAGTACTCCAAGTAATTACAAAAGAGAGGATAGACCAAAACTTTTCAATTAATCTTTTCTGATAACTACAGTATTTGGTCATGCCCATGTAGAAGTTGGGGGTAGGGGGCAACACTACAAAATAACGTACATTATCTTCTTCTGGTTTCCCAGTCTGATCTACATTCCTTGGATTGCGTAATGGTCTCACATTAAAACTTAATTTTATTTGATTCGGTTTAGCTTTTCACTTTTTCTACGTAATGATTGCCAGTTGCCCATAAACACATTTTAAACAGATTAATATTCTTTTCCAACAGCATCCCAGGGCTGAATGTCTCCTAGCCATGTTGTTTTAATGAGCAGACAAGTGTCTACTTGTACTGTTACTCTTTCCTGCTTCTCTGTATTGCCATTTGTGTGCTCAGTTTCCAAGAATTGTTAATCCTGTATGTCTTTTGCTTTTTCTTCTACTGTATTTAGTGAACCAATGTGCAATGCCAGAACATGCCAATGCTCTCACCATTTTTCCATTGAAGCGATAGCAACGATAGTTTTAGAGAATTGATGATAGTAGGAATAATCAATAAAAGGCTAAGAATGGAAATTGGGGGCCCAAATAAGAAAAGGTTGAGATTTCCATTAGACTCTACCTTTTTAGTATGACTGGTATTGTAGATATTATCTTTTGATTCCTATATGTGCGTATGTCTTAAGCAACTTGATTTCTTTTACAATTTAGAGCATAGGTTTCAAGCCTATTTTGTTTTCCTAAATCTTTTTGTTTTCTTTTCAGATGTATGTAAGAATTGTCACCATGTGATAGCCAGGCATGAATACACTTTTGGTGTGGTGGATGATTACCAGGTATAAGAGCCTTTCATTGATCAAGCACTAAATTTGTTTACCTTTTATTTACTTCAACTTTTTATCTTCTTGAGGCTCATTGTTAATTAATTTTCAGCATATAATTCAATATTCTTTCATACTGTATGACGTTGTTAATGAATAGACCACATTTTAGTTTAGAATGTTGTGTGAATCCAGCTGATGTAGTTATTTAGTGGTTATGCTGTGCAAACTCAGCCAGTTGATTTAGTTATATAAACTATTATTAATTTATTAATTCAGTTTGGGTGCTGTCTAAATACAAATTGACTCTGGGCAGATGCAACAGATCATAAAAACTAGACAAATATATGTGTCCCAGGATAATGCTGCAGAATCCAATCTTGAGTCAGTGACTGAGACCAGAGGTTTATTCTTCTGAGCTTTGGACTCATGCTGGAGCCCATCCTCAGGGAACTTCTCTCTCTCCAAAATGTGTGATCCTCAAATAACCGAGCCCTATGCCTTGAACTGTAGCTGGAAGCGTACTGTCAACCACTGTAGTTCATGAAGCCGAGATGTCATATAGGCACACTCAGGCATGCCAATCACTGGTTTTCAAAGGCAACCTCATGTAGAACACATTGCAGGAGTTGAACCTTGAGATGACCAAGGTGCGGATAATTGTGTGAAGGACCAGTTCATCCAAAGAGAGAAATAACTGGTACAGCAGAGCTGTACAAAGGCTCTCTTGGCCATAGCTGCCACATGATCTTCAAGCCAAAATTGTGAGTCCAAGAGAAGCTCCAGACTCTGCACCATTCTTAAAGGAGGAAGTGGTACTCCGTTAAGGATACAGGTGAAAAATCCTTGGCAATCCCTAATATCAAGAGCCGGTCAGTCTTTATAGGATTGAATTGAAGTCAGGTCATCCCCTTCTAGACCTACACAGCCCCCAGACACTTGGGCAAGACTTTAACTGCCTCACTTGGTCAGCCTAGGGTTAATAAATATAATTGGGTGCTATCAGCATACTTTTGATACCAAACCCCAAAGTGGCTGATGACCTCACTCAGCAGTTTCATGTAATATTTCTGCTTCACAAGCTGTACTTGCTGCCAATTCACTTCTGGGTACAATTCAAGATGTGAATCATTTATCTATAAAAACCTAGATGGTTTATGGCTTACTAACTTGAGGGACCCTCTGCCTCCCTTGGTATCTACTCAGCCAATTCAATCTGGATGTCATCAGGACACCAGAAGCATGCCTTCTCTGTACAGTGTCTGCTGTCTAGAACAGCGGCCCTGGGCCGCAAGAAAATATTGGTAGGCTGCAGAAAAATCTCACCCCCCAGAGCACCCTCCCAAAGCAATTAATCCAGGCTGCACAGGAACACAAGGCTGCGCCACCCATATGGCCCGTGGGAACCCTCCCGACCCACTCACTTCTTACCCGGCAAACTTACCTGTTATATTGCTATTTTTCCTTTTTCCGACCATCATCTGTTCTGCTGTGCCGGGAGATTTAGATTAGCTAGAAAGCAGGAAATCGTTGAATTTCTTTCTTTCCAGCTAGTCTTTAGATCTTCTGCTCTGCTTTTAAGCACAACCGAACCTCTCTTAGGACTGAAGGTTCTATTATTCAGTGCAGACTCCCAGCAAGCAAATTGTATGTGACAGACTGAGGTAGCAGATAGCAGATAGATATCTGAATGAATCTGTGATTCTGTGAGCAACTCAATTTGCCTGCCTGATTTGGGGTAAAAAATGCTCTTTTTTGATAAAAAAAAAATCAATATTTATATAAATATTTATAATATTTACATACAAGCCATGCCCAGCCAGTCACATGACCACCAAGCCACACCCACAAATTAGACCACGCCCACAGAACTGGTTAATGATTTAAAATTATGAATTTGGTGGTCCCTGAGGTCCAAACGGTTGGCGACCTCTGCTCTAGAGTGAGGTTTCTAACCCAGATTTGAACAGCCATCACTCTAGTGGTATTTTAAAAGGTATTGAAGACTTACTTTTTCAGCAAGGATGACTGAACCTCCTTTTAACTTGAGTGGTTTTCCTTAGTTCCCATCCAGTTTTGTCATTCTGCAATTTTTACCGTTCTTTTTGTTTTTTGTTGTTTTTCTTATTTTAATGTTTTAGATAATTTCTAAACCACCCAGAATTGCTGTGAAG
Organism: Pseudonaja textilis; assembly: GCF_049901715.1. Lineage (NCBI taxonomy): Eukaryota > Metazoa > Chordata > Lepidosauria > Squamata > Elapidae > Pseudonaja > Pseudonaja textilis. The sequence goes on from NC_141990.1 coordinate 223,306,664, forward strand.
CAGGCAGTATATCAGTTTAATTTATGGTTCACACAGTCAATCAAGATATTGAAATTGGATTTGACATTTTTATCTACCTATCGGGTCCTTTCTAAGGACCTGGCATAGTTGTTGCTATTTGATGGTGTTAGAGTTATTGTTGCAGGACTTAATTTTATGAAAATAAGTGATATTTATTTATATTGCATTCAAATAAATCATGACTTTACACTACCAAAATCGTGGTATCAGATTTTGGCACAGTTATTGCAAAGTGGTAGTTTCAGCAGTTCCTTGTGAACAACGGGGAGATAGAGGGCTTTTATAATTGATACCAATCTCATGTTATACCCACCATATCTTTTAAAGTGTTGGCAAGTAGTTAGTAATTTAAAAAATGGTTATAGGAACTTCTGAGAGCTATGATGTAGTGAGTCTGGAAGGCCTCAGGTTGCGGAAATCTAGGATTGCTTGAACCATGAGTATTATTATCGATTCCTCGGTTAACACAAATTGATCTATTTCTGCAGCAAGTGAAACAAGCATCTATTCTCAATCACCCAGTATAAATATATCTTGTTTCTCCTTCCAGGAATATACCATGCTATGCATGCTCTGCGGGAGGGCAGAAGATTCTATCAGTGTCTTGCCTGATGATCCTCATCTGATGACTCCATTGTTCTGAAGTGCCTTGATTCGATTTTTCTCAGCCATTGTCTTGTCTTGTGCTAAATGACAGAAACTTATGGGATATGACATTTACAGAACACAAATGCAGACTCTGCTCAATCCATGTGGGAAGTCAAGTGATATGGGGTCAAAAAAAATGCTATCTTAATTTTACCATCATCAGAAGTGATTTCTGCAAACTAAAGGAATAGAGAGGAAAAGTTTCATTTGCTGAAAGCTTCATAGAAAAGGCAGAACTGCTGCCTCCTGCTTTGGGTCTTCTTGAATGTTTTCTACAAGTCAGAATGCTGTGGTCGGTGTTATTGGCATTGAAGGGAATGCTGTGTCTTGCAGAAATATTTGGAAAGGATAAAAACGAGAGGACCTTTTTGAGACTATCTACCCCATTCCAATACCGACCAGTGCCCCCAGCTTTCCTATTTGAAAGAAGACTGATTTGCAGGAGATGCAAAAATGTATGCGAAAAGTTATTGTTATTGCAAAAGTGTCAGAGGAAAATTGCCTTTCCCAGAGCCATCCAGCACACCATGTAGAAATAGAGGAAGAGGTAAGACCAGGTTACTTGAGGGACCGTCTCACCCCACTGGGATTGGCCCATGTCACTCGTGCCAGCTGTGGGTCCTGTCAACCCAATTTTTCCAGCTGTTGGAGTCCAGGAGGAGGGCCGCCTTCTCTGCTGTTGCTCCTGCCCTCTGGAACATCTTGCCCCACTGATGTGAGGTTGGCCCCAACCCTCCTATCTTTTTGTAGGGGCTTAAAGATGTGGCGGAACAGCGCAACGGAGGTGGTTGGTTGAATAATAACGGATCCCACTTCTCCTCCACTCCACCACCCCCGCCATCCCCACGTGTCCTTGGTTTTAATATCTGATTTTAACTTTTTATGTTTTAATTGTATATGTAACTGTAAGCCACCCAGAGTTACCCTACAGTAAGATGGGTGGCCAATAAATTTAATTATCTCACAGAAAGCTTTAGAGGAGGATAGAACTAGTCAGTGTTTCTCGGCGGTTTCTTTGCCCCCAATTAAAGAAGATTCCATTTTCCTTCCAAGTTTTCCAGAATGTACGGTTGACTCCTAGGAGAGTCATGTAATTTCACGCTTATTAGAAAAGGAACAGAGGAAGAAATCTTGCTGATTCTAATCTAAATAATTGCACTGAACTTCCCAAGCCATGGGATGCATGCCCTCTGACATGGGCGGTTCTTGAATCAAAGGGGGAAATTGTGTTTTCTATTGGCACATTGTATATTGGGTGATTGTTGTTAATGAAATAAAGCTGAAAAAAGGTTGGCATTATAGTATTTTTTGCTTGGATTCCCTTTATCAATAGGACCCTCATTAATTTCATTGGGAAAGATGCACATCAATTCAGAAAACTAAAAAAAGCTTTAACTTTTTCACAGAACTGTATTTGATTCAGCAAGGCTGCCTTCTGTGGTTCATTGATGGTGCCAGCCTGTGGTATATGGCCTATTTTAATTAGGATTTCACTGTGAAATTAGGTAGGGAGAGCTGATCTGAGACTAATTAAACAGAAGTTTCATCTTTAAGGAACTTAGTCAAGGGCCATAAATCTTTAGCCACTAAACCGTTTTTGAATGCAAATTACCTTAAACTGCTATCAGCAAATGTAAGCTTCAGTTCTCATATGTAAAATTAGAAAGAGACCTGGTGTCTGCTAATGGATTCTAGAAGCATCCCTCTCTATGGAAATTGGTCCTTTTAGAAAGGCTGTACTGATCCTGATGGTGGTATCTGCCCTTACTGTAACTTGCATTAGCAAACTTCTCTGATGTAGATGGAGATGACTGCTTCTTGCCAAAGATTTTTATGATGCTGCATGATTACCTTGCCTGCTCAATGAAGCAACTAGATACTGATTTTTAACCGCAAGACTAAAACTAAAACTGGTCATCTTGCCAAGCTATTTATGAGCATAGAATATAAGGCACTCAAGGCCAGTTGGCAGGGTAAGTCAATGGAAGGAATAACTCTTATAACTTGCTTACTGATAATTTCATGGGTCTGTTATCTTAAAACTGTATTGATCTCAGTTCCTGGAAGGTTGGACAAAGTGAAATCGCTAATGAGAGTAATGGGTTTATTTTTTTAACTCAAAAGGAGGCCCTCTAGGACCTGACCTTTTGCTTAGAACCATTAGGCACACATTTGTTTTTGTTCCTACTTTTGCACTTGGTGCTTAAGAGAAATGTTTCTGGCAGCAAATCAAAATTCGTGAAGAGACTTGGCTTACCTTTCTTCTCTTGGTATTCCAGAGTGAATGAAGACTCCTGAAACCTCTCAGTTCAACATTAGAAGGGATTCATTCAAGAATTAAGGCTTGCAGCTATTCACTATATTCTGTTTTGAGAGCATGGCTAATGGTGTCCGTATTGTATTATTTTATATACTCTCAATGTGATGGTGGCAGATTTACTAAATTTACTGATTTTAATGGAGAACCATTGAGCCAGTCTGCAAAAGCTGGACTTGCTCTTTAAGGCAATGGTCCCCAAACTTTGTGGCCCGGTGGGGGAGAAAGAGGGGAACTGGGCCATGCAATCAGCCGGCACACATGGGCACTCACTTGAGCGGCAGCCTGGTGCAGATGCATGTGTGTGCCGGCCCACTGCTTACATGTGTGGCCCTGCACACACGTGTGCAATGGCCTGCCTCTCACACAGCCCAGTTCCGAATAGGCTGCAGCCCAGTAGTGGGCTGTGGCGGGGGGCGGGGGGGTTTGCATATAAATAGAATATTACTTACAGTATAACATTATTCCACATTTGGAAATATTCTATTTGATTCTGTGGTTCTTGTTAGGCATGAAAACCAGGACCACATTTTAAGTTCCAATTAAACTGATTTGCCACTCAGGCCTATGCACAGGAGTCTACTCAACTAACAGCACTATTTTGGTGCTAGATAAGAGATAATTCAAGGCGGGATTGGACTTGATCCATTTGGGTCTACATAGAGATCCTAGGCTGTTTCATTTTTTGACTCCGCCCTCAGGTTCGGCCACCTCTCCTACAGGCGGCAATATAAATTTTTCAAATAAATAAATAAATTCCCATCATCTTGTGTCCCTTATTTACCTGGGGACTGCTGGATTTGTTCAAATATTTTACATGCATGGTGTGTCTTTGCATACTTATTGGATAGAATGTCGCCAGCAGATTGTGCAGCAGCATCCACAAGTTAGATGGTGAGAGAACAATAAACACAGATGTTGCATCTGCCTGTAGATTTATAAAACTTGCACAGCTTTTCTCAAATCCAAATTTTGGATGGGGAAGTTTCTCGGGTCTATGACAGTTCTCCCCACCAACTCACCACAGCCAATTTGCCATGGTCAACTTGCCACAGGACAAGAGTTACACTAATACCAAAGAAATTGTGGAATGAAATATGAATGACAACATTTTTTTTAAAAAAAATAAACAATTAAATTGTCCCAGGGCTAGTTGTCTTATGGTGAGTTGGCCATGGCAAGTTGCCCTGCAGCGATTTGGCTGCAGCAAGTTGGCCATGGCGAATTGGCTGTGGTGAGTTGTCGCATTCCACCATTTCTCCATCTAAAGATGCTCCATCCTCAGTTAAATATGAGTGCTCTGTAAAATAATGTTTTGATTAAATGGCGAAGACTTGTGAACTCTTACATGAGTGTGTGTACCTCTGCATGTTTATACAGCAAACAGTTTATCTTTTATATAGATGATGATAATGGTTTAGATCAGGGTTTCCTCAACTGTGAAGTTACATTCCTTGGAGAGTTGAGGACAGAGTGCAGGAGAGGAGTGAAGAACTTTTTAGCTAACATTGTTACCGTAAATCTACCTTTCTCCAAGTTTCATTGTATTCTTTTCAATGTTCATTTGTCTTCATGCTAGTATTTGGATTTGTAGGGGAGGTACATTAAGACTACTACTGTAAAGGAAGGAAGGTATGATTTCAAAAAGTTTAGGAACCCCTGGTTTAGACTGTGTTCCAAAAAGTATGATATGAACAGTCAAAAAGAGGTGTGAAGGGAAATAACAGAAGTAGTCCAAGAGTACATATTCCCTTAAGTTTAACCATTAGAAGATAACATTAACCCTGCTTCTCAATGTTCATTTTATTTCATCTTTATTGGACATTCTTTTATAACTGATTTTGGGTTTCTTTTTCTGGAACGCATTAAAAAAGACCAATGAAGTGAATGGAGTTACATTCATGGCATATTAAGATTGAAATTCCATGCACAATTACAGGAGTAAGTTTAATTGAATTTAGTGGGACTTCTGAATATGCTTGTACTGTATAGTGCTATCCCATTAAATTAGCTTGAAATGATGTCCCCCCCCTCTTTTTTTTTTACACAGAATAATGTGGTCTTTTTATGAAAAATCAGGAGTATAAAAAAAAATGAAGCTATTCCTTGACAAGTACTAAAAGAGAATACCCTGTAGACCTTGAGTCCCAGAACCATCTCAAAATGTATGCTTCGTCTATTTCCTAAAATACGTTGATGGAAGACACTGATAAAAACTGGTTTGTGTTCTCATTATTCAACCATAGTGTTATTGACAAAGGTGGGGGAAACCAGAAGGTAATTTTTGATATGCTTGGCTAGATTGCTCACATCAGTAATGGTGGTGTATATTGTTTGATTGGATCGAACAACAGTCTCCTAGAGAAGCTCCTTTACTTTCAATACAACCTCTGATTAATTATTTAGGAAGGAGAGAGAGAAAACCAGTCCCTTGTAATGAATTTTAATCAGGAGAGACTGTCTTTCAGACCATCCTCTTTGCAATTAGCAGATACTCTGAGATCAAAGATGTTGTTAAAATATGTAATATGTATGTTACAAGGCATTGCTGGATATACTCTGCTGAATTTAATAGGAATTCTGTGGTTGTTGCTATCGGTGTGCTCCTATTCTTCCTATTTTCTAATTCAACTCTTAATCCTTGTGTTATTTTTATTGGGGTTTTTTGATGCGAGTTTCTTACAGTTCAGATATTTGGTGGTAAATTAATTTGTAAAATAAATAATCCAAACCAAACTCTGTCACTTGGCTTCATTCTTTTAAAAGAAAATTTCTTATTAGAGCTTGCTTGACTAGAAAGACTGCTACCGCCTCTTGGATATTCAGGATTTTTGCTTAGTAGTGGTTTTTATTTCTAGGATTTGGGCAGAATTTTACAGTGCTATAAATCCAGACCTTCTCTTTCTTGTAATCGCTGGAGCTGAACTTGAGAGGACTTTGGCAAAAGGCTAATGACAATCGACAGGTAGTCCCCTGACTTACAACCATTTGTTCAGTGACTGTTCAGATTTACAACAGCACTAAAAATAGTGACTCTGTAAGTCACTCTTTCTGTACTGACTTACAGCACGTGACTGTTGCAGCATCCTCATCCCCACTTGATCAAAATTTGGGCATTTGGCGACTGGGTATGTACTTATGATAGGTGCAGTGTCATTCAAAAATTTTTACTACCAGTTCTGTGGGCGTGGCAGGGGAAGGATACTGTAAAATCTCCAGTTGGAGGTAGAATTTGCCGGTTCTCTGAACTGCTCAAAATTTCTGCTACCGGTTCCCTAGAACCGGTCAGAACCTGCTAAATACCACCTCTGCATGGAGTAATGTAATTGCCATTTGCGATGTTCAGGGCCAGCTTCTGACAAGGAAAGCCAATGGGGAAGCTGAATTTGTTTAACAACCATGTGATTAACTTAACAACTGCAGTGATTCTCTTAACAACCATGCAAAAAAGGTTGTAATATTGGTCGGACTCACTTAATAACTGCCTTGCTTAGCAATGAAAATTCTGGGCCCAGTTGGGGGTCATAAGTTGAGGACTACCTGTGATATGTAGCAGTTTATTACAAAAAAACCCCTCAGAAACAGGGGTGGGATTCAAATTATTTAACAACTGGTTCTATGGGCATGGCTAAGTTGGTGGGCGTGGCTTGCTGGTCATGTTATTGGCTGGGCGTGGCCAGCTTAATATCACTCACATCGAGGCACATATCTCCTCACCTGGCCTCTCATGACTGTGGGGATGCTGCAACAGTCGTAAGTGTGAAAAATGGTCATAAGTCACTTTTTTCAGTGCCATTGTAACTTTGAATGGTCACTCCATACAAGCAAAGTACCAGCGATGTGGGGGGGGGGGAACTGCAGAGACATTCCTGAGACTGGAAGTCTAGTCCTGCCAAGAATGTAATAAGGGTTAACGGAGAGGCAGTTTCTGTAAGCAACACCAGAATGTTTCCTTCCTGCCTTCCTTACAGGATTAGGCCAGTAATTTCTTCTAACAACCGGTTCTCTGAACTGCTTAGAATGATAACAATCCGTTCTAGTGAATAGGTGCAAACTGGTAGAATCCCACCCCTACTCAGGAAACCTTTGGAGGAATGCCTCCATCGGTAGGTTAAATCCTCCTCCTTGCAGCTCTTATGCTGCGAAAGGATAAGAATATTAAGCGATTACCATTAAGTCCTTATATGAAATGCCATCCTAGAGTAATTTAAGGAACCAGGAAGAAATTGGGGCATCTGAAGGCAAACTATAGGAAGTAGAGGTGATTTCCCCCCAAAAAAAAGTTTTTCAGAATGGGTGTTATTAATGGCAGCTTCATTTAAAAATAAACAGAGCAGAAAGTTCTTTAACTCATTTATTTGACTTGTGAAACCAACAGTACCAGCCAATGAGAGAGCCAAGGAATCAATACTTTTACACTTTTCAAGCCTCCTCCTTGAAGCTTTTAGAGGAGACTGTCATTCAGTAGAAGTCTGATGTTGCCTCTGCCAGGATGAAGCACCTCAAACACTCAGAAAAAGAGGGGAGAGAGAAAACTGAGCATGCCTGTTTCTTTGGGTGATTCCATCAGGAGAAGATAAACTTCCAATTACAGCGCAAGGAATTCCTAGTCTTTTTTCTCGCCTATGTAAAGGCTACGTATATAATGTTGGGGATTCTGCTTTTTTCTTATTTGGCAAGCTTCAGGAGGCGCTGGATATCAGGCTCAATGCTGCTAGTGAGGAACTTGGAGCTGTAGCGCTTGAAAGGTTCCCCTTCAGGTCCCACTAGGAACTTCTCAAAGTTCCAGGAGATGTCGTAGCGATGCACGGGGCTCCACAGGATGAACTTTGGCTCCAACATGAAGCAGGAAGGGTCGTCATCTGGGTAAGGGAGTTTATCCTTCAGGTAGGCAAAGACAGGGTGGGTGTTGTTGCCATTCACTTCACACTTCTGGCAGAGAGTAAAGTTGGGTTCAAAGCCAGACCCGGGCCTCACATATTTCAAGCTATGGAGGATCTCTTCATTTGTGCAATTTTCCTGTTTGAGAGGAAGTAGAAAGCAGGATGAGAACTAAAATGTCCTGCAACAAAGTTGGCCTCTCCCTTGCTTGTCTTGAGGGCATCAGCGTAGAGAGTTAGGTGCGTTTTGTACTGATTCTACCCTCAAATACAAGTTTTCTTGGTCCTTCATTTAATAACTGCAGTGATTTGGTTAAGAATTGTGACCAAAACAGTTGTAAAATTGGGTGTGACTCACTTAATCACCACCTTTGGCAAATTGAAATGCCTGGACAATGCACTGTTTTCAAAATACTTATATATAAATAAAAACAAACAAACAAGCAAAAGCCCCACCAGCCATCTTGCTTAGCAACAGGAATTCTCGACGCAATTGTGCTCCTAAACCAAACACTACTTGTATATGATAAAGTGAATAGGCATGAACTATGGAATATTTTGCATACATAATGCCATTGAATGCATTAGAACTGGTCAGAACTACAGCTGGGATGCTGAGCTCACAAATTTTCCTCATGTGACCGTGGGGACACTGCGATGGCCATAACTTTGAGGACCAGCCAAAGCTACCATTTGTTCAGCATTGTCATAAGTTGAAGTAATACATGAACAAATAATAGTTAAGAGGGGACTACCTATATTTGCATTTTTGGATGCAGATAATGCTGCATTGCTGGCTTGTTAAGACTTTTAATGATTTGCAGCGAATACTAGATAGATTAACACAAGAATTAATCTGAAAAGTAATGCCTCATAAAAAATATAATTATATTTGAGAGAGAAAATGGAGTGGAATGGTTGCAAACTATACAAATAGTCCTTGACTTACAATGGTTCATTAAGTGGCCATTCAAAGTTACGTTCCTGAAAAAAGTGACTTATGACCTTTTTTCACAGTTAAACAACCATTGCAGCATCCCTATGGTTTCCGTGATCAAAATGCAAATGCTTATGACAGTTGCAATATCCCAGGGTCATGTGATCCCCTTTTGCAAGGTTCTAACAAGCAATGTCAGTGGGGAAACCAGTTCCACTTAGCCATGCTACTAATTTATCAACTGCAATGATTCACTTAACAAATGTGGCAAGAAAGGTCATAAAGTGGGGCAAAACTCACTTAATGTTTCACTTAGCAAACAAAAATTTGGGGTTTAATTACGGTTATACATTGAAGACTACCTGTATATACACAGTGAAAAACTAAAGAAAGTAGGTGTATCTGTGTACCTAGATAGATCGTATACTAAATCTGAGGAAATGGAGAAACGTTAAAATCTGCAAATGCTTCTAGAAAAGTACTGGATAGTTAGTGGTTTATTGTGGTTAATGTTGAAAGAAGCCTATGCGTTTGCCTACTTCATTCTATGGAAATGAGAGTTAGGGATGTCAGAAGAAGCATAAAAGTTAAATGACGTGGAAGGGGCGTTGGTTCTTACCTGATACGCTTCTTTTCATGGAGCTGTCGAGAGCGTCCAGGTTGGGAGGAGCTCCAGTCTCGGCTCTTCCAGGCTGAGCTTGAAATTGAGGAACGCCCCTCACCGTCACATGGTCCTCGGGCGCTCCCCAGGTTTTTGCACAGACGAGAAGGAAAGTCCTGTTCTCATCACACTCAGGAAAAAAATATATTAGATTGCTCGGTCGAACAGCCAGGTTTCCCACCAGACGGCCTACGTGTGGGGCTGGACGCTCTCGACAGCTCCATGAAAAGAAGCGTATCAGGTAAGAACCAACGCCCTTTTCCATAGAGCTGTCTCGAGCGCCCAGGTTGGGACATACCAAAGCTTGGCTAGTCCTGCGGGTGGGGCCCCGTCTGGTATAGAATCTCTCCTGGAACCCTGATGACCCGCTGGAAGGCATGCACAACAGGAGAAACCCTGGATATTGGAATGTCTCAACAAGGGGCCTAAAGAGGAGGCGGAGCTATCCAGGAGGCAGTCCCGCCAAAGAGGCCAACAGGTGTGCACTGGGACCGGGATTCAAGAAACTGGGAAGATCGACCCGTGTTGGGAATTCCCTGGGAGAACTCTGGGACAGAGAGAAGGAGGGGAGGCGCAGAGGAGCCCTAAAACTAGAGACCGGGGAACACGGCAATGGGCTACCTCCATGACCCGGGAGAGAAGGAGGGCCCCTCTGCTAGGATCAGGAAGGCCCCGGGAACCAATTGCCTGGACGTAGCGAGTTCCCGGAACCACGGCCTGTCCTGGGGGGAGCCAGGTTCGGTTCCGCCCAACGGCGAGGCGGACGGCTTTGTTCAAGGACCCAGCTGGCCGAGGGCCGCCTTGTCTGGGGATCAAAGTAGTAGTGAAGGCAGAGATCTGTGTGAGGCCCGGGAGCGCAAGAAGGGACCCCAGCTAGCATTGGATGGGGGTAGATGTGCTGCCGACCAGTTGCCCAGGGCAGGGTGAGGAGGACAAGAGTGCTCCTGGGGTAGGAGCCTGTTGCAAGCAGGGGTTAAAGGTCGGAGTAGAGATAGGCCTTCTTGCACTCCTTCCTCTCTCTTTTTTTTTAAAAACAAGCGCCTGGGGACGACTGCATTATCGGGACGACGGACGAACCTCTCCCGGATCCCGGGAGGGCTTCCTGGAAGAATTACCTCCGGACCCATCCGGCTCCGCCGGTAGGGAGATCTATAGGGAGAGGATCGGTAGTATCTGGAAAAGGAGGAGGAATGGGAAGAACCCTGGCGAGGAGAGGGGGAGGAACCTCTGAAGTCGGACCTCCTAGAGAGGGAAGGGAGGTACTTGCGCTTGTTCCGGTCTCGGCCAGGAATGGGTCGAGAACCGGTCCAAATAGCTTCCCCCAGAGATGGGGGCTGTTGCTAGCTTAGTCTTGTTTTTAACGTCCGCTGCCAGTGACGGAGCCAGAGTAGACGGCGGGCGGTAACCTGGGACGAAATGGCCCTGGTGGAGAACTTTGCCGCCTGGAATGTGGCGTCTGCTGAAAACTCGGCCGCAGCCAGGATCTTGGCAATGTCCTGGTGCGCCCTGAGATTGGCTGTGGGAACATGCTGCTTGAGCTGCTGGAGCCACTTGATGGAAGACCTGGTGAAAAAGACGCGGCAGTGGAAGCCCTGACTGCCCAAGCGTCAGAAAGGTGAGCGCGGCACAGGGCCAGTTCAGCTCGCTTGTCCTCGGGCTGAGAGAAGAGAGAGTCGGGAGGAACCCCTGCCGCCGCTGGGTTGGGTGGGGGAGGGGGTTCAGGCCCGAGGTGGTCCTGGCTTTGAACAGGAGGGACCTAAATAGGTGCAGTTTAAAGAGCCCTAGAAACGGGCTGACCTGGAGGGAGGCCCTCGCCTCCGACATGTCCCCTTCTAGGGGCCTGTTCCTGAAAAGAGTTCACTGCCTATGAGGGACCTCATGTCAAGGTCCTGCTCGTCCCCAAAGAGGGAAGGGTCCCGGGTTCTTGGGCCTCCATCCCCTCCATCTCCAAAGGTAAGGTTAAGTCCTCTTGGGGAGTTGCCTGACCATGCGAGGCCGCTGATCCTAGGGCCTTGGGGGCAGGGCCGAGGAGCCAGACCGCCAGCTGCTGCATCTGTTGCGCTACCCTTTGCCGGATGGCCAGCTCCATAGCCTGCATTAGGTTTTCAGGTATTTCCGCCATGGGGGTGGGTGAGACTCCTCCGGGCGCAGTTCTACAGCAGTGGTGGTCAAGGTGACCTCAGGGGCCTGTCCAGGCTGTGGGGAGAAGCAGAAGCAGGAGAGGAGGGAGAGGAGGATGGGTGGAGGTTGATGGAACGGAAGGGTCCCGGGGCACAGAACTTGACTCATGAGAGCGTCCTGTCAATTTCCCTTCGAGGCCCTGTGTCGCCTGAGGGCATCCCTTTGGGAAGCTTTGGATGGTTCCTGTGCCTGTTTGCGCAGGTGGTGGGATTTGGCCTTGGCCTTCAGAGAAGTGCCACGAGAGGTATTGTCGTCTGCCATCTGGAGAGGAGAGAAAAAGGAAAAAGTTTCCTGGTTAATGCGAGGCGGTTAACGGGTCTGGGTACAGCCTAAGCAGAGGCTGGAACTCCCAGTGCTCGATTGCACCCCCTTTTTGTCAAGGCCACAGAATTGTTCTGTAACGTGTTGGGAAGTAGGGCCTAACCCGGGGCCAATCAGCCAGAATAAACGCCAAGCTGTCCCTGCCGGGCGAACCGGGAAGGGACATGGCAAGCAACTAACTCCTTAGTTGGGGGAGACTTAGGCAGGATTGCAAGGTATTTGAGCAGTCCCAGGATCTGCCAGGAGTCAGGAAAACAATGCGGCCTACTGGTAGGCCTCTGATAAAAACCAATGACCCTGGGGCCGCAGGCAGAAGGGAATAATGTAAGCTGAAAACCAGGTCTGGATGCGGCCTACGTGGAGGCCGGGAATCCCAACGCACGTTCCACGCCCCCTTTTAGTCAAAAAAAATTTTTCTGTTTAAAATAGAGGTTTGGTACAACCAGGGCCTAGCCCAGAGACCAATCAGCCAGAAGGTGAACGCCAGGCAGCTACCCTGCCGGACGGACCGGGAAGGGGTGGGGGGCAGAGCTGCTACTTCGCCTGCTGGGGAAAAAGGCTGCAGGGCCAACAGGCCCTATTTCTGCAGGAGGCCTGTTGGTAGAATGAAAGGCAGGCTGAGACGAGGGAATCCCAGGCTGCCTAATAGTCAGTTAAGGCTGCGGCCTGTAAAGGGCCTCTAGTAATGGCGGACGGCCATGCGGCCACTCCCAAGATGGCGGCCGTTCCAGGACACACCCAAGATGGTGGACGCCACAGGGGCCCAAGATGGAGGCCGCAAGTAACGGAGGCAGCCCCAGCGCGTAAACTCCCAGGGAAAATTAAATTGACCCTTTGGGAGAACCAGGGAAGCGTACCCTGGGCTAGATGGCGTTCGCGGGGGGGAACGGTGGCTAAAGCAAGGAGAGGCAGGCAGAAACGAAGCGGCCTCGCGCGGAGCGATTAGGCGGCAAACGAAGCGGGAGCGCTCGGCGCCGTTTTCTCCCCTTAAGGAACGGCTCGGATATTAAAAACACTCCTGGGAGTTCAAACCTGAGTTCCTGCGCTGCCTGCCGTGATCCACGTGAAAGCGATGAGAGAAGAGGCCTAGAATGCTGAACGACCGGAGTAAGGGAAAAACAGCCTGTTTGCCACGAGGCTGAGCAAAAAACTGGGGAGCGCCCGAGGACCATGTGACGGTGAGGGGCGTTCCTCAATTTCAAGCTCAGCCTGGAAGAGCCGAGACTGGAGCTCCTCCCAACCTGGACGCTCGAGACAGCTCTATGGAAAATAGGTTGTTTAAGAAGTGTTTGTGTTAAAACTCAACAGATAAAGTGATGAATTAATGAGGATGAAACAAAAAAGTGAATGACCAATATGAAAGATTTCAACAGGTTTCATCATATAAAGAGAATAAATAAGGACCGAGTTGCAAAAGAAATACAAGAAGGAAAAGTGAATGGGTTGAGAGAAATGGGAAGGCCAAGAAAGTTGTGGTTGGATGGAATTGGTGAGATCCAAAAGAAGAAAAAAAAAGAGTTTAAGGGATAAAACACCACATCGAATTGATGTACGAGTTTGATGGAAATGAGAATAGCTTCAAGAGCCGAAGGATTTCTTGTTGATATAGATTAGCTTTCCTTTTTTCTCTTATCCCACCAATGATCAAATATCTAATAATTCTTTATCTTCTCATTATTTAAGTTGGCCATATTTATCCATGTATTCTCTGTCTGTCCTTTTCCTTATAGCAGCAAATCCCCCATGGTGCCAGGTTTCCTTAAATTCAACCCAGCATGAGAATTGAAATCAACCACATTTCATGGACACAAAATTGGAAAAGGCTGCCCAAGATCATTTGGTTCAAGAGTGATTTTTCAGAGGAGTAAGATTAGCCGAAAAATTTGTTAAATAATACACATTTTAAATAGCACTTTCTTTGCTCTCAACAAAACTCTTCTTTCGGAAACAGGGAAAATGTTTAAAAAACTCATATTTGTGTAAAAGAATACACTCTTTTCTAAATAGCAGAAGCAGTACAATGTCTGCTTGATTAATGAACTTTACATTGAAATGTGTTTCTGGAGCAATTTGTTGCTCTCTTTTAAGAATCTTGTAGGGTTGAACAATGTATAGTTCTGTGTCCACCACTTTGATTTTTTTTAGATGAGTAACATCCTAGCAAGAGGAAATGAAAATTATGTCAGTTATAGAATGCAAGTGTTCTCTGACCTTCCTACTGTATAGGCCCCACCGTTCCCAGCTCCCAAGTTAGTGAGTACAGGGTCAAAATCCTAGTTTCTAAAAATACAAGGACTCAAGAAAGAACAACCATTTCACAATGGCAAAGAAACTGATTTTGTAGTTGCAGAAGAAAGAACTACCTACTGTCACATAAAGTCATGAACAGAGATCAAATTAAGGGACTTACCTGGTAGCCAAACTGATTGCAAGGAAAACCCAGCACAACCAGCCGTCGAGGGTATTTGCTCTGCAGCTGATTCATCTGGGTGTAATCCCTCACTGTGGTGGCTCAAAAAGATGCCACATTCTCTATCAAAACCACTCTCCCCCTGAAATTGTTGAAATCCACTTTCTCCCCTTGGAGATCAGTGGCACTGAGGTCATAGAAAGATTTGGCTATGGGAGTCATCATTGTGTAGACCAAGTAGATGGAAAGGGGAGCAATGCGAGATGCTTGCAGGAATGACTATCTGCTTCAAGTGCTGTTCTGTATACTCGTGTGTTGGGTTGCACCAAGGTGCCTTTCTTCATAGGGTAATCAGTAGAGTGTAGCCCCTCCTTGTTACTCATTTAGCTCTTTCCAGATTGGGAACAAAGCAGCAGGTCAGGGTGATATGAGTCCCATTGCAAGCCTGCAATCTAAGCCATTGTGATACTTTGGACAATCCTCAATAATTCATACTGTTTACAACAAAAACACTCATTCTACGAGATAGATGGAATCCATGAGATGCAACCACTTTTTTTTCCTTTGAATATAGGGCTTTTGTAGAGAATGAAGCCATGCCTGGCATTTTAAGTTTTCCAAAGTAAAGTGGAAGTCAAGAAAAAATTGGCTGACTTTTTAAAGCTATGAAAGTTACTATGTGGATATACAGCTAGGAGTTTTATCCTAGTTGTACCTTTGGCTCAAGAAGTGGGAACCTGGAAATGGCAAAAACTGTGGTCTCAAAATTATAAAATGACAATGTCAACAGCATATAAAGAAAATTTGTATAAGATGTTTTACCGGTGGCATTTCCCCCCCGACAAGAATAGCAAGATTGTTCAAGAATAAATCCGAAAAATGTTGGAAATTTCATCAGCTGGCTCATATTACCATATGTGGTGGACATGTGCAGATGCTAAAAAAATTGGACTAAAATCCACACGTGGTTGGAAAAAAATGACAAAAAAGCATATAGATTTGAAACCAGAGATATTTTTATTGGGAATTTTACCTGAAATATATAGTAAACACTTGAAATACCTGATTGTAAATGTATTAACAGTGGCTAGGATTGTATTTGCTAAAAACTGGAAAAATGAGAAAACACCATCACAGGAGGAAATCATTAAGAAAATATTGGAATGTGCTGAAATGAATAGATTGACATTTGAAATTAGAGAACAAGATGATAAACAATTTTATAAAATTTGGGATCTATCAATGGTTAGACAATAAACTATAGTAATAAAATATGTAGATTCTTAGAAAATAATAAATATATAAAGATGTATTCTTTTCTTATTATATCTACAAAATGATTTTAGGATAGATTTGGGATGATAATATGAACTGTTATAAAACAAATTAAGTAAAATATGATTATTTCGTAAAACATGAATGAATAAAAGTATAGTCAAATGATTCATTAATAATGATATTAATGTATTTAATATTTGATTGAAAGTACAAGAGTATATACAATGTAATTGTAATTGAAGACTACGAAATGGAAGCACAAAGCAATTTCTAAACTAATCGGCACACTGTATGTATATATATGGAAGATGGCTTGATGTTTTTATGTTTTGTTTGTTCATGTTTGTTTTAAAAACCAATAAAAATTAAAAAAAATAAGTGGGAACCTGGAGTTCAACATTCTTAGAAGATACTACTTGAGGCCATAAACCAAAAAAACAAAGCATGGTTGATGCAGAGGCATTGCTTTTGAGGGTGCTGATTAGACTTGGGTTGATAGAAATCCAGAATGCTGGACATTTAGGGGTAGCCAAAGAAAGCAGATTCTGGAGCAAGACTATTTTCTAGTGAGAACATCTCGTTTTACGAATGTACGTGGGCACCATTCTTGAGGTTGTTCTGGGGAGCCATTCCATTGGAAACTGCTGAAAAATATCTGTGAAATGTTTCATAATAGTCACATTTTTCTTGGCCTTCCAGCACAAGTGGGAATAAAGATCTTGCACGTCCCATATGGCTGAAATTATTTAAGAGGAAAAATAAAACAGCTTCTCTATGACAAAATATGCCCTTGATATGGACAACCAATCAATCTCCTGCAAGGCTATCCAGCCACTTGACAGTTTATTTTGATAGGTGTCAACAATTACTAGCCATATACAGTAGATACAGAAAGATGAACGTTCATTTTTCATTCTATAACAAAAGTGTTTAGTGCAAAAGATTAAGATATTTGTTTACCTTCTTATGAAAAACAAGATTTCTACAGTACATATATTCCATGCGCAGTTCTTATTTATATATTTTGAATCAACTGAAAATGGATGGTGAGCTTCCTTAAATTGAGGGCAAGTTGCTCTGTTCTGAGAATTGCAACACATCTGAAAAGAAAAATGACACATCCTCTTTTCTAGCCAGATAATGAGGGCCCTTCTGCTTCTCCTGGCACAAGAACATGCACTGAATTATTAACTATTGGATTAGATTCTCGGAGAGCTCAGGCAGGGAGAGAGAAGACATGTAACCAGAGCCCAGTAATCAGATATGATTTTCTAAAGAGGGAGGAAAGCAAACTCATATTAATGCAAGTTCCATCAGTGCGAAGGGAAAGCATTCTGAGAATACAAGGACAAAGGGCCGTTTTGTCCAAACACCAAGCAGTTATGCCCACAACAGTCACTGAGTTCACATATTGTGCTAAGTGTTTGCTTCAGTAATAGTTCATTCAACAAACCATAATGGGTTGTTGCCAAACTATAAGCCATAAACCAGATTTTAAAATTCCTGCTGGAATATCTTAATAATTCACAGCAGCCTTCCTTTCTCCTAAGGTTAGGCTCCCCTTTTTCTTGTATATACCATTATCTAACTTCTGTGAATCAATCTGAATCATATTTTAACTAAGAGAAGGCTAAGTCATCCACAGCGGTGACAAATCTTACTGCCATAGACTGTATATAGTCGTATTTACAGAATGTGAAGTACAAGCAAGATCCAAGGGTAGATGTCATTGATTTTATATTCAAACTTCTAGTGGGCTTAGTTTAAATGGGAAGAATATATTTAAATTGGAAAATATATTTATTTTTATAATGTATTATTTTTAAACAACTGTGTTGAAAACAGCTGTTTTAATCAAAAAACACTTTCAATCATTCATGCTCACACATTAGCATTAGCCTAATCCCTTCTAAACAAGGATCATTGTATTGTTTGGTTGCACTGATGCTTAAACCTGGCTTCCTCACTTCATGTGGAGTTTTGTATGTCAAAGAACCTAATTGTGGTATGAATTTTAAAAAAAGATACTATGCATCATTACTCTAAATACCGAGGAAGGTTTGCAGTTTGATCTCCCTGTACTTCAAGTCAGAACTCCTTGAGCTGAATTCCACTCCTGGTGGCCTCCAGAAGATGGTTTTATTTTAAGGCAACAAAAATGGGAAATTACTAGACGACAAGAGTAATTATACTTTTAGTTAAATATATTTGTTCAGCTCTCCCCACTACATGGGAACTGAAAGATGAACCAGAAAGTATTACAGAACCCTGCTCCAAATGAAGTTCTCATAAGCAAGTACTGGATTAATTCGCTGGTAAGGAAATACGAGAGCCACCAACCACTTTAAGGATCTTTATTTGTAAATGTTTTGTTAATTTGTTGTTTAAAGTAATGAATTACAATGACAGGTTATACAAGGAAACCCAGTCAGAGTGCCAAGTTCACAAAGTACAGACACAGCAGAGGATTCAGAAAGTTGTACATTTGATTGGATCCCACAATAAATTATGTGCAACTCTTTCTGCTACAGAGAGAGAAGTTGCTATGGCCCATGACTTGCAGGACAGAAGGAGCCTCAAATATTGGATAGCATTACCTTTTTCAGAAGCCAGCCCATTTCCCCTCCTGGGTACTGTCTGAAATCCACCTTTATGACCACAAGAGAGAATCATTCTAATTAGCCCCCACCCCACCCCAAAATTCATATCGAGTGGGAGATGTTTGCTTTCAATAAGTTGTCAGCCACTCAGATTGCAGTTTTCCAAACTAAGGATTAGCAACCAGGCTGGCTCTTGTAGATTTAGATCATGAGAACTCATGTACTTCCATCAATGGGCAAAAAGTTTCATGTGCTCCTTCTCTTGTCTCATTTTCTGAACATATGGAATTTAATGTGGGGTCAATTTTGTGCATCAGTAGCAGCACCGGCAGCTATGCTCTCAGTTCCTAAATAGAGCAAGCACATCAACATGATGCTAAATTGCAACAGGCAGAAGAGGCTAGTGGGGCCATCCCATGGATCTCCCCAAGGACCAATGCTTTTACTTCCATGTGGGCTTGAAGAACTTGGGTCTTCTTCAAAGCTTTGGCAATTTGAAGTGCTGCCTGATCCCTTCAGCAACATACCTCTCCTTCATAATTTTAGGCAGGCCTTCTTGAAAGTAATGCATTGCAAGTTTTAAAGAATCAGGAACTGCTTCACATATTTTAGTAACCAGCTAGGTAGAGACACTATCTGGTTTTTGCTTTGCTTTATTCCTATCTCAAACTATACTGGGCATGTCATCCCACATAACCTTTCCATGGCAGAGGTTTAGAAGCAGTCTTTAAAAGCTGCCAACTGTACCAATTGTTTATCACCAAGGATGATAAACCTGTTCACCATCAAGGCAGGAAAGAACTGGGCAGGGGAAAGATAGTTATCAGGCATTGGGCAGTGAGCACATACGAACTGGCCTCCAGCCTTCATTTAACTTTTCAAACTCATTATACAGACAAAAGCAACTAAGAGCAAATAATGCTCCAAAGAAGTAGCCCGATTATGTTTGGGCTTTGAAAAAGATACATTAAAATAATTTTTTTTTAAAAAAAACAACCCAATGCTTTTTCTTCAGTCTGTCCCATTTTATTCGGTCTTTTCCTCTTTCCTCTCCCATGACAAACTTCTAGGTTCTCAGACCTTATTCACTATAACTCAACCTTTACAACATATTCTGGGTCCTAGTAAAGCTACAATAAATTAATAGCTATATGTATGTCTGTGTCTATAGTTTCTCAAGTATCAAACTAGTTCTGGCAAGGATTAGTTCCCCTGTGAAACCAGCAACTATAAAATTTGTAGTCCCCCTCCGCAATCTGTAGCACAAGAATCCTTCTGCCAGTAACAGGCACCGTTGGGTAGAATATCAGTGTTTCCACTTATTGTAATGGCTTGACACCAGTTCAAATCCATCCAACCCAAAGAAAGAGGTCAAGCGAGCTATTTCAAAATAAGAGCTTTTCAGAACTTCAAGACCTTCTACCTTTCAGAGGACATTGAAGAGGGGAATTTATGACCTTCCGGGAACCAAACTGTCCCAGGTAGCATAAACAGGGATGCTTAAAACTCAAGTTCAACAACCTCTAGATTCTAGAAGAATGTGGGTTCCTTGTTCTTGACTTATGTCATGTCAGCCAGCACTTATTTCCACTCTATGGCATTTTCTCCAATCCTGTCTTATTGATACTGCTTCCCCCTTTCCTTGCTTGAGCAAAACAGTCATTTCTAATACAGAGAAGAAGGAAAAGAGCGAAGGAATATAGATCCATTTGTCATCCAGATTTTGTTAGAAAGGGACAGCTTATCTAGCAGCAAAAGCCACATTAACCATTTGGAATGGACTCACTGGCTTTGGCTAAAGTCATATGCTAAAGGCCAAATAAAGAAGGACCCCCAAACTGTAATTCCACATCACCCAAAGCCTCCAGTAAACACCTGCTCTTTGTGGAATATCAGCTATGGTCCATTTCTAATACATATATAAGAGAGGTATCTTAGCAGCTCCATGGTTTTGGCACACAAGGAACTGCTACCCTGGAACAGGCGGCATATAAGAGTACCAGGCATGCCACTGAATGTGTCAGGCTTCCCCCCACCAAGCAAGTAAATGCCAAGACAAGAGGGCAATGCTGGTGCAACATGCAGAGAGGCTGGTTTTAGTCTGTTGTAACTTAGCATGTTAGTGGCACATGGCAAAAATCTCCCTGTCCTCCGAGTGCCCTAGACTAAATTTCAGAAGCTTGCAGAAGAAATTCTAAAGAGAGGATATAGATAGATGGATTTAGAGCAAGCTTCTTACAAGTTAGACCTTGAAAGCAAGAAATGATAAAAAGGTCTGATGCACAGATTACAGAATCTGTTCCTTGATCAGAGCTCCAGCAGATCGTGGGGAAATCATTCAAAGGAGGCAATCAAAGGCAGGTCTGGACACATGCCACAGAGAGCAGAATTTCTGCTTCCCCTGGTCCAGAGAGATTAATATAACTAGATACCTGATTGACTGAGGTCCGCCAAAAATACACAGAACGGGAAGCTTCCTGTGACTTTTGGAGTTAATCACAGGAAAGGGTCTTCCTGATTGCCCTTTAACAGCGGGCTCTAATGTAGTCTAGAATGAAAATCTAGCCTGGGAAGAGGCAAACCTTATTAACCGCTAGAGGTGCAAATTTACCCATATGGTCCCCCTTTTTTAGGGACAGATTCTTCTTATTCCCAGAGCTGCAGCTTAGCAGAACAAGAGGTCTTTTGTTTGTTTTGTGCTGAGGTGAATTTCAGGGAACCCAGTTATGAGAAATAAGAAAGCTACACCCAAAGCAGCTGGAAAGCCCCAAGCCCGAGTGCAATGCTACATAAGCATTTGGACAAACCCAGTAATGAGGTGGCAAAGCACATGGTGGGGAAAGCCACCTACAGGCCTGCTATAGAGGATCTGGCTGGAGGACAGTGAATGGGACAGGGGGACTCCTTCTCCCATTCTTGGGGAGCAGGCTTAGCCCCAAGCCGGTTACCCACCGATATAGGCAAGACTTCAGAGAATCTGGAGTCTGATGAATTATTGAACAAGCCTCAGCCATGACTGCTAACCACAGCTCCCCCGTGAAGACAGCAGGATCATGTTCTGCATAGTGTGAGCCATCTGAAGGTATTTGGATCCAGGGAGTTTGGGGGCAACGGAAACCACCAATCAAGGAGAAACACCAGGAAATGCAAAGAGGATCCCACAGGGCAGATGGCGGGCAAACTGGCAACCAAAGACAAGAGGGACAGAGTACAGCGAGTCAGCCCTCTCTAAGTGGCAACTTTTCTACCTGCACTGAGGACGTGAGGGAAAAGGACGCTGGGAGGCTTTCAACACCAGCAGGTTTTGGGAGAATGGTCTGAGCCCTGCGGCTTGCTTGCTTCTTCTTCCAGTTCAACCACATTCAGTTCATCAGCTGCGCACGTGCGGAGTCCTTCCAGCTCCTTCTTGTGAGCCTGCAGGACCAGCTCTGTCAGACGGGTGAAAGACTGAAAAAGAAGAACAACCAAGACTTGTTTTTGTTTTAAATGTTTATTTATTGTTTGATTTTTATCCTGCCTTTATTACTTTATAGGTAACTCAATACAGTGAACATACCTAATATTCCTTTCTCCTCCTGTTTTTTCCACATTAATCCTGTGAATTGGGTTGGGTTGAAAGAGTGATTGGCCCGAAGTCACCCAGCTGACCTATGGTAGGACTGGAATTCATGGTCTCCTGGTTACTAGACCAAACTGGCTCACATAATTTTGGTTATAATGGTAAAAGTTTCCCCTGTCCAGTCATGTCCAACTCTAGGGGGCAATGCTCATCTGTTTCTTGGCCGAGGGAGCCAGCATTGTCCACAGACATTTCCGTGGTCATGTATCAAGCATGACTATATGCCAAGGTGCACGGAAAATTGTTACCTTCCCATCAAAGTGGTACCTACCAGTATTAATTAACTTGTATCTGCATACTTTCAAACTACTGGTGGGCAGGAGCTGGGGCAGGTAACAGGGGCTCACCCTGTCACGTGGCGCACAGATCTCAAACATGGGCTGTCAGCTTTCCAGCTGATAAGTTCATCATCTTTAATCACTGAGTCATCATCACTCCCAATCATGGTTTTAATTATGATCCTTGCAATATGGGTGACTGTGGATGTTTAGAAATAAATGAATGTGCTACTTAAGCTAAGTAACACTAAGTCACCTATTTGAGCACCCACTTTACACAATTCGAACATACTTAAGAGTATGTTTTTCATACTGTATATGTTAATATACTGTAATACATTATATATGTATTTTGTATTTTCTTTTTCAATAGGAAAGTAAAGAAGGAAGGAAGGAAGGAAAGAAAGACAGACAGACAGAAAGAGTGAGTTATAAATGGAAGACAAAGTTCTCTTGATTTCCATTAAATTTTAGTGACCTGGAAACCCTTATCTTAGATTGAAGGGTAAAGATGTCAACTGACCTGGAAGCCTCTCACCTGAGTTATTCCATCCTCAAAATTCTTACCTCTTTGATGTTCAAGTTGGTACAGGCACTTGTTTCATAGAAATCCATGCCATATTCCTTAGCTAGCTGAAAGACAATTGACATATAAACCAAATGAGGGCTAGTATATTTTTTCTACTACTATCTTCAAATCTACCTTTCCACCTCTATTTCACCTCCAAATCTAAAAAAGCTACTTATAGAAGGCAAGAGCAATATTGTCCAACAGCTTGTACTGTATGTTATTTATGTATGGTTAGGACACTGGTTGACCAAGATCTCCGATACTGACCTCAATTCATTTTTAATATAAAACAATGATCCACCCAATTTAGAACAAAATATATAGGAGATCTATATAGAAAAGATAGCAGGTTCCCTATTTCATTTCTACAGACTTGTGTATCATGCTGTTAAATTGATTTCCATTGCTTTTATTCACCCACACAAAATATACACACCCGTGTATGTATAACAGCTTCACATAGAAGCTGTGAGAATATTCCTAACGTGCTAATTTTCCATGAGGAGGGAAGTTCTTTTGTATAGAATGTCGTTGAGTGCCATGAGCTGCTTGGACTGATGCAGGTCAGCTGAGAGGCCAGTCCATCACCCCAATCAATATCTGGTTTCTATAACTGGACCCGCCTATGATTTTTACCTGGAGGCCTTGCTCTCGGCCCACTTGCCTCTTCTGCTCCTCATCTGCTTTATTCCCAATGAGGATCTTCTGGACACCATCTGGAGCATACTGCAAAGGATATGAGAGTCTTTACTTCTTTCCTATCCGCATAGCTAAGTAAGAACTGAGCTGAAAAGTATTGCTCATTTTTATCCATTCTTGTACTTTGCATATCGAGGAGAAAAATCACTTTTATTTCTTGGGATTAAAAGAGCACCATCTGGTAATATTCTTCATCTCATAAAGCACTTCAACTTGTTTTGGAAGCAATGGGCGTCAATGACCCAGAGTATAACAGACTCCAGAAAGTTAACCAAATAGCAATAGCGAAAGCTCTTAGACTTATATACCGCTTTATAACCCTCTCTGAGTGGTTTACAGAATCAGCCTGTTGCCCCTAACAAGCTGGGTCCTCATTTTACCCACCTCGAAAGGATAAAAGGCTGAGTCAACCTGGCACCTAGTGGGATTCGAACTGCCAAATTGCAGGCAGCTGGCTGCAGCAGAAGTAGCCTGTACTACTGCACTCTAGCCACTGTGCCACCAAGGCTTGATGAGTTCCCGCATTTAATTCCCAGCATCGTGTGACAAAGCGTTTCCTTCATCCCAAACTGATTACATTTTCCTTTAAGTTTACTCAGAAGGCGGCAAATTATTTCAGAGAAGGGGAAGCAGAACATAAAAGGTCTCCCACGTTGTCATCTATACTACACTGATCTGGTACACAGGGTGAGAATTATGTGGCCAATCCTGAGGCAAAATGGAAAATTTATTACCAACTATGCTTGTACACCTCTGAGAAAGATTTCTTCAAAGAAAAGTCAAAGAACATCCTTCTGTGCAGAAACAGTCATATATTCCTCGATTTACAACTGGTCACTTCGCAACCACTTGGGGTTACAACGGATCTCTCTAGGAGTACTTATGACCTGAATTCAAAGTTCTGATGACCCGCCCCCCCCAAAGGTCATGTGGCCGCTCTTCAGTTGCTCAACACCCAGGCAGCATTTACAGTTATTTGCAGTGTCTCACAGTCATGTGATCATGTTTTACGATGGCTTTGCCAAAACACAGCATTTACTTATAGTTTTTGCAAAACGGCTCCACAGTAAGCCACTGTTCGCTAAATGACTGCACTTTTTACTTTATGACTGTGGCATCTGTTTTACAACTGCAATGTTTGCTTAGTGACAGCTGCAGAAAAATTCATAAAATCGGATCAGTCACTTGGGTGATCTGATTAATGATCATCATGAGTTAGGACCATGGTGGCAAGGATTCCTTGCAGTTGTAACTTGAGGATTACCTGCATAGCCATTTGGCCACAACTTCCCCCAGCAAACCTCCCCCAGTAAACAGCAAAGAAATTTTTATGCTTACTTCGTCCACATCGCTGGCCCACTTCATTATGTGCTGATATGAGCGCTCACTGCTAATGTCGTAAACCAAAAATATCCCCTACAAAGAGAACCAGGTAAGGGAGCAAAAGAAATGTGAGCATCACACAAAGTGAAAAGGAAAAGGGGCCTTTACTCAGAGGAAAATAAATTTACTATTAAGCCACACCCTAATATTTATCTCAGAAAAGGAGCACAGGAAACTATTTAGGGAATGATACATTAATATAGATGGTAATTGAGCCGGTTTGAGGCAGCGGATTAGGAACCAGGAGACTGTGAGTTCTAGTCCCGTTTTAGGCATGAAATCAGCTGGGTGACTTAGAGCAATCACTGTCAATCCTAGGAACAAAGCAAGAAAAAACCATTTCTGAAAATCTTGCCAAGAAACCTGTCGTGACTACCCCAGGTAGTTAACAACGATTTAAAGATGTGTGTGCATACATACCCACAGAAACACATGCACTTAATATTGCCTGCTGTCCTTTCAAAAGATTAAAATGGAATTGCAGGAAAATACTTAACTGGGGACTGGACAGGATACATAATGAATTTTTCAAGCCCATCTCCCCAGGGTCTCTCAGCCTTTCTCCTGACATTCTAAAAGTATACATGCTATTAGCTTGCTGTGAGGAAAAATACAAACTAGTCAGGGTCTCTACAGAAATCCCCAGAGCCTGTTGTGAGACTAGTCTGACGCTCCAGCGACATCACTCTGGAAGGGCAGGAAAAAGGGCACTGTAAAATAGTAAGGCAGGCAAAGGGGAGTTTCCAGCAAATATGATTATTGCCATAAGGAAATGCAGTAATCCCCAGTCCATCCAATCAGGTCATCCTCAATGCCATTTAAGAAAATTAAAATAAATACATTTGTGTTAGGAAATATAATAAACATACAGCAATTTACAGTGTACAGATTACAATGTGATACTGTAGTTTTTTCCACAGACTACCATATTTCGTCTCTACTTTTAGCCAAAAATATCATACCTGGGCACGTCTGTAGTATTGTTTAGTGATAGTTTGATACCGTTCCTGGCCTGCAGTATCCCTGGAACAGAAGCAGATGTTATTAAGGTGACTGGAAACCTCACTTTTCATGGGTAACACAATTTATGGCATGAAGTCAAAACCAGCATCCTATTGATAGAAAGCTCAACCTCAAAACTTCCCACAGATTTCAGGGAAAAAAAAGCAGAGCAGCTCAACAAAGTTAGGAATAATTTATTCTGTTGTTTTATTGATGGCATTTATATGCTGTCCCAAGCCACTGTGCAAGAAGAATTAAAAAGGAGAAGATTTATAACAGCAATAAAAGCATTGAAATATTTAAGCATTTAAGCTTAAATATTAAAATATTTTAAGCATTAAAATATTTAAGCATATAAATACCTGCTAGGGACCAAATTATAAAGATGGTGAAATTTCTGAAACTCTGAGATAATGGGGATCGGTTCCCTATCATATCTATCAATGTCGTGGAGGAAGGTTGATTTCAGATATGTCATTGTATGGCATGTTTTAAAACAGCAGGGAACAAAGGGGAGAAAACTGAAAGGAAGCAACAGATAGAAAGCACGTTATCTTGACAAAGCTTTATGAATGCATCCTGTTTATCTACTTCAAACTGTTCTCAAAAGTAGCATATCTGTTTGTGTGCAGCTTTGTAGAACTTTTTTGTTTTCAGATTCTAAAAGGCAAATGTTCCTGAGAAACCAACTGGCTTGGAAAGCAGAGTGAAGGTTATTTATAAGTATATGGATAGGCAACGGGGTTGGCCCAAAGACTGGAGCATCCTGGATGTCAATGTTAGACAAGATTGGTGTACACTTGGAGCCACCAAACAGAGGGAGGGGGAGGAATATGCAGATTGCCAGAGTGACTTGAAGAAAAAAGGCAGACAAAGAGGAGTTAGTTTGACCATTCTTGCTTTAAGTCTGCTTGAAACGCTGGTGATCTATTTCTAAGTTTTAATGTTAAAATATTAATTGACAGAATTTTATTCATTTATTTAAATTTATATAGCCACTCATCTCAAATATACGACAGCAATTTATAAAGAATATAAAAAACAAAACCAATACAAAAAGGTGTAAAACCATATGATGATTGAATGGTGGCACAAGGACAATGGAGAGGAACTGAAATGAAAGCATAAATAAGCAAAAAAAAAACCAGCCAATGCCAAACTTCCGCATACGTGTCAAATACATTTGGTGCTTATTTCAGAATAGGATGACACTTCTATGCATGCTTTTTAGGGAATAAGGGGTTTAATTTTCTGGATAAACATGCTTTCTAGTTGCACTGTAAGAATAGGCTCTTTTAAATACCCCTCCTATTTAACATGTATTGCCCATCCATGGGGGAAAAAGGCTAATGGATAGGTGCAGCACAAAGGACTGAGGGTCACATGATGAAAATGACATTCTAATTTTGCCAACAGGATCTCATGGATAAATGTATACTTATTGACATCATGTCATAAAAATGTTTAACATATCTACGGTAAACTATGGAGGTCCTTGCTCACATTACACATACAGTATTGTACACAAAAAGGAAAAGTGATGGGGACAGGGGAGGAAAATAAACTAGTTGGCTAGTGAGCCTTAAGGGACATTGGTTAAACAGATGACCAATGTGAACCATTAGACTGCTTGTTTTCCCACCTGTTTCTCTGAATTGTGTGAAGCTGGAAATCAAACTCGATTTCCAACTGGCTTTGTTCTTCATCCAAGGCCAAGCTCCTTTACTTGCACTGCAGAATGAAGACAGTAAAGGGCAGTGGAAGAGTCCAAGCAGCTGCTGTGTACTGATTATCTTTCTGCTTTTACAGCCTTTCTTATATCTGATCTGGATTCCAGCCCAAAATTGGCCACAACTAATATTTTTACAAGGTGTGACTTCCCAGTCAATCCATCTGAGAACATACTGTACACAGGGTAGGTTTCAAATTTCAGTTTGGGAAGCATGTGTAACTCGGCTGCCCCCTGCTGGATAGGTTTAAGTGTATTCCTCTTAAAAACAATCGGAAAATAAATACCCCCTTTCATGCCATAAATGAACAATGAGGCATCCGTTTTTAACAGGGCATTACTCAATTGCATCTTCTCTTTAAGCTGTCAATATCTGCAATTTGCACTAGGAAAAAGGCACAGCCAAATCCCAATGTGCTGCTGTGTGATCAAAGGATTAAAATTCCTCAATCCCGTAGTCAGGAGAATGGAAGATAGAAGGGAAGCTGAGGAAAGCCCTCATCCCAGATGAAGGGAGAGAACTGGGCAGGGAAGAAATGGGGTAAGATCTGCCTGTCTCATCAGCTTTGGCTCTGGCCCAACCCAGCACAAGCTTTCAATCCCGGTTTTGTGCTATCCTCTGCCAAAGAATTGATTGTCCCAACCCTACACAAATGAACTGCTGAGCTCACACCATAAACACACAGTAAAAGCATAATGATATTTATTTTATTCATTTATTAATTTTGTCAAGCGATTATAAGATAACAGGTATAAGTATAAACATAGTTATGAATACATGAAATGGATACATATAAGAAAAAAAAACAGTAGGACAGGGACGGTAGGCACATTGGTGGGCTTATGCACGGCCCCTACAGACCTCTTAGGAAAGGAGTGAGGTCAACAGCAGACAGTCTAAGGTTAAAGTTTGGGGGGTTTGGGGAAGAAACCACAGAGTCAGGTAGAGTATTCCAGACATTGACTATTCTGTTGCTGAAGTCGTATTTCCTGCAATCAAGTTTGGTGCGATTAACCTTGATTTTGTATCTATTGTTTGCTCTTGTATTGTTATGGTTGAAGCTGTGTCATTATTATCAACTGTATCATGAAGACAAAATGGAAACAATGGGAATGATGTGTTTTAAGTTAGTTGCCTCATGACATGCAGCTCATCAGCTGCACAATGATGTCACAACATGTGTGGTATCACTTGCTCTGCTGCAGATACCCATGCCTATCTCCAAGCAACATCTGAGCTTCACTGAATCTCTACTTGAAAATGTTCAGCATAGAATATTAATTCCTGCTACTAATAATTTAAAAAGCTTGTGATTTGCAAAGTGTTTTAATACATGTATGTATATGTTTACTTTCTAACTACCCTTTAAATTAGATCACATTCCCTGTCAATTTATACTAAAATGTGTAACTTGTCTAAGATTTCTCATTTAATCCATAAGAAAGAAAAACTTAATACCTGTATTACTTACCAGATCTGGATTCGGACCTTAATTCCATCTACTTCTATAGTCTTCATTTTAAAATCAACTCCTATGAACAATAAAATAAAATCACATGAAGTCCAAACAATAAAATAAAATCACATGAAGTCCAAACAGTAATCCTAGCAATTATCCAATATATTTTGCTGTGTGAAATTAAATTATGCTGAGAATGCTAAAGCAGAAACGTAAGTCTGTGTGTTTGTCAAGCCCTACAAGTCTGGAAAACTCAGGATCAAAAACTACCTGGATTTCCAAAAAGATCTTCATTGCTGGTAGGGTAAAATAACAAAAGCTTGAATGCTTGTTGAAACAATTCCCCAAATCAATTTTTACTTAGTCTAATCAAGATAGAGTTATTCTCTGTCAGCCCAAAGCCCAAAGCCAACATAGTGAAATCCAATGGAGTCCGATTCTTTATTTGCTTACACCTAAAACAGATAGTCCTCAATTTACAACCATTCATTTAGTGATCGCTCAAAGTTACAATGGCGCTGAAAAAAGGTGAGTTATGACCGTTTTTCACATTTATGACTTGCAGCATCCCCATGGTCATGTGATCAGAAATCAGACACTTAACTTGCATGCATTTATGACGGTTGCAATGTCCTGGGCTCATGTGATCACTTTTTGTGACCTTCTGACAAGCAAAGTCAATGGGGAAGCCATATTCACTTAACAACTGTTACTAACTTAACAACTGTAGTGTTTCACTTATCAACCGTGGCAAGAAAGGTTGTAACATGGTGCAAAACTCACTTAACAACTGTCTGGTTTAGCAATGTGGTGCCAGTGACCATGGTGGGACAAAGAGCCAGCAAATGAATTGGCTTTTCAGAATTCCTCTCTGGAACAAGGAGAGGCTTCGTGCTCATGCAGTAATTCCCCACAAGGAGACTGTAAGATAGCAGTCTTCAGTGGGTTAGACTCTGGGAGCTAAGGGATCACCATCTTTGCTCAAACTGCAGTTGGCACTTTTAAAAAGATACTGGATTTACAAGCTTCCTTTTTAAATCACTTCCGGAAATTGCTTGTTAGGGGTTTTTCTTAACTTCAGAATGGCAAGTTTCACTATATCATATGAGTTTCTTTCAATCCTTGGCAACAGATTTTTTTGGGGGGTGGGTGGGTGACAAGAATGATATACAAAAAGCTATTACACTGCATTTATACATGAAACTGACTGATGTCTTAATAATTAAAAGGAATATACAAATAACAAATAAAGAGTGACTTGGATAACCCTCCATATTTCCTGCTCTGTAAGATATTCCAATACAATTGCTATTTTCCTCTATATTTGTTTTCTTTTCACAAACCCCCATTGCTTGAGCAATTGACTTACTTATATACAAAGCTAACTCCATGCTGTATTTACACTCAGACATACAGTTTAAGTCAACATTAAGATGATGCAATCTAGCCTTTTCCTTTTAAAATTCTTCCTAGTTACAATACACAGACCAAGCTATTCTTGGTCTTCTTAGTACTTGAAATATCTGTGAGCATTCCATAACACCTCAGCAGCAGAGCCAATAATTCATTTCAGTCAATTAAAGATGAAATTCTCATAAGTAATATTTGATGTTAAAAGATTGAACCCTATGCTATGTTTCAAGGGCTTATTTGGCATTGATCCTTTCAAACTCAGACAAGGAAGCAACAGAAAGGCATGAAAATGTTAAGTGACTTAACATTCTCCTAAGGGGCTACTCACAAATACAAACAAGTAATATGAAGAAAATAATAATGGATAGTGCAGAAATTCAATCGGTGTTTCCTGTCTGTCTCTAAATTGTTAAGCATATAAACCAGGATATAAATCTCCCCTATTGAATTTTTACCTGGCAGGCAGCTTTTAAAGTCACCCAGGAAAAGATAAATTCTCAATAAACCTTTATGGATTGCTCAAAACTGCCCTACAGGTTGAGAAAGGACATCTGGGTTGCTATTTCAGGTATGTTGCCAAACTCTCCTTGAGGCCTGCATCTTCTTTTGCTTGTAGTACAAAATGTAGAAGTGTAGGGATCCTGAAGGAAAGGAACTTCGTTTTTAACCCTTTAAGCAGCCTTCACGCTAGCTGTAGCATAAGAAACTGTATAGAAGTTAAAATCCAGAAACAGGGCCATAATTCAGCAAGGCTTTAACATTCTAAGTAGAGAAGGACACTAGTTCATGAGTGCTTTGCCAGCTTTAATCATGAAATGTCCAATTAAAATGGTAAAATCTCTGGAAGCCTTTATAGCATTACGTTAGAAGGACCGATGGTGTCAGTCCTTCCTGGTAACTATTGTTTATTTATTTAGTCATATATCTCATCCAGTGACTCTGGATTCTAAAACTATAAAAGAATTAAAACAATTAAAAGGAACAAATCAATAAAAACATCCAAAGAATCTACCTACCATTTTAACGTGTGATAACCAAACACTGATTGGAAAGAATCAATACAATTCAATTTACTGTAAGATGACTAGCTTGGTTGATTAGGCTAAATAACAGCAACACTGGAAGAGTTGCTGTGGTGCTCAAAAATCCCAATAGCTATATTCTTCAGAAAAAATTTCTGACTGAAGATTAAATATATTGCCTTAGGAGATCATACAGGTCTTTGATGGTGACTCACAAACTGCATTAGATTCACTAGGAACAAACTGTTTTGCACTTCAAAACTCTTTTCTTTGCAAACTTCCCATAGTTGCCCCAATGATATTTTCATCATCAGGAGGTTATTATGAGGATTCTGATCTTATATCGCTCATTATTACGAGGATTCTGATCTTATATCACCTGAGTGGGAAGAACAAGACCATTTTGTAAATGGCTCATTGTAGAAGAAATTGTATCTGAGAGAATGGCAAGTTCTTATTGCAAAAGTATCCATACTTATAGCTACCTGGCCAAAATAATCTGTGATCAGTTTTACATTCTAAACAGTCCTTGGGAACAGAACAGGCTTTTCAAGACAGGCAACATTTGTAATATTACCCCTTGTGATTCTGCTAATCTTCCATCTCAGCAATTCAGGAAATTGGAAAAGTCGGGCCTGAAAATCTAGCCAGGCAATAATCTTCTCTGCTTCTTCAGTTGAAAAAAATGCAGTACTATATACATTTTTTCCCAATAGAGACATCCATCCCCAGGAGCCCTGCAAATGGACTGAGCTTCAACTCTTGTAATGCCAATCCAATTATATTGGACTATTCTAGCTCCGTTATGGTAGGGGTCCCCAACCTGTTCGGAGCCAGGCCACGGAAGTGGCAGATGAGCACATGCATGCATGCAGCTCCATTTGCACAAGCAACAGGAATGTTTGCCTGCTGGTCACGCAAATGGAGCAGTGCCCAGGCACATATGGACACCCACTGCTTGTGCGGAACCATCCCTCTCTCCTGCCCCCCTGGCGGCCAGTCCGCAAAGCCGGAAAGGTTGGGGACCACTGCATTATGGGAGCTATGGAGCACATTATCACCTGACTTAGAGGTCATCAGCATTAGGATGCTACTACACGGAGTTCTCAATGTAAGAAAAAAATGTGGATAGCATTATGAACAATCTGGCAAGAGTTCATTTTGCTGCAAGCCTACAAAAGTAGTATCAAAGTACATTCTTTCCATCCTGATTAAATAGCTTTTAAAAAAAGAAAGTATAATGAATGAGTTAAGACTCCACACATATCAGAATGTCTCATGGCAGTTTAAAGACAATTATTATGGTATCATTTTTTTTGCAGACTGTTGAGGTATTCCCCGTTAGGAGAATGAGTGCTCTCAGGGAAGCATAGTGAGAGTGATGTTGAATAACACACAACCAGCATACAGATACACTGAATAGTAAAATGTAGGTTTTACTTCCAGTAAACAGTTAATCAAAGTCCAACAAACAGTCCAAGTCATACACAGTTAAAGCAGTCAGTTTTCAGTCCAGGGATAATCCAAATAACGAAGTCCAGTATCATAAACAGTTCAGTAAACAGACTCATAGCAATCCAAGAAGAACGACG
Organism: Pseudonaja textilis; assembly: GCF_049901715.1. Taxonomy (NCBI): domain Eukaryota; kingdom Metazoa; phylum Chordata; class Lepidosauria; order Squamata; family Elapidae; genus Pseudonaja; species Pseudonaja textilis. The sequence continues at coordinate 223,339,686 of NC_141990.1, forward strand.
ATCAGCAACAGTCAATAGGGAAAAATGCAAACCAACCATCCTCAAACATCAGAACATCTAGCAACATCTAGCAACAGGGAAACTGGGTTTCTGGCTCCATCTTATGGCCATTTGAGGAACCACACCCAATTGCAATTACATCATTCCCTTAAAGAGACAGTATTAAATGTCTATCCTGGTTTATATATTTCCAACCCAACTATTAGGTGACTATCAATTCCTAACATTGACTACAGTCTATCATGAAAGGAAGTGGCACATTTATTACTGCTATTGCTATAAAAATTTGCAATAGCAGCTTAGAAAAATCCTTGGTGAATTTAGAATGACCTCTGCAATGGCAAAGAAGTTTCTACAAAATATGATTATTTCTATGCAACACTAGGGGAAAAATATCTTATAGGATAATTAAGTAAGAAATAAAAAAAGACAAGGTAAACCATAATTGTTTCTAAGTAAGAGGTAAGAACAGGTAACTAAGCCTCTGTCCTATTTGCAAAGTTTTCTGATTTATGATTGGCCAAATAAAGCTGCCTTTTTCAATATAAGATTGGTACTTAATTCATATCAATTTTCTTCTCTGCAGATGCAGGTTGTGATATACCCTCATGACTAGCATACTTTTTCTCAAGGAAGTCATTAGACCAGGGTCACATATCCCTCATGAATGAGGAAATTTCAAAAAATGTTTACAATGCAAATCCAATTCTATCAAATGTAGTTTTTGTTCTAGTCTACCAGCTAAATTTTAGTAACCTATCTCAAATGTAAGGCAAAATGTGGTCTTTGATTATGAAAACTTTCTGTAGTTCATTAGTAGATTTTAGTGACTTTATTCTCTAAACTCATATGTCTTTCAGTGCAATTCTTCTACCGCTGCACCATAGAGAGCATTTCAACATACTGCACCTCTGTATGGTTTGCCAATTGCACAGTGGCAGATAGGAAAGCACTCCAGAGGGTTAATGTCATTGCCCAGAAGATCATTGGTTGCCCTCTCCCCTCTTTGGAAGAGTTTTATAGCTCCCGCTGCCTTGAAAAAGTTCAAAACATTCTCAAAGATCCATTCATCCTGGGAACCCTTTTTTTGAATGATTACCATCTGACAGATGGTACAGAATAATAAAAACATGGACAAATAGACAGAAAAACAGCTTCTGTCCCAGGGAAGTAGCTCTTTTGAATTCTGCTGTATATTGCAGTGTTGGTGTGGTGTCGGGGGTTTCCGGTTCAATGTGTGAAGGGTGAAGGATGTGTGTTTGTGTTTATTTTCATGCTCATGGTCATGATGTGCACTGAAGACGGTGTTTGATTTCGTTGTACAAGGTGCAATGACAATAAAGTAAACTAAACTAAACTAAAATTCTGGATTATATGTAAAGGAAGTAGAGATAAGTTAGGATACAAATAGATACTTCTGATGGTGGAAGTGCTATATACTGGGGATTTTGGATGGCACTTGGGACAATACACCATTAAGATGAGTGTATGTATGGGTAAGAGGGATTGATTTAGCATTTGATAGGGCTGGGTTTCACATATGTAAATAATGGATGAGTGGTAGATGAAGTGAGGTGTGAAGGGTGATCATGGACATAGAAATGTGGCCCTGTAAATAACTGGAGAAGAATGAGATAGCACTGGATAAAAGCATTTGAAAGAAGAAGGGAAGGGAAGGGAGAAATGGAAGTGGAAAGAAGAACTGGCCTGTGTGATGACATCAGAAAACTGAAAATAAAAGCGAGGATCAATGGAAAGGAAGAGTTCCAGCATTGCCATGACCTCATTTAGTATGAGATCTTGAAACTGTCGATGCCATTATGGAGTTGTTTCATGGAAAGTCAATAGCAAGAGATCGGGCTTGATGAGTCGAACTATGAAAGGCTAGAAGGCTTCTTTGTCAATCTGCTGTGAAAGGAGAACCAATAGGATCTGTAAATGCAGGCCAGCAAAAGAAGGAAATAAATAATGCTCTCAACTACAGACATATAACAGCAGAGGGACACTTAGGAGGCCACTGATATCTGAGGTGGTTGTCTTTCTCTCCCACTTTAATTGGCTGCTCTACCAATAAGCTTGTGCTGAAGATCTGTTTCTGTGCCATAAGACAAGAGAAATATTAAGGCTATTTCATAGGTGAAAAACACACAACAGGGAAGTCGGAAAACACCCCCCCTATATACAATGGGGTGAAAGATATTCCACCCACACCAGGGGTCCTAGCTGAACTGGGAAAACAGAATGTGCCTCCATGCTCCATCACCTACAAGCCAGATTCATGTTCTGTCTGGCAGATTTGTGCAACTGAGAGAGTGTATGTACCTGGATTGGGAGATAGCTAAGCATTAGCCATCAATCAACCCTTCAAAGAGCTGGTCCTCCCATTTCTCAATTTAGCCAGCTTAGACAAATCTCCAACCTTTCTTTTTTTTCTTTTTCTTTTTTTTTTGAGAGGGGGTGGAATTGGAGAACCTGTTACAACTTCAGTTTTACAGGGTACTGGAAGAAATGGATTTCTGGATTATTCTCTAATGAATTTTAAGCCCGAGTCTAAGATGGAAACAGCACGGGTCATTCTGAAAGACAGTCTTTTCTTGGGATGGAGGGAGTCTACCTCTCTGTGATACCTGTTATCATAAATTATGGTATCGTCCTGGTGCTTCTGAGGATTGGAGGAATTGTTCCATGGTGGCCTCAGTCTTTCTTTAGTGAGTGGTTTCAGTGAAAAATGATGATCTAATGGTTGCCCTATCCATACTATTCCACATCTTTAAAAAGTTCTGAGAAAATTCCAGGGCTTCATAACTCTGGGATGAAGTATCCTGATGATAGTGAATGATACAGATACTCCATCACAGCCAAGGTTGCTATGGAAATCCTGACCTGGTGCCTAGAGGTCCAGATAGGTCAAAGCAAGCTCATTTTGTTCAAGCTGAATGGTTCAAATTGTTCTTTGGTGGTGCTAGATCTCACTTTGGAAGGGTTATACTTCTCTTAAGGAGCAGATCTGCAAAATGGGTTTTTCCTGACCTTATATTCTAGAACTGGTTCACCTAACCAGATTGTCTGATGTGAGCCACTGACTATTTCTTGAGAGCAGAAATACCATACAATGTCCTCTGCCTGCTTCCAGATCCACTAGGAGGACAACCTTCTCCCATGTGTTTCTTCAGTGGGCTGAAAGTAGCGTTTTTTAATTTGTGTCAAAACAGTGTTGCCTCGTTTACCTACTGCTCATTGTACAAATGGCTTTACTCTGACTAGCTTGTTCACTCTCTGGCAGGAATATCTCTTCCCTCCAATCACAGCTCTCCATGCCATTTTTAAAAAACAAATTATCTGGAAGAACAATGAAAACTTGTTTTTTTTAAAATTCATTGATGGAATAGTGAAATAATTGATCTGTCTATTGTTTTTTACAAGTTAACTAGTGAAACCATGAAGATGTGCACTCAGAGGGAGAGACAACGAAAAAGAGGGATCTACCAGTTGGAGGATCTGTGCATCTGCTTCAGACAGAACATCTGCCTGCCATCATCATAGCTGAAAGTGAAAGAAGCAGCTGAAATCAAGAAAGGAGATTTTTAAAACCAAATTCATTCCAAGTAGGTTTATGCATGGAAGATAAGCAGTTAAAACTGCAGAGCAGAAACCCAAGCGTATACTGTAGAAATACCAAAACAGCAAGTTTTTCCATTTATATCTTAGATGTTTAAATTTGGGTGAAACCTCTCTAATTTCAGATCAGTAGGATGATTCCTGAAATTGAAATGATAATAAATTAATATTGCTTAAAGGGGCAATAGGTATAACCCCCTATACCAGGACTGTCAAACTCAAGGCCTGCAGGATGGATCCGGCCCACGGTGTTCTTAAATCTGGCCCGTGGGGCCGGCCTGGAAATATCAAAGGACCAGCCCATTTTCAGCCTCCATGGCCTCCTGCCTCCTCTGTCAGCCAAAAATGGGCCGCGTGGAGGCCTCATGGCCTGTTTTCTGCCGGCAAAGTGCTGCAAAGGACTGGATTTGACTGGATTACAATTATGTGGCTTCAAGTAAGTGCCTGATCTGGATAGAAAACAGGGAACACCCTATGTTAATGCTACAGTTTAATGCCAGATTTTACACACCATAGGTCCATTTAATCTACAATTAACAATCTATAATTGACAGCCATTTCTATTTACTATCCTGGAAATTTACTTCTGCTGCTAGATCAGTGGTGGTATTCAGCAGGTTCTGAGCAGTTCTGGAGAACTGGTAGCGAAAATTTTGAGTAGTTTGAAGAACCGGCAAATACCATCCCTGACCTGCCCCGGCCCCCATCTAGATATTCTCTGCCTCCCGAGTCTCAGCTGATTGGCTCAGTCTTCTTTAGTTGCCCTGCATAGAACAGAGCTGGAAATCAGGTTAGTTGGGTGGGGAGGGATTTTTCAATAATCTTCCCTCAAGAGTGGGGTAGGAATGGAGATTTTACAGTATTCTTCCCCTGCCATGCTCACAGAACTGGTAGTAAAAATATTTGAATCCCACCACTGTGCTAGATTTTGTATTATCATGTTATTTATGTAATTGTATTTTTATTATTAGTTGAATAATAAAAATACAATAGTATAAATAGCTTTCCTGCCTGGAAAAGCAATTGACCATTAAACAATGGGGTATAAATTTAGAAATAAAAAGTTTAGTGGAATATGAAGAATAAGTAATAAATATTTGCCAGTAATATCTGGTAGAAGAGATAGGAAAAATGGTTATAATAAAGAACATGGAAAGAAAGAAGGGAAAAAATGCATCTTGAACCTGTGTCAAATGCCCACCCTGGCCACACCCACAATGACTACCTCCACACCTAGCCACACACACACACACACACACACACACACACACACACACCTCTGGCCCTCCAAAGTCAAACACAACCCTGATGCGGCCCTCAATGAAATCAAGTTCGACACCCCTGCCCTACACCTTTCAGATAATGCCACTAATGTGATAATAGATTTGCCTTCTTATCACCAACATAAACTAATAATATAATTACATTCAGTATTGATTTAAAATACTTCTTTCTTTTTGCATCACTCAAAATCAAAGAAATGTGTCCTCTTGGTGCCCTCTTTCTAAGAATCCAAACTTCCAACTGATGGAAGTTTTTAGGAACCTATTTTATACAGCCCCCAATTTTAAAAACAGTAGGAATGAAGTAGAAAAATACTTCCAATATCCAGCAGGAAACATATCTAATAAATGGTGTCTAATCTTTCCCTGAAAAATCTCTAGTAATGGAGCTCCCCAACCCTAGCAGACAGTGTTTACTACTCTCATGGTCAGGAAATATCTAATTTAAGCTTGGGTTTCCTTTGAAAACTCATTCGTTGGTCCATGTCTTATGTTCAAAGAAAAGGAACAAATCTACAGGATTTTCAGGCAATGGAAGACTGCTAACATTTTCTTTCTTTTCCTTAGATTCGTCTAGGCCTCATCATTCTTCACTGGGTGTATCATCAAAGCTCTTTCTTATCTTTGTCACTTTTCTTTCCACTCCTGCTAGTTCCTCCATAGATTTTTTATTAAAGCTGCCAACTGGACATAGTATTCCATATAAGATCTGATCAGGATAATATATAGTAGTGGAATTACCATTTCCCATGAATTATTATACTTCTTTGATGCAGCACTGGCTCTTTGACAGCTGCAGCATATTGCTAGCCGATGCTTCATCTGTTGGTCTACCAGGATGTCCAGATATTTCTCAAAAGCACTACTACCAAGCCAAGTTCTACTAATCTTATACCATGCATTTGTTTTTCTTACCTAAGTGCAGAATCTTACTCTGTGCATACTATACCTTCTCACTCTGTTTCTTGGAAGTACAGACTTTAATTTTCTATGCTTCAAATGTATCATAAAAAAATAGAGAGCCAGGAGCATCTCGTCCTATGCTAACATTACTTACAATAATTGATAACTGGAATGTATACATTCTTATTTTCCAGAAAGTTAAATACAGAAGTATTCACCCGTTTAGCTTAAGGCTTTATCAAAGAAACAGTAACCAAAATGCCATCACTTTCAGGACATTCCTTAGTGACTTTAATACCTCCACAAATCTTTGTCTTTTGGTTGTAATAAAGATATATTCAGTGCACGTATCACATTGAGACATGGCTTGCTTATCCATTAGAAAGTTCTCAACTTTCAGCACAGACCCTTTAAATACCTTTTGTGGCCATGGACCATGATCACGAATTACCAAGACTTAAATCATAATTACCAAGATTTAAATCATAACATTGCTTCAAGCCTTTGCAGACGTCCTGTGACAACATTGCGACTCTCCAGGGATCCACAGACCACAGGTTGAGAACCACTGCATTAGGTGATTCTTATAATGCGGTTTAAAAGGGAGCTGAAAGGGGAATCTGTCTTTTAAAAATTGAGTTTCCATCATATCTCTTTTAGCATCCGGTTGCAGAATGCGTAGAAGAGTTTGGATTTTAAAGTAGTAAGTTGACTTTTCTCGATTCAAAAAAAGTGATGAAAAATGCTGCTGTATTTTGCTTGGAGGTATGTATTTAAGCTCAATGGCTATATACATTTCTAAATACATGCACACATTTATACATACTAAGGATTAGAACAATCACTCCTTGACTCTCACCATCCACACTATGGTCTAACTTCCCCGTCCCTTACCAAGCTAAAAAAAAAAAAAAAGACAGGCTGTAATGCTGAGCATTTGGCAATAGAAAACTTTTGACTATTCTGCTATGCCTTGAACATGCCAGATATAAGATTCAGGTTCCTTCTAAATGTTTAATCGCAGAAGCTGTCACAATTCATGCTAACTATGCAGCCAGGAAACTCATGTCCAAGCTTCTGAGGTTATTGGTTGCCTACATCCAGCACTTATGAACAAGCAAAGATTTATGCAAAGGAAGCTCCTTGGCTTTCTTTGGTCCAAAGCTCCATTAGAAGTCCCACAAACAAGATGGAGGGCACCCAACTCCCAAGACATGGCCCATTCAGAACTGGGCTACGCAAATGGTGAGTGTGCGCGCACAAACCTCCATCTGCACAAGCAGCAGGTGCATGTGCCCGCCGCTTGCACAAATGTAGCTGTGCATTCATTCACCTGCTGCACGCACGGAACCATCCCCCCTCCCCCCCGGCCGGACTGCCAAGCCAGAAAGTATGGGGAATGCTGATCTTGATGAACAATCTAGTGATTGAAGGTTTTACCTGGAACACTACAATCACTGTAATCTTTAGATGTGATTGCCAGTAGACCCTTCCATTACTTCATACCTCTGTCACTATGTCGAGAAAAGATGGAAGCACAGGGGTCTCATGTTCCAGACCAGCTTCTACTCACGGACTTCCAATGACTGCTAATCAACCAAAATCATTATTCCACACAATTTCCAGTGACTTCTACTGATATGTCTGTGAGCACTTTCAACAACGGCCATGAGAGGCCAACCAGCAGCATTCAGAACTCTGACAGGAGCTATCTGTCCCTTTCCTGGAACTTTTCTGCTTCAGAGAGAAAAAGAAGGCTATCAGGATCCAGTGTTCTTCCTTTGGTTCATGTATGTTTGGTTCATGTATGCCCAGTAAAACAGCCCTGAGGAAATGCACTCTTCAACGGAGGGGGGGCTCCCTCCCCCAAAGATTCAAGTAAGCAGTCTTTTCGGAAAAAACACCCCAAAACTCTTGAAAAGGGGACTTCTCCACGCCCCCCCCTTCAACATAACCATTCAATGAAAGTCAATAAGCAAATAGCTGTTTTCTGGTGCTTGGTTTCTCTCCCCCCCACTCCACCACCTCCGCCTTCCACATCTGACTCATGGATATATATGCCTTCCCCATGCTTTTACAACACTGACGTCGCGTTTATTTTCACCTTAGAGGTGAGCTGGCATTACTGCATCCAAGAGCAGCAGTACCAGAAGCCGCCCCGTAACTCAAGATCCAGGGACGCTGATTGACTTAAAAACGGACTCCCTGCAATTGAAGGCACCCGTAGCAGGTCCGGCACGGAGGCGGCATCGAACAGGTATAATCGGAACCTCAGGCACAGGGAAAAGATTGGGGGACGGGTTTTTTTTCTCTCTCTCTCTCTAACCCCCCCCCCACTTTCCTAAAAGTGGCGGGCGGCTCTGCCTCGGGTGCCGGATTCCCAGGTTTGAAGTCACCCCTACCCACCCACCCCCCCGCGTTCCAGATTATGAGAAGCGGCAGTGCAGATACACCCGCGGCTTAACCCTCGCCAAAGGCGCAGTGGCTTACCGTGTGAGACGCCCCCCCCCCGCCCGCCCCGTATGAGATCCCTAGAAGAAGGGATAGGGTCCAGCCTCAACAATCGCCCGTCATCTAGAGAAGGCATGTTGCACGGCGAATAAGCGACCCGGGCACCCTCCCGCTCAGCCCTCCGGATGCCTTTGTCTGCTGTTGCCAGCAGGAAGGAGGTAGCGGAGAGGCCACCGAGTCCCGTCCAGCCGGGATCCTTCCTCCTTTCTTCCTCCCCGCACCCCTCCACTCCCGCGCCGCCCAGTACCGATGGTGGAGATGTGCGAAGGGTGGAACTCGTTGTCGGTGAAGCGGCACAACAAGCAGGTCTTGCCCACGCCGGAGTCCCCGATAAGCAGCAGGCGAAAGAGCACGTCGTATTGCTTGGCCATGGCGGGGGGGAAGGCGGGGGGGGGACACCCGGTCGGGCTTCAGCCCCGCGCTGCGCCGGCTGCCATCCCAGCCGAGCGCCTCCCGCTCCCGGCGTCTCTTGGTCTGGGGCGGAGGTAGCCTCAGAGGCGATCGGGAAAGCAGGCGCTGCAGGAAGCGGGGAAGTGGGGGATGGGGGGGCGGGAGGAAGCGACAGAGCACGAGCAATAGCGCCTCTTCGATCACTTAGGATCCACTAGGAGGAAATCCAAAGAACGCGGGAGAAATTGGGAGGCGGTTGGTGGTGGGGATGATGGCACCGCTGGCAGAAAAATCACCTCTCCTCCAAGCGCGGCTCTCGGGTAGGAGTGGAAGGCAGCTGCTGCTCCTATTGGAGAGTGGAGGTGACAGAAGAACCCACGCAGGGAGCGCTTCGGGCGCGCGGAACCGAGACCTTCCCCACCCCCACCCCTGACCTCTCCTGCGCACCCGGCTTCGAGATCCGGCGATTTGCCCCGCGTGCTGACGACCAGCGAAAAAGGCGGGGAATGAAGGGAGGAGGAGGAGGCTGAGAACCTTCAAGTGGGCGGAGTTTTATGCCGCTGGTTGCCTCAAATTGCCGGAGAACGGGCAGGGAGGTTGAAAGTGCCTCTATCTTAAAGGTGCTATTATTTCCAAAGGCAACAGGGCGATGTGTTGTTGTTGTTGTTGTTTTTTCCCCTTGAGGAAGACGTTTCGCTTCTAAAAAAAAGCTTCATCAGTTCTGGATGGGGGGAGGGATGGAAGGATTAGTTCTGGCAGCATCTTGGGGTGCTTGTTTGGAAGGATTATGCTTCTTTGCAGTCATCGGGTCGTTAACAGGTTCTCTGAGAGCCACTGAAGCCACTTGGGGATTTATCTGTGCCAACAAAAGTGGTACTATATGTAAGGACCACTATTATCAGTCAACATATCAGTCAACATATACTGTTGTAAACCAAAATTTAGTCCTTTGGGGCAAAACAACTTTTTAGAAAAAGGAAAAGCACTAAGAAGAAACTTACAAAGGTGCTAGGGAGGGTTGGGGGGGGCGGTTTGGGTTTTTTAAATTTTAATTTTGCTAGAAGGCGGTTAAGGCTTTGCTTGAAAATCCATTAACCTGGCCACTGTTGGAAGTATAAACTTATATTCATAGATTCCATAGATTATGATCATATTTTCCATGCAGCAAATGCTTATGAATAGTTGCTCAAAACATTGGGGGTTGATATTAATACTATGACATGTATTCATTTTAGATAATGTCAAGGGGGATTTGTTCTCCCTGATCTAAAACTGGTTACTGGAACATATAATGCAGCACACTAGGTACTCTGCTGTTTCTGACAGTGTAATAACCACCCTCAGAACAAGTGTGTGTGTGTGTGAGAGAGAGAAATTGATCTGGTTCATGACCAGCTTAACTATGGCTGATTGGATAAACCAAAATCAGCTTGCTTCGCACAACATGTTAAGGCAAAGTCAAACCATATATTTACTTGGCATGCTATATGAACTTAGCCAATATCTCTCAGCCTACCTCAACTGATTATTTGAAATAATTATAAAAGGAAAAAGGAGTGAGAGAGACAAGCTTGCTGCCCTGAGCTTCTGGAAGATTGGCAGGTTATAAATTTAAGGATGAATAAGATCTCAAGTGGTGGCACCTAAAACCACCTAGCTGGTTTTACTATGTCAAGCTGTCTTTAGGCATTTTGTCAGAGTACAGAACAACTACATTTAAGTGTCAATGAAATACAGCATTTAGTACTGTACTTAAGGAAGTTTCATCTTCAGATTTAATAATTTTTGCCTCTCCCCTTCTAGAAAGTAGCCTGAATTACTTCCCTTCAGGTTTATTTCTTTACTCCCCTCTTTAAAATAAACAGGTTCATGTGCTGCTCTCGTTACAATGTACCTGGAACAATTTGCATTCTTAATTCTAGTAACAAGATTGAAATAATATACAATCAGATAGTACAGGTAGTTGTCAATTTACAACCATTCATTTGATCATTTGAAGTTATAATGGCACTGAAAACAGCGGTTTATGATCATTTTTCAGAGTTACTATTGCAATATCATACTATAATACTATTGCAATATGGTCATGTGATCAAAAAGATGCTTGTTAACTACCATGTATTTATTACTTTTGCAGTGTCCCAGCATCATGAGATCACATTTTGCGACCTTCTGACAAGCAATGTCAAAGACAATGACAAGCAATCTGGGAAGCCAGATTCACTTAACCATATTGCTAAATTAACAATTGCATTGATTCACTTAACTATGCCAAGAAAAGTCATAAAATGGGGCAAAACTCACTTAACTTTATTGCTTAGCACAATTTTGAGCCTAGCTAGGATTGTAAGTTGAGGAGTACCTGTATTACAAATTGCTTCCCATCCAAATAACAAAAAAAAAATCAAAAAAAAAAATCCCTTCTTACAGGAAGAAAACAGCACAGCAGATCTAAAACCTCCCTTAAAAGCAACATTTTAATATTATTTGAAAGGCCAAAGGATTTGGGGCCAACCTACATTTGGGAAGAATGTTGTTCCAGAGAAAATAGTGGCAGGAATGACCAGCCCTTGTGCTCCATGTAGATGATGTTCCTTGGGTACATGGAGATTTTTCTTCAAAAGTAAATGGTCTCACAAATACCCAGATCCTGAACCATTTAGGTCTTCCAAAGTAACACCTTGAATTACACCTAAAAATCTACTAGTAGTAAGAAACGATAAGCCATGGTGGTGTAGTGGTTAGAATGCAGTACTGCAGGCTACCTCTGCTGACTGCCGGCTGTCTGCAATTTGAAACTCACCAGGCTCAAGGTTGACTCAGCCTTCCATCTTTCCGAGGTTGGTAACATGAGGACCCAGATTGTTGGGGGCAATATGCTGACTCTGTAAACCACTTAGAGTGGGTTGTAAGCACTGTGAAGCAGTTGTTGTACAAGTAATCCTCAAATTATGATCACAATTGAGCTCAAAATTTCTGTTGCTAAGTGAGATGGTTGTTACGTCAGTTTTGTCCATTTCATTATCGCTACAGTTCTTAAATTAGTAATAATTTAAGTGAATCTGCCTTTCCCATTGACTTTGCTTGTCAGAAGATGATATTACTCTAGGACATCATACATAGGAGTCAGTTGCCAAGCATCTCACCATGGAGATGCTGCAATGGTTATATATGTTGAAAATGGTCACCAGTCATCTTTTACAGTGTCGTTCAGTGACTTACAAATGAACTGTTTTAAGTCGAGAAGTACCTGTTGTGGGCAAATAGTGTCTCTAACTACTTCAGCTGCAGACATCTCTACCATATTTAGCCTTTGGGTCTTCAAGGGACATTCCAAATAGAGCACATTGCAATTGTCCAAACAAGAGGTGACCAAGTCATGAGTGATAGTGAGGATTGCTTTCTGAACTAACAAAGGCTGTAACTGATCCACAAAATTTCCTAGCCTCTGTTGCCACCATTCTTCAAACCAGGATTGAAAATACATAGGGATCTCCAAATCAGTTCTATGTGGAGAAGGCCAATTCTGTCCAGAACCAAAAATCAGAAGGTTTCTGAACCTAAAATGTATCAATTTGATTGGAACAGAGATTAACCCTGTTCCTCAGCCTCGAGGAACAGGGATAGAACATTAACCACATCTATTTGCCTCAAAAATAGAATTGTTTGGAATGGAAGACAAGGGTGCCTTTGAGTCAGTCTTGACTTCTGATGACTACATAGATGAGTCTTTCTTGGCATAATTGCCTTTATTCTAAGCTGAGAGAGCATGACTGTCCAGCTAGTTTCATTCCTTAGGGCAGGACTTTCCCCATGTCTACGTCAAACTGGTTATCCTTAAACATGTAAAAAATAATACGGACAAGAGTGTTGAGTGGAGTGTCCTTGGTCTTGACTTCTCCTTGTTCACCTTCCTCTGCAACTGGAACTGATACTTCAGAAAAGAGAACCACAATAAAACAGTGCTACAATCCTTGAAGGTAATTCAGAAAGCTATTATGACTTTCACTATCTTGATCTCAGGAATGGGATTCATACAGCATGCTAAATCAAAATCAAGTCAAATTATTACACAATATTTATAAATTAACTTAGTCGTTGTTTTGTTCTGAAAGTGCTGAATGCTACAATCTACACTGGAAGATTGTGGCATTCATGATGTTACCTAGTTTGGGTAACATCTGCAAGAAAACAAGCAAGCTCAGAGAGCACTAAGGGCCCCTCATGTCAACCCTGACCTACAAATGTTCTCCCTTATTAGTAACTTTTTTTAAAAAAAAAAGACTCTGCAACACTTAGCAAATATAGTACATTTTGCTGTTTATCATAGAGCAAGTTGAACAAATGTAACACATTTTGCTGTTAATCATAGAGCAAGTTGAACAATAGACCCATAATTCTCAGTCCCAAAGGTGTGTTTTTTTTCAAAAGGCAATTGAACTTTCATTGTTTTTCCTTGAAGACATTTCACTTCTCAGTATATATAATTGTCAGTATATAATCTACGAGCATAAGAGCTGTAAGTTAAATGCCACACAAGTAATCTACATATTAGCAAGGTACAATACAAGCTGTCACAATCCTTAAATAAGGATTGATAACTGATCCGTAACTCTGAATATGCAGTTAGGGTCTGCAGTATGCACAGTATAATTCTGGGGACTTATACTGTGAAATAAGCTCCTTTCAAATGGTGCTTATTTATAACTAAGCATGCTTACACTGTAAATCATAATAATTGGAACAGGACCAGTGTAAGGACTTCCATTCTGGATAGGAAACTCCTTAATCATATACAGGTATGCTCCTCCTTTAAATCTAACTAACTTGTGTTGTTGCTATGGTAAATTTCTATGATAGCAATCTCACTTCCATTGCAAACAGGAGCTGCTCAGTGTATATAGACCTAGTGTATATAGATCTTACGTATCTTCTGGATCATCATTTAACATCGTCTCTGCACCAGGACAGAAGAAATTTAGAGAGAACCAGTTCATTGTGATTCATAGGCTGCTAAACAAGATATCCCATTCTTACAAGACTATTTTGTTATTTCTGGATGACACGTATCAGACTGATAAAGAATAATCAGAGGGAGTAAAAATATATACATACAATAAACATAGTTTGCACTAAGGGATAGCAAGAAATCTCAACCTGTAATTAAGAGGATCTATTTGATATGATGCTATGGAACTTGACTTTAACTTTTCTTGCTTATGTGGAAATTCTTTATTTTTTGAGTTATTTCTTGAAAAGGGGATCTAGAAGTGACATTTAACACCTGAAGACTCCCATCTGACAATGCTAAACAAATCCACACGTAAACCCTAAAACAGCTTTCACTGTTTTCCAAGTATCAATACCTCTCATTACTTGGTCCAGGCATATCAAACACATGACCCACGACCCAGATACAGCCCATGCAGCCTATATTCACCCCAGCCCTGCAAGGGCAAAAACCAACCCCGATACATCATGATATGGCCCGCAATGCAATCGGGCTTGACACCTCTGACCTAGTAAAATCATCATCTTTGAGGAAAGATGAACTAACTGAAATAAATCACAATTCTGATTTACTTCCTACATCATTTCCTTAGTTTGTAGACCATCTAACCTGTAGGTTCAGTATTATGTATTGTGAAATCCCTATAGATTTTAAAATTATACACAAAAATACTAATAATACTGAGGTTAGCATGGGGAACATATCTTACTTTGATTTTGAAAAACCAATCCTATTTTGCCAAATTATGTTAGTAAATTTAGATGTGATAAAAATCATCCTATGATTGGTTTGCATATCCCCGTGATGGCGAACCTATAGCATGCATGCCACAGGTGGCACATAGAGCCATTTGTACTGGCACGCGAGCTGCATGCAAACTTACCTCACTGTGCATGCACATGCCTCACAGCTGATTTTCGGCCTGTTTGGGGCCTTTTTTGGCCTCCCAGAGACTTGAGGGAGGCTTCTGCAGGCTTCTCAGGCCAAAACCTAGGCCCATTTCGTCACTTCCTATTTTTTCAAAAATACCGGAAGTGATAAAACGGGCCTAATTCTTGGCTTGCAGAAGCCTTCCTCAAGCCTCTGGGAGGCCGAAAAAGGCCTCAAACTGGCCGAAAATGAGCTGTGAGGCACAGTGCAGGTAAGGGGGCAGCGGAGGTGGGTGAGGATTGCATGCGTAGGGGGCATGGGGGGGTTGCACATTGCCTTCTGGGTGCTGGCATGCGAGTGCAAGCACATGCACGATTTTTGGCACAGGAGTCCAAAAAGGTTAGCCACCACTGGCATATCCCATTCACATATAATGGATATTCAGTTTTTCACACTGAACAAAGAAAGGATAATTTCTATTGTTATCAACATGTCACAGTAAGGAGTCATGAGTCTTCTGCAGCAAATATGACTCATGTGATCTTAACATCTTACAAATGTATTATCACACTCCACATACCTCTGATCCCTTGGGTCATCATTTCAGAGATATTTCCTTACCAGATTCTTTAATGCCTTCAACAATAGCAGAGCTTCTAATGTTCTTGAAAAGTTCTCAAACATTCACAGAGATATTCAGAGATGTATCTACCTTGAAAATAGCCCATCTTGAAATGTATAGCATAGTCAAACATCAGGAATTGACCACAGGAAATATTTTAAGACATTTGTATTTATGATAATTTTATTGTCAGAATTCTGGCAGTTACTCCAATTAAATCATGAGCCTCGAGCCACACTGCCAAAACTAAAAAAAATTTATTTGAAGATAACATTCTACGTCCAGCATTTACCTGGGCATAGCCAACTCTGAGATACTGATACTTTATGAGTCAACTCATAAAACATTTTGTATACACGTTTTATATTTGACATTTATGTTATATAAACATTTTATAAAATTTGCCAAATTTCAACATCACAGGATATTCATGGGTCTCTGATTTTTGGATGAATTCTGTCAGTTAGCCCATTTGAAGTTCTAGTGTTCAAAAGGTTTTGCTCTTTGAGGCACCATTTTGCCCAATTAAAAGTTGTAAAAAGTTACCATGCATAGATGTGATTATAAAATCAGTGGCTGTGGCAGCATTTTAATGACTTTTCTGGATTCAGAAATTAAAAATTTAAAACCTCCAGTCATTTTGGTTAGTAAGATAGATGGCATATAATTTTTTTGAAAAAGA
This sequence comes from Pseudonaja textilis, assembly GCF_049901715.1. Classification (NCBI taxonomy): domain Eukaryota; kingdom Metazoa; phylum Chordata; class Lepidosauria; order Squamata; family Elapidae; genus Pseudonaja; species Pseudonaja textilis. The sequence goes on from NC_141990.1 coordinate 223,355,576, forward strand.
GTTGGGCCTGGTTAGTATTTGGTTAGGATACTTGTACTTGGCTAGAACTAGTACTATAGGCTAAACTCAAAGTGAAAATAACCTAGAAATCATTCTGTGCTAAAGCTCTTCTGTTCAGTTGCCAAGAAAACTAACCAGGGGTGGGATTCACTTTTTAAAAAAACCAGTTCTGTGGGTGTGACTTAGTTGGTGGGCGTGGCTTGGTGGTCATGTGATTGGGTGGACGTAGCTTGGTGGTCTTGTGACTGGCTGGGCGTGGCCAACTTAATATTACTCACATCGAGGCACTTATTTCGTCTGGCCTCTCATGACTGTGGGGATGCTGCAACAGTCGTAAGTGTGAAAAATGGTCATAAGTCACTTTTTTCAATGCCATTGTAACTTTGAATGGTCACTCCACACAAGCAAAGTACCAGCAAAGGAGGGGAAAAAAACTCCAGAGACATTCCTGAGACAGGAAGTCTAGTCCTGCCAAGAATGTAATAAGGGTTAACGGAGAGGCAGTTTCTGTAAGTAACACCAGAATGTTTCCTTCCTGCCTTCCTTACAGGATTAGGCCAGTAATTTCTTCTAACAACCAGTTATCTGAACTGCTTGGAATGTTATCAACCAGTTCTAGTGAATAGGTGCGAACTGGTAGAATCCTACCCCTGAAACTAACGATATATTCATGAAGTAGTCAGAAGTTGAGTGCAACTTGGAAATGTTATACTACACAAGGAGTACATTTACTGATAACTCAAAAATAACAATTATGTATGATACAAACACATCTACATATTATCAATATGTAATAGGAAATGTTTATCTGTTTAATATTTGATAAATGTTAAACTGATAACTTTTAGTTCAAATATTTCTTGATACAACTGACCTTTGTTTTTTCAAGTTTAGGCACATTAAAGTCAGTGTCCTGCGGAGGTGAAATATTTATTTGCTGCTTGTAAGTTACTGGTTTATTTGATGTCAGATTTGTATTAAAAATGGTAATTTTGTCAAATGTCAAATGCAATGACATTTGAGCACAAAGATAATATTGGAGGATAAGCAAATACACTATTCTGTAATATTGTGGTGAGAATTGTAGGTTTTGTAGTAATGCTGCCAAATCACATTTCATTTCTAAAGATACCAGTTCAAGGACTGGCATCTACCACATGTCTTCTTCAGTGAAAATAGTTTATTTGGCTTCTCTGGAATTGTCTTTTCTCTTGTTCTTTTGTTTTCTCTCTCTCTCTCTTTGGTTCTCTTCTACATTTAGCACTCCCATGTTGTAGTGTTATGTTTTACTTCCTCCATAATTGCTTTCCAGCTCCAAATATATTTTATGTTAGTTTTTAATGGTATTAGTGCTATGCTCCACAGCATTTGTCCATCCATCCTTTCTTCTGCTATCCCTTATTGATTACATTTTGAAAAACAAACATATAACAATGAGCAGTGTAAGCATTAAAACTCAACAAATAAGCAAGCTTCTTCATCCTTCTAATAACAGTACCTCAGTGTAGGTGAGCAGTTGTCTGCCACAACATACATGAGCATAATCTATGTGTATTGGATTATGTTTCCTTTCCTTCCTTATCTGTGGGAATACTGGAAATTAAAGACCAACATATCTGGAAGATACCGAGTTGAGGGAATCAACTAAGGGTAATAATATTATGTCAATATATATTTTAATCCCTGTAAAGTCAGAAATATGAAATGCAGTTCTTATAACTGTGATAAAATTATATTTCTATCAGTTTTGATATTTCATTGGAACTCTGCTGTTTTCTGATCTATATTAAACAAGGTTACCCTATTCTGAAAAAAAAAAAACCCTGTTCCATCTATATGAAATCATTCTCCTGGTCCCATCGTGCTTAAAGACAGGGAACAAGGTGAGCTTTAAAGAGCATAAAACTGGAATTTTACAACTTGAACAAATGGATTTCTTCCCACGTGCCACCTGTCTATGCCAGGAAGGAATGTATTGCAAAGCAGTCTGTTTAAAGGTTTACAGAAGGCCTAATCTACTTAATATAATAGCTGTGTGAGTAAAGGCATGTTAAACAACAATTAAATCCTAAGTAATTTGGTTTTTCTTCCTTCTAATATAAATCAATCTGTGGAAAGGGAAAAATACTCTTCTAATCAAGCTAATAAAAGGACATACTCTATACTATAAAGCTTAACCATAATTTGCTTGACTAGAATTTATGGATAAATATTTTCTTGGTTCACACCATGCACCTAATTATAAGTTATGAGTTATGTACCATGCTGGCATAAAGTATATTTATGAATTTTGCATCATACTCAATTAGATTTAACTGTGTTTTTGAATAAAATATAATTGGCTGGGTTTCCTCCACACACAAAACCAAAATAAAATAAACTACAGTAAAGCTTAGTGTACTTATGAAGTCAAGCACACTAGGCCATAATATGGTTTATGTGATGTAAGCCAATGTAGCTTAACTCAGGAAACCAAATCCATCCATTTTTTTTTAAATCCAGCAAAAAACAAAACAAAACAGTACAGGTAGTGCTCGATTTACAAGTTTATTTAGTGACCATTCAAAGTTACAGTATCAGTTTTTCACAAAGCCTTAGCAGCATCCCAATGGTCACATGATCAAAATTCAGATACTTGGTTCATACCAAGATGGTTGGTGTCCTGGGGTCATGTGACTAGCTTTTGCAAACTTCTGACAAGCAAAGTCAATGGGGAAACCAGAGCCACTTAACATGGTACTAACTTAACAAATGCAGTGATTCACTTAATAACTGTGACAAGAAAAGGCGTAAAATGGGGCAAACTCACTTAGCCAATGTTTCACTTAGCACCATAAATTTTGGCCTCAAGATTATGGTCGTAACTCGAGCATTATCTGTATAGGTCACAAGCAAGGAAGAATTTCCATTCGTTCCACATAACCCAGGTGAGTCGTTTATTGTGTCTAACTTAATACCAGTATTTGGGCCCCACTGGAAATGAGAGATCAAACGACACGCCACGTGAGGTCGATAGCGAGCCATAGCTATTTCGCAAGCGCCTGAAAGCAAGGTCAGCAAAATTAAACGATAACTGCGCGTTGAGACCATTGTCCTCTCCGGGCTGCCGTAGCTGAGTTTTAAGCCCATTGCCTTTCGGGCAGCCGGAATTGTTCGTGCGGATTGAGCCCTTTTCTAAGAGCATGGCGGCGGCGGCGGAGGTAGAAGCAGCAGCAGCAGCAGCAGCTTCCACCCACCACGGCGGCGCCGAGAGAAGGCGCCATCAGTGTGGCGGGAGCGGGGACGCGTATCGGGAGCGGCTGAACGACGACGGAGTTCGGACCCTCACTTCGGCGGAGCAGGTAGGACTGGACACCGCCCCCGCTTCTCTTGCAGTTAGACTACAACTCCCAGGGTGCATTGTGCGCTGCTTCAGGCTTTAGCGGGCTAGATGAGCATATCTAGAACTATCCGGGCTGTGGGGCGCGTCATTCGGTTTACCCTCCGTTAAGCGTGCGAGTTCATTGCATGGGGAAGTTCATGCCAGGTGCGGTTCCCAAGCGTTCATCCAATGTTTTCTTTGATTGTGCTTGCCTGGTGAGGAACTGGGCCGTACCTGACACTTGAAATGTAGTGGGCTGATAGTGTTATGGTCCAGTGGGTACTGAAAACCCAGTTAATTCGGTAAACCAATTAATGTGTTGTGTGAACACATCTCCCTATATTTGAATTCCTTGTCTTCTTCCCTAGAGAATCACTTTATAAAACCGGAGAACTGTTGTTGAGAAACTGCAGGAAACATTTTGGTGGAAATAAATGGTTAATGCTGAATGTTGTAAATTCACACATACACACAAGCACTGTTGTCTGTATCTTCCGATGTCCTTAAAATTTGCTGTGGTTTTTAGATAACTATTTTGATTTGTTACAATAGAAACATCAAATAATACATTGTTTATGCTTTCAGCTTATGTGGATGTACCATTTCATAAGGTACAGAATGCATTCATTTCCTTTGAGATAGAAATATCCACTCACATAGAGCAGTACAGATAGTCTTTTACTTACAACAGTTCACTTGGTGACAGTTTCAAGTTACAATAGCATTGAAAAAAGACATGACCATTTTTCACACTTATTATAGCATTCCCATGGTCACCTGATTTACATTGGATGTTTGACAGCTGTATCATATTTATGACACTTGGATTGTCCTGGGGTCATGTGATCACCTTTTGCAACCTTCTGATGAACAAAATCAATGAGGAAACCGGGTTCACTTAGCAACCTAAGTGAATTACCAACCTGCGGTGATTCACTTAACAAATCTGGCAAGAAAAGTTGTAAAATGGGGCAAAATTCACTTAAAAATTTCTCACTTAGCAACATAAATGTTGGGCTCAATTGGGTCGTAAGTCGAGGACTACCTGTTATAGAGGCAGATAGAAATAGTCACAATAAGGAGAGCAGAATGAAATGTGGAAAGTACAGATAGTGGTCATTCAGAAGAATTAGATAAAGATTTTGTATTTCATTCAAGTCCCTCCTTTAGTGACCTTTTCTCCATTCCTGCAATTATGCCACAGATTCTTTTATTTGAAAACGTTGCAAAAAAAGTACTTATTTAGAACTTTTTAAATCTAAAGGAAGATTTGCAAAATCCCTGGAGTCTAAATACTTCTCTAAGTTTCACAAGCTCTCTGTATTCATAAGGTAGCTAGGAACTTTTGTGGGGCATTCAGGGAAGATATAAGAGTTTAGAACTATGGCTTAAGCTGATAAGGATTGTAGGGGTGACATTTTGACTGTAGTAGCTAATACAAAGGCATTCCTTTTACTTAGTGTATGTGTTGAAATGTACCTTAGAGTTTTAAGTTGGTGTGAATGGATTGAAAAAGTAGTAATTGATTAAAAGGAAGTAGATTCATAGTGTGGAAGTTCAACTTACTGCACCTGACAATCAGGTCACTGAGAGGAAGATAATAGCATAAATTCTGGTGTTCAGTCAGTTATAAGCTATAATTATTCTAGGTTTTGAAATTGTAAGAACTCAAGCATATGTTTTATATAAGTTTGCTTAAGTAATGGGCAAAATTTAAATTTTAATGGGCAAAATTATCTGCACCTGTAATTCTTTTTCAGGAGTGGAAGATACTAAGAGTTATATCATGTTAAAAGCTATTACCATATTAGGATTCTCCGTTGCTTGCTTTTTCTTAAAGATAACTGCTTCATAGCAGTTACATTAATAAATCAGTACAAAAAGAATCCTTAAGCAGAGAAGATTTATTGTGTTGTATACTGTACTTTTATAGCCAAATTATATTTTGTAGTCCACAAAAGCTTTTATAACACAATAAGTCTATTGATCCTCCTATATTCTTTGTGCACTTGTTATAACAGATCAACATAGCTGTCATTCTGGATTAGTCAGTTCCAGAAAATAAAGCATCTTAAACAGTATCTTGTGAAAACTTACAAATGAACCACTTTATTATCACAAGTTTTAATAGGTCACAAACCATTAGATATATGAAATATAATCCTGGGAAAGAAATATTTTGCATAAAGATACACTTAATTTTGCTGTCATGCATACATGCTATATGCATTGTTTCAAAAGGTAACTGAGAAATTTAGCATGACTGGGCAAAAGATTCTAGTTTATTTTCAACTATATTAATGTCCTTTTCTTTTTTTGTAAAGTATATCTTATTTCATGTTCAGAGTACCTTTCGGGTAATAAAATCTAATTTGGTGGTGATACTATAATAGTTTGTTCCTTAAGACTTTTTAAGCTTGACAATGAAGGGAGTTTGAAGTTAGACGTAGAGCACTTATGCTTGGCATATACAATCTCTCATTCATTTGTGGAATTAAGCAGGGGCAGGAAAAGCCTATAACATCTGGACTGGGCTGCTCTTTGGTGCTGATTAGTAAGCTTAGCTTTCACCATCCTAACACCACCAAATTCTTTGGGACTGCAAATTGGGGAAATGCAATTAGTGCACACCTAAGAAGCACCAGGGTGAGAGCAAAGGTACACAGTATAGTTTAATTTGAGGTAAAGGGGCTCATGCTTTTTAAGACTATGTTAAAAACCTGAGTTGGTAGTCCTAGTACTATTTTGTATTAATCCCAAAGGAAACGGAAGTCCATGATTTTAAGATGACTCTCCCCATGAAAAAGAAAAGATTAGGAAGCAAAAATTGTCTGGTTACTGTATTTTCTGCAATTTTATATTTATTCTGCCATTTAAAAGATGCATAATCTCAATCCTATAATCTGCATTCATAGAAAAACTTGAAACAGCCAAACATCTTTCTTAAATCCTTGAAGAGAAGCATGTTTAAGTCAGCTGTCAAAACAATTCTGTATTATCCAATGTGTTAGGATTCCATGGCCTACAGTTAAGTTTAGTTGCTCTTGTTTTCCTTCTCTATACTGTAGGCCAGAATGACAATTAGATTTGAGATTTGTTGCTAGAAACCTAAAATATCTCTGATGTACAATAACTGTCATCATTCCAGGAGATCTTTCCATGAAAGAAGAGAATATTTTTTAAAAAATTTAGACAAGAAAATACTACAAGGTAACCTGCAAAAAAATGTGAACAGAATGTTTCTTTAATTGGACACAAGGACCAGTTGTAGAATGCAATTTGAGCTTTCCCAGAAGATATATATTGCTTGAACAGAAAACAGACACACACAAATATCTTTGTTGTTTTGGCTTTTGCCTAACCTGTGTTTGGAAAAACAAGGCTGGCTATTACTTTAAGCAATGAAAATTGGGATGTACATATCCCTTTATGGCTTTTGAATCCCCTAATTGTGAGGCCTTTCATTATCTAAACCATCCAAGTTTTGAATGTTTTCTCTCCTGTCCATTTACCATTTCTATATCAGGTCAGTCAGTGCAGTAAGGAACAACTTGAGGAATAGGAGGAAGAGCTGCAATCAAGACAATGGGTTAGATAAAAGGAATCTGTGTCCAGGGCAGAAATGTAATTTGAGAAAGTGTCTCAAACATGTTCCTCTCAAATTCTTACAAAGATAAGAGGGTGGAGTGGAGGAATGGGATGCATTCAGACTTTCAAGGTTCTGTTACTATCATCTTATAGTAAAAGTAGTAATAGCTATTGTGTCTTTGGTTTGTAAGTTTGGTTTACTTTGGAGGGCTGACATCAAATTTCCACTGCTCTATTTTTCTACCTCTTGTTATATATCTCAGAGAGCTTAGGGCCCAACATTTTTTTAAATAGAAGCTTCATATATGTTTTTTTCTTAACAATTCACTAAGAACTAGAATTACAGAATTTTCCATAGAGCTGCTCCGAGTGTCCAGGTTGGGAGGTGCTCCAGTCTCGGCTCTCACAGGCTGAGCTTGAAATTGAGGAACGCCTCTCACCATCACGTGGTCCTCTGGGCGCTCCCCAGTTTTTAGCTCAGCCTCGTGATAGTCAGGCTGTTTGTTTCTCAGCTCTGGTCGATCAGCACTCCTATTCATTGAAATTTCTTTACTTTTGGACCCTCTCTTTCTTCGCAGCGCAGATTAGAGGTTTGAACTCCTTAAGGGTTTCTTCTCTATCAGGGGGGACTGTTTAATCACTTCTAGGGGCAGAATCTAGCACTTCGAGCGCTGCCCCCCACCCCTTCGTCTGCCGTTCCTTCGCTCAGCGTGAAGCTGCCGCTTTTTTCCTGCCTCACCTTTTCCGGTCGCTGTTTCCCCCCCACGAACGTCTTTAGCTCAGGGGAAGTCTATCCCCTGATTCTCCCACCAATTGCAGCCCTCTGGCCCTTCTCCTTCTCCCTGGGAGAATTTTTTTCCGCCGCTGGGTTCGTTGGCTTCAAATAGATCGCGGCTGCCATCCCGGGCGCGCCCAGATGTCGCCGCTATGTTGATTGTGCCTGCAAAGCCGATCGTCTGTAGTCATGCTCCGGCCCCTGACTTGTTCTCTCTAGGCTCCTTTCTCCTAACTGTCTGCGCACATATAAGGCTCTAATCACTAGGCAGATCCCTGGACTGCTCATATTCCTGCTCAGCCTTCAAGTATTCACTTGAAGCCCTTTCAAGCACTACAGGCCTTTGGCCCCCAGCCTTCCCAGCCGGCGAGGTAGCAGCATTGTCATCCCCCTCCCCCGGTCCGCCCGGAAGGGGCAGCTGCCTGGCGTTCATTCTGGCTGATTGGGTTCTTGGGCTAGGCCCTGCTCTTCATTAACCTTTAAAAAAAAAAAAAAAGAACAAACAATTTTTTGATCAAAAGGGGGGCGTGAAACAAGCGTTGGGATCCCCTGCCTCTATGTAGGCTGCATCCAGACGTGCCAACCGTCTCACATTAATTCAAAAATATTCTTCTTCTTTTTCCAGATGGCAGATGACAAAGCATCTCGTGGCACTTCTTTGAAGGCCAAGTCAAAATCTCACCACCTGCGCAAACAGGCACAGGAAGTCTCCAAGGCCTCCCAGAGGGATGCCCTCAGGCGGCAAAGGGCACTTGAGAAGGAGATTGACAGGCGGTCCAGAGAGCTATGCTCTGTGCCCCTGGCTCCTTCCAACTCCACTCCCTCAACCTCCGCCCACCCTCCTCTCCCCTCCTCCCCTGCTCCTTCCTCTTCCTCACAGCCTATACAGGCCCCTGAGGCCACCATTACTCCCACTGCTGCAGGCCTGCGCCCGGAGGAGCTTCATCCACCCCACACGGTGGAGATCCCTGAGAACCTGAAACAATGGATGGAGCTGGCCATCCGGCAAGTGATAGCGCAAGAGCTCCAGCAGAAGGTCGGACCGGCCCCACGGCCTGTGGCCCCTGAGGCTCAAGTACCATCTGTTCGATCGCTCTCCGGATCAGCGGTCTCGCACGGTCAGGTAGCATCCCACGGGGATTTGCCCTTGCCTTTGGGGATGGAGGAGATGGAAACACAGGAGCCCGGAGGACTTTCCCTCTTTGGGGACGAGGAAGACCTCGATTTGGGGTCCATCATGGGCAGTGAGCTCTTCCCGGGAGCAGACCCACTGGAGGGGGACATGTTGGAGGACGAGGGCTTCACTCCGGACCAGCCCGCATTTGTGGGGCTGTTTAAACCGCACCTGTTTAGGTCCCTTTTATTCAAGGCCAAGAATACCTCTGGCCTGACCCCTCCCACTCTGCCTAAGCCAGTGGCCTCGGGGGAACCTCTCGACTCTATCTTTTCCCAGCCTGTGGTGAAAACTGAGGTGATCCCTGTCCCACCTATCTTTTCCGACCTGGTCTCCAGGCAGCTAGCCTCCTCGGGGCCCCCTCCCCCTCCCAACACTCAGGACAAGCGGTTTTTCAACCTTGACCCGCAGTTCTCCCTCTTGCTCGATCCCCCTCCTGTGGACGAGCCTATGGTGGGCCTAGCTTCCCGTTCAACTCCTAGCGATGCCCTCGAGGCACTCAAGCCCGAGGACAAACGAGCTGAGCTGGCCCTGCGCCGCGCTCACCTTTCTGACGCCTGGGCAGTCAGAGCTTCCACTGCCGCGTCCTTTTTCATCAGAACCTCTATCAAGTGGCTTCGACAGCTCAAATAGCATGTCCCCGCAACCAACCTCAGAGCGCAGCAGGACATCGCTAAGCTCACAGCCGCGGCCGAGTTCTCGGCGGACGCCACTTTCCAGGCTGCAAAAATTTTCTACCAGGGCCATTTCGTCCCAGGTTACCGCCCGCCGCCTGCTCTGGCTCCGCCACTGGCAAGCGGACGTCAAAAACAAGGCTAAGCTAGCCTCAGCCCCCATTTCTGGGGGAAAACTCTTTGGACCGGCTCTCGATCCATTCTTAGCCGAGACCCGGAACAAACGTCTCTACATGATTTCTGCTGTCGTACCAACGTTCAGAAAGGACCAACTCGCGACTTCGGGTCGGAGTCCCACCAAAAAGTCCTCATGTCCCTCCCTTGAGGGACCGGGCCGGCCATCAACAAGGGTCACTACCTCAAGGTACCCGACAGGCTACCCGTCACCACGGTCGCGAGGCTCCCAGCTGGGGCGCTCTCGCCCTCCTCATCTTGCCTCAGGGCAAATGGTCGGCAACAGATCTACCCCGCTCCATAGATTATCTGGAGATCCTCGCTGTGCACCTGGCCTTTCGCAGCTTCCTACCCCAGGTACGCGAGCCTCTCGTTATAGTCCTCACAGACAACACCACAAAGATACATATCCCCATACAAGAGGGCACTCGGTCAGCAAGGCTCACGAGGGAAGCCGAACGCCTTTGCCGTTGGCGGGAACCGAATCTGGCCTCCATCAGGGCAGGTCACAGATCGGGAACATTACACTCCTAAGCAGCTTGGTTCGGCAGGGCCACTCTGGCCCAAACACAAGGGCCCCTCCACCCTTCCCTTTCAAGGAGACAGTCTCAATCTTCGGGCTCCCCATGGTGTATTCCTGTGCACCCTCTCTCAACGCCCAACCACTGAGATTCTTCCCGGATACCCTCCCCAAGGGGCGGGGAGTCACAATGCCCTCTGTTGCCTTGGGCCCCAGGGGCTCCTTTATGCCTCTCTCCACCTCCATCATCCTCGGGCGAGACGCCTTTGGTTCGCGATCCTCCGCAACCTCTTGGTGGTGCCCCTTGGAGAACCCTCCCGACAGGAGTCCCCTGTCCGGGGCCCTCTACTACATCCGAACCCCCCATGGCCCCAACCAGCCGTCTGGGGGTCGAGCGAAACCACTTAAAAGCGCAGAATGTTTCCAGCCAGGTTATAGACACCTGTATATACAACGCTACGTGGGTCGCCTTCGGTGCCTGGGCCCTCAAGTCCCAAATTAACCCTCTTTCTCTCTCCATCACCCAGATCCTGGATTTCTTCAGGAGGGCCTTAACAAGGGACTGTCTACCAACACCCTAAGGCGTCATATCGCTGCCCTCGCAACGGTTGTCTCTTCCCCCCCCGACCATATGCCGCTTCTGACCTGGGACCTCATCAAGGTCCTAGTCGCTCTTACCAAGCCCCCCTTTGAACCCCAGGGAGACTCTCTTACAGTCTCTCGCCCTCAAGTCTGTTTTTTTCCTGCGGCCATCACATCCGCTCGTCGGATCTCGGAGATGGCAACCCCTAAAATAAATTCAACCTTTCACAGAGCTCAGGAGCTCATACTCCCTATTTCTGCCCCAATCCCTCTCGAGAGAGGGAGAGACAGTAGCATTCCCTTGATATAGGGCGCGCCTTGAGAGTGTATACCAAACGCACCCAGCCCTTTCGCAAGTCAGAGGCCTTGCTTGTGTCTTTCAAACCTGCTTCCCTCGGTCGCAAGGGGACGCCCACAACTGTGGGCCGCTGGATTAGGGCCGCCATCGCCAAGGCCTACCATGCACAGTCCCTCCCCGTTCCCATGGGCATCACCGCCCACTCCACTAGAAATGCGGCTTCTTCTGCCGCATGGGCCACACAAGCCTCTATAATCAACACCTGCAGGTCTGCCACCTGAGCATCCCCATCTCCCTTCATCAAGCATTATAAGACTAATGTACTCGCATCCGCCGAGTCTTCTTGTGACAGGCGGGTCCTTCAGCGAGTCCTCGAGGTTCCAGGGGAGGTTCCACCCCAGACGGGAGCCCGCCCGCAGGACTCGCCAAGCTTTGGTATGTCCCAACCTGGACACTCGGAGCAGCTCTATGGAAAAGGGGCGTTGGTTCTTACCTGATACGCTTCTTTTCGTAGAGCTGCAGAGAGTGTCCAGCCCCACCCATTAGTCCGTCTGGTGGGGAACCTCGCTGTTCGACCAAGCAAACTAATAATTTTTAGTTAGGATGAGAACAGGGCCTTCCTTCTCGTCTTCGCAAAACTGGGGAGCGCCCAGAGGACCACGTGATGGTGAGAGGCGTTCCTCAATTTCAAGCTCAGCCTGTGAGAGCCGAGACTGGAGCACCTCCCAACCTGGACACTCTCTGCAGCTCTACGAAAAGAAGCGTATCAGGTAAGAACCAACGCCCCTTTTAGAAGAATTCTGGAGCCTTGTAATAGAATATAAATAACTTGCCTCCTTGATTGCTCATTTCATTTCGTCTTCTAGGCTCTAGGTTTGAATTTTGGTGATCACCTACCACAAAGTACTTTTTACCGGCATAACAGCCAGCATCTGATTCATGTGTGGTATTGTAATGTGTGCTATAGCTAGTTTGGTCTAGGGTTAAACATTAAGCATCTAGCATTAAGTTTGAAAGCAAGAGACCATGAGTTCAAGCCCTGTCTTAGCCATGAAAGACAGCTTGGGCCAGTCACTCTGTCTCAGCCCAACCCAGGGGTGGGCTGCTACCAGTTCACCCTGGTTTAGGTGAACTGGTTATTAATTTTATGGGCAGTTTGGTGAACCAGCAAATCCTACTCCTGGCTAGCCTTGCCCACTCCTCCCCTCCCAGGAGTCCCCACATGGCCCGTTTTGGATCCCAGATAAGTGCAGGGCCTGCGCAGAGGCTCGGAGAGGGCAAAAAATAGGCCTTTCGGAAGGCCGGAAACAGGCTTGTTTCCAGCCTTTGGAGCCCAGGGAGACCATTTTCGCCGTCCCCAGGCTCAAGGAAAGCCTCCAGAGCCTGGGGAGGGCGAAACCACACACCCTCTGCCGTAGTGCAGGAGGCTGACTAGGCCACTGCCACCCAGCAACCGGGCAGAGAACCCATTGCTAAATTTTTTGAAGCCCACCCCTGGCCCAGGGATACTGAAGGGAAAATAAGAAGAGGACAGTATGTTGATATGTTTGCTACCTTGAATTACTTATAAAAATAATAATGATGGGATACAAATAAAAAAATATATTAACTACCATGTTGGTGGGATGCCAGCAAACTAAGCAACAGCCTTGTTCAGTAGAGGCAAGAAAAACTTTGACAATGGAGCCGCTAATTTGCCAATGGAAGTACTTCTTTGTAAGTTTGCTCTGTTGAACAAACAATAATATAATAGAAAATTGAAATTCTCTGCCCCTTTTTAAAGGAACAATAGATCTTTATTAGTTTGAGTCATTTGTTGAGAGCATTCTTCAGTTAATGTTTCTTGCTGCTACCCATGTTACTATTAATATTTTAAATATCTTCTGCCATTTTATTCAAGTAAAATATATGCTATGTGTCACATTTTAGTGTTCATTAAGAACTTATTGCTAGCATTTTTCTGTTATTGTGTTCCACTATGGAAATGAGACATCATAGGGTTTCTCAAATAGTTTGATCCTAGAAGTATTAATTAAGATTATGGAAAGCCATGTTGATACCAGTGCAGTCTTTCAGCATGGAAAATGTCTTCTGCACCAGTAGAGAAGTGTTTGCGGTACAAAAGACTCTACCTGGGTGCATTCACAATCATTAAAATACTTCTGACATGTTATGCTATGACATCATTGTATTGTAATGTGATGACTGACCTCTTCACATAACAATTATTGTGCTAATTTTAGTGCTTTCTTTTTCCATGTTTTCTGTGACTCTTCTTTGTCCCCTTGGCTTGATGCAGACAAAAGTGGAGGATATTGTTCAAGAAGTTTTTGATGTTTACAAGAGAAACCATCACGACACCCAGTAAGTTATTGTATTCATGTTCCTTTTCTTCTGTATAGTTAAAAAAAGCATAAACTTTTTATGTTAAGGATTTTGGATTTTGAATTGTGCTGGCTTATCTGTTTTGAGGAATGTGTTCCTTTTATAGAAGTTTCCTACACTTATTCTCACATCTGCAGATTATCTCTCAACCCTACAAAGGCCCTTGTGAAGGAAGATGCAACTGGGGGCAATCATGGGGGCAGATGGGAAGGGTTTATGTATCTAAATATTCAAGCGTGTATAAGTGTATGCAGCTTTAATGCCCACTTGTGGAATATTTTATAGTGTTCCATTCATTAAATCTTAGAGAAACATCATGAAGTCACCCTTGTTGTTTTTGTGTTGGATGACAGTCTGCTGTTCTGAATGGGAGCTTTTCTTCCAGTGCAAACAACAGAGGAGAGGGGAGGAAACTCCACCCCAGAGCCTTCTCATCCTCATCTCTACCTCTTCTCCACTTCTTGTTGTTATTCTTTTTAAAACTTTACATAGTTAGCAATTGTGGCTTAGCCAAAAAAAAGCCCTCCCCCAAGAAACAGGCAGAATAAAAAATACTTATAAAATCAATCATTTCACTGACTTTTTTTGTTATCTTGGGTTTATGCATGTATGTATTTTTCTTGGTTTTATATTATTATTTGAAATCTGTAGGAATCTGCTTCCTAGAACATCCTTGCCCGATCCACAATATTTCTTTGATTCACCCTTTAGTGACCTGCCTATTAAATTCAATCTTTCAATCACATATGTTCACCTTGGCTGATTCTTCCATTTTAATGTTTTTTTCCCAAATGTTTCATGATTTCAGAGAACACACTTTTTAGTGAATTTGTTTTAAAATCTTTTATACTGGGTAATTATTTTGGATGTTTTGTAATAAGCAATAGCAGAATCACTGTTAATCATTAATGTTGCAATAAAATTGCAAGAAGTGGAAATTATTTTGTTATTCTTCATGTTTATCCAACGGAAATTAACTGACAGTTTGACACAAATTATTGATGCACCACATTGCACTATTAATTTATGGCAGGATTCTCAAACTTTACAATGACAAGACTCCTTAGATTGCTCTCCCTTCATAAAAAAAACGAATGACTTTATTAGGGGTTGGGTTGGGCAAGTAATAAATCTACCACCTATTTTCTCTACAACCCTACTTTGTGGGCACTACAGGTAGATTAATCTTGTTTATCTTTTCTTTACTATCCAACAAAATCTTTTTCAAAGTTAAATATATAAAATCATGAACGAAAGTTCTGAAGTCACCAAAACTCTGCTTGTAATTGTATACTGGTCCTCATTACCTGAAATGGTTGCATACTTCTAGTCTGAGCATTCATTTGGCTCCGGACAAGAATGTCCATTATATGGACCTTGGTTTGATCTAACATAGCATTAAGTGTATTGTGACTGCATTTGCAACTGATGACAAACCATATGGCTAACTAATGACTGAACAGCTTAGATCCCTTGGCTTCTTCCTCAAGAGAGTACCGTTAACAAACATATAGTTAACTGCCACAGCTTGCATAGTGTAATGCATGAGCCTCAGGCTAGACTTATTCCAGTAAGAATAAGATCAGATTCCTGATTTAAATCCAAACTCATTTTGCTTGTTTGTAGAAAGATAAAGCTGCTTGTATATTGATAAGCCAGAATTCATTTTGTGTGAAGTGGTCTGATAGTTGCTCAAGGAATATATCCATAAATACAAACATACCAAATTCCATATATACACTATATTTATGGAAAATACAGGTTATTCTTTGTCCCTTTAATTAACTGAATGAAAAGCAAGTCTGTTCATCACTCTGATGGTACTCTATAACTTTGCTAAACTGTATGTCTTTTGGTCAATCCATCAGGTATGTTTTGCAACAAGAGAAACATTTCCATTACTTGAAGAGAGGACTGAGGCAATTGACAGATGCCTATGAGGTAATTTTTTGCAATTTGAACCAAATGTATACTTTTTTCCTTATTGATTATGTTTGCAGGTTTTTTTTAACAAATTTTATTCAGTTTTTCACATTAAAAACAAAAATCTCTTTTTAGTGGACAACGTATTTCCGGGTCATCACCTTTACATACAAATAAGACAGCAATTATACATTCATATATGCATACTTAATTCTATTATTACCTTTTCCATTCCAAATTTTCAGTAAGGAGAGAAACAAGCACACTAATTCTAGCCTCTTTCACTAATCTCAATTGAAACATTTTTTTGTTTCATTTCAACTATTTCAAATATAATCCTTTAATATTTATTTTAAAAATAAAGATAAACAATATGTTCGCATAATAATAATAATAATTAATAATAATAATAATAGTTTACCAAAGTCTCTCCTTGCTTTTAATAGTCTATATTAACTTATTAATTTAGTTGGTTCTTTAGTCATATTTCCTTTCCATTACACATTTTTTATAAATTCTAGATTAATATAAATTTTAACACTAAAGAAAAAAACAAGTATAGGTTCCCCCCCTTTTACTGCTTTGAGTGTGACACCTCAGTGATTAAAATATACCTTTATTCCTTCATCTTGATTCCCAATAAACCATTATTTTTAGGAAGTTACAATAATAATCATTACATCTTTTCATTTGGATTCCACAGCATATTTTCCCCCCTTAATTTTTAATAAAAGTTATCAGTATCTGTATTACCCTATTTTCTAAATATTTTTAATTGCAGAAATATTCTTATTACCCCTTGTCACCCTGCAGAATCCCCTTTTTAATTCATCAACCATTATCTCTGAAAAAACAATTTCTTTTCCACGTTTTACTATTTCCATATTTCTTTATTTCATGCACCTGTTTCTTACTGCTTCTCCTCCCCCTCTTTTCCTCATATCTTTTCTCATTCCAGTTTATATCCCTCTCTTTCTTAATATCTTCCTTTCCCCTTTTCTGCTGGGTCTTTCTGCCTTTCCCGACTTCACAGGTATTCCCCCTTTTGATTGCCTTCTTAAATCTCAACTTTTTAACCTTCCTTCTTTCCCCACTTCTTTGTAATGTTCTTTGTCTATTTAAAATGTCTTCTCCTTAAATTAACTCCTCCTCCTCTGAAGCTCTTTCTTCTTGTTCTTCAATCGCCATTTCCATTTTTTCTAACACAGAGCAAAGTGATTCGCCTCTTTCCTGTAGTAATTCTCTCATATTTTTAAGTTCCATTTTTAATTCCCGAAGAGATATCATCATTACACACTCTTGTATTTTATGATCATTAAAGTCCACAAAAAAACCACTTTTACTTTCCTTCTTTCTTCTTTCAATTTTCTAAAGTTCTCAATTATTCCAGCCCAGGGTCTATACCAAAAACATCAATCAATCCCACAGTCAGTCTTTCCTTGCTTTTTTCTTTATTCTGGTTCTGCTTTCACTTTCTAAGATTCTTACTTTGTTCAATATTTCTTTTGTGTTATATCCACACAAGTTCATTGAGAAACAGGATGCTTTCCCTTTTGTTTGAGCTCAAGTTTTTGTCAAAAGGTGGCAGTCTCCATTATACAAAGTCTTCACCTTTTTCCCCTATTTTTTTGTTTAGGGTTTTTCGAACCTCAGTATTCCAGCACAGTCCAGTCTTCAATTTGTAAACTTTATTATTATTATTTTTTGACAATCTTAAGTCCAGCTTTATTTTATGCCTGTTTATTGCCAAAATATTTTATTCCAATTTAGTTAAATCTTTAGTTCCGGCTTCTTTCTTTCCCGGTTCAAAGCCCCACTTAGCTGTCAAAAATATTTTCTTATTTTTTTTCCTGTGCCTTTGTAATTTTGCCGCTCACTTTTCTTTTCTTAAAAATTCCATGTTACCTTAATCCTGGGATACTTTTGTTTAGTTGTATTGCCCAGTTGTCCCGGTTCAGATGTTACCTACCTCTTTCTTCCCTCCTGCACAAAGCTTAATCCAGCTGAGTCCTCCTCTTCGGGGTGGCCATTTTAAACCACTGCTGCATTCGTCTTCGGTGGAGGGGAAAGACCAAGCCCAGGAGGGGAGATGCGGCTCCCCTCAACCTGGCTTGCGGCTTCCCCTTACTCCGCCGCCCCTCCAAGGCAGCTTCACCCCCTAATCGTAATGATCGGGGCTCTCCAACAAAAGAGCACGGACCATAGCCGCAGAGAGTCGCGATCTACGGTCCGTCAGCGAGGAGGCTCCGCCTTCTTCCCGATTATGTTTGCAGTTTGTTGGTTTCTAATCATAGATTTGACCATGGTCTATAATGTCCTTGGTGTTTCATACTCTCCTCTTTTGCTTCTGCTTTTACTATTTCTCAGACACCTGAATATTAGGTGGGCTAGAAGGAGACAAATTGAGTTCTATTGGCTGGCTTTGTTAGGCTTTGTTAGCTCTTTCAGCTGGAGGATCAACCCTCTCTAGAATTCTAAGCTATTGCTCCCAAAAAGAAGATAAGTGCGGGGAATTCTGTGAATTGCAGTCTCAGCACATCTGTAGAGGGCCAGACCTGGGGGCGGGGGGGACGGGACTCCATTGATTAGTTACTTATATGGTTTTTGCTTTGTCCGGATAGTAATAAATAAAAAGAGAGGTTACTACTGAACAAATCATAACAATTTTTTTGGCACTGTCAGAATACTCCCAAGTTCAAGTTCCTTTGCTCTTAGATGAGCTGTTTGCTTTTCAGTATTTTTGTTCTGATAAAGCAATCTCCTGCACAAAATGCTCCCTCATTTGAGGCAAATATAGTACTGCTTGTTGTGTAAGATTTGAACAGGTGTAGTTCTCTTTTTTTTGTAGTGTCTGGATGCCAGCCGCCCATGGCTGTGCTATTGGATCCTGCACAGCCTGGAGCTCTTGGGGGAACCAATACCAGATTCAGTAGCATCAGAGTAAGTTTGGTTTTATCAGATGTACTCTTTCTTTAGCATTATGGGGATTTACTCAGAAATTGCACAGTGTACAATATGTGATATAGGAACAGAGGATAACTCTTCTTATTTTGAAGAATGATTTCCTTAAAAGTTTCCAGTCCTCATTGAAGATTTAAAAAAATACTGCAGTTAACCTCTACTGTAGAAATCAAGAAAAGTTTAATCAGGCTTTGGATTCTATGCATCTTTAATTCTGTTTTTCCAACAAGCTACTCAATAAAGTTACCTAAATTAAAATTAAAATTAGAAAGAGCCTGGTGGCACTTTTTCTGATTAACTCATTTTATTAAAAGGCACAAGCTTTCATGAGCTGGAGTTCAGTTCATTAGATGAAAAGAGTGGCTATACTGATGTAGCATTTAAATTGGAATGAGGCTTGGGGTGGAAAAGACAAATGATTATGCAGAAGCAGGATGCATGCGAGACAGATTACTACCTTATCAGTAAATAATTGTATTAAAGTTAAAACCCAGAGTTCACATAGTGGGAAATGGTAAGTATAATATGAAGTGGAGCTCTGTTCCACTACTTTTAACATTTCTGCAGCAAAAAATGACTGTAGACATTGATATTCTGAAATCTTCATCAGCTATGCAGAGCACTTGACTTTCGGAGTTAACATCCCATTGCCCATGCATCATGTGTCCAGATTATTTTAAAACTACAACAGTGCATTGTCTCATTCATTTTGCTCCAACAACATCTTAATAACTTGTTCTTGAGTAGAAGCTTTTAGTACTTATTGTGATGGGCTTAGGTAATGGTGGTGGCAAGAGCTCTGTTATGTAGAGGAAAGATTCTGGGGAGAGAAGATTTGCAAGGTAAGGGGAGAGACACAACAGATACTACTTTTCCCTACAAGCCACTGTCAGATATGCCACATTTCTGACAAGAGTAAAGTTCTGCAGTTTATGAGGAAAAAAGGGAGAAACAACCGGACTTGTTCTTTGGAGGCACAGACCCATTTCTGATAGTCTTATAATTTCTCCCATTTTAAAAACATTGCATTCCCACAGGCTTCACAACTAATTTAGCAAAATACAGTGCAATATTATATATT
This sequence comes from Pseudonaja textilis, assembly GCF_049901715.1. Taxonomy (NCBI): domain Eukaryota; kingdom Metazoa; phylum Chordata; class Lepidosauria; order Squamata; family Elapidae; genus Pseudonaja; species Pseudonaja textilis. The sequence continues at coordinate 223,375,072 of NC_141990.1, forward strand.
GTATTATCACATTGTAGATCAAAGCTGACAGAGATTCCCTGCCTGGGATCCAAACAAGGAGGCAAGATTTTCACCTTTGACTGGCGGATTGTTCAGTCCACTTCATACAGATGGCAGGGCTTTCTTCTCTCCCATAGCCCAGGGGTCCCCAACCACCGGGCCATGGCCTGTTCAGAACCGGGCCATGCAAATGGCAGGCGAGTGTGTATGTGTGTGCAGCTCCACTTGTGTGAACAGCAGGCGCTCGTGCACACAGCTCCATTTGTGTGTGCAGTGGGCACTCGTGCTCACCACTGGTGTAAATGGAGTTGCGTGCATTCATGCACTCCCTTTCACTCACACAGCACCATCCAATCTCCTCCCCTCCCCTGCCAGTCCACTAAGCCAGGAAGGTTGGGAACCGCTGTCCTAGCCCTTCCCAAAATCTGCCCTGGAGGGGTCCATCAATCAATCATTTGGGACAGATTTTGAGGGCCCTGGAGCTGCAGAGGGGTGGGCGACATTTACCTTCCTTCATTGCTACTCACATGTTCAGTCCCATCACCAATGGAATCCTTTGGCAGTACTGTATCCTGTACCCAAAACCCCAACACACAAGAAAACTGATAAGAACCATGAATTTAAAGGGTAAGGATGCTCTTGAGCTGATTTCAGTAGCCCTGGAATCCTTTGGAAGTGTGCCCCCCCCCCTCCCAAACCAGGTACAATTCAAGGTTAACTTGCTTCTTCGATCATCCATGTTCGACCAGCTACTGAAGCCTATCAAGGCTGTGACTGCATTTGGACAATAATTAAGCTGGTTTTATATGATGTGGATGAGTCACCTTGAGCTTTGGCCATATGCCTCATCTCCTTTTTTAAAAAAATAACTGCAACTTGTGTGGTCTGTATCCTAAAGTGTGGATCATTTTAATTTCATGAACTCTGCTGAGAAATTGGTCTATTTTGACAAACTATAATTAAGGCAGTTTAATTCATAGGATTATTACGTGTTGAAACCTGATTAGATCAGAGCAAGTGATAAGGTTACTCTGAATAATTAAGGGAGAGCATTCAGAAATCATATCTGACCAGAATCAAACCATAGTGGAAATCATGCAGTTAGCTAAGTAATTTTAATGAGAGACAATCTTTGAGCAGATATTTTGGTTCTTCAACCACTATACATTTCTCCTGTAGGAGCACAAAATGGTTATTCTGCACTCCTTTCCCCTGCTTTCCTCTTTCTGCAGATCTTTCCCCTCCCCTTTATAGTTTGAAGAGAAACCAAAACGTTCCCTCCTGATGCACTTGGGCATCCTATCCTGCCTTATATTTTCAGGAGCAGCCATAAAGCAACCATAAGCTTCATTGCCCAAGTGGTGTCTCACTTGTGTTTTTTCGGATTTGATACAATCAGTTGAAGATATGAATTCTGTGTCAGTGGAATATAGTGGCATGGGAATGATGATAAAATTTGCACTAGAATAAAAGTTCTGGATTCCTCCCCCCCTCAATTACCTTATGATGGTGATACATGACAAGAGGGAGACATTTGAAAAAGTCTTGAATAATAGCTGTTTTCAGAAATGGGTGTACTGGACAAGAGTTTTAGCAAAACTGAACTATTGAGGAAATGTAGCATTTGCTGCTTGTTACAGACTAGTTTTGCCTTTGCCTTTGCCTTTCCTTGGTGTGTAGTGTGTGTCAATTCCTGAGCCACTGTCAGAGCCCAAACGGAGGTTTTGGAGGAGGACCAGGCCAACACCCACATCTTGCTCCAACATATGCTGCTGTGAATGCTCTCTGTATTATTGGCACTGAAGAAGCATACAGTGTTATCAACAGGTAAAATCATAGCTCAGAAGGGGATCCAAGGGATTATTAGTTCAATTTGTGATACAAGATGTCTAGAACATCCCTACTATTCCCCCAGGCTTCCATATTTCACTTCATGCAGAGGAAATGACAACTGAAAAGCAAGCAAGAAACTATTTTCTCTTACAGCCTTTGCCAACAGATGCTCTTTGGCAACTAGAGCCCATTCTGTTGCTTTCATTCCCTTCCCTACCAGTGGTAGCCAAATTGGCTCTTGAGACTTACAGGTTATGATGAACAGTGGGAAACAAACAGAAACCAATGCCTCTCCACATTGTTTAGAATTATGTTTGTGTAGTCCCTACTACAGGCAGATGCAGCACATTCAATAGCCTCACCTGCTATCTATCATTCTGTTGCTTAATCTAAATCAGTTGAGATTCAGAAATGTTACCATTTTTCTCCAATTGCCAAAGAAAAGTGAATCTGCTACGTTCACTTTTCTTTTAAAAAACCAGCAGAACCCCCAGATTTATGTGGTGCCGTCATATGGCTGATCCATCACTGGATTCATCCACTGTGTTTGTACAATCTCCCACAATGGGGTTTGGAGAAGTATTGATCTGTTGATAAGAGTATTTATTTACATGCACATTAAACAAACTAGTCAAGAAACACGTTCATATTAGGAACAATTGATCTTCAAGGTATAAGTCTGAAAAGATAACATGGCACTGCTCAAAAAGGTATAAAATGATGCTCTTTAACACAAATTGGAGAAAGGAAGAGAAATACAGATAGTCCTCGACTTATGACCACAGTTGGGGTCAAAATTTGCATGACTAAGCAGGATCATTGTTAAGTGAGTTTTGCCCCATTTTACAGCTTTTATTGCCACAGTTGTTGTGAATCACTGCAGTTAAGTTAGTAGCACAGGTGCTAAGTGAATCTGGTTTTCCCATTAACTTTACTGATCAGAAGATCCCAAAAAGTGATCCCATGACCCCAGAATACTTCAACCGTCATAAATACATATCAGTTGCCAAGTGTCACATTTTGATCAGATGACCATGGGGATGTTGTAATGGTCATGAGTATAAAAAATGGTCATAAGTTATTTTTTTATGTGCTGTTGTAATTTCAATCAGTACATGAGTGGTTGTAAGTTGAGAACTACCTGTAACCCTTGCTAATATCACAGTTGGGCCATAAAATAAATTAGCCTGGGAGTTGTAAGGTGAGAAAATATGTATGGAGCTAAATATGTAACCAGGGTTCTGAGATCATCCTCCAGGAATTCTGCAGGGGTTGGGTACACTATCTCCCTTATTGTACTGGCCAGTTGCTTTGAATTCCAGGAGTAGGAATCGATTATGTGGCTTGATTTGGCCTCATGGTGTTTCATATGACGTCTGACCTGGTTCAGTACTCAGAATTGGTCTTTGTTGATATGCGATATAACAAAGAGTATATGCAAAGATATAGTATTACAGCACATGGGGTGGCGGTGGTAAGAAGGCAGCTGTTGTGAAGAATCCAGGTGTTTTTGTGGAAATGCCTTAGGCAGCGATGATGAGGGCCCAAGGTTCTGCAGGAAAGCACATTGTGGGGTGGTTGCCATCAACAAAGTGAAAAAGAGTTGGTGTGTAGAAATTCTGAACCATTCTTGCTACTTTGATGTTCTTCATCTTACCAATTCTTCATTTTCAGAGAGAAGCTTCTGGAATACCTGTATTCCCTGAAGCAGCCTGATGGCTCCTTCATCATGCACATAGGGGGAGAAGTTGATGTCCGGTACGTCAAAAACATTCCATGTTTTTGCTGCTTGTTACAGACTAGTTTTGCCTTTGCCTTTCCTTGGTGTGTAGTATGTAGTTTGATTTGCAAAAAGCAAATCGAGCTATTAATTACTAGGAGGTTTCTCCTGAAGTGCATTTAATGTTCTGCATAGATTGATAATGACACGGCTAGAAGTAAAGTAAGAGGTTGAGGCCTTGGCTACTGCTCTACAGAAACACCCTCCATAAGAGTCAACAAGGCTGTCTTGCTGTGATTATAATTCAGAGGAGCTCCATGCTGCTGTAAAAAAACCCAGCACACACGCTCAGGTTTTGCTTTGGTACAGCAAATTGAAGAAAGAAAACACTTTTAAAACAGAACTTTAATTTACAATATTCAGTGTGGGAAACCAATAAATGATTGCATGTTTGTGTAAGACTACAACTTCTTTGGAACTTCCCCTCTCCTCCATGAGATTTTAAGGAAAAGATATAAGAACGGTCTCTCTGTCGTAATATCAATAGCAACACAGTATGTTTGGTAATTATAAATGTAAATTAAATTACGAGTTGGTGAACTGAATGGTGAATGTAAAGTCCAACTTTAGCTTTTGGTATAATTTCCATTCTGTTGTGCTTTAAAAAATGTGCCCAATTGATGTTGCTTTGCTGACAGAAGCCTTTTTCATTCAGCTGTCAGCAGTATAGGAAGGAAGCCAATTGTTAACGATGCCCCCTTCGACACATTCCCCCTCAGCTCTCTATTCTGAAAATCGGGGAACGTTTTCAGTTTAGAGTGGGAGGTTGCCCATAGCACAGATGGGAACCTGCCAGCAATTGTCTCCTTCCTTGTGTTGGTGATGTAAATCCTCTGTCAACAGAGAGTTACCATCTCTCTCCTCCTCTCTACGCAAAGCTGTTTCATTGGATGTAGACTTTTTTGAGAGTGGCGGAATTACTCAAACGTAATAGCCCCCTTCTTTTTATGATGCATGTTATTTTTCAACAGCATCCTGAGTGTGTCATAGATAGCACAGTTTAATATAGGATTTCTTACTTAGAGCCATGTCTATTCTTTCTCCATCTAAAGCTTTTAAATATTCTTTTACTTAAATCATAGGAGTGCCTATTGTGCTGCATCTGTAGCTTCCCTTAGCAACATTATTACACAGTCTCTCTTTGAAAAAACTGCAGAATGGATCGCAAGGTAAGAAACTCTTAGTTGGCAATTTAACAGTCTTAGACTATTCTAAGCTACCCAGAGCAGGAAAAGCAGGGAACCCCCCCCCCCACTAATTAGCATTAGAATTAGAAGAACTTTATTGTCATTGTACAAGTACAACGAAACTGTGGATGCACCCCAGCAACTGTTCACAATGCAATAAAACCAAAGCACTTAAAAATGAAGATAAGAGAGTCTCCATTTGCAATTTGAGAGTACCATATCTACGAATATACACAAAATATACATCCAACGCTTTGCCGAGTATAATACACAAGAGATGGATTGTACTGTAATATGTTATTATACATCTGAACGAGGTATTGAGATTTCACATCTTTTCATATCTTAATAAGTTAGTGACTTCGTGTTTATTTGCGGTTCAGAAGGCCCAGGGAAAGAAGCTATGTATTAGTCTAGTGGTATGGGATTTTATTGATCTAAAATGCTGGCAGCAGATCAAAAAGATAATTGCCAGGGTGTGAGGGGTCTTCTATAATGGCCTTGATTCTGCTTTGGCAGCGGGACCTGGCTAAGTCTTCCAGGGAGGGCAGAAGGCAACCAATGATCTTTTGAGCTGTGTTTATCACCCTCTGTACAGTTTTCCTGTCCTCAACTGTGGAGTCTGCATACCACACACCCAGACAATATGTCAGAATGCTCTCCACAAAGGCTTTATAGAAAGCCAGCAACAGCTTCTTATCCAGATTGTTCTTCCTGAGAACCCGCAGGAAGTGCAGCCGCTGCTGAGCCTTCTTCACTATGGCCTTGGTATTAGGGGACCAGGAAATATCAGATGAAATATGGATGCCAAGGAATCTGATCATAGGGACAGTTTCCACTCGTTCTCCCTTGATGATGCGTGGGGCGTGGTCCTGTCCATGTTTCCTAAAGTCCATAATCAGTTCTTTGGTTTTATGGACATTCAGTGACAGATTGTTCTGTGAACACCAGATAGACAGGTTCTCTACTTCTGCCCTATATGCCATCTCATTCTCTCTATCTAATCTTATTTTCTATCTTGGAATAAGAATACAGCCCCTGCTTTTGTGTTTTAATTTTGAATTAGATGTCAGAACTGGGAGGGCGGGATCGGTGGTGTCCCTGGCATGGAAGCCCATGGAGGATACACGTTTTGTGGACTGGCAGCCTTGGTCATTCTCAAAAATGAACAAGTTTTGAATTTGAAAAGTTTATTAGTAAGTAACCATTTGTCAGATTCGCTTATTTATTTCATGCTATTCAAAGAACAGAAATCAAATGCATCTGAATTACAGTTTCATAATTTTTATTAAAATGTTCTCAGATATAAAACAAAGTAATATAAATGTCTATGGAGATTCTCAGTCATCCAGGTCATGGTTGTCCCAAAGGTGCTTTTTCAAGAGGCAACTGGACTTCCTGGTTTTTCTTTGAAGACATATGTTGAGTATGTTGATTTCTTTCAAGAGCTGAAGAAGCTTCTTGGGTGAGAAGCAAAACATCTTTAAAGAATAACCAGAAAGTCCAGTTGCCTCTTGAGAAAGCACCTTTGGGACAAAATATTTTAAACTAAAATTAAGAAAAAGAAGAAAAATGAAGTGAAAAAGTGAAAAAAACAAAGGGAGAGAAAAGCAAACTGAAACCAGAAAATAAAAATATATAAAGGAGTGACTCCACATCTCCTTTACAGCAGTTACAAGTAAATCTACACACTTCTGTCTTTAAAATTACATCATATTTCCCCACTATTCAACCCTTTTAAATTGGCAAATCCATAAATCATCAGATCATTTTTCCCCATCTTTACTGTCCACTTCTCCATTGTGGGTATCTCACTGTTTTTTCATCTTTATATACTAAGCCTGCTGCAGTCACTATATCCAAACCAGTCTTCCATAGGTTTTTTCTAATTGGCTGTCCATAAGTCCAAGTCTGTATTGCAGTTTCAAAAATAAATCATGGGTCTAATTCATGATTAATGCATTGTTAATAGGCTTCCCGTTTAACCCTAACCTGCTTTTATCATTTTTGTTGTTGATGTTCCTCTTTTACTGCTCCCCAAATCTAGCACTTGGACATTTCTGTCATATTACAAAATTGCATAACTGGGCTCTACATTGTGTAAATATTTCTTCTGGAGAAACAGTCTAGCATTATTTCTTATGTCTCAAATCTCCGTCTAATCCATAACTCTGTAAAAATACTTCACTAGTTTACTACTTAAATTCTCAATCTCATTGCTTCAGATCAATCCAATCATCCGCGGTCCAGCACTAGGACTGCTGGCTTTGATGATGGGATCTGTGTTCAGGATTCATTCCATCGTAGAAGATTGCTTTAGCAATGATGTCTGCATTTCATGTCAGCATTTCAATTAAAAATTTTATACACAACTTCTGGTATTTATTTAGTATTGCCAATTTTATTTCACTCAGTTTCATAAAGCTGTGAGCATCTTTCCAAAGTTATTAAATATTATTTTAGATAGATATTTGTTGTGTTATTATAATACAAAATGGAAAACATAACAAAACATACCGTCACAGCACTAAAAATAATAACAGTGAATGTTCCGGTCCATTATCTCTCTGAGGAAAACCAGTCACATCCATGACTGCGTAGAGAATATTTGCTATACCATCATTTCTCAATAGCTTTCCTCGATAGCCACTTTATCATGTTATAATGGTGTTAAATAAAATTATTTTGAGTATGTTGAATGAGCAGTCTGGTTTTTTTTGTTTCCTTTCAATTTTATAACTAAGGATGGCCACTTGGATACATTGTTGCAACAAAGATGTATTAAATTAAAGGAAATAAAAACAGGCAAATATCTGTGACTGTCTAAGTTGGGTTGATTGTGTGTAACAGCTTCTCTGATTGCTGTAGGCAAGAGTGATGATTGCTTTGCTCTCTCTGCCAGCACTGGGTTACAAGCCGTCAAATGCGTTTTGAAGGAGGGTTTCAGGGTCGTTGTAACAAGCTGGTGGATGGCTGCTACTCATTCTGGCAGGCTGGTTTACTGCCTCTCCTACATCGAGCTTTACATGCCAAAGGTAAGTTTGAACTTCAAAATGTTACCCGTGCTTTCCCCACTGGGTACAGTTTCTTGACACTGATTTCCTCTTTGGGGTAGACAAGAATGCTGGAGTTCAGTGAAGGCTCAAGAACAAAGAACACAGAATAATCTTAGCTTTTGCATTCTGATTTTGTAGCAACTGGGAAATGCTCTTCTTTCAACTTAGTAATAAGACTAGGAAGCATGTAATGGAACAGACTGCTGACAGGCAAAAGATTAGAAACACATGAAAAATGTCATGTCCGAGGATATGCAAAGTACATTTTTAGTTTTGTCTCTTTTCCAACCTCTCTCTTGCTCAGTACTCATTTGGGCTTGATTATTTCCTTAGCAACTGGATCATCCAGTTGTTTTGCAGCACATCATGTGGCAAGTGGATGATCTTTTGAGTACCTATAATTGGAAAGGCTAGACTAGAGGATAAAACCAGCAGCTGCCAGCAACTGCTAGAAACTTAGTTCTTGCCTGCAGAGTCTCCTTAAAATTCAGTAGGGTGAAATAGAGGTGCCATATTGGTCATGATTAAGTGAGCCACATTTGCTACAAATGACCCTTGTGAGTGTACCATGAGGATATTCTCGACCTGGTGTCTTCCTCATGTTAGCTCCAAGCCTGGCTGGGCACAATGAATGTTGGAGTCCATCTACGTAGCTTTACCTAACTTATCTTCCAAAACGGCTTTGACTCCAAAATTCTCAGCAATGACTATGTTGGCCGTAAAAAACTGAAGAGCTGAACTGAGTAATCTTGGATAATGTCCAAGATTTTGGGAAGAGTGAATCTATACAATAATAAAATTGGAAATATAATTCTCCAATAGGGTCATGCTATAGAACTAAACTTGAATCAAGTTGCTTCCCTTTGTATATTCCCATTAGTATGGTGTACAGGATCTATTTTCAACTGTTTTTCACAAGTATTTATTGATGTGATGTTTCTCTTAGGTGATCCTGCTCTCAGTATGACACACTGGATGTTTGACCAACAAGCCCTTCAAGAGTACATCTTGTTGTGCTGCCAATGTCCTGCAGGAGGTCTTTTGGACAAGCCCGGAAAGTGAGTACTGGGTGATTGTTGACAGGCGTCTTCCTTGCTATTGGAAATGATAAATTTGGGTTTATCAAAAATCTTGGTCAGATGGTACTTAAAAGCCCTTTGCATAATAGAAATGCATTAAAATCATAGGCAGAGAAGGTGTTTTGGAGAGCTAGAATTAGGGAGGTGCTAGCATCAGAATCTGAATTAGGTAATCTGAGTAATCTGCTCCGAAACAAACAACTTCCACACTTTTTTGTCAAGAGCAAACAGAATTCAGCAATCCATTTAATTAAGTTAGCCTAAATTGCCATAATTTTGCTTTAACTTGACAGGAGAAACAGCTCATCCCAAACTTATTGGCAACTCTGTTTAACTCAACCAAACTTTAAAGCCACTTCCCATTTGCCTTGTGTTCCATTGTGAAGGTAAATGTAGCCAGATTAATATATGCATTGGTGGCCAGACAAAGACTTGAGAAATGACAGCTAAAGACTCTGAGGAGTTGGAATTTGACCATCACCCTTCAGATCTTTCTGCCTTTCTTTGGGTTACCCATTGACTCAATGTGAGGTACAGATAGTCCTAGATTTAGAATAGTTCATTTAGTGACTGTTCAAAGTTACAATGGCATTGAAAAAAGTGATATGACTGTTTTTCCACAGTTAGAATCTTCCCAGCATCCCCATCATCATGTGACCAAAATTCAGATGTTTGGCAACTGTTTATATGACCGTTTCTTTGTCCCAAAATCATGTGATCAGCTTTTGCGACCTTCTGACTAGCAAAGTCAATGGGGAACTCAGATTCACTTAACAACTGGGTTACTAACTTATCAACTGCGGTGATTCACTCAGCAACTGAGGCAAAAGGGTCATAAAATGGGGCAAAACTCATTTAACAAATTTCTCACTTAACAACAGAAATTTTGGACTCGATTATGGTTGTAAGTCAAGGACTACCTATATCAAGGGCCTGTACACAGCTTGAGTCTTATTCTAACTATTTTACCTGTTGGCTTGATTTTCTACATATTCTAAACCTAATTTCAAGAGCTGTGGTGGTGCAGTGGTTAGAATGCAGTACTGCAGTCTACTTCTGCTGACTGCCAACTGCCAGCAGTTCGGCAATTTAGTTCTCACCAGCTCAAGGTTGACTCAGCCTTCCATCGTTCTGAGGTTGGTAAAATGAGGACCCAGATTGTTGGGTGGGGGGGAGGGGGAATATGTAACCCACATAGAGAGAGCTGTAAAGCAGTGTGAAGCAGTATATAAGTCAAAGTGCTAGTGCTATTGCTAATTTCAAAAATGAACTCTACATAAAAGCTTACAAGCCTAGCATAAAAACACTCTGGTTTCTGTTACCTCAACCTCGTATGTGATTCCCCTCCAGGTCTCGAGATTTTTACCATACATGCTACTGCCTGAGTGGGTTGTCGATAGCACAGCATTTTGGCAGTGGAGATCTTTTACATGAAGTCGTGGTAGGAGTGCCAGAGAACCGCCTGGTAAGCTCCATCTAAACCAAACTTGATATCTATGCATGTAAATGCCCAGGATTGGTTATGTTTGTCAAGCCTCTTAAGCAGAACTTTTTAAAATTATAACTACGTGTGGATAACAGGTACCTTGAAATGGGTTAAAATCAGGTTCTTGCAATGTACTAAACTGTAATGTGGCTTGTAAACCACAGTTTAGTGTTATATGTGTACAAACCAGGATAGCTGGCTTAGTGATGTTAAAACACATGCCTTGGTGCAAGGTAAGAACCCAATATGTAACAGTATATAAACTGATACTCTTGTGAGGCAAACGTTAGACAACAACGGGGAAGAGGCAGGATGGGAATATTAGTGTACTGTGTAGTGTCTCCCCGTTTCCCTTCCACAGTCCCCGCTGGCTCTAACATCAAGAAGATTGAAGATACCACTCTTCCTGTGACAACAGAGTCCCTGCCTCTTACACATTAGGTTACAAATCCCTCGATGTTCCATAAACGAGGGATCTTAATTTTACTGAGGTTAAACGTCCATCTGCAATCTTGCATACATTTTTCTTTCCCTTCATCCTCACATAAGTTTCCGACTTGATAATCAGAAGGAAAGATCTTCCCCACCAGCCTTAGAACAATGGCAGACGACAAAGCAGAGGAGTTTGCAGAATCTTATATTCATTGTGTAGAGATAGGCAAGCAAGCTTTGTTGACATAGCCACACAGGAACGTGTCTTTTCTTCAATGCTAAACCTTGAAAACAGCTAAAGGGTGTTGAGTCACATAAAACTGAGCTTGACAATACATTGGTCATTGGTCAGAGGAAAGTTGAGGAAATTTTCTAGTGGTCCAGAACTGAGGTGTCAGAACTTGGCACATAGGTAGTCCTTAACTTGCGACCATTTGTTTAACAATTACTCAAAGTTACAACAGTGCAGAAAAAAGTTACTTACAGTTGGGCCTCGTAATTATTATCACAGTGGCCCATGGTCACATGATCATGATGTGGGTGCTTGACAATAGCTAGCTCACATTTATATGTTTGCAGCATCCCAGGGTGAGGTAATTGCCATTTGTGACCTTCCCAGGAGATTCCCAACCAAGAAAGCCAATAATGGAAATCAAATTCACTTAAAGTCCATAGCAAAAAAGGTCATAATCTGGATTGCCTCGCTTAATGACTATCTTGCTTAGTGATACTGAACTGAATTTAATTGTGAGGTAAGTCAGGGCCTCCCTCAGCTCTGCGGTCAAGCTTTTATCAAGAAAAATGAAATGCATTCTCCTTGTTCTTGTTCTTCTTCTTTTTCTCCTCCTCCCCTCCCCCCTCCTCCTCCTCCTCCTCCTCCTCCTCCTCCTCCTCTTTTGGTTAGAGAACTGCCAACAGGCAGCAGAATTGCGGTTAATTCTTTTTTTTCCCCTTTCCTTCATCCCCAAACAGCAGCCAACACATCCTGTCTACAACATCTCCCCTGGCAAAGTGATGCAAGCTGTGATGCACTTCCTGAAAAAGCCAATTCCAAGCAGAGAAGAGACTTTCACTAACTGAGCCTTTTCGCTGCCCTTAGAGAGACTCTGCGGTGTACTGTCCTGATGTTCGGCGCCATAACGCTGCCTCTCGTCTTGGCTGATGTGGGACTTGAGCCATGAAGCTAACTTCCTCAGGCTCTACTTTGTGCGTGTGTGTCTGTCTTTTGAGAGAGCTTTGCTAGCCATACCAAAAATATACCAGTTTTTAGAACGGAATAGCTGATTGGCTGCGTGATGGTGTATGGTTGGTCGTGCTGGGTGCTCACTTATGCAGGAAGCTGTCTCATTAAGGAGCAGCTTTGTTTTTGAAACAATGCAGCATGTTACTATCGTAAGCATCTGGCAAAGCAGCTCTGTTGTTTCATTTGCACTATGCTAAGCATCATGGGGGTGGGAGGAATGGGGGGGGGGTGGGGTGCAGCTTCATCCTCAGCTGCATGATGGCTTGGCCAGAGATGGTACATTGTCCTCCTGCTCTGGCAGGCAGTTTCTTTATTTGGCTATTTACATTCCCTGAGAAATACTAAACATTTCTAGCCAGGAGATTAGTTTCCCAGCTACTGGATACATCAGGAGAAAGAAAACCAAACTAAATGGTGTATGCGTATCCTCACTATGTAGTTCTGTATCACATGTTGGAGCGTACTGGGAAAGTGTGGTCGTGAAGATTGGTACTAAAATTGGTCTCTTTCTGCCTAGAGCAAAAAAAGGTGGATAAGAATGCTTCTGCGAGATTTTATTTCCCTTGCAAACGGCTTGTCAAGGGATGGGATTGATTATACAATGATGTTTATGCATTTTATAAGATATATACAGTATATATAAATATATCTATACAGTGCATTCAGAAAGTATTCAGACCTCCTTCGCTTTTGTCAGTTTTTATGCTACAGCCTGATTCTACAGTTGTTTGACATTCATTTTTTTCCTCATTAATCTGCACTTGCTACCCCATACTGACATGAAAACAGAATTTTGGAAATGTCTGTAAATTTCACATTGACATATTCAGACCCTTTGCAACAACACTTGGAATTTAGCTCCGGTGCCTCCCGTTTCTCTTGATTATTGCTGACATATTTCTACACCTTGATTAGTGTCTACCTGTGGTAAATTAAATTGTCCGGACATGATTTGAAAGTCACACACCTCTCTATAGAAGGCCTTACAGCTGAGGCATACTGTAGCAGAGCAAAATCCATGAGGTCAAAGGAACTGCCTGTAGAGCTCAGACAAGATTATTGCCAGGCACAGATCTGGGGAAGGCTACAATAAAATTTCTGCTGCACTGAAGGTTCCTAAGACACAGTGGCCTCCATAATTCTCAAATGGAAGAAGTGTGGCACAACCAGGACACTTCCAAGAGTTGGTCGCTGGTCAAACTGAGCAATTGGGGGAGAAGGGCCTTAGTAAGAGAGGTGAGCAAGAACCCGATGGTCACTCTGATTGAGCTCTAGAGATCGTCTGTGGGGATGGGGCAGAGTACCAGAAGGACAACCATTACTGCAGTCCTCCACCAATCTGGGTTTTATGGCAGAGTGGCTAAATGGAAGCCTCTCCTAAGTGCAAAACACATGAAAGCCCATTGCAGCACCCGAAGAACTCTCGAGATTGTGAGGAACAAGGTTCTCCAATGAAACCAAGAGTTGAGATCTAGCCTCAATTCTAAATGTTATGTCTGGAGGAAACCAGGCACCGCTCACCACCTGTCCAATATCCCAACAGTAAAAGCATGGTGGCAACAGCATCATGCTGTGGGGGTGTTCTTCAGCAGCAGGGAGTGGGATATGTCAGGGTTGAGGAAAAGTTGAATGGAGCAAAGTACAGGGATATCGTCAATAAAACATGTTCCACCACACTCAGGACGCCAGACTGGGCCAAAGGTTCACTTTCCAACATGACAATGATCCTAAGCACACAGCCCAGACAACACAGGAGTGGCTTAGGGACAACTCTCTTTAATGTCCTAGAGTGGCCCAGACAGAGCCCTGATATGAACCCCATTGAATATCTCTGGAGGGACCTAAAAATGGCTATCCACTGACAGTCACCGTCCAACCTGACTAAGCTAGTGAGCTTGAGAGGATTTGCAAGGAAGAATGGCAGAAAATCCCCCAATCCAGGTGTGCAAAGCTTGTTGCGTCATACCCCAAAATACTTAAGACTGTAATTTCTGCCAAAGGTGCTTCAAAGCACTGAGTGAAGGGTCTGAATACTTATGTCAATGTGATATTTCAGGTTTTTTTTCCTTTTTAATAAATTTACAGACATTTCTAAAATTCTGTTTTCACTTCGTCATTCTGAGGTACTGAATGTAGATTAATGAGGAAAAAATGACTTTCAACAACTATCAGGCTGCAGTATAGCAAAATTGACAAAAGTGAAGAGGTCTGAATACTTTCTGAATGTACTGTATACACTAATTCCTTTCTTATTACTTGTACAGTTGTGACTTAATAAAATTCTTCACAGTAAATGTGTTTTAATTCAGAGGGCTGCCTTAAAACCCTTTTAGTACTAGGTTACACATTAAGAAAAATAATTACATTTAATCTTCTTGGGGTTGTATTTTTGTCCTGCATGGTAAGAACAGGGATCGGAATATTCTACCTATATTAAAACAATATGACCTCATGTGTCATTGGAACTTTCAATCATCTTGCCTGCATTCTAGGTTAAATTGTGCATATATATATATTCCTCAAGGTTTCACGGGTACTTGCATGTATGGTATTCAGCTTTGTTCGGGTATTTTCCCACGTCATTATAGTTGTGCTTTTAAAGGTGTAGCAATGTTTCAGCAGAATCTCATCTGCCATCATCAGGCTTCTGTATTGTGTTCGTCTGGAGATTCTGCTGAAACGTTGCTACACCTTTAAAAGCACAACTATAATGACGTGGGAAAATACCCGAACAAAGCTGAATGCCATACATATAAACAAATATATGTTATGACTCCCCTTCGAAATTCAAACGAACAAAACAGAAAGCAGCCGTTTCACAATTAAATCAAACGGAAAGAAGTCTTATTAGATAACGGCTGGCAGAAACCACAGCATAAATCTTACTCTGTCCGGCAAACCAGTCCTGGCAATAAATCCTCAGCCTCAAAGCTCTTTGCTGTAACGTCCTCGCTCAAATAGTCATTTTGTTTCTGGCGAAATGCACCAGTCCAGCTGTGTCCTTTTATACTCATTAAGGCAACGTGCTAATTTACTGACTTGCTCTTCTCATTTGCTCCAGCTGATTTTGCCTTTTCAACCGTCTTCTATTTTTTACATTTAACCACAAATTTTCCAAGTTCTCATCTCCACTAGAAGACTCTCTCAAAACTTCCCTGTCAGCCATTTCCGGCTGTTCATCAGATAAAGAACCAG
This sequence comes from Pseudonaja textilis, assembly GCF_049901715.1. Lineage (NCBI taxonomy): Eukaryota > Metazoa > Chordata > Lepidosauria > Squamata > Elapidae > Pseudonaja > Pseudonaja textilis. The sequence goes on from NC_141990.1 coordinate 223,390,363, forward strand.
AGGAGATCAAAGGTCCTGACAATTCTAATACATCAGGTCTGTCGTCCTTTGTCACGTCCATCTCCTCATCCTGGTTATCAGTCCAATCAGTAAGCCAGGCTGGTTCAAACTGTTCTGACGTAACCTCTTCACTTGAACTCATATCAATCACAGGAGCTGAATCCAAGCCTGGAGCCACAACAAATACACACACACACACACACACACACACACAAATATAGATAGATAGATACCGTATTTATCGGCGTATAACACGCACTTTTTCCCCCTGAAAATAGGGGGCAAATGATGTATGCGTGTTATACGCCGATAACCAGGAGCGAATCCTCTTTAAGGGATCCCGTTCCCAATAGTGCCTAGCGGCGGCGCAGCGCCGTGACATGATGTCAGTTCTGAGCTACCCTTATTTTTTTCCTGAAATTTCCCTCTTAAAATGAAGATGCGTGTTATACGCCTGTGCGTGTTATACGCCGATAAATAGATAGATAGATAGATAGATAGATAGATAGATAGATAGATAGATAGATAGACAGACAGATATAGATGGTATTCAGCTTTGTTCAGGTATTTTCCCACGTCATTATAGTTGTGCTTTTAAAGTTGTAGCAACGTTTCGGTAGAATCAATACAGAAGCCTGATGATGGCACAACTCTTCTGTATTGTGTTCGTCCGAACACAATACAGAAGCCTGATGATGACAGATGAGATTCGGCTGAAATGTTGCTACAACTTTAAAAGCACAACTATAATGACGTGGGAAAATACCCGGACAAAGTTGAATACCATACATGTAAGTACCTGCGAAAACTTAAGAATATATATATTTCCCCCTGGTGCCCTCCAATGGACTTTTGCGAACGGATTTCTAAATGATTAAATAATTATTAACTCTAGAAAACTTTAATTATATGCTGCTGCTGGCTCTTGGTGGCTAGATTAATCTTAGGTTGGTTTGGTAGAATTCTGCTTCTTGAGAAGAGTCGTACAGCACAAATAGTTTTGCCTGTCACTTGCATAAATGTAACATTATGGAAGACTGATGTGAAGGAGCTGGAGCAGGAAAAATGGTATTTTGCAGCAACCAGTAGAAACCACATAAAACCATCTTCTGTTTGGGTGCTTGTCAAGTATGGACTGTACACATCAATTCATGGTATTCTGTGGGATGGATGTGCTTGCTAGGAATTTTAGAAATTCACCTCTACATCTAGAAGGCACTTAGATGAGGAAAGGTTGATCTACATTTGGATGAACTTCTTCTGGACAGAATCCTATGGTTTCTCTAATGTTGGAATGGCAATAAATGAGCGGTGAAAAAGGTAGGTGCCTTTGAAAGGCAGGAAAGATTAGCCTGGAATGGAACAAAGTCTGAGGCATCATTTATTTCCCCCTTTATTAGGAGCATAACGTAGGAAAAAATGCAGTAGTTCATAGTTCTGATTTAACAGCATAAGACAGTGGGAAAGGAGAAAGTAGATTTAACAATGTGAAAATGTTGACTTTATAAATCTATCAAGTTACCATCTCCTATACCTGTAAGAATATGCTTGAATATGGAGCTTGGTGAAATCTCCAAAGGTAAGAGTCTGTAGAGATTCTCAGTCATCTAGGTCATGTTGTCCCAAAGGTGCTTTTTCAGGAGGCAACTGGACTTTTTCTTTTTTCTTTTAAAGATGTTTCGCTTCTCATCCAAAAAACTTCTTCAATTCTGACAGGATAGCGGGGAATGGAAGGATTTGTATTCTCTGCATATTGTCTGCAAGGAATACAAATCCTTCCATTGCCCACTATCCTGTCAGAGCTGAAGAAGCTTGGATGAGAAGCAAAATGTCTTCAAAAGAAAAAATAAAAAAAGTCCAGTTGTTTCCTGAAAAAGCACCTTTGGGATTCCAAAGTTAAGCAAATTCTGGGCATCAAGAAAGGGTGTGTTTGAAGCATCAGTAAATATGTCCGTCTTCATAATTGGGGAAAGTAATTGATTCTAAACAATTGCATGCTCTATGCTATACATGCAGTTTTTCTTTATTTGTATAAATCCAGGATGCAGGAATTCAGCTTTTAGATACCAACTTAAATTTCGAGTGGTTTACAATACAATGTATCATCTTGAGTATGTCATCTTGAGAATACCTCTCTCAGTAAATCCTATAAGCTTAAATCCTATAAGCTTAAAGTACTACAACTTAAAAGAAGTGGACTTAATGGTACTTATGGTACACCTATACTGTAAGTAATTTCCATGCAGCCACATAAGATACTTAAGATTTTGGACAGCAATGGAAGCTCCCATGCAGCCATGAAAAGCCTATTTAATTGGTGGTTATAAAGAATAGCAGTCAGCATTCTTTAAAAACTATGAGAGCAAAGAGCTGCAATGATGCTAATTCACATACCATATGCTGTAGTAAGCTGTGCTTTGTATTAAAGAACCATTAAACAATAACCACCAATGAATGGTGTCTTTCATGTAAAATGTCAGAAATATTAGATTTCAGGAAGTGCTAAAAAAAAGTGTGCAGGGCAGGGGGAGGAAATGGAACAATTGCCCTCTGATGAGGTTGCCACTGTGTTTTGCAGAGTCCTAATTACTGTTCAGTTATTGTGATTTTACTGGTTGTTCATGTTAGAAAGTTAATATATATTGTGTTTAGCTAGTTTACTTAGAGTGACAAGAATGCTTAAAAAGCTCCCAATGGAGTGTTTATTTACTTTTTTAAATGGAGTTCAGAGCTATTAAACTATAACTCAGGCTTATCACTGAAAGGCTGCTTAAAAAAATAAGGGTGGGGACCTTGATGTATGTGCATGAGGAACTCCATTCCCTTGAGGTATTATCAGGGCTACACGCCAAGAGAAAAACAGATTAATATTGCCAGTATTGCTGCCCAGTTGCATTTTTAATTCAAGTTATGCAAAGGACCACACATAGCCGGTTGCAAAATGGTTTTATTAACACGATGTTGTTTACATAAAACACAATTAACATAAATTTAGGATGAGAAGATTACTTTTACTATAGCTTTCTGGTGATCTGAAAAAGAAAACGCAACTTCCCTTTTGAAATCAATATTCTTAACAAGCATAGGAAGAAACACCAGGGTAAGTAGTTGTTTCTGGGCAAAGCAATACCGTTTTTTAAGGTGTTGGGCTGGGATGGGTAGAAATATCCCTATAATAAAATGTTTATGTATAAAAAACTTGGCATCTTTGATATCCTATTTCCTGTGGAGGACTCTTATAGGAGAAGGCAAATTTCCATCTGCTGACAATCAGGTTGGGAGAGGAAACTATTGCAGTCTCTTTTTGCTTATAAATTGTCCCAATAGATGAGAGATGTCACTGTACTCTCCAGGGCTTAATTGAACTATGCTAACACTGTAATTTCAGATTTGTCTATTTTTCACAAACTTAGCATGGCTTCTACAGCTTTAGAACAGAAGGAATGTTAAGTAGTAACATAGTAAATAGTAGGTAGAGCTAGGAGAAAAAGTTGCGCTGAATTGAAATATAGTTAATAACTCTATTAGGCTAACTACTCAGCAGCAAAAGTGAAAAAACTCAGTTACAGCTTGACAGATTTTCATATTATTGACTTCTGTCTTGTAACTAGATTTTATAATAAGATTAAAAGGCTCCTTCTTGTACTTGCCACACATTGTATACATATACCAAAATTTGAGCACAATCCTGGAGATGCCCCCTTTTTCCTCTGCTTGTGAGGTTATAGCGTGGGAATCTGCAAACATAATATTCTAGAAAAACAAGGCCAGGGACAGCTGCAATCTGTAACATTAAAATTGGGAACCTATTCCATTTCCTGTTACATATGAGGCAGCAGTCATTTTGCTTGCTTCAATATTTTGTTAGCATCCTACTGAGATGTTGCTAAGAGGGTATCTGCTTTCATGGCATTTGGAGCCATGCCAACCTATGTAGTTCCTACAGGACACATTAGTTGTATAAGTCAGGCATGTAAATAATAAAGCAGTTGCCCAAATAGTTGTCTAAACAATTACTGAAAATATACAAACATTTTCATCTCATTTCTTCTGTACAGTAATACACAGAGATCTGACTGGCCTAGCTGGAAAATTTAGTGACAATTAAGATTTCCCCTCTAGATAAATCCAAATGCTTTGCTAGGTTGCAAACTGCTGTCATGCTTGCTGCTCCTTTTTGAATATAAAATGCCCATCTTTTCATTACTGCAACATGCTTGAACCAGGAATGTACTTTGGACTCTCTGCATGTTCTTTTTTTGTGCAAATAGCAAATTGTTTGAAATGTCAGTTTCCACTAGAACCAAGAATGCCACAACAGCAGCTTTGGGCTCTGGAAGATACTTGTGTAATTTGCTTTGCCCCAAGCGGAATAAAGAAAACCAATTCATTAATTAAAGCCCAATGATCATGAGAAATCTTGATACCTTCCAGAAGTATAGCTAAGTGGCCGGGGAACAGAATTATTGGAACTTACCTCCAATAATATGGCAGGCACCCAATTAGGAAAAAGTGAGCTACAGTAAGAGCCAAACTTCAAACCTTGTGCTCTCCCATGTCCTTCAATCTTTTTTTTGCCAAATATGACAAGCAGCTGTGAGTTAAGATCATTTTGGTCTTGTAAGCACTACAATAGGATTAAAATGTGCCCACTTTTATTTATTAAAAAAAAAACTTCCCAGTTTTTCCCAGGAGAAAATTGAAAATTCTGTCCCTTATCACATGACCCATTTTATTCTTCTTCTTCTTCTTCTTCTTTTTCTTCAGCGTTTGTCTCGCGCTCGGGCGAGGTCCGCTAATGTCCTGACATGACCCATTTTATTATTTACTTTATTAGCCCCAGTATCCCAAATATTTTGTATAGTCTCTGAGCAATAAATGTGTATTGTACAGAAATACTACTAAGTTGAATTATTTATTCTGTTTCTGGAAGAGTCATATTGCAGAGCAATTCAGGAAAAAATACATGTTTTATATTTGCCACCCAGAGCCATTTGTTTGACATGGGCAGTTACAGAAATTAATTTAAAAAAAATTAAAAAAAAAACATTTTTGAGCAATACATGTGAAGACTTGTCATTAATAACTGCTTTGTTCCCAAAGGTAAGGTACATTAATGGATGGTACTGATTTTAGGACTTGCAAACTCAAGGCCCCTGTGCTGTATCCGGCCCACAGGGTGCTTAGATCTGGCCCACAGGGCACCCTGGAAACAGCGAAGGACCCGTCTGTAGTGCCTCTGCCAGCGAAAACAGAGCTCAGGAGAGTTGCACGCCAGGCTCCGTTTTTGCTGGCAGAGGGCTAGCAAACCAAACCAAAAACAAAACAAAAGCAGAAATGTTTCCCCTTTTGCATTTAAGCATCCAAGAAGGGACAGGAAAGGAGAAAGGAAAGAGGAAAGAAAAAGATGGGAAGAGAGCAAGGAAGGAAAAAGAAGGAAAGAGGGGAAGGAAGGAGAAAGGAGGAGGAAGAGGGGAGGAAGGAAGGGAGGGAGATTATAATGAGAGGGAAGGAGGGTCTGAGGGAAGTCCTGTCTTAGCACTTGGCCACCACACACGAGTAACGTTGAGTTGGCCCAGCCCACCCAGGCCTCCTGAGGTCAAACACAACCCTGATGCGGCCCTCAATGAAATCAAGTTTGATACCCCTGTACTACATAAACCTAAGCAATGGTAATCTAATTCTGGAGTATAATATAAGACCATATGTTGATCCCATGTTATAATCTTAGAAATATACTTTAAAGCAGGGGTTCCCAACCTGGGGTGCTCGCACCCCCTGGGGGTGCGAGACAATATTCCAGGGAGTGCAAGAAAAGTCCAGGTAAATAATAGGATATTGGCTATATGTTGGCATTTTTATTTATTATGTATTTCAGGGGTTGCGAGGTTCGAGTGAAATTTCTTTAGGGGTGCCGGGCGAAAAAAAGGTTGGGAACCACTGCTTTAAAGCATAAACGTCTGGGGAGGAACGGTAGCATATCTGAATTTTTGCCATGTTGTAGATGCTCCAACAAAATGGCTGCCATTATTGGCCAGATTTGTATCAAAATAATTGTTTACCAGAAGACAAATGGGTGTGCTGGCTTCCCCTCAAATTTCTATGCAATCCCATTTTTTTTGTAGATGATTTTTGGTCAAAGAAATATACTTCTATAAGCCAGAGTTACAACCACTCAGCTTTTTTATTTTTGAAGATGCCAATGGGCCCATTTTTAAAAATTAGAACCAGACTGGTGGAAAACCTTAAGTAAAAGAGAACTGCTATGGCCACTAGTACTTCATTTTGAATGCTCTGAAATATAACAATGTGGGAATACACAACTTTTTATTCCTAAGTGAGACCTACATCTTCATATCACTTAAAAATCTCAGGTGGGGGCTACTTCTGTAGACATTTAGCATTGTTATAACTGACAACTTGTTGGTATGTTTTATAAGCTCATAAGTCTTTCAGTTGTCCAAGGATGTTGGATTTTGTCTGAATGAAAAAGTTTGGAAAAATGGCATTAAGGACCATTTCTGTCTAGAGACCACATCCCGGATTTAGGACCACCTTAACTGCACTTGTGGAAGACTGTTGTTTGTTTGTTTATATCACTGTTCATCTCCCTCATAGAGAGGCTCTGGGCAGTATGCAAATTAGTCAGTACAATAAAACATTAAAAACTGAATAATTTAAAATTAAAACTTTTTTTAAAATGTAAAAAAAGATAATACTACAAAATTGGAGAGTTCCAAGGTGCAAAGACTGAAAGTTCATAATACAATGTTGGGGGGGAGGGGGGTGTTCTGCTTAGGCCAGCCAGCCCATGGTTTTGTGGGCCTCTCTGTCCTCCACACAAGCTTACATAGTTAGGTTTTTGACCACTTTGTAAAAGACCAAGAGATTGGGAGTTTTCCTCAACTCTGAGGGCGAAGTATTCCTACAAAGCAGGGGCAGCAGCAGAGAAGGCTCTCTTCCTTGACCCCGCTGGTTGAAATTCTTTGACCGATGGTATGTAGCATGCCTTCCCTGCCCAAACAAGTGGGTTAGGCTGATGTGATGATGTGAAATTGTTCCCCTAGGTAGCATAGCCCTATGTCATGAAGGGCATTATATGTAATAACCAAAACCTTGAATTGAGCCTGGAGGCAAACTGGCACCCAGTCCAGTTTGTAAAGCAGAGGTGCCCTTCTCTGTATATCCAGTATACTCACACAATCACATTTTGCACCAGTTGAAGCTTCTGGATACTTTTCAAGGGTAGTCCCATGTAAAGTGCATTGCAATAATCCTATCAGGAGATAATTAGGGCATGAATGACTGAGAGAAGGGCCCTTCTGTCCAGGAAGGGGTGTAATTGACACATAATGTGAAATTGGGCAAAGGCCCTCCTGGCCATGGCTGCCATCTGCTCTTTAAGCAGGAGCTGTGAGTCCAAGAAAACCAAGTTATGCACTAAGTCTGTCTGGGGTAGTGTGACCCTATCCAAGACCAAAGATGATAAACCCCTGGACACTCCATCTTACTAGGGTTCACCTGAAGTCTGTTCCCTATTGAGACCCCCCACAGCCTCCAGGCATCGTGAAAGGATGTCTACTGCATCACTCACTTCACTTGGGACAGAGATAAGATAGATGAGTATCATCAGCATATTAGTGATATCTCGTCCCATAGTGACAGATGATCTTGCTGAAGTTTCATGTAGATGTTAAAAAGAAGCAGAGAGAATACCAAGCCCTATGGTACCCCACAAAAGAGGAGTCATTGACTTCAGTAGACTTTTATCTTATTTCTAATAAAAAAGTTAAGATCGATGAAACCATATGCTATGCTTTCAGGACTAACCAAAATGGGATATACTGGCACAAAATAATAAATATAGGAAGTTTAGGAGCAACATGGCAATAAAGCGGAAGAGTAGTGACTGAAATGAAATTAGTTTTCTAAATAATTGTAAAAGCACTACAGGACCTGATACAACCCCCCAAAATCTAAACATATTAGTTCTAAGGATGACATTGTGCTGATCTGACCTAATAGTAGCATCACATGAACCTGGCCTGGCTTGCAATATATTGTTAAACACATACACATATATGCATGTATATCCTACCTTTATTATTTTTATAAATAACTCCAAGCAGTGATCATATCTCTTCTTCTATTTTCTCCACAACAATTATCCCTATGTGGTAAGATGGGCTGAGACTGTAACTGGCCCAAAGTCACCCAGCCGGCTTTTATACCTTAGGCAGGACCAGAACTCACAGCCTCCTGGTTGTTAGCTTGGTGCCTTAACAGCTAGACCAGACTGGCTCTAGACCAAATTCTCTGGAGTTGCAATATAGCAATCTAGTTTGCAACCTAGCAACATTTGTTTGGGGATCAGATCTCACTACAGCTGATAACATAAATTTGTAAAATTCTAGTCATAAATCTGCAAATTCTTAATGTTTTTTAAAAATGTTATCAAGTTCTGTTATCCTATATCTGATCTAGTGCCGAATAATCCAGTGAAATACATGGAGAAAGCAAAATATCTCTAATTATAAGGAAACCATAGGGCAAGGGTCAGCAACCTGCGGCTCTGGAGCTGCATGTGGCTTTTTCATCCCTCTGCTGTGGCTCCCTGTTGCCTGTTGGCTCCACAATTGGCTTTTGGTTAGGACAGGTAGAGGAAAAAAGGATGCTGCACTAGGAGGAGACTCTATGATGGGGAAACTAGCCTTCCAGATGACTCCAGAATTGAAGGGGGGGGGGCTACCAGTCAGGACCTTTGTGGCTCTTTGAGTGTTTAAGGTTGCCAACCCCATAGGAAATAACTGTGGAGAAATGAAATATATGAAGCCTGGATTATCTCTCTCTCTATGTAATGGTTTTTCTTGCAAACTAAGAAATCTTAAGAGATGTTGCAGCTTAAATCTTCCACACAAAATTTAAAAAACAAACAAAACAGTAATCCTATCCATGTGTGTGTAGCTTCTGGGGGTCTGCAAGAGGACTGGTAAATCCAGGCAATCTCCAGATAGGCAAAGAAGATGAAATTTGGAGACCAGCCCTTTTTATAAATTCCTGGTAACACTGAACTAATTTTTATTTACTGAATTGTACTGTATATGCATTAACTACATTTGGTGAATATTGTGAACCACTTTGAGAAATAGCCCAATTAAAAAGTGAGAAAAAAGTTTAAGAAAATGAGGACTGACACCTGTTTTTCCAAAAAATCACTTTGGATTTAGCTTCGGTGTTTTGAAATCTGTGAAGTGTCATCTATCTCAGTATTGGAGAACACAGGAGAACAGCAACCATTCCATAAAAAAACCAGAACCACTCAAAAGGATAAAATATTTTTTTATTTATAGTCTTATAGTAAAGGGAAGCCTTAACTTGCAAGACAATTCTTGGGCAGTATGTACAACATACTTCAGTTCCATGGAATAGACTCACACCTGGACAGAGACCAAGCTACATTTGTACACGCTAAATTCAGAAAACGTCACAAACAAGTGTGGAAAGAAGACAAAAAAAAATCACACATACCACACACACATGCATGTACATATCCATGCATATGTGTGTACACACGCATACCTATGCGCAAAGAGGCCTTTGCTTGCTTACGGCCTAGGCCTCTTTAATTCACATGGGAAACTGGCCCATTTGCCAGAGAGCAGGTCCACACTTTAAATGCATTTATTAGTACCAAGTAACAAAGCTTGTGTGTATTTACATTAAAAAAGCTGGCTCTGTTTCTGAGAAATTAAAAACAGAAAAGGGAAGAATTTAACATGGTTTGAATCTATCGCTTCACGTTACCAATGTCCGTAGCAGAAGAAGGAATCTGGCCAGACAGAGATTCCTTTGGAGGAAATAAATACCAATTCATCATTTGCCAAAATACAAAAAGGAAATGAATCTCTATGCCTCACCGTGAATCTTGCATCATCCCTTCAGGCAACAAGGATCATCCATGCATGCTTCTGCATGCTTCTTTCCTTTACCAAGATTCTTCTGGGGATATCTGAATTTATTATCATAAATAGCAGTATTTTGATCAAAGCAACAGAGGCTGGTGCAGTTCTAGTGGAAGCATGGAGAGTTCACTATCTCCACACATGCCAGGCAATCTCAGAGTCATCAGTTTAATCAACTGGTCTGGGCTTTCCTGGTACTAGAACCCGGCAGCCGCAGGGCAGAATTGCATTCTGTTCCGAGCTATGGCTGGTGTCATCCAGACGGTAATCTACCAAGCCAGAGTCGGGTTAACTTTAAAAGGGCCAGAAAGGGACAAGGAATAGAGGAAGCTGCAGTCCGAGAGCCTCTACTAAAGAAAAAGGAAAGTCCTTAAGCAGCCAGCAAGTGTCTAATGGCAGCGGGAATCAAGGCCTCTTCTAGCTGGCCTCCATACGAAGTTTCTTCCGGCTTTGAGGCTCTTCCAGCTCAGATTCCGAACTGGAGTCAGAGCCACCATCAAAGGCGGAGATGGTGCTGCCTTTGGGATTGGTGTAGAGGCTGTTGTCTGAAGAGGAATAGTTGGCCTGCAGCTGAGCACTTGACCTTGCCTTCTCCAGTGCACGAACTAAAAGGTAAGATCAAGAATAAGGAAATGGATGTAGGAAAGGCAAGCAAAGTGTACAAGCTAACTGATATGGGGGCAACCACTTGACTTCTTTATTGCCACTAAGTTAGGTACTTAACTGTTTTTCAAACCAAGAAATTTCCACAAAGCAGCTTACCACCAATATGGTAAGAGTGCTAATTTAAGTCTAGTTGAATCCTCAATCAATATCATGAATCCTGGAATATACTGGAGGTTATAGTAGCCTTTTCTTTTTAGGTCACAGGATTCCCCCCTCCCCCAAATAATGTCTTGTTTCCAGTGGGTTGTTGGCTTCCTCTTAAACTATTTTTTATGACCTGTCCTTTAGATTTCTCCCTCCACCAACTTCTGAAACCCTATATAACTGAAATATTTGCTTTCTTCAGAATGAATTTTATTTATGATTGATTTGAGAAACCACCTCCATATTTTTGTTGTGCCAATTTCAGTTTTATTTCTTATTGCTATGAATTATTTTAATAACAATACTTCTTTCTTCCAATCTATAGTGCTGACATTTTCTATTTAACATTTATATGCCTATTCCCCCTTCTCTCACTCAGAAGTTGTTGAAGTTTAGGAACTTCAAATATAAAGCAGCAGCTTGCCACTTTATTTCTAATACTAAATGTATGTTACTTACTTGAATAAAAATGTAATATATATTTTTGTTCTCCATATATAAAATACCAAAACATCATATGCTAACTTGATCTTAGTGTGTCATACTATTACAGTAGTAAATAAAAACATAAATTTTAAAGTACATTAGATCTATTCTAGTTTGCTTCAAATATTGTTTTTTGCCCTGAAAGAAAAGAAAATAACCTTCTCTTAGCTACTTGAAAAAAAAGAACTTAAGTCAGGGCTCCTCAAACAGAAGCGTGTCTCTCTTGCAGAAAAAAAGAATTCAGGAGTGGTGTGAATTTTTGGCACATTATTTCAATACATTCATTTTATCCAAAGTTTTATTGTATTGCTTTCATTGTTCATTTGAGTTCGTTTTGATGTTTGTATTTTTAAGGAAGATGTATACACAAAAATGAGGTGTGTTGGCAAAAGGTTTAGGAATCCTTGCTCTAGGTATTCCAGGAAGCAATGAAACAGAAGCTATGCGTGCAAATGGGAAATATCAATCCAATTGAGAATATGGACTGCTACATTAATGGATCCATCTTCAGTATATGAAATGGGATAATCTGGCACAAGCACTGGGTAATTAATTTCTCATTCTACTGAAGACCAATAGTAGAAATGACAGCAATAGAATTAGATTATTGCACACAATAGTCAGTAATACTTGATTCACTTTACTCAACCTATTCTTAAGATTTAGATAGGTAAACAGTCCAGTGTGCTGGGGAAGTGTCTGCATTTTATTTTATTTTAAAAAATAAATTTTTTAAAAGTTTTTGTTTGAGGACTGAAACAATCTCAGCTGACTTGAGAAGGATACTAAAAGCAACAAATGCAACCTTCATGGAGACAAAATGGAAGGTGCTTCTGCAGTGGCATCTGGAATCAGAATGATGCCTGGGGTTTTCTCCCATATTATTTTATATAAGCACTCTACCATCCACTGACTTTTAAAAAATACCTATTATGCTTAGTTATAGTTTTTGTTATATGTTTCTACACTTGAATTGTAAGTTATTACAAATGCTTCAAATTAACCACTTCAGGGCAGTTAGATCTGAAATACTTATATGTGCACTAGAGGTGCGCACACACATACTGGACTCTCAGGAGCTCTGGTGATAACTTATTGGTCTGCTTCAATTTTGTATAAAGTATTCTTCCAAGGAAGAAAGACAAAGTTGATTGCATGAAAACTTACACATGCTGCCAATACATAAAACCTTTAAGCTTCTTAAACACCAACAGAGTTTTATTCAACACAGGTAATTAGATGTTGATCTATAAACCCGCATAGAGGGCTTTGTTGGGAGATAGCATAACCTTTAAATCCATGAATATGAAGACCCCAGCTCAGGCATACTGACCTTGTTGTTCCAGTAGGGCATTCTGGCGCCTTAAGTCATCAATATCCTGCTGGTGTGTGTGGTTTTTCCGGCGCATGTACTGGATGTATTCTGTGGCTTTATCTAGGATTTGGGCCCGGGATGCCTGTTGCAATAGTAGTGAAAAAAAAACACCAAATAAAGTCCTAGTTCTGATACATAAAATATAATTCTGACAGACTGCTATATAGATTATAATATTAATATATTATTAAAATAATCCACATTTGACTAAATTCTTAATTCTAAAAAATTAATTCTTAATTAGGTGTCAGGATATAATCTGTTTTCCAACTTCCTATTTATATAGGAACTCCGTTAATAGTTGCTGATTATAGCATTAAGCAACTATTCTAAGGGGGGTTCTAGGATGATCCTTCTCTGTATTGTCAACTACTCTGTAGATGAACCTTCTTGCATTCAAAAGAACTTCTGCAGCAAAGCAAAACAAAAAACAAAACCTTCTCAAGTGTTGTACAGCAGCTTCTTTGCAAGAGAACTGGAACTATCCAACAAACTTGGCCAATAAACCCTGCAGCAATATCTTTACAAATTGTTAATCTCTTCTTGTAAGGCACTCATGAATGTAAAATATCTTAAATATAGTCTTTCAAGCCTACAGTCCTTGGCATCCATGCATTCATATAATACAGTACCTGCATGCTGTACTGATTGCAGTACGGGCATGTTGAACTGAACATTTATGTTTGGGAGTGTGATGTGGAAAGTGAAATCCTGCCCTGTTGACTGTACTGTGAAAAGGACGAATTGGAATAATTTTGCTTCCATTTTTCCTTTTTGAAATGGTAGAATTCTGTTCTGAGTTTCTCATTGTCTTCAAGCACAATATAAAAAGTGTTTGGAAGAGCTCATTGAGCACACAAAGCTTTTATTTTCCTCTGCAAGAGGAGTGTTCTACACTGGAAATGAGCTATTTCAAAATAGATTTTAAATAGTTTACACTCCTGGTATCAATGCTATAATCAACCAACCAACAATATATAGCTTAATATAACTTAATTGGTTGAAATAATGCGTTATAATTCTACTTTATTCCATAGAAAGGAAACCAAACATTTTCCCCAAGTGGTCCCTGCAGAGCAAAATGAACTACTCTGAACTAAATCATTATGGCAGAATCCCTGGTGCTCTCTGAGTTTGGTTGCTTGTTTGCAAATGTTCTTTGACTAGGTAACATCATTAGTGTTATTTGATTGTGGGGTTTGCTTTCTGTGTATAAACTGTAGCTTGCTCCACCAGTATTTGTAGGGGTGTGGTTTTCACCTTGTAGTACACTGATTATTGTCCTGCTAGATTGTTTATTTAGTGTTAATCCCTACTCATCTGGGTGTTGGCTGCTAGAGAGAATGTGTTCTGGTCTTTTGGTTTCCTTCTTAGCTTTTTAAAAATTCTCTCTTTTAAATAATGTGTAAATGTGGTTTATCTCTATGTATCTATTATGACTGATTTGTCTGAATGCCAAGTTTCAGTGAATTCCTTAGCAGTTGTTTGGGTTTAGCATGATTTGGGATGCTCACAAACTGTCAGATGGATAATTTTTTGGTTAATGGGTTAGGGTTTACTTAAGGATATAAAGTCCTCCAAAACACCCTAACTAAATCAAAAGACCCAGTAGTTCAAGAAGAAAAAAACAGGATTCATACATAACATAAAGTATAAGGATTGTAAAAGCCATCATATAGGAGAGTCAGGCAGAAGATTAGCAGGGTGCATCTATGAACACCAATTAGTAGTCTGAAGACACAAAGTAAAGACCTTAATCTTCCAACATATGGACAGACTCAATCATAGTTTCAACTTGGAAACTGGGAACATCCAAGCCCAAACTAAATCCAAAAATGCCAAAATTCTAAGTATTATAAACATTGCTTACTTTTGTTCATCGCAAGAATATTTATTTAAATAATAAAAAAATAAGAATAAATGGAAAATAATTAGTAATATTAAGTAATTACCGGTATAAATAAAATATTCGCCCTAATGCTACCGGCTTTCAGAAAGTACTTAAGATTTGGCTTTTTCCTTAGGTCCTTGGATCAGGATGAGCAGCTAATATTTTGGCTACTATATATTTTTTAGTCATTTTGTAATATTAGAATAAAATGGGTGACATAAATGCTCTAAATAAACAAATAAATAAGCACAAAACAGAAGCAAATATAACTCTGAATATTGTGACTATATAGACATAGTCTTTTAATAGGATATTAGTTCTGATACACTGATGAGATCAATTTATTCCTGATTTCTAGGTGCATCTATCTAAACCAGTTAAAACTATTTTTCTAGACTGCTAATTCAGCTGAGAATATCAGGAAAAACAATTGTAATTGTTTTAGATTAATATGATTTTTAACTAAAATGTTATTTTATAGAATTAGAACTGAGGGTCGACAGTTGTAAACTAAAATCTCAAATATTCACAATGCAAATTGCTTCTGCATATTTATTTCACTGGGAGTATTTGCATACCTTTGGAGGATTCTAAGACAGTGAAGAGGAACTCACCATGAGCAAATAGACAAGTGTGAATTAATCTCATTGGATCAAATTAGTGGCTTGGAAACTGGCTCACTGGGAGCAATTGCATACCACAAGAGGATTCTGGGAGAGTGACAAGCTCACTGTGAGTAACAGATAAAGGGGACCATCTCATTGGATCAAACTAGTGGCCTGCATGCTAAATTTTGCAACTAAGAATCTAAATCAGAAGTCTACAAGGGAAATATCTATTTGGATATGCACAATTGTTAAAAGTAATTAAGTCATGGAGAAAGAGGTACTGTGGTGACCTGCAAGACGTGTGCTATGTTTGTATTCCTGCCTGAGAACTTCAATTATATGTGCACCAAGTGCAAACCGATCAAATTGCTGGAGGAAAACGTGGAAGGTCTAGAGCAGAGGTGGAGAAGTATGGTCCTTTATGTCTTGTGGACTTCAACTTCCAGAATTCCTGAGCCAGCCATGCTGGCTCAAGAATACTGGGAGTTGAAATCCACAGGTTAAGAGGAACATATATCCATTCTGACACTCATCCATGAAAATGAGCAGTTTCTGGAAAAAGCAGAAATGTCTAGAAACTTAACATACTGAGGAAGAAATAACTACCACAAAGAATGGAGATGCAGAAAAGAATGGCCACATGTCACTTGGAGCTCCCACCCCACCCTGAGAAAACTATCCTTGTCACTGGAACTTAACAATCAATTTTATTTTCTCTCCTTGGAAAAAGGCAAATAGACATATGGAGAAGCATTTTCATCAAGTGTTCCAGTAACAGGAAAAAAAATAGTCCAGACTGTTACAGGGAAGAGAAATCTCTGGGTGTCCTGAAGAGGAAAGACATGTGATGGATTGGTGACTCATTTCTCAGAGGAACAGAATCAACAAACTGCAGATCGGGTTCAAAGATGAAGGATATGAGGACATTTATCCAAGTAATGAATTATCTTTTTCTCGTCTTTCATGCTGGGACAAATGATATAATCAAAAAGAGCCTGAAAAAAAATCAAGGAGCTTTAAGGAACTAGGCAAGAAGGCAACAGACTTAGGTGCACAAGTGATGTTTTCATCCATATTTCCAGTGAGGGAATGGAGGATTTCAGAAATATACTGATGGCTCATGGGATGGTTCCATCAAGAAAACTTTAGATTTCTGGACAATGATCTAAACCACCTATATCAGGGGTGTTAATCTGACGGCCCGTGGTCACCCACAGGCCACACCAACCCATTCCGCAAAGGGAAAAAATGTCACAAAACGTCACATGAAGGCAACGTGACACGGCAAGTTTGACACCCATGACCTACATGATGGGTTCCAGGCAAGAGACAGGCCCTATCTCACAAGGACTGGGGAAAACGTGTTTGGAAAACAGTTTGAGTTATCCAAACTAAATCTGGAGAAGGAAGCCAATTTCTAGGAATAATCCCAAAGCATAAGACCCAAAATAATGATTTCAACAAAGAGGAAGGAAGGGCATTTGAATATAAAATAGAAGGTGTAGCTAAGGTGGTTAAGAATAGATCATATCAATCAAATCTTATTGCCTTCTTTGATAAAGTGACTAAATTAGCAGACCAAGGAAATGTGGTAGATATAGTTCACTTAGATTTCAATAAAGCATTCAATAAAGTAGGCTGGAGCCTATTTCTTGCTAACATAAGAACAATGTGGGATAGACAATACCACTACCAGATGGATCTGAAGTTGGCTGACCAACGGCACTCAGTGTGTAGTCTTTAATGGAGCTATACCTATGTGGAGGGAAGTATGCAGTGGGGGTTCCTCAAAGTTCTGTCTTGGGCCCAGTGCTCTTCAATATCTTCATAAATAACATAGATGAGGGGATTGAAGAGATGTTCATCAAATTTGCAGATACCACAAATCTGGAGATTTTTACACTTTGGAAGGCATATTCAAAATTCAGAAGGATCTTGATCAGCTTCAGCATGGGCCCTATCCAACAAGATGCTGTTCAGTAGTGTGAAAAGTCCTGTACCTAGACAGGAAAAATCAAATGCACAGGTACAAGAGAGACAGTACTTGATTCAACAGTAGTGCCTGTGAGAGGGATTCTAAGTGTCCTGATGGACCACCACTTAAGTATGAGTCAACAGTGTGCTGCAGCTACCAAAAAACCAACAACACAATCCTGGGCTATATCAACAGAAGGATAGTATCAGCACGAAGGAAGTAGTACTCCCCTATACTACACTGGTGAGGCCTCCTTTGAGAATGCTGCGTGCAGCTCTGGTCACAAAACAAACAGATGCCGAAGCCCTAGAAAGAGTACAGAGAAGAAGAACAAAGATGATAAGGGATCTGGAGTCTATGAATAATGACTAAAGGAACTAGGTATGTTTAGCTTTAACGAAGAGAAGACTGAGGGGAGACATAGCCTTCTTCCAATATGAAGGACTGCCACAGGGAAGAGGACATTGATTTATTCTCCATAGCACCTGAGGACAGGACAAAAAGCATCAGAGGGATAGTCAATCTGGAAATAAGGAGGAATTCCCTAACAGTGAGTATTAAGCAGTGGAATGGCTTGCTTCCCAGAGTTGTGGGTGCTCCATTGCTGGAAGTTTTCTAGAAAAGATTGGGCAATCATTGGTCTGTGATGGTATGAGGACTACTGCCTTGAGAATTGGACTAGAAAACTTCCAACACCCCTTCCAGTCCTATGATTCTATCCCTGTTTGTTAGGGGACAGACTAGCTTCATATGTTCACGTGAGAAATGAGAAGAGGAGCTGTACTCATGTATGCTTGAACATGAATTCAACTGTCAGTAACAGAGGAAAGGTCTTATTTTGAATTATCATTGTTTCTTATGGCAGAATAAACCAGCCTATTCAATGTAAAAGTGCGTAGTTTTCTTGTATGCTGCCCAGAGTCACTTGCCTGTGAGATGGGTGCCTATGTAAATTAGATAAATAAACAAGTTGTGTATTAAGAAACTCAAGTTAGCATCAGGAGGAGTCGGCTTTGGTTTTGTTTTTTTGCTGTTATGCTGTTCACAAGCTGTGTGGATCCACTTTTGTTTCTTTATGGAGTTCAATTCTCTGGCTATTTATACAGATAATCCAAACTGCAAAAAGCATTCTTAACTACCAGGCAGCACTTAGCAAAACCTAAGACAAAACATGAAGAACAAAATGCCTGATTCTTTTCTCTGACAAAAAAAAATAGAAACATTTTGAATTTTGTTATGTCAGAACTTAGATACATTGGAATGGAATTTCTTTAGACTCTTTCAATTTGAGGTCACAGTAAAACGTTTTGCTTATTTCATAATTTAAATTGCTAAAGTGATCATTATTTTTAATTGTAACTCAGTTAACACAGCAAATTATTAGCATCTTGAGCAAACTTTACTCATAATTATATACACATATCTCTTATGAGTCATTGCATTAGAACAGTGGTTCTCAACCTGTGGTCCACAGACCCCTGGGGGGGGGGGCTGCAATGTCATCTTAGGGGGTCTATGAAGACTTGAAGAAATGTTATGATTTAAATCTTAAGTTAATTCTTGGTGGTCTGTGTCCACAAAAGATATTTAAAGGGGGTGAAGAAAAGGCTGAGAATCACTGCATTAGAATATGTAGTCAACCAATAAAACCAGGAATATTATCTTGTTTAGTGTGCATGCATGTTATATAAATACACACGCACACAAACACTAATATAAATATGTGCTGAGGTTGACCAACCATGTGTACGTGCATCAAGATTAGCAATGCTCTGGTTGCCCAATCTTTCCAGCAAGAAAAAGTCCAGCACACAGTAATTATTTATACCCAAATATCCTGTTCTGTATGAGAAAAGGCCAGATCAGGGGGATTTTTCCTGTTCAATCCTATGTGAATGGTTTTTCCTCATTTGGCAAAAGGCTGAGGCCTATGTATAACGTGGACCTCATTCTACCAGCAATTTATGTAACATGATTGTCAAACTCATTCATTAATTCTTACCAAAATTTCCATAAACCTTTCAGCAGTGTCTTGTAAAATTCCCGTGTTATGCACATAGCAGCTTGCATTCATCTTGGAGAGGAATAAAAAAGCAGAAAGTCTACCCACATATTTTAGCTAACAAGTTATGTAGGTATCAGATCTCAGTCTTGAAAACTCTTCCTATACAACATGATTAATACATAGGTGTGCCTTGACAATGTCTATGACACAGAGTCATTAGAGGTGACTATACATAAAAATGCTGTCTACCAGGTAAACTATCTTATAATAAGCTTCTGCAGTCAACTCAGATGGGATGTTTAACAGAATATCTTTTCCTTGTTCTTTTAGGGACAGCTTCTCAGCCATATCAAAAGCTATTTGCTAACATTATGTCAAGCAAAGCAGAAGAAAAATAACCCATGTGTTAAACACCACTGATGTCTGCACCCATTAGGAAGCCAGAAATGTTCAGCAACTACCATTCATGATGTGAAAACAAGAAAATTTTATTTCTTTCTCAATAAATCATATCCAGAAGCCATAGTTTTTTCTTGTCGTCTGACTTCAAAGAGAAACAAGATAAATTTTTTGGATTACAAGTCATCCAGAGGAGCTATCCATAGAGAGAAGCCATCCAGATTTCTTAGCTGTGCTTACTGGAAGGAGTTATCAAATGAAGAACTGAACAACATGTACCAGTCTGGTGTTGATCCAAGGTACTTCACAATTCTAAAAAAATGTCTCACTATTACATGGAAAGCACTTATTCTCTAAAATCTTGGGATTAAGTCAAATAATGACTTTATTTAAGTATGTATTTCTCTTATCCAAGTTGAAGGCTGCTAAGCCATAAATTTAAATGCTACTTTAATTACTTTACATACAGTTAAGCTGTAGCTTGCATGCAGAGTAAACAATATAAAGAACACAATACAACAAGTTAAACAATAACAATTGTTCATAGACAAGATAGAACTTGAAATGACTGTGCATACCATTGATAGCTCCATCAGAGGGGGAGAGAAGAGTTATAGAACTCTCTGGCTTAAAGGGGGAAATGCTAAGGATTCATTGTAGGACACCCTTCTACTTCTTTTTGTTTAGCCATGTTATAAATTGTCTCATGTGCAATTCATTTTTATAGCCTCAAACTTTCAACTAAATGTTTGCCGGTGCAAAAAATGAATAACCTGCAATCGCTTTTAACCACCTCATAAAATATAAAAATATCTTTCTATCCGTATGTAGAGAAATGTAACATCCTATCAGTTCTAGATAGCTGCATGAAAAACACTCCAGCCTTTAAAGAGAAAAACGTTCAGTTACTTGGAAATAGTTGATAATTAAATGAAGTACTTACTACAGTATAATTCATTTTTATTTTTAAAAACATAACAAAAAGTAGAAACCAAACCAAAGAAACCAAAGAAGCAAGGATATTTATTCCAGAAGACTACCTAGGACCCTTGCAGAATTGTCTCCTAGCCCTGGTCCTTTCTTGTTTAGTTATTAAAAATAACAGGGTTGGATGCAACTTCCTTGTGTTCAATGAAGTGCGGGGAAAGCATATCACTTCTCTCAATAAACTCACCTTCTCTCCCTGAAGTGAAGGTACAGAATCCCGCAAGCTGTGGAAACTATCCTTGATGTGGTCCCTGCGTTTGCGCTCTAGAGCATTGTGATGAGCACGTTTGTCAGCCTAGGAAATTAAAAACAAAACAACAAATATTAAGTATTACTTTAGGCATGAAAAGATGAGGCTTCCCCTACATCGCTGAAATGTAAGGAAAAAGGAAGGCTTGTGGAAGTCAAAGCCCTGCAAAGAAATGAATTGGTCAACAAAATTATCATCAACAAAATTAAACAATTCAGACAACTGCAATCATGAAAAAATAAGTTTTATTAATAAAAGAAGGGCTTTTGTCAAACATTTTCTATTGGTCACATTTATTCAGATATGCATCTCCTCCCTGGAATAAATTATTTTAATTCCAAATAGCACTGCCTATTTTCTTGATATTATTCTACAGAAAAGGCTCACAACGAAAAATGAACAAATAGAGGTTCCATCCAAACTTCCTAACCACAGCAGGAAACCCTGAAAGAATCTTAATTAGTTCAAATATATCTTCTTTCCAGAAATCACCATAGGCGATTAAAGCTTCCCAAATAACTCTATATATGCTCGAGTTCTAGATTAGCAGACTTTGTGATATATACAGTTGTATCAGGAGCTGGAGGATAGTTGCAATGGCTTATTACTTTGTTTATAAAGGATACAGATGTAATGCATACATGAAAACTTTTGAGTAAAAACTGTTATAGCTATATTATCAGGTTCATATTCAAAAATTTTCATTTACGCATTATAAAGCTACTAGAACTACTTAATTTTTAGATGCAGTATGATAATTGTACTCTTAAGATTTGGTGTCTAATTTCAAAATTAAATGTTTCACAAATATTTTGCAGTTATTTTATGCATATATTCTATACAAATAAAATAATTTCTTCGACCTGAATTTATGAACAGTAAAGAATGTGACCGTAACTGCAAAGTTTCAAAGATTGCTAAAAGAATTCCTGGGCAATAAAACTATCAGTTTAACAATTGACACACATTAATCCAGATCTTAGTAATCATGTTCCAAGTAGCAGACCATCACTAAATAAATTCAACACATCACTAGCCATTTCTCATCATATCAATTTTCATAGAGCCATCTAAGCAATTATTTGTCTTCCTTTATAAGGATGTTATAAAAATACTTAATACGTCTAGCAGAGGATGATGTGGACCAAAATGGTTCAATAGGTAAGAATCTAGCTCATTTTAAATTTAATTTTCTTTTAAGATTAGTTGAAAAGTAATTATTAATCTCAAATTGAAAAAAAATAAATTTTCAGTTTCTGCAGAAAATAAATCTCCATCACTCTACTTCTGCTTACAACTATTGGTTTTTGTTTTAATAGTCACTGCTGTTTGAATCCAGGTGGCAACATGAAATCAAGTTATGATGAGTGGAAGGTTTGCTTCCAAATACCAAGATAGCCTTGAGTTACAAAGGTCTGGGAATGATCCCACAGACAATTCTGAGCACAGAAACTATCCATAGATGTAAAAGGACTCTGGGTGTGTCTGGACCCCAAATCCAAAGTACAAGATTTTTTTTCTGTAACTGTTTCCTTCAGTTCAGCATGACAGGAATTTACAGGTAGAACCAGACTAAGAAGCAACATTTGTTGTCTTCTGAATTACTTCTCCACAATATACTTACTGAAAGACCCAGACTGTGACAGAAAAGACAAAGTACTCTAGCTACTTGAAACTCTTTATGCTCACAAGCAGAAAAACAACAAAAAGGTAGCTGAAGTAAATGATACTCATTATTGGCTCAACAAGTCTTATTTCACCATGTACACTAAGAAAAAAAATATGTGGATGATTAGGGAAAACTGCTAGCACACACACTAAACTCCAAGATCAAGCTAGGATCTATTTTGCAGCAGAAATCATAAAAGGAGAATGGTACAAGCCAATCCCCTGAGAAAAATTATATCCATGAACAAGAATCAGGATTGAAACTCACAAATTTCCTACAAGTGTGGATTAAGACCATAAGATAAAAAAGTGTACTAGCTTTAAAACTGTTAACAATTTGAAACTAAAAATCACGATTTTTCTCATCTGAACACAAATAGAAAGTGATATAGATAAATATACTATATAACATTTTAAAGGTATGATTTAATAGCTGGGCCAAATAGCTTTAAAAGAGCAAATTAGCTGGGGGAAAATAGCAAGACAGATTCTTCACTCTAACTTCCAAACTATATGCTAGAGTTCAAAATTATTTCAGGTGTTAATTGGATTTAATCAAATACAGTATTGTACCATCAACTGGAAATAAATGCAAAATGGTGATTAATCCACCAAAGGAGCAAAATTGAGAGCAATGATTACGGACTGCATGTATGTAATGTATTCACAGGTATATGCTGCAATCATAGGAAATCTTTTGCAGACTATAGCAATGACAATGGTTAAACTTCATATATAATAATTGATCCACTTAATATATGTGACTTAGCTGGAAAATAGATTACAATAACACATTTTAACTGGAACCTTAAAAAAACCAAAAAGGGTATACTGCATAAAACTGCCTCATTACACATGATTCTTGTATTATTTCATCTACAAATCCTAACAATGCTGGCATTTTCAGTAATTATACTACAAAATGAAATGCACAGGCAACTCATTTAGATAGCCTCATTAATAAAAAGGGCATGCATGGTAGCTTATTAGAAGCTCTTATTGTGCCCTTATTCCCAGTTCAAAATACTTTGACCATTAAGTAGACCACTTGTCATTCCTTCCAAAGTTTGTAATTTTGGAGGGCATTAAAGAAATTGTACAAACTTATAAAGTCAACCCAACAGAAGATTCCACCACCCTCCAGCAGTCTGATTCACTATCAAAACAATAAAAGCTGGTTATAGTGTGCTAAATTGTCCTGTTTTTATACTGTAATTACTTTGTAAAAATAGAACCAGCTATAGTCAAATATCGTACCTGACTATGCTGTAATGAATTACTGGCAAGAATTGAGAGCAAGCAAATTGCATTTAAGAAAAGCTGCCAAATCTAATCCAATGAGTTCTGGTTGGCAGAAACCATGCTAGATGCTGATGAATAAGGAGAGCACAAAAACACTGGCTTCCATTCATCAGAGCGAGGTGGCCTAGTGCCATTACTACTTTTATCAGCTATTTTCAAAATAATTTGTCCAGGAACTTAGTTCCTGGCATGAAAAGAGAGCGAGGAAAGAAATCAACATTGGGTTGGGGTTTTGGGGGGCAGCAGAAGCTATTTTGTTTATAACCAAACTTGTATGTTATACAAGTTTTATGTACGTTCAAATTAGAACAGAAATATAGTCTTCGACTTACAACAGTTCATTTACTGACCGTTCAAATTTACAACAGTACTGAAAAAAGTGACTTATGATCATTTTTCACAGTTACAATCTTTTCAGCATCCCACAATCATGTGATAAAAATTCAGACACTTGACAATTGGTTCCTTCTTAAGACCGTTGTTCTGTCCCAAGGTCATGTGATTCCCTTTTGCAACCTTCTGACAAGCAAAGTCAATGGGGAAGCCAGATTCACTTAACAACCAGGTTACTAATTTATCAACTGCAGTGATTCGCTTAACAACTGTGACAAGAAAGGTTATAAAATGGGGCAAAACTTATTTAACAAATTCTCACTTAAGAACATAAATTTTGGGCTCAATTGTGGTCATAAGTCGAGAACTACCTATAATGGCGTTTGATCCTAACTGTCATATGCTGATTTTAGATGAGGTCAGAATAGATGAGGTGGATAAATATTATCAGGGATGACATTTTTTTCAGGGACAAAACAGATGCCATCCAGCTATAGTATGATTCTGAAATATTAGGTATTATATATCAAGCACAGGAATTGTCCATTTTGAAATAGTTCAGATTATTTTTTTCAATCTGCTGAATACATTCTGAAAAAAATAGACTCTTAATTCTGTACCTACACATAAGAATGAATATTCTTTCAATTATTTAAAATAATGATGTTATTAACATTCTTGATAGCGTCTAATTCAAATATTCATCCTCTAAGTTTAATACCACAAGGGATTTTGTAGTTTGTTCTCAATATTATACAAAAATTGGCCTGCGTGTCTTTAAAGTAGACTTAAGAAATGCCACCCAACTTTTCTTTAGGGCAATATAAAATATATCATGGAATCATACACATGCAACTAAAATGGGTCACTTCAGCCTTAGAACTGGTAATTTACAAATCCTCTGGAAGAGCTCCAACAAATAGAATGACCCATTTCTACACCACTTGGAATGGCATATTATTTGGAGTTTGAATGTTCACACACACATATGAAATTTTTATTTTTATTTATATAAAAAAAAATAAAACTTGAAGCAATGCATAGTCACACATATAGTCTACACTGTCTATCTAATTATTTTTCCCTTTTCATTATTTTTTAAAGCAAAGTCAAAGCATAGTAATAAAAACATATGACAGGTTACATACTGTAAATAACTCTGTTATTGTTCAGATGCCATGTGTTTTCTTTTTTTGTGTCAACCAGTACTATATCCAAAGCATTTTCTAGGGGTTATTATATTAAAATCTGTTCTTTAATTAATGGAAGTTCATTCTCAGTGTTGGAAATACAGTATACAAACATTGTCAACTGATAAAATTAAATCTTTCAAGCCAGACCACAGAGGCCACTTAGGTCAATTTTGTTTGTTTTGTCTAGCAAAAAACTCCAAGACTCCTGAAATCACCTTAGTGCTGTGCCAGGAATTTAAATCTAACTCCATTACAACTCCATGGATTTGCCTTAATATAATAAGGAAGAGAGATGCTCCAGACACTACTAGGATGCATACAGCACTTTGAACGCAATTAAGTATTATATAGCATGAATAGCAAACTTTTTCTCTTAGCACAATTTCTTAATATTATCTTAAATTCAATACACACATCTACAAAATAAACTTCAATAAAATTCATCTTTAAATAATTAGTAAAATCAATGTAACAATTATACTTTTCAAAACATTTTTTCCTTTTTGCAACCCATTCAGTGGTGTCTCAAGCTAAATTCGGTTCATCACCAAGCTATTTGCCCAAGCGTTCAGACCACACTGTTTAAAAAGGAAGTAGTTGCAGTTTAAATCTCTACTACTGTAAATCTATTATGAAACTAGTAATATATATCAGAAAGAAAACAGAAAGCACTTTGTTATTTCTTCCTTTTCATCATAGGTAATAATCCATTCAACAATTAACCCAGATGAATAAAATAAACTGACATTTGATATAAATATTGACATCTTAACACATGTGGTATATTTCTACCTCAAAGACAAATAGAAAAATGTAACCTGAAAGGAAAACATACAGTGGCAAAAACAAGATGTAATGTTGACTTCCCAAAGAACTCTGGGCTATAGGCCCAGAGGAAAGGTCTCTACTTGCAAAAGGAAATGTAATCCAGGATATCTTCCTGTTAATGAAAAATGTAGAGGTAAAATATTTTTAGCCAACCCAAATTTTTAATTCTTCTCCTGCCAAACTTAGTTTTAGGAAATCTGCAACTACCTAGAATAATTTTTCAGGAGGCAAAGAGTTGTTGGCAAATTCATTTGATCAATCTGGACAACGGAAGCTCCTCAAAGAATTTCAGTCAGAGGAACTCTGGAACAAAATCAATAACTAGAAAGTCCCCAGAGATAATAGAATCAATTAAATGTTACTATTTTATTACAAAAACCATGCAGTCTACATGGTTTGATTCCCAAGGTATGGTTTTTAATGGCTATTAATCAAACAGTATTATTTTCCATCCTGTTCCAAGGTTTTTTTTAAAAGAAACCTCATATTTAGCGCTTATAAATTTTTGAACACTTATAACACATTTTTATTCATATTACTCAGAAGTTATTCCTATTATTTAATGGCCTTAACTTCCAGTTTGCTGTGTGCAGGACTACAGCTGCAGTCTTTAAATGAATATTCTTGCTTAGATTTGTTGCATGAATTGCATAACTCTGCAGGGCTTCAGATTTGAAGATAAAAAATGCTTTTAAACAAGCAAGGCTGTCCATGTAGCACCTGTCACAATTCTTTAATGTAGTTTCATATTTTTCCAGGAACACTCAGGATCCTCCAAGTAGCTGGAACACAATCTCCAGAGAAATCCTATTGTTTTTAAGGTGTTGTAGAGAAGGCATACACCTTCTCACATTCCAGAGAATCTTTTTTCCTTAAATCTGAGGCCCAGTGTATACAGTAACATACATGTCCTTACATATTTTTCAAATGTATAGAAACATGCCCCAAAGATTTTAAATGTTTCATGTGCACAAAAACTCAATCCAATTGCAAACCAGTATTTATTATAGCAACTAGTTAGCTTGCAATCTCATTGAATAAAAACTTTGATTTCAAAATATGAAATCTGATTAAAGTTGGCTATATTTAATTATGGTAGTTGTTTAATCTTAATACCAGTCTACTCTTTTGCTAAAAAAAGGCTATGCTTCAGTCATTCCACCTTCATTGTTATCTATCTATAGGAAATAAAACTATGTAAGTTAACAACCAGGCCATGGGTAAATATATCACCATTTACAAGCATTTAAAACTCAGCAACACAATGGTGATATTTCAGCTATGAGCAAAACGAAAGCAACCAGAAAGAACTTTTTCTATGTTTCATCTTGCACTACAACTACAACTACTGGAAAGGTAAAAAAAACCTTGTTATGGTATTACTGGGTTACTTTGTTACAAAGAAGGTTGTTATTACTATTACTATGTTTTTAAGTTTTTTTATACCTCAATTGCAAACAACACTAAGTAATTCACAAGTCAAACAGTACGCAGTAAGATGTTGTGTATTACAATGCAGATTTCAAGAAAGAGTACCTTTTGATTCTGCAATTCATTATTAGAATCAGTGGTACAATTATTTTTTCTACATGCAAATCATGAATATTTTATAGATATTATCCAACATCTCAAGTTACAAGGAGCTAACTTAAGGAAAATTTCTGTGGTGCACAGCTTTTAAAAAATAATCTTAACCCTGATATAAGAGTAATCCCATTTTCTCACTCCTTAAATTCTGACAACAGGAGGAAGAAAGTGTTCTTCCACAGCCTACAGGAGTAATTGTTGAGACACTACAGACATAAAATCTCTCAAATTAGATGCCAATGTAATTTAGAGAGTGCTTTGCCACTCTGAAACATATTCAGCTGACATTTAATACCAGTATAAGGTATTATGTTTAATCATTGTTCCACGGGCCATTTCCCTGCCATAGCACTAACCTGCCAATCTCCCTCCTGTTTCCTATAGCAGGGATGTCAAACTCAAGGCCCGTGGGCTGAATTTGGCCCACAGGGTGCTTAAATCTGGCCCACAAGGCTGGCCAGAAATAGCAAAGGACCAGCCCAGGGTGCCTCTGGCAGCCAAAATGGGGCATGGAGAAGCCACACAAGCCCCCACCCCATGCCCCGTTTTGGCTGGCAGGATGCTGCAGGAGGTGTCTGCCCCGTCTCCCACCACCCCTGGCTGGCCTGCAGACAACTACAATGCTGATCCAGCCCTCAAAGAAATCCAGTTTGACAACCCTGGTCTATAGTATCATCAGTTCCTCCTTTCAAAATAACCAGCCTGGCTTTCTGCTGATGTTGGTAAGCAGTAAGCCTCATTCAGTCTGACCTGGTGTTAAGCGAATCACTGCATTTGTGAAGTCAGTAACAGGATTGTTAAGCAAATTTGGATTTCCCATTGACTTTGCTTGTCAGAGGGTCCCAAAAGTCAATCACAATGATCTCAGGACACTGCAACACCGTCATAAATATATGAACTTACAGACGTCGTGTAAGTGTGAAAAACGGCCCCGAGTCATTTTTTTTCAGTGCCGTCGTAACCCGCCACTAAACAAACCATTGTAAGTCGAGGACTACCTGTAGTTACCCCACCTGACCTGTTCCGAATTAGGCTCTTGCAAAGTTCCCATAGAAACACAAGCAATTTTCCCTTCTCAGGCCTTTTGCTCCAGCCTAACTCATCCGGCTCCGAAGACAGCGAGGCAGACCGGCCTGTAAAAAGTTTTCCTCCAATACAAAGAGAAACACTCGGCCTTCCCCTGCTCACCAGACCCACCTCTCGGTCCCTACAACCCTTCTCGCATGCCTCAGCCTCTCGAGCCAGGCTCCGAGGGGGGCACACGGCCAGGCTACCTCCCCCTTCCTCTTCCCTTCTGCCAGTTCCTGTATGCTGCCCTGCACCCCCCACCCCCGGTTAAGGCTTTGACTGCCGGGCCGCGCTCTCTGCTGGGGGCGGGGGGGGGGGGAAGTGTCCGGAAATGAAGGGGGGAATTAAGCGAATGAAAGGCAGAGGAGAGACGTACCGCAGACTGAAACCTCGGCTGCTCTTCCTGCAATGAGAGAGAGATGAGAGACAGGAGAGAGACAGGCGTTACTGTCAGCGCCGCTCAGCCAAGTCGCGCCCGCCGCCGCCTGACAGTCTCCGCCAGAGCGACCGAGAGAAGGAAGGGGAAGAGAACCCGGACGCAGTCGGGGAAGGAAGGGGGGGGGAAGGGGGGGATGCGGGAGACCAGCGAGGCACTCACGTCGCTCTCCACCTCGATGTCATCGTTGTCGCTCATCGTCGTGGCCGGCCGAGCCGTTCCGGGGAGGTCTTCCAGGGAAGCGTTGCGGGCCGAGCCGCGGAAAGCCGCCGCCGCTGCCGCAACAACAACAAGCCCCCGCGCGGAGCAGCTTCAGCCTCTTCCTTCTCCGTCGTCGGCGTCTCCGTCGTCTCCTCCTCCAGCATCAACGGCACACGCACCTCGTACTGCACGTGACGGCTGAGCCCCCGCACCGTCCACTCACTCTCGCGTCCGCAGCTTCGCTCGGCCAAGCCTGCTGGGAAATGGAGTCCGCCCCTAATCCGAATAGCAGCGAACGCCGGGGTTTCTGGGACTCCGATCCCCAGAGGCCTTTACGGAGCGGCTTGTCCTCTGACGTCATAGTCTGCGCAGTGTCCGTGCAGTGCATGACGGAGGATGTAGTCCCTGGGAAGGAAGAAGGACTCCGTTTCCCGACAACCTGAGAAGGGGACACGTGGATGAGAGGACTGATAGCAAGATGTGTTTAAGGGTTTTGTTTCGGTTTATTTTTGGGGCTTAAACAGCGGTTGTTGTTTTTTGGAAGGGAGAAAAACAGTGTGCCTTACAGTTGTTTCTACAAACTAAACCGGATTTTTTTCTACGCACAAAAACAAACAAACAAAAAAACCCCGACATAACACTTAGAAAACCGCAGAGGAAGCATTTCTTGTTGCTATTCTGTAGCAAGCGGGAAAGTTGCCATACTCCCAATGAAAACGTTTCAGAATGAGATTCCAATCTAAAGTTGCTTGGCTGAGTTGGAAATGTGTCATTTATGATGCAAAACAGTAATCCCTTTAAACTATTTCTGTGTACAATGCTCCATTGCCAGTTAAATTTGGAAAGTTCCCCAATCCATTGATCGAATCAAAGCTTCGTTTATTTAGTAAAAAAAAAAGCGGGGGGGGAGGGTATTTACATCGGGACTTTGTTGTAATATGTCATGGATGCTTTAAGCCAGTCACTTTCGCTGCCCAACCTAGTGCTGTTGTGGAGAAAATAGAGAAAGGAGTATTAGTATGTTCGCTGCTTTTAGTTACTTAGGAAGTCATAAAGATGGGATGTTTTTAAAGAATTATTTTCAGGGAGATATTGCCATTTTATCTGACCTTTGAAAAAAAAACTGCATTTAAAATCTTCACTGAGAAAGGAAGTATGTCTTCTCACCTAAGCAGACTGAAAATGCAAACATTGTTTTTGAGCATGCCCTATAGTATTTACAGTTAACAGTGTTGTTAGGGGCTTTAGAAAATATCGCTAAAAGACAATGTAACAGTTCTATGTGCCAGGATTTTGTCCCCATATGGCTTGTTATAATTAGTGTACAGTCTTATATTAATTTCCCAGCTCTCTTGTGATGTGCCTGTAATTAATATTTCTGCTACGTAGACTATATGTGTTTTTAGTTGTGAGTAGATGATCTGTGACCTATTGGGTTGGGTCAATTTTAGAAATATTTTCTTATCAGATTCCTCAATACCTTCAAGTTTGATAGTGTTTCTAATACACTTGAAAAGTTCATTAAAAACTTATTAAAAATTCCAGGAGATATCCAGAGATCTCTATCTTGAAATTAGCCCATGTTGAACTGTATAGCACAGTCAAATATCAGGAGTTGACCACAGAAAGTGTTTTTTGACATTTTTTTTATTATGTCAAATGTTTTATGATAATTTTATAAAATTTGCCCCAAATTTCAGTTCCATGTGGGTCATGGATTCCAGATTTTGTAAACTAGTCCATCTGAGGTACTTGGTTGAAAAACTGTTACTATGATGTACCATTTCGCCCAGTTAAGGATTACAGGCACAAGAGTTTTAGTAATATATAGATTCTGCTAGACAGATACTAGCAATGACTATTAGTGGAATAGTGGTTTTGACCAAAAAGAATTTGCATAGATGTGAAGGTAATGGCCTTCCCTGTATGAAGAAGGCATTGCTTCCTTTTATGGGTAAAATACTTTGTCCATAGAAAAAGAACAACTCTCTAGCATCATAAGATTATTGGAATTTCACTTATAATTTAGAAATGATGCTATTAGAAAATATTTCCAAAGAATATGCCATACCAAAAAGGCTATTTGCTTTCTCTAGTGTGGATACAACCTTCCCAGCATAAGTTACTATATGGTTTTACTGAATGAACATTGGATGTCAGAGAAGCTAAGCCTCTGGCAATGAACTAGTACATCATTACAGACAGATTCCATCATCTTTGATTCAAGCGTTTGTGACTCAGCATATCCTTTATTCAAAACATCATAAAATTTATTATAAAAATTTTAAATGCTAAATATATTTCCATTTTTGGCAATAATTAAGTATTCCTAGGTATCCTGAGATTCTTGAGGTTTTACATATATATGCATTTATTAGTTTTTACATGTATTTCATGTTATATTTGGGGGAGGGTTGGATGGAGGGAAGATGATAACTTCAGATAGACTTTAGAGACAAGACACCAATTCTAAATTATCTTGGTTTTGTCTCTACAAGGTATTAAAAAAAAGATATACTCAGTCATGTTTTTCACAAGGGAAAGGAAACCTTTACAGATAATCTTTGCTTTATGATCATTTGTTCAGTGACTGAAGTTATAGTGGAGCTGCCTTTCAATTTTACAGCCTTTGTAGTGTCCCCGCAGTCATATACTTGAAATTTGGGTGCTTGGGAGCCTGCTGCATTTATAACCATTGCATATCATTCAACTCCCAACTGTCTATTCCTGTGATGGCGAACCTATGGCATGCGTGCCACAGGTGGCATGCAAAGACATTTGTGCGAGCACACGAGGCCCAACCAAACTTACTTGCACTGTACATACATGTGCCTCCCAGCTGATTTTTGGCCCGTTTGAGGCCATTTTTGCCCCCCCAGAGGCTCAAGGGAAGCCTCTGCAATCTCAGGAGGCTGAAAAACGGGCCTTCTGAAAATACCAGAAGTGCTGAGATGGGTCCATTTTCAGCCTCTCTAGGCTGCAGAGGTTTCGCTCGAGCCTCTGAGGGCAAAAATGACTTCAAATGGGCTGAAAATCAGCTGGGAGGCATGCGCAGTGTAGGTAAGGGGGTGGGGCAGGGGTGTTCTGCATTCATGCACAGGGGGCGAGGCACATTGCATTGTGGGTGCCAGTATGCACGCGCTTTGGGCACACCACAACAAAAAGGTTCACCATCACTGGTCTATTCCCTTCCAATCTCTGGCCTTTTTAACTACCCTGCACTCTGCCACTGCCACCTACTGCCATCTCCCCACTATCCCAGTTGATTTTTGATGCCTTCTTCCTCTTGCTGACAAAGTATGCGTAGCCAAAGCAGGTACTGGACCTCCACAAGACTGTGCAAGCCTCCCTGATGCCACGCAAGCCATTGCCGAGGATTCACAAAGGCCTTGCAAAGGGCCAGCAACTGCCTCATCAGGAGCAGGAGGAAAACGGTCAAAGCCAGCTGGGGCTGATAGGGATGGGGAAGAGGTAGTGGGTGGGGGGAAGTTGAAATCAGATGACCAGAGCAGATCAGGAATAGCGTGAGGTGTTTGCCTATGACTGTAACCAGGACTACCAGATCTACTGTTGCTAAGGTGTGCGGTCATGTGACCATTTACAATATCGATGATAGTACTAAATTGCCAGGATTAAATGTAAATATTAAATGGTTTACTTGACATTTCTATCTTGTTATTTATTGTCCTTATGGACATGGTCACTTTAGAAATGGATTTAATATATTTTTGTATATATCATTGTATATTTAAATTATAAGGCATGTCAGCATATCCCTCTCCCTTTTTTTGCCTTCAAAGTGTTATAAGTACCGTTAGGTATCAGTATACCCCTCCTTCCTTCCCTGCTTCCCAAGTATATCATAAATAACTTTTGAAAGTACCCATCTTTCAAAATCATTAAGGCTGTTTCAAGGGAATTTGTCTTTGAGTACCTAGTAATTCCCATTGTTAGAGAGTAAGGACAAAGCAGGAGGAAGTCCAAAAAATTGACTTATTACAAATTACCTATTTTAAATGACCCAGCAAACTCCACTCCCACCAATAGTGACAGGGCAAGCCATAAGAATATAAAATGAGAGCAAATCTCACTCCCGGTACATTGATCATGTTACCTAGTTTAGATAATGAAATATCTGTGAGGAAACAACCAAACTCAGAAGCACTTAAATGATCCATTCTTCAGACTAAAACATGGACCCAGATTTACTAAACGTGAAAGCAATCCAAGCACATAATTCACATAGTCTTTCCAAGGCCAATTTAAAACATTACAGGACCAATCCCAAGAAGAAAATGTTACTGATGTAGTGGGAAGTTGAAATCTAAGGCACTTGAGATTCATAGTCTTTGGCTCATATTGTAAGGGTTACAGTGAAAGCAAAGCAGGAACTACCCCCTGATATCCCCAACGTCTTCCCCAAAGGGCTCCCCATAGTTATGTTGTCTCCTCCGCCGAGGGCAGTGTGGTGGGCCATCAGGTTCATTGGCTTCTGCCTCCGCCTCCCTCTGCTCACCCTCTTTTTCTTCTTCCTCTGAATCAGATGCATCAGAGTTGTCTTCCTCCAGGTAGCGGTAACCTCGCACTTTGTGGCGAGGCTTGGGAATCTTAGGGAGACGATGGGGAACACTCTGGGCTATCTTACGTTCCATCCATACGTAGGAGAACACAGCAGCAACCAAAGTAACAAGCAAGATGGATAATTTAGCCTGGAAGGAAAAGCCTCTATTAGTTAGGTAAAGGTAAAGATTCCCCTCGCACATATGTGCTAGTCGTTTCCGGCTCTAGAGGGCAGTGCTCCTCCTCTCTGTTACAAAGCCAAAGTGCCAACGCTGTCTGAAGACATCTCCGTGATCACGCGGCTGGCATGACTAAATGCCGAAGGCGCACAGAATGCTGTTACCTTCCCACCAAAGTGGCCCCTATTTTTCTACTTGCATTTTTACATGCTTTCGACTGCTAGGTTGGGAGAAGCTGAGACAAGTAACGGGAGCTCACTCTGTTACGTGGTGCTAGGAATTCGAACTGCCGAACTGCTGACCTTTCTGATTGACAAGCTCAGTGTCTTAGCCACTGCATCCTATTAGTTACCAAACAGCAAAATTCAGTTGCTTCTTTATTTTGTCCTGAACCTTGTCTAGGAGGAAGAGAGGATTCAGCATTGCACAAAATATCTTGCCTTGCTTTAGTGTTTTTCCTCTTTTATTGCCAAGTGTGAAGGAATGCAATTATAATCAAGGCGAAGTTGAGTTCCTTTCTAATGCTTTTCTCTTTCTCAAGCAGAGTAATGTTTTCTGTCAGTTTCGCCTTAATGCTTTCCTCATTACTTCACCCTAGACTGGAGAAATTCTCCTCCTTTCCCACTTTATATCTTATTTGCATTTTACCAAAGAATAAAATAATGTGCTCTATCCAGGGGTGATATTCCACAGGTTCGAACCAGTTCTGGAGAACCGGTAGCAGAAATTTTGAGTAGTTCGGAGAACCGGCAAATCCCACCTCTGACTGGAGATTTTACAGTCTCCTTCCTCTGCCACGCCCACAGAACCAGTAGTTAAAAAAAATTGAATCCCGTTGCCGGCTTCTTTATGGTGGCCATAAAGACCACCGCTGCACCGTCTTGAGAGAAGGGGTTATTGCCGGCTGGGGGGTTGCGACGCCCCTCACCCCGTCTGGATCCCCCTTTCTTCAGCTGCCCCAACAGGGCAGCCTTAGCCTCAAATCCGTCAGGATCGGAGGCACCAAGGCGGCTTAGCTCAGCAGGGATCGCAGAGAAGGCGAATCCCTGCTGTCACCGAAGCCAACAAACCGGATTTTACAGTCTCCTTCCCCTGCCACGCCCACAGAAACAGTAGTTAAAAAAAATTGAATCCCATCACTGGCTCTATCCTTAGACCTATAGAATTCTCTTTTGTGCCTGGTTCCCTCACTCACCTTCATGGGCATCCCAGACCAGCAATAAACGACAAACATGGCACAGGCTTGCCACCAATGATAAATGGTGAAGATGAAGTCCTGTCGTTCTTTGTCTTCGTAGAGCATCCCCAGAAGTGCTACAGAAAAGGAGCGGTGAATCATCAGAATCTTGAGACTCTTTTCTTCTTTTCTCTCTCTCTTTTTTACTCCCATCAATAACCCAACACTAGCTGGTTGGAAAGTTACAGAGGATGGGGGGGGCGGGGGGAACCTGGCCAACAAGAAAGCACCCCAATGTGCAAACAATCTATCCTTCTCTGTTAGTGAAGAGTGAAGGTGTTGGGAGAGAAACAGTTCAAAAACTTAGTATTATGCTTTTAAAGCATAATATTCAACTAATCACCATGTGGTACATCATACGAGGAAATTGCTTTTATTATTCAGCTAGGCTTGATGTACTTCATGCGGCACAGAGATCCCAGCAAGTACCATGGTCAGGCATTTGTTTGGAGCAGAACAGGAACAAAGATCTGTTTGTTCTAGGAGAGGAACCTGTGACCACAAAGCAATATTATTTACTTACTGCTGAGCCCTGTCTTGTTGAGGGAACTGCCAAGGCCCCAGAAAGCAGCAACCAGGTAGATTATGGGTGCTTCAGCTAAATTTTTGGCTTTAGGTTCCCAGCAAAAGAGGGCAATCAAGATGATGGTGTGAATAGAAGCTCCAGTAAGGAGGGGAACTTGACGTGGCAGCCTCAGCATAGTTAGTACCAGAGTAGAGCCTACAGCAGATGAGATTCCATAAGCAGTGAGAATATAAGCCATGTGTTCCAGGCCGATAGAACAGACACCATAGTTCTGTAACAGAAAAGGAAAGAAAGCATCAGCTTACAGACCTCACTGTGCGCTCAGTCCCTCCTATCTGAGAAGCTTACACATACCAAAGTAAAGCCAGTGCAAAGGAAGAGCACTTCAAAGCCACTGTAGATGAAGAAGAGGAGGAGGCAGCGCAGACGATAATCTCGCATGTGCTTAAAAGGCAGCTGGAAGATGTTGCCCCATCCAATGTTACGCAGGTCAATCTCCTCTGTGGGGCGATAAGCAGAGCCACAAAGAAATAACACCTGTGGAAACAAAAGGCCACTGTGGGAATGACAAGGACAGGGAAGAAGTAGGTCTCTTGACTTTCTCCCACTTTCCCCATATCAATGAAAGCAAATGATTTGGATCAGGGAAATACATTTTAGATCATATTGCTCTTATTGGATAAATTTGTCTAAATAGTAGAGATTACAGAATGAACAGACCCAAAAGGGGGCTAGTGTTTTCAATGGTAGAACTATCCTCAGGTTTAATGCTACCCTTTTGTAAGCAAAATAGAGAAATAGATTATTTCTGCTCATCTTTACAATTGTAATACACATAGTCCTTGACTTGCAACCACAACTGAGCCCAACATTTCTGTTGCTGAGTGAGACATTTGTCAAGTGAGTTTTGCCTTTTCTTGCCATTGTTGTTAAGTGAATCACTGCAGTTGGTAAGTTAGTAATACGGTTGTTAAGTGAATCTGGCTTCTGCATTGCTTGTCAGAAAGTTCCAAAAGGTAATCACATGACCTTGGGGTACAGCAACGGTCATAAATATGAACCAGTTGCCAAACATTTTAATTTTGATTACATGATCATGGGGGATGCTGCAAAGGTTATAAATATGAAAAACGGTTATGTCCGCTTTTGTCAAGGTGCAGCAGCATAGCCATTAGTTAGGTGTCTATGTTTACATATATCCTCCTGCAGATGTGTAATGCCTTGGGGATCAGAATGTCTTGCTAACCCATGCAAAACAGAAACATGTTGATCAACCAACACTTTTGATCAGTGTTGGTGATCAGTGTTCCCATCACTTCCAGATGGGAATGAAGCTGTCTTATAGAAGACATTGCTTTTGCCAGCAATTCCACTATCTAAAAATAGAAAGTTAGCCAACCAATATTATTGATTTTTCACGCTGTACGCCACCTGGAGTCACCATGGGCAAGTTGGGTGGCCATATAAATTATTAAATAAATAAACAAATCTTTGCAGCACAGACCATAAGCATGGAAAGGAAGGCTACTGCCATCAGCACACTCTCCACTATGATGAGCTCACTGCTGCGAGGCAATTTCTGGAGAACTGTGGTATTGAATCCAACGAGGATCCCATGGCTTGCAGTCCCTAGAAAAGGAAGAGATCTTGGGTTAAGTGGAGGCCCCAGCCGGACAAGCACCGGAGAAGAGAATGAGATAGAGCTACAAGTAATTAAGACTTCCCAAAGGAAAAGCCAATTCTGTATCAGCCTGGCCAAATTATAGCAGCCCTCTTAGCTACTCACCACAAGTCTTGACTTCAGAAAGTGTGTGGTTTAGCTCAAAGAGGTAGTTCTTCAAGAAGAAAAACATAGGAAACTGGGCACAGACAAAACTCAACTAGAAAACAGGAATGGAAGAAACTGTCAACTTCATTAGTGGTGGGAGAAAAGGAAATTAAAAGCCACACAAAGGACCTTTCTGAAGTGTTGAGCTTAGCAATAGAGCTATCATTTCCCAGCTGACAAGGGAGGACAGCATAGGGTGCTATCTACCATCTCTTCCTCCCCCAAACCCACTAGCTT
Source organism: Pseudonaja textilis (assembly GCF_049901715.1). Classification (NCBI taxonomy): domain Eukaryota; kingdom Metazoa; phylum Chordata; class Lepidosauria; order Squamata; family Elapidae; genus Pseudonaja; species Pseudonaja textilis. The sequence goes on from NC_141990.1 coordinate 223,428,294, forward strand.
GTGTTGGCAGAGTACTCACAAAGAAGAAGCCATAGAAGACAGCCTCAAAGATAATGATGTAGGAATTGTAGGCACCACGTGGTGCTCGTTTCTGTTCCTGGACATGTTCCAGCTTGTAGTTCACATATTCATAGTATTTCTGTGCCATCCTGTTGGAATAGAGGTGCAGAAAAAGAGAGTATGGGTCAGCCTGGCAGGACAAAGCATAGCTTCCCATTATTCCCAGGAGACTGCTGTAAAGCCTAAGCTAAACTATGTACCGCTTCTTCACATGGGAGCAGCCCTGAATTGCTTACACATAACAGAAACATCCAAAGAGTTGGTAATTCATTCCCCCCTCCCCACTTACCATCTATAGAATGTGAAACAGCCTGAATATATAGTTCAGTCTGGGAAAAGTACCACCAAGGAGACCAATCAAGCTGGCAGAAAGTTGAATAAATATGATAAAGCCAGCCTTGTAGCACAGCATTTGTTTCTCCTTCCCAGCCTAATTTTGGCAATCTGGCTCACCTGAGGATGTAGTTGCCCAGAGATGCCCAAAGAGGTACAATGGCAGCCCCAATTGCCACCGCAGATGGTACCAAAGTATAGTAGCGCTCCCAGTAGTTAGTGGAGACAAAGAGTGCGTAGATGCCCACTGCCAAGAACAGCATCCACTTAGTGCCAAAAAATCTGGAAAGATAAAAGAAAAGGGCCTGGATTCTGGATGTTGTGAATGTCTGGCTTTAGAGCAGGGGTATCAAACTTCATTGGGGTTGTGTTTGACCTTGAGGGGGCCAGGGGGGGCATGGCTGGAGTGGGCATGGCCAACTCGATGTTGAGGGCACCGGTGGTGGCCCAAGTACTCTGCCAGCAAAAACAGGCTCCCGAGCTCCATTTTCGGCTGTGACACCCTCCTGCAACCCTCTGCTAGCAAAAATGGAGCTTGGGAGGGCAGCATGCGGCCCTTGCCAACTTCATTTTCTCTGGCAGAGGCATCACAGACCAGTCCTTCACTGTTTCCAGGGTGGCCCCATGGGCCAGATCTAAGCACCCCGTGGGCTGGAATGCCTCGTGGGCCTTGAGTTTGACACCCCTGCTTTAGAGCTTTTAAAGCTTCAAAACCGCAATTCAAAAAATACATGACAAAGAAAGAAAATTGATCAAAGACAGAACTTTACCTGATAAATATTGGAGTATAGAGAAATGCGGCAAGGGGTGTAAGGCTGATGCCCAACAGCATTTTGCTATCAATATTCTGTAGCCCAAGGTTGCTATATTTCACCTCCCGGTAGGTCTCATCATAATGCAAGATGAGCTGCATCTGAAGCAGACCTGTGGAAGACAACATGGAAACTCTAGGACTGATCCTTTTTGCCCTTGGTCTGTCATTCAGTTGCTATAGAAAGCTTCCATCTTCAGCACTGAGTTCCTCCATTTCAGTAAATCACGGATTATGGTTTACAAATCACAAAGACTGGGTTTTCACAGCACACCAATCCCAAATGAAGCAAGCCAAGTTATGGTTCTGGATGATGTGAGAACTGAACTATAGTGATGCTCAGAAAAATAAAAATAAAAACCAGAAGGAGAGAATGGCAGTAACTCCTGCAATACTTACCTAGAAAAACCCCATAAGTCAGCATTCCTGCTATGCTGGCTGCCAAAAGGTTCTTGACAACTCCAAGACGCTTACGGCGGAAATACTTTCGCTCTTCTTCTTCTTCATTGTATTCTGCATGAGCCCCCACAAAATCCTCCAGCTGAAGACAGAAGCATCATAAGGAGTTGGGAAAAAATGCTCGGTGAAGTGATTAAGATACACACAGACATATTCCACAAATGAGTGGAGGTGACCTGCAATCAAAGCTAGGATTACAGCCAAGAAGATCAGTAACACTCTAAGAGTTCTATTCTCCAATATAAGGCTGTTTTGGGGAAGACATGCAATGAATCCAAGTAGTTTGAATGTTGAGGAGCTTATACACAAGCACATGCGTACATATGTATGTATGTATAGGTAAAACTTTTAGTATGATTACAATACATGCAGATGGCTTCTCCAGAAACAGATGCCAAAGAAAGGCTATATCCAATCATTATTTTGTTTCATTGAATGTTCACTGCCTCATTCAATTTTTTTAAAAAAATGTTGTTTATCATTTCTATTAAATAGACTACATATGGCATTGCTGCAGAGAAAACTTTGCGTTTTAAGAGAATTAAAAGTCCTTAGGTGGCATTTCACCAGCAGATCTAATATATGTACATTTGTTTCCCTAATGGTTGCAAATAACTCCATTGTTTTTTTAAAAAAGGTTTTTTATTGTTTAGGTAACATGCTAATAGGTCTATGGATGATGGTAGCTTTATCTCACTTTGTTGCTTTTAAAGTGATGCATTCTGGTATTTAAACATTGTATGCAAGAAATGATCATTCTGTAAAAATGGTGAAAATGGAAAAAAATGCACGGATTGTATCCACTCATGTTCAGAGCAAATTTGGAAGGTGCATGAAAGTGTTACTTACAACAAAGGATGAAATATCCCCCTAGTACTTATAAAGGGATAAACATGTCAAGGTAGCAAAGACTTGTTTCCAACATCTTGACAAAATACTGCAGCTTATGCATTAGGTAAATGCCACAGAATATTCCACCTCTAAAACAAATACCCCCCTGAAAAAGGCATTGAAAAAGGCTGCAACTTGTAAGAAACAATTTCATATTTATGTGGTGAAAAGCTGGTTTAAAGCCATACTGCTAGTTCTGAAAGAATAAGAATGAAGAAGGTAATATAACCTGTTACAGTCCTTCTCCCCACAAAAAGCTACATTCTTTAAACTCTGTAAACATTTTACACAAACGGAATACAGAGACAAGCACATCCTATGCAAGACAATTTCCTCAGAATAACCTTCTCCAGTCTGGCAACTGATGGAAGTTGAAAACTCACATCTCTAAGAAGCACCATGTTGGGGATGGCTACCTTAGATTTATCAAAAAACTAAGATACCTTTAAGCCAAAGTAGTCACAGAGTGATTTCACAGATAGATCCATATTGTGAGTGGATTTTCCTCCTGACAATGTACAAGTGATTTTCTGTTGTCATATTCTGGGATAATTTTATGACTTCTTACCCAGACTAACCTACAACTAGAAATCATCTCGCTTAGCTTCTGAAGCCAGAGTTGCAGCTGGTGAGGTGGGCAGCGATGTGATCACATTAAGAGCAACTGCGTTCTTTTTGCTGATGATGTAAAGCTATTCAACACCACAGACAATACTGCTACCCTTCAAAAAGACCTCAACTATGTGTCAGCATGGTCAAACAAATGGCAACTTCAAATCTCAACAAATAAATGCTCTGTCTTACATATTGGCAAAACATAATTCAGAAAATAAAATACAAGATGAATAGTCAAGACCTTGTTGATGATCCAAACTCTGTCAAGGATCTTGGAGTACTCATTTCTAATGATCTAAGTGCTAGAGCCCACTGTAACTACATAGCCAAAAAGGCGTTAAGAGTTGTTAACCTAATCCTACATAGCTTTTTCTCTGGTAATATCACACTACTAACTAGAGCATACAAAACATTTGCTAGACCAATACTTGAATACAGCTCATCAGTTGGAACCCGCATTACATATCTGATATTAATACAGTTGAGAAAGTCCAAAAATATTTCACAAGAAGACTTCTCCACTCCTCTACTTTGCAGAATACCTTATGCCACCAGACTTGAAATTCTAGACCTAGAAAACCTAGAACTACACCGTCTTCGGTCTGATCTTAGTACATAAAATTATATATTGCAATGTCCTACCTGTCAATGAATACTTCAGCTTCAAGCATAACAACATAAGAGCAAACAACAGATACAAACTCAAGGTAAACCGCACCAAACTTGATTGCAGGAAATACGACTTCAGCAACAGACTGGTCAATGTCTGGAATACTCTACCTGACTCTGTGGTTTCTTCCCCAAACCCCAAAAACTTTACCTTAGACTGTCTACTATTGACCTCACCCCTTTCCTAAGAGGTCTCTGTAAGGGGCGTGCATAAGTGCACCAACATGCCTACCGTCCCTGTCCTATTGTTTCTTTTATATTTTTCTTATGTATATCCATTTCATGTATTCATAACTACCTTATACTTATACCTGTTATCTTATAATCGCTGACTTAAACAAACAAAAAACAAACAAATAAATAAATGTAAAGAGCGAGGCAAACTCATCCAGCTCCTGGATGTTATTGAGCAAGAAAGGTATTTCTTACCTGTACATCTGCCCCATTCCGGACAGGTCCATTCATCACGTCATCAATTTCACGTCCTTCAGGAGGTCCCCCGCCCTCCCGCGGCTCTTCGTACATGTTGCCGCCTGTAGGAAACGTTCAGAGGAAACGAAAGTCCCAACAGCTCCACACCCTTGCATCGGACTGCAAGGCTTCCCCTCGGATCCCGAGAGCGCGGGGTTTCTCCTTTCCCCAAAGCACCCTCCCTGCTGCACTTCCTCCTTGCTCCCAAACCTTCTGCGTTTCCACAGAGCAGCGGACAGCAAGGGAAGGAAAAGTGCCATTCAGATCGGGGCTAAAAACGCGAGATATCTTCAAGGTTGCTCTGAGCTGGGGGGCACGGCAGGATCGCGCGCACTATATACACTTTCTGTACTTTTTAAGGACCAAACCAAGAGCAAAAGCCCCGAAAGAGACGCGATGGCTGGGGAGATCCTAGAGTTGCCCTCAATCCCCTACCCTACTCTCCGTCCCAAAAGGAGCTGGGCGGGGGAGGATTTACCTTCCTCCATGGCCGCTCCTGCTTTGTAGCCAGCTGTCCTGCAAGCGCGACGGTCCTCGCAGACTGAAGCAAGGCTATAAAGTTGTCGGTTTTTTAACAGGATCCTCCAGCATCAGAAACACAGAAGGTTCACTTCGCTTTTCCGCCTCGGGTGGGCTGGGCTGGGAGCTACGCGCATAGAAACGCTCTCTTAAAGAGATAGGACAGCCTGGCGCTCAAGGGTTGCGCGCTCTATTTCTCTGGGGTGCGAGAGAATCCGAGCGACTGTGTTTGCTGGTGGACTAGATCGGGGTCGCCAATCTTTTGGACCTCAGGGACCACTAATTTCATAATTTTAAATCCCAGGGACCGCTAACCGGTTCTGTGGGCGTGGCCTAATTTGTGGGCGTGGCTTGGTGGCCATGTGACTGTCTGGGCAAGGCTGTATATAAACATTATAAATATTTATATAAATATTGGATTTTTTTATTTAAAAAGAGCAACCTTTACCCAAAATCAGGTAAAGCAGGCAGGCAGACAGATTGAGTTGCTCACAGAATCACAGATTCATTCAGAGATCCATCTATCTGCCATCGGCTAGCTCAGTCTGTCACATAAAATTTGCTTGCAAGCAAACTCATAACATTTGCTAGCAAGCAAACTCACATAATTAACTCACAACACACCATGTATGTAAATATTGAATTTTTTTACTAAAAAAAGAGCAACTTTAACCCAAAATCATGCAAAGCAGGCAGGCAGATTGAGTTGTTCACAGAATCATTCAGTACTCAGTCTCTCAAATTTGCTTGCCATGAGACTGCACTGAATAATAGAACCTTCAGTCCTAAGGGAGGTTTAGCTGTGCTTAAAAGCAGAGCTGAAGATCTAAAGACTAGCTAGAAAGCAAGAAATCCAACCATTTCCTGCTTCCTAGCTAATCTAAATCTCCCAGCACGGCAGAACAGATGATGGTTGGAAAGAGGAAAAATAGCAATTTAGCAGGCAAGTTTGTCCGGTAAGAATAAGTGGGTGGGAAGTGTTTCCATGGGCCATGTGGGCAGGGCAGCCTAGTGTTTCTGCGCAGCCTGGATTAATTGCTTTGAGGGGGTGCCCTGAGGATGAGATTTCTCTGCGGCCCACCACAATTTTCTCATGGCCCACTGGTTGTCAACTACTTGACTGATCTAGTCCAGGCGTCCCCAATCTTGGCCACTTTAAGCCTGGTAGACTTCAACTCTCAGAATTCTGGGAGTTGAAGTCCGCCAGGCTTAAAGTAGCCAAGGTTGGAGACCCCTGGACTAGATCACAGTTGGTTGAACTGTAAGAGCATGTTAAACTATAAATCATGGTTTACAAACAGCAATAACTGGGCTCGCACAGCAGGCATAATCCAAACTATACCATATTTTGATTTAGAATTACGGTAATCCCAGCTGAAGTCTGTTTAAATATGTGCCTTCAAGGCAGTATGGATTCCTGATGGTGCCTGCAATAATGCCTATGGTTTTCTTGGCAACGTTTTCATATGTGGTTTGTTTGCCCTTACCTCCTTCTAGGGCTGAGAGAAAGTGACTAGATCAGGGTCACTCAGCTCCATTCAGGCCCAAGGAGGGACTAGAACTTAAAGTCTGTTTCTAAACTGTTTGATTTGTTGAGTAACAGGACTTTTAGTTCAAGAAATTCTCCATTGTAGTATGGTAGTTAGAAGGTGAGACAGAGAGGAGGGCAACAAATGTAGTTCATAGCTCTATAAGAGAATATTAATATGGGGATTTCTGCAAATATGAAATGGCTGTGTAGAGTCCCATCAGTCCATTGGTGGTCAGTAATTGGAACTATTTGGAAATGTTCCGTCCATACAAAAAGCATATCTATTGACTATTGCAGAATCTGCTCTGAATCTGTTTGGTCTCAAACCATGTAACCACTCTCTTTTTCCTCAAAGGTTGTTCTGCATCTTAAAAATAGATAACATTAAATAACTGAGTTGGAAGGGACCTTGGAGGTCTTCCAGTCCAATCACCTGCTCCAGCAGGACACCCTTTACCATTTTGGACAAATATCCCATTTTGGATTATAGGAAGTTAGCACCCATCCCTCTCCTAGAAAAATGAGATATCCTAGGAAATATTAAAAAGGCAAAATATTTCCCCTAAAAAGAGAAATAGAAACTCAGAAGCAGAAGCTCACCCTCACCTTTATTAATGGGCGCACCATTAAAGCCTGGGCCAGAATATTCTACATAGCAAAGGCCTCTACCCATGTCACCACCTGGCCTGGGAAGATTGCATCAGCCAGCACTCAGGTGAAGCCATGTGGTCCAGACAAAGCCTACAAAGTTAGCTAAGACCCCGCCCCTGGGAGTCTGACAGCCAATGGGATACATTTCTTACACAGGAACAGGAAACACTAAAGTGGGGCCCAATAGAGGGTATAAAGCAATTGCACTCTCAGCATCTTGCCCCTTTTTCCTTCTTTTCCTTCACCCGACATATTGAAGCATGTGATCCAGTGGTGGGATTCAATTTTTTTTTCTACCGGTTCTGTGGGCGTGGCTTGGTGGGAATGGCAGGGGAAGGATATTGTAAAAACTCATCAGAGGTGGTATTTGCCAGTTCTCTGAACTACTCAAAATGTCCACTGCTGGTTCCCCAGAACTGGTCAGAACCTGCTGAATATTACTACTGAGGTGATCGTCCTTTTCACTTTGGAGCTCCAAGCCATGTGGTCCTGCTATCCACCATTAAACCATCTTTCCAAACAGCCTCCATGTTTCCAGTGACTTTTTCCCCACTTGGAACTGAACCCAGAAGGGTATTTCTTCCAACAGGACAATCTCTTCTTGAAAACCACCTGTGATGGAGCACCCACAATGTTTGGAGGCAAGCTGTTCCAGTAATTAATTGTTCTAACTGTCAGGAAATTTATTCTCAGTTCTAGGTTGGCACTCTCTTTAATAATCTTAAAACCGTTACTTCTTGTTCTGCCCTCAGGTATTTTGGAGAATAAATCAACCCCTCTTCTCTGTAACTGCCCCTCAAATATTGGAACACTGCTATTATGTCATCCATACTCCGTCTCTTAGTTAGACCAGACATACCTGATTCTTACAACCATTCATCATATAGATTTGCTTATGCCTAGCTTTTCCTATATGTTTAGAATTCAGCCTGCAATCCATCCATTGTAGCAATTTGCTGCTGAAGTCATAGCTATTGCAAAAAATACCTATGGCGTATGACTGGTTGTATGTAATTGGTTGCATCCTCTTACTGATGTGGCTGGACAGGAAAAAATATGAGTATTGATGGATTTGTGGTGATCTCTACATGCTCTGTATGTTTTAAGGTCAGCAGAAATGAAGATACCAGATCAAGTTTTCAAGTTTTCTGTAAGGAATGAGGTGCAGTTTTCAAATTTTCTGTAAGGAATGAGGTCCAGTTTTCAAGTTTTCTGTAAGAAATGAGGTCAAGTTTTCTGTAAGGAATGAGGTGCGTGTGTGTTGGTAATGCTGGAAGAGTGAATACCAAAGACTAATCTCTATGATATACAACTTGTACCAACAATTCCTAAGTGAAAACAGTTCGATTATATTCCCAAATATTATATACTTTAAAGATATATTGTTTCTCCTATAGAAGATTTGACATAATAAAACCTATACACTTCCATGGGCATCCCACAGATATGTGAAGAAACTTGGTCATGCCAATGACACCTTGGCATTTTGGGAATTTAGCATGTTTCAGCATCAAGGCCACCTGTATGAGGGATTAAGTAAATACAGATTGATGGTATGCATTTCATACTTTCCAAGTTTCATTTCTGCAGCTTGGCATCCCTACTAACTTCTGCTTTTAAACACAGTCATCTTGAAACTTTTGTTTTCAGTTCTATATACTGAATAGAAATTTAGAAAATGTGTGCCAAATAGAATAATTAAAAGAGAGATAGAAATAGCAACAAGGAAACCAAAATTATAATTCTCTCTAAATTGGATACCAGATATGAAAGTGTACTACGGATATAATTTGCAATCTGTAAACATATTTTTGATCGATAAAGACAATCAGATCCGTTTGGATTCAGTGTTGGGACAGTTTTCCTTTCAGATGCTTATTTTAGATGCTTTTCAGATGGTAGTTTTTGAGGCTGTGCATGAATTTTCTGGTGAATTCCACTCCTTGATTCAGGTAGTCCTGGACTTTCAACCAGTTGCTTAGCAACCATTCCAAATTACAAAAGACTCTCAAAAGAGGTATTTACAGGTATTTACGATCAAGATTCAAAGTTCCAGTGGCTGGGCTTAACCTTCAGTCACTTGATTGCCTTTGGGATGCTCATCAATTAGCTCACATTTAGAACCATTTGCAACATTCTGCGATCATGTAACCACAATTTTACAATCTTTTTCATGAAAAACTGCATTTATTTCAGGATTCTGACAAAAACTGCCCATTGTGGATAAAAAGTTTGCTGAACAACCAACAACCATTCCTCCTCTTGAATCTCTTGCAGTTGTTAGCATGAACTATATAGCATTAACTTGAATTATGTTATACCTTAGGGATGCTATTTTGAATCACTTCTGGTCTATTCTTTCAAATCATGTCCAAAAGCTGTTTTTTTGCAGGCGGGGACAACTAATATTTAATACTTGTTGGCTTATAGTTATCATCACATTCTGTTGCCTGTCCCGTTTAATATTTACACCTGGGAGGCAATGACCAGCACTTTGGAATGAAGTACCAAAGACATGCCAGCTATTGCTCTTTGTGACCATTTCCTACGTTCAGTAATGGGCTGGTTGAGAATGAACAAGCTGAACTTAAATCTAGACAAGACAGAGATCTATTGATTATTAGGAAAACAGGCTTGGTGGCTCAGTTTTTTCCCTATATGTTCATCCTTTTTGGAAGAGAGGTTAATAATTTGGATCTTATTTGTCTCTGAGTATCTTGGTAACACTAGTGGCAAAAAAAAATGTTTGGACAACTACAGTAATCTATTACATCAGTTAAGAGTCTTCCTGAACTAGTCAGAAGTTACCCACATCCTGGTTATGCTTTGAGTGACTATTCTAAAGACAGAAAGCAGGGACTCAAACTGAAGCAGTAGCTTCAGCGTAGAATTTCCAAGAGAATTTTGATTAGTGATATCCCAAGAAGGAAGTTTTTCCATGAATGATTCCTCCCTTTATTGGGTGATATATTGTGATTGGAAGCAGTGTCCAGCAGTAAAATGGCTCGAAAGTACAAACTAGCATAACAGGGTGTGGCACACAGAAATGTAAGGATCATTCATTTTCTGCTTTATTTTTTAAGAAAGGGAAGAGGGTGGTTATTTTGGTATAAAACAGAGGTTTGTGGGATGAAGCAACTTGTTCCTGGTTCAGAAACTGAACACCGATTAGCTTGACATAATTAATTATTAGCCACAAAGACTAAGTGGTGATTGGCTGCTGATTCTCTGTGAATTCCATAGACTCACAAATATGAAAATCTATCTGTTCTGATAGTAGCGTGATAACTAAATCAATATGGAAATAGTGAAAACAGTCCAGTCAGTCTCAGCTTGTATTTTGATGTGCGATCAGAAAGGCTGGCTGACCAAAGGCAGTTTGACAGGAAGTCCTCACAGATTACACAATTCAGTTGAACATCAGGAAGAGTCTGATAGAACCACTTTTGACACATTTTATTACACATTTTATTAAAAGGCATAAGTGTTCATGAGTTGCAACATCATTTCTCTGAAGTAGGATTTCAACTGGGATGTTGGTGGGGGGGAGACAGGTTGGTTATGCAGATGCAGGTTACATGTAAATACATTATCAATTAACAACGGTAGTGTGTTAAAATCCATTGTGTTTGTGAGGTAATCTGAAATCATTTGAAGTCCAAACTCTCAAATTTTGGAATATGGTTATTCATTTTACAGAGAGAGGAAGGGAGGGAAGAGGAGGGGGGAGAGAGCGAGAGAGCAATCACTCATTCAGTATTATCCTTAAAGTCTTATTTTTCAAAATAGTCACTTTTTGATCATTTCCTGACCAGACCTGCAATAGAGTGTTCTGGGAGTTGAAATGATTTGATATTTTTTTGCCTTTCTTTTAAGTCCCGATGTCAAACTTGTATTCATCAATTCTTTTATGCAGTTTCCCTCTTTGTCCTATGTAGAATCCATTTGGGGCATTGCTAGCAGATGATGGCAAATATCACATTAGAAGAGCATATTGAAGTGCCTATAATAGTGTGCATATGGGACACCGTGATAGTACTGTTAGGGAGAGCTATTTAAACATCAGGGTCTGAGCCTCAGTCAGGCCATTCCGTGCAGCTGATGAACTACGTGGCAGCTCATGAAAGATTATGCCCTTTAATAAAATTACCCACTTCTGTGTTTTTACTACTTCAAATTAATATGGCTCTCCTCCCACAATCCAGGAGAGTAGCCATATGAAATGCCACCACTAGAGGGGATAGGTAACCTGCAGAATACTATGCAAATTCTTTTAAAGAAAATAATAATAATTTGGCAATAATTTACTAAGATGCCGCCTGACTTTCAAAAACTCTGGGTGGCACACAACAATTAAAGAAATTATGATCAAGGAATCTCTCCTCCACCATTTAATCATGTCCAGTTCTCAGAGACTGCCTGAACAAGTCCCTGCATTTCTTGGCAAGGTTTTTAAAAAATTGTTTGCCATTGCCTCCTTCCTATGGCTAAAAGAAAGTGACTACCCCAAAACTTACCTTTCAATATTTATATTTCCTGTACTTTGAACTGAATTTCACTTGTGATTGCCCCAAAATTTATCTGGATCTCTTCAAACCTGGATCGGTTAAAAAAAAAAGTACTTTCCTCAACCTGTCTTCTATTATGTATCCTATATTTTTCACCATTTCTTTTATCCAATTTTAGTCCACCAAAACATCCATTAAGGGAAAAGGGCAGCATAAATTGGCTGATTCATTATTCTAGTATGGCTCTACTGCCAAGCAGCTGGGATTTCCTTGAATTTAACTGCTTGACACATTTCAGATTTTTATTTTGAACCCCAGAAAAATAACCAGGCTTACATAAATAACAGCTATAAGGTAACATTTTTCCCTACAGAATCTAGGTTACTGTTTTTGCCAAAATGTTCCTAAATAATCAGCCAGCAGGCAATATACTGTACATCAGAAGGAGGGCCGACACTGCATTAAGGCTTACACTTCATAAACAAAGTTTGCATAAGCCTTGCTTAGAATATTGGGTTGTTAAGAATTCTTTAGCACAAATAGTTCATTTTCCTTTTTCCACAACACTATGTAGTTTCCTGTGATGAAGTAGCGTCTCAAGATCCTTTGTTGTTCATGACCACCCTTGAAACAGAGGGCTAAGCAATATTACCAAACTTTAGCAATTAAGATATTAGGAGAAACCAAAATTAGATAGATAGATAGATAGATAGATAGATAGATAGATAGATAGATAGATAGATAGATAGATAGAGAAATAGAAATAGATATTTACAATAGAGTCAACATTTAATTAAACAGGTCATTTTTTATTCTGGTCATCTATTAGATTGTCCCAATTATAAATTCCTCTGGAAAACGTGTCCTTGGGTAACATTAGTCCTGTAAATATCAATGAAACTTTTCAGTTTCTTAATATACAGAAAGAAGAGACTATGTGACTATGGCACTAACACTAGAGGAGATTATTTAAACAAAACAATGCAGAGGCTTCACAAAATAGCTTCAAACGTTATTTTGCTTGATGGGCTATTAAAGCAAAGCATTGTTTCAAAGTTTGGTACAATCCTTGAATTTATTCCATTTCCAGATATTCATTGAAGAGTGTATTCAATAAAAAAGGCCATATAATCAAAAGGAGAGAGAGAAAGTGCTATAAATACATTCTACTAACCAAATGAAAAATTAGTAGTAGGAAAAAAATTAGACAAGACTATCCTTGTCTAATTGGCAACTTAAATTTGAGTTAAATTAAAAGTTAAACTGTAGTGGTGAAGTTTTTATTTTAACTTAATTATATACACACACAAACATGATATAAATCTCTATCAACTTCTATTCTTGCCTTTATGCATATATGTGTGTGTGTGTGTGTGTGTTTTCTTAAGTTTTCGCGGGTATTTATATGTATGGTATTCAGCTTTGCTCAGGTATTTTCCCACGTAATTATAGTTGTGCTTTTCAAGTTGTAGCAACGTTTTGGCAGAATCTCATCTGCCATCAACAGGCTTCTGTATAGTGAACAGACGAACACAATACAGAAGCCTGATGATGGCAGATGAGATTCTGTCGAAACATTGCTACAACTTTAAAAGCACAACTATAATGACGTGGGAAAATATCCGAACAAAGCTGAATACCATACATACAAATATATATATATATACACACACACACACACACACACACACACACACACACACAAACACTACTGCCAAGCATTCAAAATGACAAGCGCACAATTCAATTCATAATTCACAAGCACACAATTCAATTCAATTCATATTGTAGAAAATATGATTATGACTAACCAAAAAATTATGATGCTATTCAATAACACTTGAAACCTTTTAATCTAACCCATTTCTTCCTTTACATTATGCCATATAATTGGTTTCAAAAATGACATTGTAGAACACGGCATAATGTTTTTTTAAAAGACTAAATTGCAACCTTCCAAGCATTTCAAGATAGTCTCTAGAACAGTGTTTTTCAGCCTTCACTTTAAGATGTGTAGACTTCAATTCCCAGAATTCCCCAGCCAGCATTCTGGGAGTTGAAATCCACACATCTTAAAATTGTCAAGGTTGAGAAACACTGCTCTAGAACAGGGTTGTCAAACTCCAGCCCATGGGCTGGATGCATCAACACACTGCCCACGCCTGTTTTAGCGAAGGGGGGAAAAGTCCTGATATGTCACGTGACACTGCTGTGACAATGTGAGTTTGACACACCTGCTCTAGAGGGACATTTTATCCCCCAACTGCAGAAGGATTAAAGACTATTTAAAAAAAGAAAGACCAGAAAAGAAAATACTTCTAGAATCTAAGTAAAAATGAATAGCAGTACAAAGGAGTACTTGAATATCATCTATTCTAGAAATATTCAAATTCTCTAAATCAGACCCAAAGATTTTTGACCACCTTCCCCATTAATTTCAGTGTCAGAGCTGTTGTAGTTAATGGAAATACTTTTCCTCCCTCTTCATTTAGCAAGAGGACTCGGGACTGGCTTGGGCAAGGTTTCCTCCAGTTGCAAAGCTCATTTTTTGAACACACACAAACCTCAGAGGCCAGTTTTGTTTATAAATGCCTTCATTGCATGTCTGAAGCAAAGAAGACGCAACCCTTTCCATATTCTTGAAGTCTCAAAGCGACTGATGTGGTGAGACAGTGTGTTCGAACAAGTCTTGACAATTCAGCAATGGGGAACCAGGATGCAGCTACTGTTTCCTGTGATCCAGAGGCAAACTCTGCCTCCAGCCAGTTGAAAGTTGCTTCATAGCAAGTGGGGGAAGAGAGAATGGGTAAATGGGCGAAGTGATTGGTGTTGGAAAGGGGAAGCTTAAACATCATGTGAGGGTTCCGTTCAATCTTATATGAGCCATGGTAGCTCAATGTTTAGAATACAGTACTGCAGGCTACTTCTGCTGGTTGCTGGCTGCTGGCTGCCTGCAATTGGCAGCTCAAGTCTCACCAGGCTCAAGGTTGACTCGTTGGGGGCAATATGCTGACTCTGTAAACTGCTTAGAGAGGGCTGTGAAGCACTGTAAAGCGATATATAAGTCTAAGTGCTCTTGCTCTTGCTATAACAGATGTCCCATTTGACACATAAAATACACAAGAGTAAAGTAAAATAATGTGGCTTTATTTTTATTTTTTTATTGCAACATGCAGGTTTGGTGGCCCTTTGCTACCAAGCACAGCCCATGCCTGCTGGATCATCATTTCAGAGATATTTCCTGATCAAATTCCTCAATGCCTTGAACTATGATAGAGCGTCTAATGTAGAAGTCTCCAAACTTCCACTCCCAGAAAGAAACCAGCTATGCTGGCTGGAGAATTCTGGGGGTGGAAGTCCACAAGTCTTAAAGTTGCCAAGTTTGGGGACCCCTAGTCTAATATACTGCCTTCACTGGAAAAGTACAGCCAGAGAAGTATGATCTACCTTGAAAGTAGCTCACGTTGAACTGTATAGCACAGGGAATGTTTTATGACATTTTGTACAGGTAGTCCTTGATTTATAACTGCTTAATGACTGTTCGAAGTGACAACGGCACTGAAAAAAGTGACTTCACACTTACAATCATTGCAGCTCACGTGATCAAAATCCAGAGGTTTGGCAATTGGCATATATTTAGGACAACAGCAGTATCGTAGGATTGTGTGATGATCGCCTTTTGACAAGCAAAGTCAGTTGGGGAAGCCAGATTCACTTAAATCAAGGACTAGTTTTATTATGCCATTAACTGCTTTATGTTACAAAGTCTGCAAATTTCAATTCCATAGGTGTCATAGGTCTTGGATTTTGGATGCCTTCTGTAATTTAGCCCATTTGAGGCACTTGGTTTAAAAAAATTTTTTTTTTGCTTTACTGTCCTGTTCTGCCCAGTTTAAGGTTACAGGAATTAGAGTTTTAGTGGGATATGGATTGTTTTTGAATTTGATTTTAATTGTTTTGAAGCATAGCACTTGATTCTATGCAGCCTGGAAGGCATCTGGGCATTGAACATTGAATTAAAACAACAATGCACTTCTTTAAGACAGAAAAGACATGACTTATATTTATTAGTGACTAGAAGCTTCTTATGGACCTTTTTGTGTAAATATGAAAAAAAATAAATTTGTATTGATGATTAGACAGGATAGATTACAGATTTATTAAGATTTATTTATTTATTTGTTTTTTATTCTGCTTTATTATTTTATAAATAAGTCAAGCTGGTGAAAATACCTAATGCTATCTTCCCTGCAACAAAAACCCAGTGAGGTGGTTTGGGCTGAGAAAGTGTACTTGCTCCAAAGCCACCCAGCTGGCTTTCATGCCTAAAGTGGAACTAGAACTCACAATCTCATGGTTTCTAAGCTAACATCTTAACCTCTGCACTAATCTGGCTTTTATAATATGATGAAGCTTAGAGAGAGGGAGAGAGGTCAAAACATAGGAACAGTTGTGAAATATTGGAAGCCACTTCTTTGTATTTTCTTTCTTTTCTATTTTTGTTCAACATTTTTGTTTTTTTAATTGCACTTTTAGTACACTTTTTTGTTTTTTCTTTGTTTTCTGCCTTTTTTCTTTCTTACTTTCTATTACTGTGTGTCAGCTTTTCCTTTTTTGTTGTCTGTATTTTTAAATAAAAATTATATATGCAACAAAAAAAAAAGTATTAAAATGATGATTCAGCATTTTCAGCTGCTTCCCAATGGAAAGATGTTTAATGTTTTCTTAGCACTGTTTCAAAACATTTTGTCACATCTGTTCAAACAGAGCAAATTAGGCAACACTGAATTTTACTAATGATAGAGTCTGTTTGGCCTGCTTTTGATTCATATTTATCTTTATCAAGTTCATTTGTTTTTATTAAAGCTGATTCCATTCATAAAGTGCATTGCTTCATTATAGTAAAAGTTGTCAAACTGTGGAGTCAGCAATAACTTACCAGTGGTGTTTAGCATAATTATTTCTCTCTGCTGGGACTAGGCTTTTGTCATAATTCATCTTCAAAGCACAGAAGACTAAATTTTAAAGCACAGCCAAAATACAATGTTCCAAACTCCAGATATTTCCTTCATGTTAAACTGCAGATAATCTGAGATTTCCCCCTTTTACCTACTAATGAAGGAGAAACTCAAGAATATAATTGCTGTCAGTTTTCGCACTGGACACATGGCCTGTATAAATACCATACAGAGCAAAATCAAAATCCAGCTACTACCTGAATTACGCCAGGAGGTTGATGATAAATACATGCTGTAAAAGGGTAAGTGAAATATACAAACTTACTTAGATTTTGTTGCTCACCTTTTCTGCACAATTGACTAGACAGAAAAAAAATCTCATTTTATTTTAGCAGCCTTCAGAATTATCTGTGAAAGAACCTCTTGTCATTTATTTTAAAGAAGAAATACAGTACAGCAGTGTCAAAAGATCACTGAGAAAGAGATGCAAAGTTGAGAGCATATTAATATTTTATGTGTGATAATTACATTGATTGTTACAGAAATTGTAGAACATAGTCTAGCTTAACTAATCCTGATTTATACTATTTGTTCATTTACTTATTATGTGTACATGTTTTATTTGTAATTTATCTATTTCTAAATGGCTTCTATTTTTTTTACATAGACTTTTTTTTTTACATGGGACTATTTTTTAGACTAGGATTCTATTGACACTTCAGTAGTTTTACTTTTGTGGGTTTTTTATTTATTTGCCCTTTGCAGAAAAACCAATATTATATTGGAATTTTTAAAATAATGAAAAAGTTTAAAAGTAAACCCTTTGTCTCTTGGCCTTAAGTGTTTTGAAACATAGTGAAGTCATGCCTTTACTAAAATGGTTAGGCTGGAGGAAGCTGGGGTTAATCTGTGGTCATTTTTTCCATAAAATGAGACTCTCTGGGTGTGTTGACACCAATTTTTTACATAAGCCTGTAGAAACCTGTGTTGGCAACTAACCCTTACCTGCCATGGCACATTTTGTAGGTAGTGCTTACTAGGCAGCTGCCAAGCAAAATTACATTTCCCCTATGTTTGTAATGGTTACATCTTCAGTGTTTTGACATGCTTCTCACTACTGTATAAAAAAAATGGTTCCGTTTTTTTCCCTTACAACATTTGGCAGTTCTGTTGCTCATTACAGATCTTTCATCTTTCAACACAGCAAAAAAAGGTGCTGTACATTTTGGATTACACTTGAAAAGATTCCAGTTTTCCCAGCGATGCAAAGCACACTAAGCAGAAAAGTTAGCGCATCATATACATGTCTTTTTAAAATCTATACAAGGATCCAATTAGTGGGCTTTATTGTTGAACTGGATAACCTCTAGTAGCCACCAATGAACCCAAATCTGGCTGGCTATTATCCACAGACCTCAATGAACCCCAAGTGTCATTCAGGCTGGATTTCATTAACTTGTTGTGATTTATGTATTATATCTTAGTTTTAGTTTGTTTTTGTTATTGTTGTAGAAGTGTTATTATATATTATTGCAGTGTTTTGATTACAATTCATCAACATAAATAGGAACAGGGCTATTAGAGCTATTCTAGACTATATGAATCCACGGGATGGCAGCAAAGAGGCAGAAAATAACTAAACACATTGTCATCCTTCATTGATCTTGAAGCCTAGGTAGGAGATCTCACATATCCTCCTAATGTATCTTATCTGTCTAAATAAATCCAGATATTTCCTTCATGTTAAACTGCCAGATAATTTGAGATTTCCCCCTTTTACCTACTACATGAAGAAGAAAACAAGCTCTTTCTCTGCTATGTTTTGCTATCAAGTGAGAGTCTGATTAAGTCCCTATGTTGAATATTGAATTGAATTGAATTCTTTATTGTCAGTGTACATATATACACAGTGTACATACAACGAAATTCACATAACACCCAGAGACCAGACTCAACATGCACACACATGACAATCCCCAAACACCTCCCCACCCACCAAAATTCCCCACCTCCTAAAAACACACAAGCATCTACACAACAGACCAAGTAATACTGTCCAACAGCTCACTGATGGTGGACCTTAAGTTCATTGTTAAGTGCAATTATAGCTCTGGGATAAAAACTGTTCAGAAAACGTGTGGTCCGAGTTTTAATTATTCTGTATCTTCTGCCAGAAGGCAACAGTTCATAAAGATTGTAAGCAGGATGGGAAGAGTCTCTGAACAGGTTGTGCAAAACAGCGAAGATGCGAATATACAGTGCTTGGGTTGAATATAGAGTCTATTTTAGGTATTTGTTATTGCCAGTTTGAGCCAGTTCATTAAAGTGGACAGCATCTTACGCTTGATCATTTTTTAATTGATTTTTTTTTAGAACATGGGAAGTTTTTGTTTTGGATGCAAGTAGTTAGTTGATGTTTGCAAGATTGGCAGATGAGAAAAAGGTAGGCATTTTCTACGCCTAGACTAGACTAGGACATGGTTTGTCCAACCCTGTGGTTTTTCTGGGTTGTATTCAGGAATTGTCTTGAGCCACATATAAAGCATATAATATAGTTAGTGTAAATCCATCATCCATTAAACAGTGTGTCATCTGGGTACAAATATCTTGTGCAATAACAATTAAAGTTTCCAACCATAATCATTTACATTAGTATTAATTCTCTACTCTTAGCTTATTACTAATATACATAATATATCTAATTGTCATAACAATCCTCATCTTGGTTTATTAATTTCTATTAACATATTGTCTATATTTCACTAGCCTTCTTTTGTTTCTAACTTTCATATTTCTTCTCTAACCATCGATAAAATGATTCTCACATCATATAATATTTCGTTTGTTCCTCCTCCTTAATTGCAAGTGTAAACCTATTCATTTCTGTACATTCTAATATTTTCCTGATCATGCTCTCATCAGTAGGAATCTCTTTACTTTCCCAATTTTGTGCAAATACAATTCTAGCTGCAGTTAATACATGGATAATCAAATATACATTCTCTTTATTATAGATTTCAGGTACAATTCCCAACAAGAATATTTCAGGTTTTAAATATTTTTTACGATCTTGAGGGACTACAATTATTAGCTGTCCAGGGCTGCATGTGGCTGTGTCCCACGGGATAGACACACCTCCTCTAGAATGTTTCCAAGTGTGACTAAATGGGAAATTACACAGGAATCGGTTATCCAGTAATAGCCTTCATGAGAATTACGATGGATGCGTATATGCCTCATATGGTAGAATTGTGCTTAATTTGTTCTTGTATTTCTCCAAGAGGAAAACAAGTTTTTTAAAACCATTATCTCTGAAATAGAGAAGAGGGCTTTCTGTTCTTTATCACTCATTGCCCCTTTATCACTCATTGCCTCGCACACGTGGTCATGTGTCACATAGACAAATTAAGGGAAATGAAAGACTCTCCAGGACCAGTTTCATCAGTAGCTGGGAAACTTTTGATTAGCAAAGGGGCATGGCTAGACATTAGGCGACCTAGGAGATTGGCTTATTTTAACCAGTTTCATCTGGTATGCCATTTGTAGCTTTGCCTAGACCAGGACGCTTCGGCAACATGTAAATTTAAGTTTTTATTAAAGATGAATAAAAATAGTAATAGTAAATGACTATAAATGTTTCTTTCCTCTTTGCCTTTGGGGGAGACTATGTTCTTCTATTACGAGACAGCAGCTACTACTTAGTAGTATTATGTCTTTCCTATGCAACATTCCGTTGCTGTTACTAGTTGAATTAATGTTGGGCCGTAGAACGTTTATCAACATTTTATGTGTTTGTGATGTATTTGTGCCATCAGGAAATGATGTTAAATGTGAAACCAAAGCAGTTTTATTTTAATAGTCACAAATGGACAAAGAAGAACCAGGGGATAAATATCGCATTTATGAAGATGAAAGAAATAGCACGTAATGATACAAAAAAATAAAACTATGAAGGCTTGACCTTAACTCATTAAATTAAATTAAAATAATCTTCCCCAAGAATGTGTATAAATGAATGTGGGGTAAAACTAGTTAGAGATCACAAGCAGATGAGGTAATTCTACTTTATTGTAATGATGCATTGACAGAATCTTGCAAGCATGAAAATACAATTTTCCTCCCCGCTCCCAGTCTCTTTTACTGACAGAAAGTAAGGAGGGTTTCTTCTGAATCTACTGCCCTGCCCACTAACAGAATAACAGAGTTGGAGGGGACCCTAAAGATCTTTTAATGCTGTGATGGCGAACCTATGGCACGCCGGAAGTGGCATGCAGAGCCACTTCTGCCGGCACACTATCACAGTATCATTTAGCCATATAGGGTAGATCTATTCATATTCCTTCCATTTATCCAATCTAATTCCTCTATTAATACACATGCTTATATTAAAATATATTCTTTCATTATCTATTTACTCACTGTTTAGTTTTATTATTAATATTTATATTATTATTTATTGTATTATTTCACTGCTAATTATTATATTATTTCAGTGTGTTAATAATACCATAATTCATTGTCTAATGGTCACCTGGAAGAGCCCCACTGCGCATGCACCAGAGGTGATATTCAGCAGGTTCTGACCAGTTCTGGAGAACCGGTAGTGGAAATTTTGAGTAGTTCAGTGAATCGGCAAATACCACTTCTGACTGGAGATTTTACACTATCCTTCCCCTGCCATGCCCACCAAGCCACGCCCACAGAACAGGGAGTAAAAAGATTTGAATCCCACCACTGGCATGTGCGCGTGCCCCCCACCAGCCAGCTGATTGTCGGGTATCTACCGTGCATGCATGGGGGGAGACACGCGTGTGGGAGACGTGCGCGCATGCACAGAGTCATGTGGCATGGGAGAGTTGCGTGCACATGTGCAGAGGTGTGCAGTACAGGGGGTCACACACACATGCAGAGGTGTGCAGTACACATGCAGGGGGGAGTTGCACGGGTATTGCATCATGGGTGCAGGCACGCACGTGTGCACACTTTTGGCACGCAACGTGGAAAAGGTTAGTCATCACTGTTCTACTGCAATCCTCTCCTCAAACAGGAAGCCCTACACCATTTCAGACAAATTGTTGTCCAATCTCTTCTTAAAACCGTCCAGTGCTGGAGCACCCAGAACTTCTAGAGGCAAGTCATTCTACTGATTAATTGTTCTATCCAGCTGTGAGCTGTGATGTCTTTTATCTGATTATTTTCTCTCTCTGCCCAGCCTCCCAAGATCTTTCCTATATTTTACTACAGTTGTGGAGATTAGTGAAAATTCATAAAGAATATTCTTTGTAATATTTTCAGCATCAAATCGATATATTTTGAGGAAGGGAATGAAATGTGGAAAAATGACATTTGTAGCTTATTTATTCTATAAGGTGATAATCAATTCCTTTGAGGAGATCTTGTTCAGGAATTGTGCGTTCTTTCAACCTATCTCCACTCTGGCTTGGACAGTTGGTCTTCCCTTCCCATCTGACATTGGTAGGCAGTTGCAATATAAATATACCAGAATAGAATTCAAAATAGAAAATTCCTTCAAACCAGCAACATGAATAATTTTTATTTATGTGACATTTTCATTATAATTAGAGCTTGAGAATATTAGGGAATAGTTTTTCTGTGTATGAATACATATGTTGGATTAGAACTCTTTTGTACTTTAATTATACCAAGTAGTAGGGCAGAAACAGTCCGGAAGATAAGAACCCAGCTATAATACTTCATAAATTATGGTGTATGTCTACATGTGACCAACTATTTAATCTTCTTATTCATTTCGTAGCATTACATCCTGCATTTTTTCCCTTGGAACTCAAGACAATTACTTATTATCCTGTGTTCCAATTTTACCTCAACAATAACAATTCTGTGAGGTAGACTACGGTATGAGACAGAATTTTCTTGAAAAATCGTCCCATAATTTTCCATGGATGTATGGGTTTGAATCTGGGTGCCCCCAGCCTCATCTGAATGAATCACATCACACCATGGCTTTGCTAACAAACCACAATTAAGTACATCCGAGATTGCTCTCACCACTAAGCAGGATAAAGCAGCCAGGTTATGCAGCAAAGTGGCTTGTGGGATGAACACCTAAGGTGACTCTCAGCTGGTTTTTTAAAAGGCTAAGCAGGTCAGATCCAATGGATGTCTGGATGAGAGATCCTCAGGAAATCCCAGGAGTCTTGTCTAGATTGGAAAATGTTAAAAATGCTGAAAAAGGCAATGACAAACTACTTTTTGCAGTTAAGGAAAGCAACATGGCTATCATCACAATTGGTCTTCAGGAGTCAGAGCAGACTTGGCTTTTCCTCCATCGTATTCTAGTTCCATCCCAACCTGCCCAGGAAAGGTGGTTCTCTGTAGCTCAAGCACAGCTCTTTTGCACAGCCCAGTTTGCAGCCCTATCTGTATTGTATTGTTCTGGGAGGTCTTCTGAGTGATAATGTCTTGATATGGTCAAACAGCTGTTGTGGTCCTTCAGCATCAGCTTTTTGGAAGGGTGGTAGAGATTTGCCAGTGTTCTTTTTTTAAAAAATTTTTTTATTGATTTTTAAAAACAGACATAAACAAACAAAACATAAAACCATAAAACATCTTTTTTGAAAGCAGCATAATCCCGGGTTACATCTCTTCGTACAGACACAAATTCAAGTTCATGCTCATTATTATATTCCATTCCATATCTTATTACTATTCTACATTTTCTATATAGCTTCTCCTCTCTTTTAACTTTCTTAATTTTATTTTATTTATTTCATCTCAATTCAAATCATTGTACTTATATTCTTTGTCTGTCCTGTTTCAACTGTCTACTATCTTTTCTCATTGAATAAAATTTCTCCTGTAATCACTGATTGGAGTATGATGCCTTTATATCTTTCCCCTAAAATTATAACACTTAATATAATACATAACTTCCGTTCGGATTCTGCTTGGTACATTCTAAAACTACACACTGTATTTTGAAAAAAGAAAAAATTATAAATATATAATATAATTAAAACAACAATCCATACCAATTCAATTCTATCATTAACATTAATATTCATTTAAATCTTAACATTTTACACATTACTTTTCAGATAAGTATCATACTTCTATGGGAACACTTATAAATTTTCCATAGTTAATTCCCCCCCACTTCACTTATATTTTATAAAACATTGAGTAGTTAAAATGTTCCCGTTCCTTCCTAATTCAATTCTCTCATTTATTTTATTTCATTTATTTTGTTCACAAAAGTTTCACTAAATTACACTGACTATTTTATCCCACTTTTTAATCATACGTTGTTTCCAATTTTCTAACATTATTTCTATTACAAATATAACAATACAATCTTATGTACCTTCACAGAATCCCTTTTTCAATTAAATTTTTACCCATTATTTCTGAATAAGTCCTGTTTCTTTACATCTTGCTCCAAACCTTTGTAGCTTCTCTTCCTTTCCTTCTTCCCTTTCTTCTTCTCTCTCCCCTTTTTACCCCCCTGTCTCTCCACTTCCATTTCCCTCTTCTGTATTCCCCTTTTCCGTTGTTTTCCAACTTTGTATCTGCTTTTCAAATTATTTTTCCCTTTTTTGGCTGTTTTTTTAAGTCTTAAATTCTCCATTCTCTTTCCCCGCTTTCCCCTTTCTTCCCCAAATAGAGTTACTTGTTCATTAAAGATAGCTTCTTCTTTGTCCCAATCTTCTAGTTGCGCAATCCTTTCTTGTTGTTTCTTGTAGGTGCAGATCACCATTTCTAAGAATTGAAAAATGGAGCCAAAGAAGCCCTTCCCTTTTTGTGTCGCTTCTTTATATTTTTTAAATTCCATTTTCAGTTCATCCGGAAGTGATGCCATTGTAGATTTTTTTTTTAAACAGCCACCCAATTGTTTTTAGTCATTCAAATATAATATCCAAAAATCCGAAAGTCACCAAGCAATCCAAATACACACAAGCTGTTTCTTTTTACACTTTCTTCTTTCTTCACTTTCTCTTCTTGGGGTTACTATTTAGTTACAAAGTTCCAATTAAAATGTATCTTTTAGAAGTCTTATTAAGATTTTACTTTAGATTCTTTTAAAGTCCAGGCAGTCTCCTCCTTCCAAATCCTGCCCTTATTCTTTTCCTCTCCCTTCCTCCTTATAGAAAAAAAAGATTTTCTAGTGTCCAGAAATCTTTATTGTCCCTTTGGCATTTAATTATATTTTCAGCTTAATTACCTATTAGTGCCAAAGCAGATTTTTCCAATTTCTTATTCAGCTCTCTTCATTGTCAATGTGAGGAAGGAGAGTGAGAAAAAAAAAACTTTCCCCTTTTCACTTTCTTTCGCTGCTTCCGACTCTTCTTTGGGAGCGATGTTATCTTTTATAAAATTTAAATTCCAGGGTACCTTAGTTGTTGCTTTTTATCCCGGTCAGCCAAAACTTTCATTTCTTATCTTCCTTCTGCACTTTCTTTTCCGATTGAGTGCTTCTTTGAGGTGGCCATTTCTGACCACCGCTCCAACACCTTCGGGAAAGGGAGTTTGACCAGCTGAGGAGGAGAGATGCGGCTCTCCTTGACCCTGCTGGTGATCTCCCCCCTCTTTGCCACCTCTACGGGGTGGCTTAGTCCCAAAGCCAACTGGCTTGGGGTGCTCCAGCGGCAAGCCCAGGCAGAAACCGCGCACGATAGCGGATTCCTGCCTGCCGCCGAAGCCCTGCAAACCGGAAGCGAGACTTACCAATGTTCTTGTGCTGAGTTCAGTGGGAGGCTGTGTGCAAAAAATGATGAGCCCAATTCTGCCTTTTGTCTCCCTCCCTCCCTCCTTCCTTCCCCACCTCTCCATCCTTCCATATCCCTCTGTTTTAATATAGAACGTTTATAAAATGAATACTCCAAAGCCCATAATCTTGCCTCTCCCTGCAATCATAAATGACTACTTAATAGCAATGAGTACACAACTTGAAATAATGCTGGTCCCACTCCCACAAATGTTCTGAAGGCCATAAGACCTGTCTCTTCCAGGAAACCTTTAGGATTGAAACAGTTGGTTAAATGCTTCCTTGAGGCAATGTGTCATGCCAGGGGACATGGTTTAGTTTTTCAGTTTATATTTGTTTTGTTTATATAACACACTCACTGTTCTGTGGGATCTGTAAGTTACTCAGAAGTGTTCTGAGAAACCAGAGAAAAGAAGACAACAAGGAAGAGATGTCATCAAAACTAATAATGATTAAGGAGTTTTAACAGGAGAAAAATAATTTAAAAGACTTAAAAAGAGAATGAGAGAAACAGGAAAATATTTTGGGAAAGGAGATAGGGGTTAGAACAGATGAATTAGGCAGTGGAAAAGGGTAGGGAGGGGAGAAAAAGTTGGGCTGAATAGTCAGGATGCAGATGTAGACAAAATTAAAGATCCAAGGGAAGAATATGGGAGGCAAGTTTAAAAAAGGATAAGACTTAAGTACTGATGAGGCCAAGAGACAATGGATAGAAAAAAGAGAGGGGGGAAAAAGATTATTTAAGAATATACTTAAGCAAAAACATGTATATTAACATTAGATTTATATAGAGTTATATACACTGGATAATTATTTTGTATGTACTGTGCTAGACACTGGGATAATATTTTAATACAAATAGATATGAAGAGTGAAATATGGGAATTATGAATAGGAATTAAGCATTAATTGGAAAATAAGAGAATGAATTATGGTATTATTAACATACTGAAATAATATAATGATTAGCAGTGAAATAATACAATAAATAATAATATAAATATTAATAATAAAATTAAACAATGAGTAAATAGATAATGAAAGAATATATATTTTCTGGAAGACAGAAAAGAAACATCATTGCATACTAAGGTGACATGAATAAAAGAGTAGAAATAGAAATAAGGGGGGAACAACAATATATGTATTTTAATATATATGTAATAAAAAGAGGGAGGTTTAGAAATTGAATGGAGGTAGTATTAGATATGTTTAAACAACATGAAACAATGAAAATGAAATGTAATAATTATGAGTAATAATATTATGTTCATTTGTACTAAAATGTATGATACCCAAGTATCATACTGTTCCCAGAAGGATATGTATAAGCAATATAAAATAAAAAAACTTGACCAAACAAAGGAGAAGTGTTCTGATTGAAGTGTCATAAAAGGTCAGGTAATGAATGAACAAATGCATAAATAAATACCCACATCCATGTACCCACATTATAGCTTAATGCAGTTTATGAGCCAATTTGGTCTAGTGGTTAGGGCACGAGGCTAGAAACCAAGGGACAGTGAGTTGTACTCTTGCCTTAGGTATGAAAGCTGGCTGGGTGACCTTGGGCCAATCAGCCCAACCCACTTCTCAGGGTTTTTATTGTCAGGAAAATAGGAAGAGTATTAATTATATTCTTGAGTTATTTATAACAATAATAACATGGAGATTTTAAAAAACACTAGTCAGATGAATACCGATGGATGCTGGTAGGCAGAGGCACAATTTCCCCCCCTTTTATTTATTTTTATTTATTTTGATTTGTCAATCGCTTAATCGAATAAAATCTAATCAGAGATGCTTTGCCGATTCTTGATGATTTGTTTTATTTGTATCTCTTTATTTTATATTGCTGAATTGCATTGACTTGTGTGTCCCTTCTTATGCACAATCCAGAAGCTTTTGTGATTCTTTGCAGCAAAAATTACTGACCTCTGGCTTTGCTCTACTTTTCAAACATGCCGACACTGCCGTGTTTTAGGTGCCAGCCCCGCAGGTCTACCCCATTGAGCCTGATGCACCGGAGGGACCTGCCCAAGCAAGTCAAGTCAATGGGGTGAGCCTGAGAGAGGGAAAGAGAGAGAAAGAAAAGAGAGAGAAAGAAGGAAGAAAAGAAAGACAAAAGGGAAAGAAAGAAAAAGGGACAAAGAAAGAGGGGGGATGGAAGGAAAGGACAGAAAGGACAGAAAGAAAAAGAAATAAAGGAGGGAGGGAGGGAGGGAGAAAGATAATGAGATATCTATTCTAGTCCAAGAAGGGAGTGTGTGTGTGTGTGTGTGTGAGTGTGTGTGCGCGCGTGTGTGTGTGTGTGTGTTCTTGTAATTTACCAGTGCATTTTGGTTTTGCCTTCTTCAGAATTGGCACTGTAATACATTGGGGAAAGTAATTTTTAGGGTGGAGATCTGGTCCAATGGATCCTGTTTAAAGCCTCAACAAAATGTGAGAGCTTCCTGATAGTCTTGACCATGTTTTGTCCACAAAACCTTTAATAGAAGCCAAAGATGTTTCAAGGTGCTGGCAAAGATGTTTCAATGTGGAAAAGGGCCTCAGTCTAAACTAGGCCTCATTTCAATCTGATGTGGGTAGATTGGTAGATAGGTAGGTAGGTAGGTAGGTAGGTAGGTAGATCTATATTGGTAGATAGGTAGGTAGGTAGACAGAAAGACAGGTAGGCAGGCAGGTAGATAGGTAGGCAGGAAGGCAGGCAGACAGACATTTTGGATGGATGGATGAATAGATGGACAGACAGACAGACAGACAGACAGACAGACAGATAGATAGATAGATTTATATTGGTAGATAGATAAGTAGGTAGGTAGGTAGGCAGGAAGGCAGGCAGACAGACATTTTGGATGGATGAATGAATAGATGGATGGATGGATGGATAGATAGATAGATAGATAGATAGATAGATAGATAGATAGATAGATAGATAGATAGATCTATCTATATTGGTAGATAGGTAGGTAGGTAGGCAGGAAGGCAGGCAGACAGACAGACATTTTGTATGTATGTATGTATGTAGGTAGGTAGGTAGGTATGGATGGATGGATGGACAGAAGGACAGACAGAAAGAAAGAAAGAATGCGACAGCGGTGGCACTTTGAGAAAGTAGAGCAAAGCCAGAGTGGGAATTGAAGTCTACACAATTGCCAAGGTTGAGAAACACGGGCTGAATATACCCAGCCATTCTGGTTTAGTGTTTAGCATGCTGTTTGATTCTGGCTTAGTCAGTGAATAAACCATGGCTAAGATCTTCCTGCACCATAATGCAGCTGCCCCTCTGCCCTTCTCCAGCCTCCTTTGGCATCCAATTTTGCAATGGCCAACCTCCCTGGGGCAGCGATGCAGCCGACCTCACCCTCTTTGCTTCAACCCAAGTTCCACTTCCATCGGGCCAAGCAAGGGGAGGTACTCTGCACATGCCCATCTTCACTGAAGCGTTCCTCCCATCTTTATGCTCCGCCCGGGAGGAGGAAGGCGTGCGGAAGCAGCCCAGACCATCTGAGGCAAAGGGAACAATCATTTGGAAAGTAAGCAAGCGAGCAAGTGCAGGGCTCGGTCGGAAGAACTGGGCTGCAGAGGGAGGCTAGGTTCTAGGTCTGGGACAGCCACATAGAGCTGAACCGAACCGAGCCACGCACCTTGGAGAGCCGCAGCTGCACCCACCCGCATCCTGCACACAAGCCCGGCTGGCTGGAGAGGCAGAGGCTGGGCGGGCGCTGCGTGCTCCCTTGTTCTCCAGGGAAGGGGGCCCTAATGCTGGACCACCCACCCCTTCCACTGCGCGCCTTGGGAGGGTTTTGCTTTTGGGTCTTCTGGCGCGCCTCCGCCGCTTCCACTGGAGAGGGCAGCCTGCAAGCTAAGGCACCCTCTTTCCACCACCACCCATCTCTCTCCCCCCACAGGCTTGGCAAGGCTCACCACGCGTGGGTTCTGCATTCGAGGCGCCGGCTACGGAGCGATGAAACAGTCAATGGGCTGCGTGGCTGGCAGTCAGTGAACCTGCGGGGCCAGCGCCTCAAACACCCCCTGCCACCTCTTAGCGCCCCCTGCCAGCCTCCTTGCCTCTTACTGCCCCCCTAAGGCATCCCACCGCCCCCCAGCGGATGGTACCACCCACTTTGGGAACCACTGCTCTAGTTAGTGGTGTGATATTACCAGAGAAAAAGCTACATAGGATTAATGCCTTTTTGGCTATGTAGTTACAGTGGGCTCTAGCCCTTAGATCATTAGAGGTGAGTATTCCAAGGTCCTTTACAGAGCTTGGATCATCAACAAGCTCTTCATTATTCAGCTTGTATTTTATTTTCTGGGTTTTTTTTGCCAATATGTAAGACAAGAGAATTTATTTGCTGAGGTTTGAAGTTGCCATTTGTTTGACCATTCTGATACATAGCCAAGATATTTTTGAAGGGTGGTATTGAACAGCTTTACATCATTATTTTCCTCCCCAAAAACTAAGCCCGATCACATAGTTTCGTAGAGAAGCACGGGTATAGAGCTAGTCTTAACATAAATATCACATGGAATAGGTAGTCTGGTAAGTGTCAAAAAGATCCCTAAGAGCTCTCAGACATGTTATCAGGGATGGGATTCTACCAGTTCGCACCTATTCACTAGAACGGATTGTTAACATTCTAAGCAGTTCAGAGAACAGGTTGTTAGAAGAAATTACTGGCCTAATCCTGTAAGGAAGGCAGGAAGGAAACATTCTGGTGTTGCTTACAGAAACTGCCTCTCTGTTAACCCTTATTACATTCTTGGCAGGACTAGACTTCCTGTCTCAGGAACTTCTCTGGAGTTTTTTCCTCCTCCTTTGCTGGTACTTTGCTTGTGTGGAATGACCATTCAAAGT
Organism: Pseudonaja textilis; assembly: GCF_049901715.1. NCBI lineage: Eukaryota > Metazoa > Chordata > Lepidosauria > Squamata > Elapidae > Pseudonaja > Pseudonaja textilis. Next base: position 223,458,377 of record NC_141990.1, read on the forward strand.
TACAATGGCATTGAAAAAAGTGACTTATGACCATTTTTCACACTTATGACTGTTGCAGCATCCCCACAGTCATGAGAGGCTAGGCGAGGAGATGCGTGCCTCAATGTGAGGGATATTGAGTTGGCCACACCCAGCCAGTCACATGACCACCAAGCCATGCCCCCCAGTCACATGACCACCAAGCCATTACCTCCAGTCACATGACCACCAAGCCATGCCCACCACCTAAGCCATGTCCGCAGAGCCGGTTGTTAAAAATTTGAATCCCACCCCTGCATGTTATGTAACTTGTTTTAACAAAGTTCAAACTATCAGTCACTTGGTTGAATAAACAAACAAGTAGATAAACAAATAGCAATTATTTATTTATGTCTATCTTGCCTTTATTGTTTTTAATAAATAATTCAAGGCAGTGAACATACCTAATACTCCTTCCTCCTCCTTCTTTTTCTCCTAAGGTGGGATTAGAAGTCATGGTCTCCCAGTTTCTAGCCTGATATCTTAACTACTAGACCAAACTGGCTCTCTGGTTTAAATAAAACAGGACTTGATATGGTGTATCAACTGGGCATTCGGACACAGAAAATACAGGGGGACATCCAGATGCTGTGTTCTAAGCTGAAGCAATTATTCTCCTTGTTGAGCTATTTGTGCCTGTTCTGGCCAAATCCCTCCTTTGTTAGAGTGAAGTAAAAACATTGTTATATGTTATTTGCTATCAGTTTACCCCATTTTTGATCCCAGGTAAGTAGTAACAGAAGGAATGCAGTGGCTCAGTGGCTAAGACGCTGAGCTTGTCGATCAGAAAGGTCGACAGTTCGGTGGTTCAAATCCCTAGCACTGCGTAATGGAGTAAGCTCCCATTACTTATCCCAGCTTCTGCCAACCTAGCAGTTCAAAAGCATGTAAATAGGGACCACTTTGGTGGGAAGGTAACAGCGTCCCGTGAGCCTTCAGTGCTTAATCATGCTGGCCACATGACCATGGAGACGTCTTTGGACAGTGTTGGCTCTTCGGCTTTGCAGTGAAGATGAGCACCATCCCCCTAGAGCCGGAAACGACTAGCACATATGTGCAAGGGGAACCTTTACCTTTAAGTAATAACAATGTATTCCAGTTTTAAATGTCCACAGGAAGATTGTTAGGCAAATTCCATTTTGTTCTCTCTTCCCATCACCTGACTACTTACTTGCATGCTTGACAATAGCCAAAGAAACAATGCTATCTACACCGCATTCCTCTATCTAAAGTGCATTCCAACAGGTTAAGGTATGTATACAATATACAATGCACATGACAAATTAGATTGATTATATCCCTATTATAAAGTAGCGGCACCAACCGACAATTATTTCCATGATGATATGGACATCTTCTGATACAATCATGGTAAGGATTGCTAAACGATCTTCCACATCCCATTTATATTAGTAATGACCGTGCTTAATGTGCCCTTTAACCCTTCCTACCTGACTTAATAAAATATTTTAGGTACAAGGTGTCCTCAACTTGCAACAGCTCATTTAGTGACCATTTGAAGTTACTGTGGCACTGAAAAAAGTGACTTATGACCATTTTTCATACTTATGACTGTTGCACCATCCCTCTGGTCATGTGATTTACATTTGCTTGGTGAGAACTGACTCACATTTATGACAGTTGCAATATCCTGGGGTCATGTGATCCCCTTTTGCAACCCTCTGACAAGCAAAGACAATGGGGAAAACATTCACTTAACAACGGTGTTACTAATTTAAGAACTGTAGTGATTCACTTAACAAACGTGGCAAGAAAAGTTGTAAAGTGGGATAAAGCTCACTTAACAATTTTCTCATTTAGCAACATAAATGTTGGGCTCAATTGTAGTCGTCGCTCGAGGACTACCTGTACTTTTAATTTTAAAAGACAGTGGTAAAATAAAGAGAAAGCCTTCAGCATGGTCACCTGCCCACAGTCACTTTGGATGGTGAGTTAGGTATAGAGGTGGTATTCAGCAGGCTTTGACCAGTTTTGGAGAACCAGTAGCAGAAATTTTGAGTAGTTAGGAGAACCAGCAAATATCACCTCTGACTGGCCCCGCCCCCATCTATTCTCTGCCTCCCGAGTCCCAGCTGATTGGCTGGGTCTTCTTTGGTTGCCCTGCACAGGAGAATGGATCTGGAAAGCAGGTTAGCAGGGTGGGGAGGGAATAGGGATTTTGCAGTATCCTTTCCCTACCACGCCCACCAAGCCATGCCCACCAAGCCATGCCATGCCATGCCTACCAAGCCACACTCACAGAACCGGTAGTAAAAAACACTGAATCCCACCACTGTTTGGGCAGCATATATATAAAAAAATTTAGTTTCAGAAGTGCTTTTTATTGCAGTAGTAAAAGAAATTAAATACATGAGACTGAAGAAAATAAAATTTACCTAAAAGTTTTGCACTATGCGCACTTATTAAAGCAGAAGTAGACTTTGACTTACGACCATTTTTTTCAATGACAGCTCAAAGTTATAGCATCCTTGGAAAAAGTGACTTGCAACCTGTATTTGCACTTATGACTCAATATTGCACCATCCCTATAGTCACGTGATCACAGTTTGGATGCTTGACAACTGGCCTGTATTTACAACTTGATGTAGCATCCTGGGAGACATGATTGTGGTTTGAAACCTTTTTTAAAAAAAAATCTATTTCTAGTAAAACGCACTAATTAAGCAAACTGGATTCAGTTAATGATGTGATTTACTTACTGACGTGGCAATTTGCTTCCCAACCTCCATAAAAATTATCATAAAATTGAGTCTGATTTGACATGACTTACAATGGAAATTCCAGTTCCGGTTGTGCTTGTAAATCAAGGATTACCTGTAACCCATTCCCGCTGCACTGAACTTTTCTTTTCATTGAACATTTTTCTTTACACATCCAACTCTCACTTCCATATAACAAAGGGGATATCGGTATATTTTTTTAAATACACAGCCATATTGCTTCACTCAATAAACATTAATTCTTAGAAATGAGCTACATACCACCCATGGCCTTTCTGTCAATATTTGCACATTTTATTATTTCTCCATTCATTTTCCCATCTTTAGTGAGACTTCTATCAAAGTGCACAATTCATGCAGAAACATGCCCTCTGTACCAACCACCACCACTCGCCAGTCCACAAAATCGGAAAAGAACTCTGCCATAGTCCATTTGTTTGCGTTTTTTTTGGATTTTCCATAGTATTCTTAAAAGTCTTCTACCACATCAAATGTTCAAAAGTGTCAGAATTCTTTTTGTCTTGCTTCTTCGAAGTCTAACTTTCATTTCCTTAGAGTAAGACAGAGAAATTATTGTCTGTGCAGTTCTCACCTTCATAAGGTGTGGGTCCAGTATCTCAGTATTTTTTCCCAACACTTTCACTGTTACCCTGCCAAATTCTAATCTACAATGTGACTGTTGCAGATTACTATTATACCATACCATTACTATTGATTCTAAAACTATCCACCCCTTCAATACTGTATCTTTATTGTCAATAAATGTATCTACTTGCTCTAATTTTTCATTACTTTCAGTATGAATAACTTGCCATTATAGATTCCATTTCTCCTAGCGAATTACCTTGGTCCCTGATACATTCATTTTCAGATCCATAATCCTTCTTGCATCATAAAGTTTCTCTACCATATACTGCAACTCATTTGGGTTCTTAGCCAACAATCTGGCATCATCTATATGAAGACGTACACAAAATTGTATCACACAAAGGAATTTTTACTTACTTCATGCACAATTTACTTCCATCAGATACTGCTTTAATTATTACATTCAGTAATCAAACTTCATATTCATACAAAATGATTCATAATTCAAGCCCGATTGTACTTTATTCTAAATATATAAAAGTTTTCTTTCTCAAATTGGAACATTTCTCAGGGATTGATGAAGAAAAATCTGATCTGCACATTTCCTTCAGGGCACATAGTAATACTATTTTTCTCAAGTGTTGTTCATTGTTACCGGTTGTACACTCTGCATTTTCACTGGCTTTTTAAAATCTTATCTATATTTTTGCTTTCTTTGACTAATTCTTTGCAATTAATTTTTTTAATTAATTTTCTGTATGCACATCATAGAATAGCTCTCTGTCATCTTCATTTTGACAGTAATTATTTTTACATGAATTTTTAACTATAGCCTTACTTTCACTTCACTAAGCATCCTTTCATACTTCCCATCAGCATAGTTACACAAGTTTTGCAACATAGTTCTGTTTTTCCAAGAAGCTTCTATAACCTCTTTCCTCATGGGCATTTTCTAGTCATTCTGCTGGGGGATTAATCTGCTTTCTGTTGCTTTCCCCTCACTTGCTCTTTCTATAATGCTATAGTTTTGCTCTATTTTCCTAAAGATTATGATCCAAGTCAGAGATGATTAACTGGCTGTGAAACCTTTGGCTAACTCCCTCAGAGAAATCCAGAATTGTTTTCCAATTGCCATGTTTCATAGAAGCAGAAAGTGATTAAATGTGTGATAAAAGGTAACCATATTAATGGTTTAATGTTAACTAAATGTTTAATGTTCATTGTTTCATTAAATATAATCTAAATGAAAATAAACAAAATTTAACTTTTGTCCTGGTGTTAACTGCAAAACTTTCAAAATATAAATGCCTACGGTCCAGAAAAAGCTGTATACCCCTGATTTAACAGAAAGAATTGTCTATTTTGCTGTACTTGCTTCTGTAATGATTTTGCTTCCTTAGTTAGCCCTTTGAGGTAGAAGCAGAATCAGGAGTATCAATCTTATGTTTACTATAAGGTTACATTAAACAGAATTTTGCAAGGCTATATTTTATCCCCTCCTTTCTCTTTAGCGTCTGAAAAACTGGGAAGAATTTCTTCTAAAATACTTCCTGTGCTTCTCCCCCAGTTGAGGACTGAGTTCCCTTTTATCAGACTGTTGAGTCACTTGCAGATTCTCCTCCTGTCTCCCAAGTTGCTGGAAGTTAGGCAGCATATAAATGATTGTTACTGTTATCCTATCAACGCTGCTCATCCTTGAAGTATGGTTCTTTGATTAGGGTGCACAATAATGTCTTTGTTATGCGGATGAAAGAGATAAGAGTTGGAAAACATTGGGGACAATTAAGGACTTTGAAAATGCTTCAACATTTTAATTACAAGGAAGTAGCTGGGTTTCCTAGCTTCCAGACTGAATCATAATCAACAATTGTTAAAATTTCCTTCTTACCTGAGTCATGTTTCAGAGTCAGTATTTTGGAATGTCCTTGTGACATCAGTCTTTCTATTCTGTTTGTCCCATTTTGTTTAGTCCAAGGAAAGAAATCACATTTCCTTTACAGACGAACTCAAGGCTTTCATGACAGATAATGATTGGGTTTCAGAACTCATGTTCTCACCAAGATGTCAACCTAAGTTGTCACTGAGCATCTGGAGAAAAGAGGTTTACTGTGGTTTACTGTATTTGGAACAATAATAATTTAGTTTGGAGCAAAGTAGCATAATTTAATAGAATCAGAGAATGTAAGGATTGTAAGAGATTTTGAAGAACATCTAAATCTATTTCCTGTCCCCTAGCCGAATCCATTGCTGTAGCATCTCTGACATATGGCTATCCAGCTTCTGTATAAACATTTCTAGTAAAAGTGAGTCTCTTCCCAAGGCAGTTTGCTTCATTATAGAACAGCTCTTACTTCCTCTTAGGGCATTTCTCCTGGTGTCCTAACAAAATCTACTTTTTTTTTTGTAATGTAGGGTCATTGCATTGTAAGACATTGTAAGACAATCTCTTCTTTTATTTAGAAGACCTCTGAACAATTCAACAACATTCTACAAGAGTTGTCCTGTATCCTTTAAATCAGTGATCGCCAACCAATGGGCCGGGGACCACTGGTCATCCGCAGGGAAATTTTGGTGGTCCACAGAGAAATGTCCCCCCCAAAGCACCCCCTAAAGCAATTAATCCAGGCTGTGCAGGAACACAAGGCTGCGCTGCCCACATGGCCCATCCACCTGCTGGCCCCCACCCTTTGGCTGAGCTCAAATTTAGCTTGAGTAGAGCCGCATGACCTGGAACTGGAAGGTAAGACCAAGGGCAGGGGAGGGAAATCTGTCCTGGGGTGGCTTGCTGACATTGGTGGGAAAGTCGGTCCCATATTCCAGAGCTGCAGTAGTCACAAGACTGGCCCTTTGGTCATCCTGGAGCAGCTCCTCCAATCCATGGCAGGGCAGTGCACCCGGATGTTGGAGCAGCTTCTTGGGATGATGAAAGTGCCAGTCTTGTGACTACTGCAGCTCTGGAATATGGGACCGACTTTCCCAACAACACGTTGTGCTTTGGCAGCAGCAGGTGCAGACAGCTGAGGTCTCAGGGAGCGACTCAGATCAGGGGCCTGTGTGTGATGAAGGGATGGGGCCAGGACCATCAAGGAGTGGAATGCTACCTTCGGAAATTGTGCAGGCTGGCAACAGTGATGAAGAGGTCCCCAAGGAGCGTGTGCCCAGTGCACATGCGCGCAGGGCTGCTCAAAGGAAAGAACAGCTGCAGCAGGATGGGTGACTCAGGAGTAAGGCTGCAAGGTAATGGCCTCTCCCTTAAGAGATAAACGCCAGCTGAGAAACCGGAGTTCTTTGCAAGAAGCAAAGAGGCTTTTGCACTCAAGTCTTGTGGATGTTCAGAGTATCTTGATTGTGTTTGGAGACTCTTTGTGTTTGAAATATTTCTTAGTAACTTTATCTGGTATTCTTGGCAGCTTTGCACAACCTTGGCAAGGTTCGTTCTTTTCAGAGATAATTAGTTTGAAACAGCCTTTTAACTGCGAAGGAACAGAATTCATAAAGAATCATTAAAAGTTTTTGCTGTCACCTCTGTTTCGTGTTTGTTTCTTTGGAACAAGGTTTGGGTCAGAACACAATGCCAGCAAGCCACCGTCAGTCAAAATTCATATTAGTGGTCCGTGGTATTTAAAATTATAAGTTTGGTGGTCCCCGAGGTCCAAAAGGTTGGCAACCCCTGCTTTAGATACTGGAAGAGAGCTTCCAGGTTGTCCTGTGGTTTTCTCTTCTTAGATGAAGAATATCCAATACCAGCACGCATTCTGCCAGAGTAGCAATCTGTCTTTGTATCACGTACCACCCCTTACAACTTAATATCCTTAAAATAGATACATATGATAATTTCTTTTCTAGATTTCTTTCTAGATAAGCATCAACAATCGCATTTTCCCAGAGATTAATAATCGTTTCCTTTTGTGGCTGTTTTCTTACCCTATTCTCTTCCTTAGCTTCTTCCATTCTGTACAAACTCATTTCTACTCAGGGGTGACTCACTACTACTGTTGCCAGATCTGGCTATTCATTTATATATTCAGATGTGATGCCACCCACTCCAGCCTCTAATTGAGCAACTCACAACGATTACAGTAACATACAAATGACAAAATACAAAATAATAATAGTAATACTGTAGTAGTAACAGTAACAATAACAATAATAATAACCTGGACAAGTTTAAACATAATTACAAAACTAAATGGTTCTTGTTTAGATTTCTTAGTTTCAATATCTCCACATTCAGGATTCTCGTCTGGTTTTCACTTCTCTTTTTAATCATGGGAAAGGTCTTCTAACTTCAGCAGGTGGGGCTGCCCAGCTGTGATGGTTGAAGCTACAACACTTTTGTTCTCTTTTTCATGTCCTTGTTTACTTTGCTTAGCCACCTTGGTGCACATTCTGCTTTCTTTGCTGCTTCTTCCATGGCTTTTTATTAGCTTTGTTCCTCCAATAATTCTATCTAGCTGCTAGCATTTCAGTTATGCCTACTTCAGTTTGCCTTACTCCTCTCCATAATATAGCTTTATCCCAGCTATAGTCTTTGTGTTCAAATGAGCAACAGTTCTTTTAGTCAGATATATTTCTTGTTCCATTTGTTCTGTGGTAAGGAAAAAAGTCTATATCAGGATCTATGACATCCCTTCCTATCATAAATGGTACAAACTGATGTCCCAACAGGTTAGTTTCAGCCAACGTTCTCTTTCTTCTCTTCTCCACCAATTTTGAGAGATTTTCGCCTCTTAATTTTTCTATTATTAAGTTGAGGAAATTGAGTTATTCTTAATCAACCCAGGTGGTTCAAAGACTGTCGCAACAATTTTATTTTTAGCTGTTTGGTCCCATAAATGAATAATGGAAATCATATCTAATCATATGCTGTATTTTAAATTGTGTGACTTGTTCTTGGAGCATAAATAAACAGAGAATACTATTACATATAATTTATGGACATACTTTTTCCCTCTACCAGTTTGGAATTTATAGCACCCAAAGAGTTGTCCGTGTCTACCATTATCAAAGGGGTTTTTTTTGTACTAATAACACCAAGTTCTCTTAATTTATCATTTAATGCTTCACCATTATGATAAAGATATTATATCAAGCTATTAAATCTTTGGTTTTGTATTTTATGACATTTTATTTGGGGGGAGTTTTTTTTAAACCATCATTTTTCATCATCTTCAGGCTTGTGTCTTCGGCTTTGTGCTTCTCGGAGTAATGTGAGCTTGCAGCTGCTTCTTCCTTTTAACTGCTAGTGGGGGTGTGACTTGATTGGTTGGGGGGTTGGCTGTGTTCTGATTGGCTGGGGCGGTGTTCTGTTCAGGTGGGGGCTTGGTTGTGCTCAGGTTAGTCTTAGTTGCTGGGGGATTTGAGCTGGTGAGCTGTGATCCTGTTGTTTGGCTTCACATTCGTGGTTGTGCCACATCTTCATGGTGGGCGTCAGTTCACTTCATGTATGGGTCGGAGGGGTTTGAAGCGGGTAGTGATGCAGCTGCGGTACGGCTTCTGGTCCATGGTCGTGTCTGATCTTCTGTGTGGGAGTGAGTCTGCTTTCTACGTGGAAGTGTGGTGGTAGCATCTTGTGTGGCCCTCGTGGGTGTGGGTCTGGTTTCATTCTTCATGTTAGGTACTCGTTTGTTAATGAGGGCAGGTTTCCAAATGTCTGGTAGGTGGGAGGTATCATCTCGTTTATTCATGCTGTGTCGGCGTTTTTCTATCTCTATGGCTTCTCTGATTATTCTGTTGTTGAAGTGTTCAGTTTTGGCGATAGTTCTGGTATTTTTAAAGTCAATCTCATGTCCTGTGGCTTTGAGGTGTTGGACCAGGGAAGAGGTCGGTTCTTCTTTTTTGATTGAGTTCTTGTGTTCTTCAATGCGTGCACTTATTCTTCTGTTAGTTTGTCTGATGTATGTGGTGGGACAGGCTGTGCAAGGGATTTTGTATACTCTTTGGTTTTCTAACTCGATTTTGTCTTTAGGGTTTCTTAGGATGGTGGATATTTTTCTGTTTGTGCAAAATGCTGTTTTAATGTTGTGTTTTTGGAGGATCTTGCTGACTTTGTCTGTAGTGCCTTTTATATATGGGAGGAGGGCTTTGCCGTTCTCTTGTTCTCTGTCTTGGATTTTGGTTGGGGTTTCTTTCTGGATTAGGTGGGTAATCTTCTTTCTTTGGAATCCATTGGCTGTTAGTACGTTAGTGAGAGTGTGTAGTTCGGTTTTTAGGTGTTGTTCGTCGGCTAAGCATTTTGTTCTGGAGATGAGTGTCTTGGCTACGGAATTGATCTGTGCTGGGTGGTGGTGTGAGAGTGCGTGTAGATAGCAGTTTGTATGTGTTTTCTTCTGGTAGATGGTGTGTCCTAGGGAGCCATTGGATTTTTTGTATACTAAGACATCTAGGAAGGGAAGTTGATTGTTAGCTTCTGTTTCCATGGTGAATTGTATTTTGGGGTGTAGGCTGTTGAGATGTGTGAGGAAGTTGTTCAGCTTTTCTTTCCTGTGTGGCCAGATTATGAAGGTGTCATCTACGTATCTGAGCCAGAGTTTGGGTTTGTCATCATATTTTTCTAGAGCTTGTGTTTCAAAGTGTTCCATGTACAGGTTTGCAATGACAGGTGAAAGGGGTGATCCCATGGGTGCCACTTCTATTTGTTTGTATTTTTGTCCGTTATAGGTGAAGTATGTATTGGATAGGCAGTGGTTGGTCAGATCTAGGATGTGCTTGGGGGGTTGTATTTGTTTTGGATGGCTGTCAAGGCTTCTTTTATTGGCACTTGGGTGAAGAGGGATATGACATCAAAGCTCACTAGTAGGTCGCTGGGTTGTAAGTTTTGTTTCTTTATGATCTCAATGAACTGGAATGAGTTTCTTACATGTGAGTTGATGGATTCTGCATAGGGCTGTAGTTGTTTGGTGAGAAATTTGGCTAGGTTTTGTAGAGGTGAGCCTATGGAGCTGACTATTGGTCTAAGTGGGGTTCCTTCTTTGTGTATCTTGGGGAGACAATAAAGCTTAGGGCATTTGGATGATTTCTCTCTGGGTATGATTCTTTGCTGGATTTCTTCACAGATGGGGGAGGCTTTTATTTTGGATCTGGTGGTTTTTTCTAGGTAGGTGGTGGGGTCTGTGTTTAGGGGTTTGTATGTGGGGTCTTGGAGTAAGTTGGTTAACTTGGTTTGGTAGTCAGATGTGTTCATAACCACTGTCGCGTTGCCCTTGTCAGGGTTGGTTTTGGTCAGGCTGGTTTCAACTCCAACTCTCCGACCCATACATGAAGCGAACTGACACCCACCATGAAGATGTGGCATGACCACGAACACGAAGCCAAACAACAGGATCACAGCTCACCAGCTCAAATCCCCCAGCAACTAAGACTAACCTGAGCACAACCAAGCCCCCACCTGAACAGAACACCCCCCCAGCCAATCAGAACACAGCCAACCCCCCCTACCAATCAGAACACAGCCAAACCCCCAACCAATGAGGACACCCCCCCAGCCAATCAGAACACAGCCAAGCCCCCACCCAATCAAGTCACACCCCCACTAGCAATTAAAAGGAAGAAGCAGCTGCAAGCTCACATTACTCCGAGAAGCACAAAGCCGAAGACACAAGCCTGAAGATGATGAATGAGTCTTCATCGAAATGTTGCCTAGATACTTCCAATTTTATGTGGGAGAAAACCTAAATAACCACAGATCCACATACAAATACCCACGAAAACCTCAGAAAATATGTATGTATGTATGTATGTGTGTATGTATGTATGTATGTATCTAGGTGTGTTTGGGTCTTTTTCCGTGTAAGATTAAGAGTATCTTGGTGACGTTTTGGCGAGGTCCCACTCGCCATCCTCAGGCTGGTGCTTTCGGCTTCGTGCCAGTGCAAACAGTGTGTGATTGGAGCTGTCGCACTGCCCAAAACCAAACAACCTGACACACGCCAAGAACACAGACCCAGACCCCAAACTCAAAGCCAGACTAAAACCCAGAATTCTACATCACAGCCACCCGCTCAGGACATCACATCAGAAAACTCAGGAAATTACACCACAAGAACTCAAGAAGTTGCAACACAGCAAATGACCCAGGATATTACAGCACAAGACCAAGGATACCACAGCAATAAATCTCATAAGGTCATCACACAACCCATTACCCAAGCCGTTACTACACAGGAGGCTAATGGAAAAGAGATCAAAACTCAAACGACTCAGGAGATTACAACGCAGGACCTAGGATACCACAACAAAAGAACGCGCAAGCCCATCACACAACCCATTACCCAAGCCGTTAAAACACGAGAGGCTAATGGAAAAAAGATCACTACAAGACAAACACAAGATCCAGGATATCTCCACAACAAAACTCACAAGGCCATCACACAGCCCATTATACCAACATCAACTCCATCAACCAATCAAGAGGCAGCAGCGCAGCCAACCAGCCCAGCACACTAGCCCCCCCCACCAGTATTTATAGAGAGACGGCAGCTCCGATCACACACTGCTTGCACTGGCGCAAAGCCAAAAGCACCACCCTGAAGATGGCGAGTGGGACCTCACCAAAACATCGCCAAGATACTCTTAATCTTACACGGGAAAAGACCTGAACGCACCTAGACCTACATACCTGTACCCGTGAAAATCTACGAAAACAGCTATCATTTATTAGGAAGCTAGGTTTCACTAAAAAATACAGAAACGGATGTGAAAGTGTGACTCACAGACAAACACAATACAGAAATACCTGAACAAAGCTGAATACCATATATATATATATATATAGTATTTATCTTAATTTTGCTAAAACTGAAATATAGCTTGTCAGTTCAATAGAATTGATTAATCATCCCCACGGTTTTGATTACTGTACATGGTTCTCTATTTTTCATCTATCATGGGATAACTAAAAAATAAAATCAATCCAACTTTGTTAATCTTTGTTAATTCTATCTTGTTCTTCACATTGTTTAATCTAATCTAATCTAAATGATTCATGATTCTATTTTTTTTAAACCTTGTACAAACTGTATACAGTTTTAGGCAAGACTTTTATTTTTGTGGATGCAAAGATTTGAAGCAATGTTTATGGGCATCATGTGAAGTGGTTTGTTGTTGTTTTTTATAAAATCATTATAGCTGTCAGCCAGATATGTTTAAATTGCATTGGGGAAAGTTTCATCTTTTGTAGCTCTCAAAAGGGTGTGGAGATTTTCCCAAGGCATATGTAATATAAAGACTGTAGGAGTCACAGTTTCAATTGAATCATAAATTACAACACATCCCTTTAATTCTTTTTTAATCACTTAAATCCATCTGAAACCTCACCTTTTTGAAAGAGTAATAATAATACTCTCAACCTGTTTCATTCCCTTAAAATTTATACTAAGTTCTTTGTGAGTTTCTTATCTTTTTGTGGTTCCTTTGTTAATAGTTCTTTTTAAAGTTAATAACAGTCTGATGCCTTTCACACAGTTCCTTTCTATTGAATATTCTGTCACTCACATTTCTTTATTAAAGCTGTTCATTCACCCTCCAAAATATAGCCATTGTTTCTCTTTGAGACCCTATTCTTGCTTGCATCTATGGGTGTATGTCTGCTGTGACGGCCAACTTTACATTTAGGCATTTCAGGAAATAACATCCAGAAAAGTGATTCTTTAGCAATCTTAGGTGAGATTTATTCATGAGTTAAATGAGAATGACTTGTCAAACATGCAATCCATAATACATCATAGGAAAAGCAAAAAAAACAGGAGGCCATTGGTCAGGAGATGACTGAATATAACCTGTAAGCATCTAAATGGATCAGTACCTGGGTATAATATATCTGTATGAACTTCAGTAAGGGTCTTCTTTCCTGGGATATTTTTCAGGGTCAAGCTATTCAGACCATGTGCAATTTGAGGCAGTGCTTCCTGAAAAGGGGAAGGGCAGCCTTTTTTGGCTTCTATGCCGAAAATTGTGCTCGCACTTGCATGCGTGCGCTTGCATGCCAGTGCCCAGAAGGCAATGCATGCGCCTCCCCATGCCCCCCATGCATGCGCACACAACCCCCCTACATGCCCCCGAGTCTCTGCGCATGCATGTGCAATTCCCCCGCATGCACTGCACGTCTCTGGGCATGTGTGTGCATCTCCTGCACACCCTCGCTCCCAGTGCATGCGCGCCAGATACCTAACAATCAGCTGTTGGGTGGGCAGCATGTGCGCAGGTGCAGTGGAGCTCTTCCAGGCAACCTCTCTCGCGCTGGCAGAAGTGGCTCTGCATGCCACTTCCAGCATGCATGCCATAAGTTCGCCATCACAGGGGTAGGGCATCCCTCACCAAACAGGAGAAGGAACCCAAGCAGAAACGTGGTCTGTGCCTATTAATTCTTCCATGCAAGAGTACTTTTTCTTGAATTATCTTGAATTATTTTTCTTGAATTATCATGGGAAAACATTTTGGTACCTTGAAGCCTGCAGCACTGTGAAGTGAACCCACCACCTTTCAAAATGGCTTTGGATGGATGGCTTTGCATGCATGGCATTCCCCACAGATGCTGGGAAAATAGATAGATGTCATATATCCAGAGGTGGTATTCAGCAGGTTCTGGAGAAACGGTAGCAGAAATTTTGAGTAGTTGGGAGAACCAGCAAATACCACCTCTGACTAGAGATTTTACAGTATCCTTCCCCTGCCACGCCCACCAAGCCATGCCCACAGAACTGGTAGTAAAAAAAATTTGAATCCCACCACTGCATATATCCATATGTGCACCATAAGGTCAATGGGAACAGGATGTCAGCAGGAAAAATTCCTGCTGAATGCTGCTTCAATGTAGATTACATTGGATGATTCTTTACAGTTAAATCCACCATGATGTATTTATATATCAGAATGTGAATCTCTGCATTGCAATGGATTTGGTAAATTTATGTTCCCATTTTCCTGTGTGTGTGTGTGTGTGTGTGTGTGTGTGTACGTGTACCATTGCACATATTATCCTTGAAGACAAGGTACATCCTCTTCAGAGATGACTAATAAAGCCTTTTTTTTGTACAGCTCAGTTCCAGAGAAGGAAACCTGTAACTGTGTCTTCAGTGTAGGAATATGGCAGAGATTGCTTTTAATTACCAAAAGTGCTGTGTCAGTGGAAGATTGCCAAAGGTTGAGAAGGCCATTGTGTAATAGTTTGGGTGTTATGCGCCAATATGTCATTTTTGGCTGGCGGTTTTGCATGATCATCTGATCCTTCAGGTGAGGATGAAGGTAGCATCCTTGCTCACTTGGCACTTATATGGATTCAGATTAGTGGTTCGTGAGGCATTATACCTTAGTACACATGTTGTGACAGAATACTCTACATGGAAGCCTGCCAGAGAGATGAACATTTGCCATTTTGGGAAGTAAACATGCCCGTTCAAACCATGGCCATGTGTCAGGGCGCTGTGTCTAAGACTAATAACTAGAGGAAATGCTAGCATGTTGCAAAGGAAAGAAAAATTTGCTGTGCCCACAGCTGTTTTGTGACAGTGTCATTGCTGCCTTTGCCCATAACAAAAACCTGGGCAGGTCTGAATGCACAGGCTTCCATCTGACCTTTGACTTGGGAACTGCATGAACTCACAACAGCAGCAATCCTAGTTCTGGGCAAACAGATGTCTCAAGTACCTACTTTCCTAATGGACAATGTAAGAGAGACCAGGAATGAGTTGCAATCTACCATTAGGCTATCTCACATCTGAATAATGACAGGGTACTCGTGTATTGGTTTTTATGTGGGTGTAATGAGCAACCTGAAATGGCATAAAGCTCTAGTCTAGTAGCCTTCTACAGCCCAAAAGGTGAAATTTCCAGACTCATTTTTCAGATTTACTTATTGATTTATTTACTTCTGGAACCATTTATATAGCCATTTATCTTAAAATGTAGTAATCTAGGTAGCTCACAAAGGGGGAAAAAAGGTTATCTTAAGTAATAGGCCTGGTGCTTTTAGTCCCCATTTATCAGTCAATATATTATGACAGAGCTTTTTTGATGATCTTTTTCACTGCCTGTTGATGCAGAGGAAATATTGAATCCCCACTTATCAGATCTGAAAGAAATATGCATCTGTTCTGGTTCTACATTGCGCACGGCTGTTCTTGTTCCCATTATAGTCAGGACACAGATGGTGGAAACTTTGGGATTGTTTTCCCAAAATGGTGTCCCACATCTGCAGATGACTGACTGTACCATGCGCTGGAATTGCTGATCTCAACTGATTGAGTGGCTCAACTGGCTAAGATACAATCATGCCCATGTGATTAACTAGCTTCTATGTTGAATGTCCAACCACTACCACCAGTCTTTGTCACGTGTAGACTCTGCATGATTTGCATTGTCCACCTGTATGCCTTATTGGATATACTGATAGCCAGAAAATGTATGTAATGTTCATGCCTACATTTTGAAGTTAGAGTCACTGGCCAAAAACTGCAGTAGGAAAAAATGCTTAAAATTTATTTATGACATGAGCATAACTTGGTTACTCCTCCAAAGAGCTCTGATTAGTGTAGGTCCTAACCAAATAGTATTAAAGCCTGGAATACAGCCCCAAAGATATTTAGTTTTCTTTGCCAGAAGAATGGTCCATGCACTAGAAGATTTCATGATATAGAAACTTTCCTATAGGTAACCGGGTGTATTTTGATTTTTCAATTGACATGTTGCCAAGCGGGGGAAAGCCTGGTTTTCTTTTAAAATTTAATATCATTACTTTTCTTCCAAGGGCCCTCTGCTTCTGTTCTGCAGCCATTAGGCCAGCCATTATGTCTCAGCTAAGCTTACTTGGTTGGGTTATTGTGGAGATAAGAGGAGGAAGAGGAAACAAAAAATAAGGACTATTATTCAGTTGGAGAAAAAGCAGAATATAAACAGAGTGATATAAATAAATATAGTGCATTAATTAGGATCCTTCTGTTTGGGACTGGATACATAGCAGAAAAGTTCATGGCTAAAGGGAAATGGATATTCTTAAAGGAGTGTGACTGAAGACAGGATGTTGTTTATGGTTATGATATTAAAGTCCTGATCTCATTCCATGCCACACATATCACACATGGTATTTCATTGTTCTGCACACTTCTTGTTCATGTACCTATGTGGGAGAGCCACCAGATAAACCCCACTAATAAATGATGGTTACAGGTATAAGAAATACTTTATTTATTCTGGTATGACTTATAGACAGTCTTGAGTGTTCCCAAGGGAAAGGCTCTTCCTGTATAAACTGTGTGAAGATGTGCAGTTGAATTTACCTAGGTTCTGGGATGCTCCGCTCCCCTCCCCTCACTTTGCTGTGTCCTGTCTACTCCTTGGGCTGATGGAGAAAAAAACGGACCCTGAAAAGTTCCTATTCCTAGGTAGCTTGGTTTTCCTCATACAGGCAGAGCTCCATCTTCCCTGTTACTTTTATCTTCATCCCGCTCCCTGGGTTGGGTCCTCTCCTGCAAATGTGACCCTACCAGGAGCCTCCACTTTCATTAATATCCTTCTCAGGATCGCTGAAGTGATTGAGATCTCCCACCACATCTAGGGGGTAACTCTCATGAAAACAGCCCTATCCCGCAACCATATGAAATACAAATATAGACTATTAGCACCTGCTTCAAAGAAAGCAAAGAAATGATAGAAAACTATAGTGAATGGATGCAAAGCACCCTGTTATTAAAAGATCAGCCAGAAAATTAAAATACACGAAATACTTGTTGGTGTTAAAGCTGCCCTCTGTAAAAAAAAAAGGGGGGGTGAAATGTTTTACTTTTTAGATTTGTTATTGTTTACTTTTTGTTTAAAATATTGATAGTTCTTTTTTTAATCAGAAAGTCCTTCCCAACACCCTCCATGGAGAGGTGTCAAAATTTGAAAGGTGGCAGGCATAACATCAAGATTATGGACTTAGACTGCAACACAATGCCTGCCATCTTAGAGATTCTTACCCCAGCACATCCTTGTGAATATCCATAGACTTTTCCCTACTACTCACTATTTCCTTTTATGCAGTTTACACAAGAGGAGAACGTTTATTTATTCATTTTTGATATACTAAAAATATGTCCTAAAAAAACAAATGTATGGGGAGAGCTAATGGCTGAGAGTATTTTTATAACCTCTTGTTAGATTGTAATTAAAACATAGACTTTCAAACTTTTTTCATCAAAGATGAGTCCCTGCCTGGGACACTAAGTTGTAATTTTTAATTTTTTTCTTTCAAGCATGAGATTGGAATTTATATTTTATATATGCTATAGAAAAGCTATCTGGGAATTTTATTTAAATAGGATAAAATTGGCTCAGGTCCATTAGGTAGAAGAGCTAGAGTGGGGCTTATGTTTGGAGGTCTGAACCAGAGGTGGTATTCAGCAGGTTCTGACCAGTTCTGGAGAGCCGGTAGTGGAAATTTTGAGTAGTTCAGAGAAACAGCAAATACCACCTCTGACTGGCCCTGCCCCCATCTATTCTCTGCCACCCATTGAGTCCAAGCTGATCAGCTGGGTCTTCTTTGGTTGCCCTGCACAGGAGAACGGAGCTGGAAAGCAGGTTAGGGGGGTGGGGAGGGAATAGGGATTTTGCAGTTTCCTTCCCCTGCCACGCCCACCAAGCCACACCCACAGAACCAGTAATAAAAAATTTTTAATCCCACCACTGGTCTGAAAATAATTTATTGCATGTACGCAACATGTATGCAGCTAATCACATACCAGGGATCATTTTTGGGTTTGCTATCTTTAAGAATTGTTCACAGGTACTAGTTGATTATAGAGAAAAATTATGTGGTTCAGTCCTCTGTACTTAGGAAGTTTCACTTTGATTTGCATTTGTTGTGATATACACACATATGCAATGGGAATCTGTAATCTTTATCATGTACTTCATATGTATAGGTAATCCTTGACTTACAATAGTTCATTTAGTGATTGTTCAGAGTTACAATGGCACTGAAAAAAGCAACTTATGACCATTTTTCACATTTATGACCATTGCAGCATCCCTGTGGTCACATGTTTTACATTCAGATGCTTGACAACTGACTCACATTTAGGACGGTTGTAGTGTCCAGGAATCATTCGATCCCCTTTTGCGACCCTCTGACAAGCAAAGTCAATGGGGAAAACATTCACTTAACAACGGTGTTACTAATTTAAGAACTGTGGTGATTCACTTAACAAATGTGGTGAGAAAAATTGTAAAATGGGGCAAAACTTCCTTAACAAATTTCTCACTTAGCAACATAAATGTTGGGCTCAATTATGATCATAAGTTGAGGACAACCTGGAGAGTGTAAATGTTTACTACAGCATTTATTTATTTTTATTAGATTGAGCGTATTGCAAAATGATGAGGAACCACTGAGAACTGAGTCCTGTCTCCCAAAGAGGATAAAAATTATTTTAGTTAGATTACAGAGACTATTCTACAAGTTATTCTAACTTATTTTAGTTAGATATAATTAAGCCTTCTATTTAACCAAAAAAGTCTATTGTAACAAATCAGGCAAGCTATAATGTTTTTAAGAATTATATTAAGAGTTCAAACCTCAGGTGTTGTTCAAGTTGATGTGCTGATGTGCAGACGAATAATCCATAAACTCATTCTATATTAACTTAAATTCTGTATTCTACTGAATTATTTTTGATAATGATGCATAGTCCCAGAGTTTAGTCTGTCATTCTTCTAAAGCACCGGTGTCAAATTTGCAACCTCACACCATCACGTGTTGTATCATGACTTTTCCCCCCTTCGCTAAACCGGGGGTGGGGGTGGCCAGAGTGTGACGTATCCAGCCCATGGGTCATGAATTTGACACCCCTGTTCTAAAGAAAAGATGATATATGGACTATGCTGCTTATCTGAAGATATTGAAATGTGTGAAGTGAATGCCTTGAACGATTTCATCTTTGTTTTATTAAGATCTAAGTCTTGCAGACTATATTAAGATATATCACCTTTCCACCGGTCAGGTTTTTAGGCTCCATTCACTATAAAAATAAATTAATGGAAAAGACATATAAACTTAACAAATGAATAAATAAGTCTGTATGTGGCCTATGGCAGAACAAGGCCATTTGAATTGCCTAATCTATTTTATGGCACAATTCTATGGCACAAACTCATGATGCTGCAATTTATGCCTGGTCTTGGATGGTAATGTCACGGGCAGTCCAAGACCTTGTTACTGAATGACTCATAAGGCAGATTTTTCTGGCTGCTGATGTAGCTGCATCACTAAATATGCCAAAGGTTTTCTAGTGTTACCTGTTCCCTACAGCACAGGATGCTCAATTAAGAGCTCTGGTCAAGGATAGCTCTAAAACACTCTCATTATATCCTGAAAGATGACATCTTTGTTTGATGTAATTATTTTCAGAGGTACAAAAATATAATAGTGATGGTTGGGCAGTCAGGATTCCTGTGTCATGTGCAGGATTATGATAAGAGCATGGTGTGTCGAGATTATGGTTCCCTCCAGTTTCTGGGGGTGAGGGGAACAAGGACTCCACATATGAAGGGAGAGTGCCTTCTCCAGAATACCAGCCATCCTGTGGCTGATGAAGGAAAAAAGTGGAATTTTGAGCATTACAGTAAGGTGCAAGGAGAGGATGATCCACATGGCACAATTGCTCTGCTAGGGAGGTTACCTAGCCCACAGTGCACATATTTCATGTCTCAATCTTTTAAATATTAAAACTTTGCAATATTTTTAAATCATGTGTGCTAAGAGTGGACACTCTTTTCTTCTCTACAATTGTACTCACTTTCATTAAGTAAGCTTGGCACAGAAAATCATTTGTTTTAGATCCTAGATAATGATAATATACAAAATTTATGGGCTGAGTGATTCCCAGCAGCTCTTGGGGACTATTAGGATCCATTCCTGTGCTTTTCTCATCCTCCTCTCACCCAGGTTCCCTGTTTTCCTTGTCTCTGCCCACATAGTTCCAAAAGACCAGCTCAGCCTTCACATGCTCCATATGGATTATCTCCACCCTTCCAGTCATATCCTTTGCAGTGAATATTCCCTTCCCATTCTTGAGGCTTTGCAGAGCCACACCCTCAGCACCTTCAGCATCCAATGAATTACAAGAGGGCTTTGGCTAACAACCAATCAGCATGGCCAGAGATGAAGTGTCAAAAAAACAAACCAACATAAGCATGCTGAATAAAAAAACAGTTCTCCAGAAATAAACAGGGCGAAGAGGAAACTTCCACTTACCACCTGCATCCAAGAACCAGCCAAGAAGAAAGAAGCAGGCTGAGGAATACAAGCTACGGCAATGGAAACAGGTACCAAAGAAGCCTAGAGGCTAGAAGCAAATACCATATTTTCCTCCTAAGGCTGATATGGCAAGCTTACAGAAGTTTTGAATTTTCTTTCTCTTTCTGCACAAGCAGCTTGGCCAGTGGCAACATAGTGGCATTTTAGCTTCAAATATCTGGAGGACATCAGGTTATATAGGCAACCTATTGCCTATAGGAAACCTATCTGATATAGGGCAACCTATTGCCAGCTCAGCTATGGATCCAGGGAGTTAAGGGAGCATTAATTGGATTCTCTTCTAAGATTTTACAGTTCAGATCTCAGAGAAGAAGCCGTGATGGTTCATATGTTGCTGAGCTAGTTTTTCAGGGAAACCTCAGCTGGCATAGCAAACTGTGAGGGATGTTGGCAGATGGTGGTCAACAAATCTATGATTCTGGAGCATAGATCATTCTCTGTCTTGTGATAAGCAGTTTAGATAGAAAGGGACTAGATATAATCTAGTCAGAGCTTTTTTAATGCATGCTGTAGAAAACAGTCAGAGAGAGACTCATTGGTGAGATCACTTGGGTTCTGGTATTGGATTTGAAAGACACAGGTCCCTGTCATGGGAATTTGCTGCTATTCCTTTAGTCTTACTATATCTCAATGTCAGGTTTCTATTCACAAAATGGAAATAAGGGCAGGGGTGGGTTTCAAACATTTAGCAAAGGATTCTTTGCCTGGTTGTTGGGTGGGCATGGCCATAGTGGGCGTGGCCTAGTTGGCCTCCTGCACCACGGGGGGGCATTTTTGCCTTCCCCAAGCTCTGCAGGCTTTCCTCGAGCCTCTGAGAAGGTGAAAATGGCCTCCCCAGACTCCGGAGGCTCTCTGGAAGCTGGAAACAGGCCCATTTCCAGTCTTTCTGAACTTCCTGGAGGCCTGTTTTTCATCTTCCGCAAGCCTCTGCTCACACCCTGCACTTACCTGGATCCAAAATGGGCCGTGTGGGGACTCCTGGGAGGGGCAGGGTGGATGGGGCCGGCCAGGAGTGGGATTTGGGCAGGGGTGGGATTCTACCAGTTAGCACCTCTTCGCTAGAACCGGTTGTTAGAAGAAATTACTGGCCTAACCCTGTAAGGAAGGCAGGAAGGAAGCATTCTGGTGTTGCTTACAGAAACTGCCTCTCCGTTAACCCTTATTACATTCTTGGCAGGACTAGACTTCCTGTCTCAGGAACCTCTCTGAAGTTTTTTCCCCTCCTTTGCTGGTACTTTGCTCGTGTGGAGTGACCATTCAAAGTTACAATGGCACTGAAAAAAGTGACTTATGACCATTTTTCACACTTACGACTGTTGCAGCATCCCCACAGTCATGAGAGGCCAGGGGAGGAGATGCGTGCCTTGATGTGAGTGAAGTTGAGTTGGCCACGCCCAGCCAATAACATGATCACCAAGCCACGTCGACCAGTCACATGACCACTAAGCCACACCTACCAGCTAAGCCACGCCCACAGAACCGGTTGTTAAAAAATTTGAATTCCCACCCCTCGATTTGGGGATTCTCCGAACTGCATAGAACCTTAGCTAGAGGCTCTCCCAAACCCCTGTGAACCCCCAGCGCCCACCTCTGCATAAGGGATGTGTTATAAAGTAATTGTAAAAACGAATACTGCATGGATTCTGATGCTAGATTCGAAAAGCATGGGTCCCTCTATTGGGAACTTGTTGCTGTGCCTTCCGTCTTACTATGGTATATCTCAATTTCAGGTTACTATCTATAAAATGGAAATAATGGACATGTGATAGAATAATTATAAAAATGAATGTTGTACAAAATACTTTGGACTACATATTTAAGAATAAATTATGATATCTGACAATTGCTATTTCCTGGGATAATGTGTAGAGGAAACATACTGAGTCAAAAAGGAACTTTCTTTAAGTAATTTAATTTTAATAAATCACTGTAATTTATTTGTAATTTAATAACAAAAATAGAGAGCAAAACATAAAATGATAGCGATGATGATACATACATAGTCAAAGAGAGAAAACAAAAATGTAACAGAAATGTAAAAGAAATATAACAAAGAACAATATGACTTTTTTTTCTCATTGTCACTGAACAGTTACAATTCTATATATACTTGCTTAATGCCAATTTTAAATACACATTTCTAATACATTTACACAACTATCTTAGGCTACTTTATTCTGTAAAACGAGTTCCATATTTCATTATATTTATCTATACAAAGTCTCTCGTCAATGTGCTCATAAGCATCAAGGGCAATCAGCTCTTCAAGCCATTGAATAAATAGAGCCAGATCCGTATCTTACTAATTCTGAAATATCAGACATTCTGCCGTAGAAAGGGCACAGAGAATCCTTTTAAGTAGTCCAATTATCAAATTCATCTACTGGGTGTTTAATTCAAACAAATATTGTCCTCTGAAAAGGCTTTTATTGCATAATTGTATTTATATTGTTCATCACTTTCTCCCAAAAATGTTTACACTTCAAATTAGGACACTGTAGAAACCTGTTTTAAAGAAGTATTATCCTTATTACATCTCCAACAAAATGCTGTTTTTGACTGTCATTTTATGTAAAAATGTAATGGAGCCAATTTTGAATATTACTTTTTGTTGTATAAACTGTAATTTGAGATCCATTGACACCCTTGCTATAGAAATTAACACACTATCCCATTCTTTAGACAACATAAGAACTGCTAATTCTTTATTTCACTCATTTCTTAACATCTGCATATCAAATTTATACAACTTTTAATGAGATAACAAATATACCTAAAAACTAATCATAGGTGTTTTAATTTTAAAAGATTTAACAAGTGTTCTAGTATCTTAGGTGTCTTAAAAATGCTACTAATCTAAATAGTCTTGTTAACAAATTTTTTAATTGTAAATATTGTCATTGAGTTATATCTGGCGATTGATATTTATCTGTTAACACAAAGCATGTTAAACATTTATCTTCATCATCTATCAGTTGGTCCAAAGTCAATATCCCTGCTTTCATTCAATTTTCCTATATCACTGCCTTTCTCTCAATTTTTGAAGTTAAGTTTTAATATACTTAGATCCCAAAATAGTACTGCATATGTATATTCCAAAATTGTTCAAATCAGAAAATTAACACAATTTTTAAAGCTGCCAATATTTAATACTTGACCTAGGTTAGCATGGTGATTTTATACAACATATGACAAAAAGAAAAAAGAGTGATATGAAGGCATTTATTTTCAGCAGCTTTTCCATATTTGTCTGATATAGGCAACCTGCGAATATCCAGATATAATTGCCTTATTACGTTGCTTAAAACCTATAACCATTAACCATTTTAGCTAATGCTGATGAGAGTTGTCAATAAATCAATATTAGAGGGCCATGGATTGGTAATTCTCCTGACTTTGCTGTAATGATATCTTCTTCCTGTCCATCTAGTGGTTCAGAGTGGAAGAGCACTTAGCCAGATCCTGCAGTACCATAAATCTGACAGGTCATGCAAAATGTCTAAAAACGAATGGAAACTATGGTGAAAATAACTGGATACCGGTCTCACTGATGTTTCATCCCCGCCATTTTCCCTTCTGACAATATTACTTCTGATCTTGAATTAGCCCAGGAGAAATTTTCTAAGAGAATGTATTCATCAGAGAAGTTGTTTATACAACTCATGGTTGTATGGATACTTTACACAATTTGCTATTTAAAACCTTAGTTGGTTTTATTTGTGTATAGAGTCATCAACCCTTCAATAATTTCCAAACATGTAGATGTTACAATTCCCAGAATTCTGTAACAGTATTTTTGCTTACCATTCTGGTAATCGCAGTCCAGTGTAACTGGACTGGAAGCCACAGTTGTGAAAGACTGCGCTACACAAACAACACAATGATATATTTAATTTCAGACTGCACACTGAGAGAGACAGAGACAGAGACAAATGATAGAGGATTCCATATAAATCATTCAATGTTAAAAGTGCAAATTTAAAAGCAAAGTAAAAATAATATTGTTCTAACCCATATTTTATGGGTGGTAAATGTATAGGCAATTTATTAAATCATTAAAAATGTGATACTCTCTACACATTAAAATGATATTATGAATTCTACCATCTCATTTCACTTCTTACTTGGTTGGTTCCCTTTGGATTCAAGAATACTCGTGATAGTTTAAAATATTTGCCGTTTTTATTAACTGGCAGGGAATGGCCTGAAATGTATCACAGCTTGTGACCAGATCCCCAAATCCTGTTCTCTTCAATATAGAATACAACAGATGTGAATCCATGGGCCTAGGACTAATAAATTAAAATCTTCCTGAAACTGAGTTAGTAATTAGTATACATATAGAAGTAGTGAACATTAGTAATTAGTAATACACAGAAAATGTGTAGACATTAATAGCCACAAGAGAGCACATCTGATTATTTTCTTCTCTTCTTTCTAGCTGGAGAAACAGTGCAAAGTGTATTTCAAGGACGCTGGGGCAAAGCTCCGAATAGATCCAGGTACCCTGAAGACCAGCAACGTGCTACCTTCACTGAACACAAACTTCATGAAATTCCTCTTGAAGGCGAATGCTCTGTGAGTTCAGGGAGGCAGACTTTCAGATATCAGTGCAAGCTCACGGAAGACAGAATGCAGTGCAGCAGCTCAGGACAGAAGGGATCCGGGCCATTTCAAGGCCAGAGAGGTGCTTCTTTGGCTCAACACAGATTCCATGACATTCCCTTCAGAGATTGCACCGTGAGTTCAGGGCAGCAGAGTACCAGAAACCAGTGCGATAGCACAGAAAGTTCCAGTCAACAAGGTGGCATGCAGAGTGGCAGCCATATGAAGCAACCACAAAACCAGGACCCCCAAGATGCTTTCAATCAAGGTGGCTCTTCAGAGCAAGGTAGCAGCAGACAACAATACAGACAATCTCAGGGAAACCCAAGAGGGAACACACAGAGTTGCTTCTCAGGGAGCTCCAATGCAAAGGGCAACGAACCACAGGACATTTCCAGCAAGTCCCAATGCTCGGATAGGTAAGAAACTGGTTCAGAGGAAAACAGGTTAGGTGAGATCCTTCCAAATTACTAGACTGTCTTTTCTGTTGAGCTCAGTTTGTGTGATATTCTATTGGTAAAACAGAAGAATGAGAGTCTGGTAAGTACAGGTAGTCCTCGACTTATGTCTACATTTGAGCCCAACATTTCTGTTGCCCTGTGAAACATTTTTAAGTGAGTTTTGCCTCATTTAACAACTTTTCTTGCCACCATTGTTAAGTGAATCAATGCACTTGGTAAATTAGTAACACGGTTGTTAAGTGAATCTGGCTTCCCTCTTGACTTTGCTTGTCAGAAGGTTGCAGAAGGTGAGGACATGACCAGGACACTGCAACCGTCATAAATATGAGTCAGTTGCTAAGAATCTGAATTTTGATCACAAGACCTTGGGGATGCTACAATGGTTGTAAGTGTGAAAAACAGTCGCAAGTCACTCTTTTCACTGCTGTTGTAACTTCAAATGGTCACTAAATGAACTGTTGTAAGTGGAGGACTACCTATGAAAGTATGTCATATACGCAGGGGTGGGATTCAACCAGTGTTACTATCGGTTCGGTGATTACATTTTGTGTGCACGTGCATGTTTTGCGTGCACATGCGTGCTTTGCGCACACGCGTGCCAGATTCACGCTGCACACGCATGTAATAAACCTTAAGCTGTGCTGCCCAGACAGCTGAAAATCGCTGTGCATAAGTGCGCAGCATTTGAAAAGCCACCTTTTTCCTGCTTTTTCAATTTCAGTTGTGCCATGCAAAGCAGCTGAGGTTGAAAAAGCAGAAAATAAAGGACAGGTAAGAGCCCAGGTGGGCGGGTGGTCCAAACAGCAGCAGACACAGAACCAGTTTAGTGTCTGCTGCTCTTCAGAGCTATCAGTTCTATAGAGCCAGGCAGAACCGGTAGCATCGCATCCCTGCATATACAGAGATGAATCAGGAGCATGTTCACCTAGGTCTAGGGGTTTACTGAGACTATAGTGAGAAGGTTCACACATGCTAACTGTTGCTTAAAACCCTTGTTGCATCAAAACTGAAAAATCACATTTATGGACTTACATGATGTACAAAACCAGAGAGAGAACGCTCTTGTGTTCACAAGAGGATAGCAAAGATGAAGAAAAAACACTTTTAATACATTACAGAAGGATGCTAGATTTTGTATGTAGGATAATATAATTTCTGTTCTCCATATCAAAGCAGGTATGTACTTTAATAACAAGTACTAATAATTATAGGCAACGTTCAATAGGTCCTGTCTTGATTCTTTCCAACGTTGCTTATCTGTTCTTGGAAACATTGTCCATCCTCAATCTCTGCCTATTGTGTAGAACTTTTGTCAGGCAAATACAAATAATCAGAACAGCTGAGAGAATGAATGAAAAGTTATAAAAAAGCATTTTGAATTTTAAAAAGTCATTATAATTGCTGTCTATATGAACTATTCCTCTGCATGAATTACTTCCCCTGTTACAAAGCAACTGACTTTGTTCCCAAGCTTGGAAAATACAGGCGGACACCTGGGACTCTAGCAGGTGTTGGGCATGGGGCTTGTGGTTGGTCCAGGAAGTTTCTGCAAACATCTTGGCAACTTGTCACTACTCACCTGGATGACTTCAAAGGTATTTTGTATCACTTTGTAGCCAACATGAACAAACCAATAGGATTCAACAGCCAAGGTTCACAATAGGAACTCTTGTGGAAGTCATTGTTGTGGAGTAGCAGTTGAGCTGCCTCAGCCGGATTTGTGTCTGTTGGTTTCTATGTACTTAAATCTGCTGGTCCTTGGCCAAAATACTCTGCTGCTTTCCTGCCACTCTTGTTTCTTTAACAGACAAGCAGCTGTATTCAGGTGTTTAGCATTCAGACTGAGAAATCACAGTGTAAGAATATGAAGTTTTCCAGGTAAGATCCTATGGAGAACTTAAATTGGTTTATAGGTAAGCGATGGACTTATTATGGCAGATCCAGTTTTCATTCAAAAAGGGATTTTATTTATTTACTTATTTAGATGACTTCACCCAGCTTAAACAACTCTGGCATCAGCAACTATAAAACATAAGCATGAAACAATGTAACCGTCAAATAAAAACAAAAACCTTCCACCTTACACTTTGGATGCTTTCCGGCCAGTTCCAATTACCCGAATTCCATTCTGTCTATTCTATTCTGTCCTATCCCATTGTCTGGCTAAAACAAGAAGATCTGGATGGCCTTCTAAAAAACTAAAAGGGTGGGGACCTGTTGAATCAATGGGGGTGGGGAGGATATTCCATAAGGTAGAGACCGCGATGCGAAAGAAGCACCTCCAATGTCTCTCTAGATCAGGGGTGTCAAACTCATGACAACACATTGTCGTCATGTGATGTATTGCAATTTTCCCCCTCCTTTTGCTAAACCGGGGGTAGGCATGGCCAGCGCGTGATGTATTTGCCTGTGGGCCCCATGTTTGACACCCCTGAACTAGATGAAAAATATCTCCGAGAAGGGACTTGGATCATTCCTGTCCTTTCTGATGTAATAAGATAGGCAGATCCTCTCAGGAAGGCTGATCCTGCAAATAATCATGTCCTATGCCACCTAGGGCTTTAAAGTTGATAACCAGCACATTGAATTGCACCCAGAAGGAAACTGGAAGCCAGCGCAGCTTGTGCAATACAGACATAATGTGGGCGTACCTAGGAACACCCAATACTGTGCATGCCACTGTGTTCTGGATCAGTTGTTAATTTCAAGCTCAGCATCTCTTGGTAATTAAAAAAGAAAATCATGCAGATTTGGAATTGGATGAATGGAGAATCTTATTCAATTATAATATATATTAGCATGCCCCATCAGCCCTGCCCAAAAAATTAAAACACTGACATCTTGTTAAAATAGAGAGAGAAACCAACCTCTTGTTAAAATGGTAGAAACTAAATTAAAATCTGCATCAAGCATCCTTTTCTTATCCCATCCTGTTTGTCCTATTTCGTTCAGCACATTTCATCTCCAGGCAAATTATTCAGTGTTCATGGCAATGGTGATCAGGATCTGGGAGCCCAAGCTCACTCTGAACACCTGAAAAATGGCAACCTGAGATAAATTATTTGAGGTAACATCAAAGAATGTAAGGACTGAAGGAGATTATGGGGAACATCTAGTTTCGATCCCAACAATCTAAATGCTAGGGTCAGAATCTATTGCTACATGAAAGAAAAAAACTTTGATTATCTGGATATCACCAAGTGAGTTTTTAAAAAAACTATGAGAAAAGTATAGCTATTCTTGCTTGTGGCCCAAGATAATGACATTCTTTAGAAAAAGAATGACACAAGTGTAGGACAAAAGGAAAAATATCATTTTGAGTCTTGTCTGAAGTAGAAGTCTTTGTCTTAAGTATTGGGAAGCTCAAAAAGTCATGGCAGAAATTCCCAGACTCCATTAGTAAAGTAAAGAAAGACAACACGGAATCAGGATTAACATAAATGATAAAAAGAATGGGACTGTTCCATAACTCTTTTGATTCTATGAGTGTTCGTTTTCTCCTAGTGTAAACCCCTATGCTGGTCTAGTGGATTGCTTACGTGCTACCTGGATGTCGGGAAAGACGCGTCCAAAGGAATTTCGGGTCACACAACTAGAAGCCCTGTGCCACTTTCTGGAGGAAAGACAGGCCGATATCCAGCATGCCCTGTGTGAGGACCTACACAAGGTGAGTGGGCTATCCATTTAGAGCACCTGACAGCTGAATGGGGACTTGCAGATGAAGGGCTTGCTTGCCAGTTAATAAACATGACACGGCTATTCTATTTTTCTTTGTTAGATTTTCCCTGAAAAAAATATGAAAAAGAAGCAATGTTTTCTGTATGTGCCATGAGAGCTGAATTTAGCTGGCTCTCAGGCTATGGAAAATCATTATGTAAACACAGTTGAGCAGTCAACAAATGATTAAGAGTACAGCCAAGTACTTTATCTCAGAAAAGTGGGATGAAAAAGTTTAAACTTATCAAGATTTCTTTGCATAGTCAGTCATCTAACTATATATAGTTTATATTTGTAGCTGAGTTTGTCTGCGAGTCTCCCGCCTGATTAAGATTTACGAACCTAGAGTACTAAGCTTAGTGTCATATCCTGGTGTAAAACCCAAACATTCCAAGAATCAATTGAGATGATGGCATGATAAAACTTTACCATGAATGAGAGACAAGTTTGCTCATTGAAGAACTGCTACATCGTTCACTTCTGAACTCAATATGGACATCACTGATGCACCTCATTTTGTCTTTCTCCTCCCCAGCCCTGCTTTGAAACTGAGTTCACGGAGATTTTGTTGGTCAGAAATGAACTGGCCAACGCTCTTAACAACTTAAGCTGCTGGATGAAGGATGAAAAAGTGAACAAGAACCTAGTAAGGAGAGAAGCTGGGTGGTGGGAGAACAAATGAAGAGGAAAGTTTCTAGGTTGGATGGGGATGAAAGTCAAAAGGATATATTATCTCATCAAACTGAAGGTGGGCTTTCTATCTGAACAATTGTTCTGGTTTATCTGTAGATGACACAGCTGGATTGTGCCTTCATTCAGAAGGATCCATATGGTGTGGTGCTGATCATTGGAGCCTTTAACTTCCCTATCCAGCTTACTTTGTTGCCCCTTGTGGGAGCCATTGCAGCTGGTGAGTGAGAAGCTATTTCCTAATTCATTTTAGACATTAGATCAGGGGTCCCCAAACTTGGCAACTTTAAGACTTGTGGACTTCATGCTGGCTAGAGAATTCTGGGAGTTGAAGTCCACAAGTCTTAAAGTTGCCATGTTTGGAGATTTCTGCATTAGATCCCCTGAATATTCTTTCAGGAGATCCAAGTATTGGTGGGTATTTATCTGTTGCAACCTTGGTAAAGTGTTCTCTCCTCATTCTAGGGAATTGTGTGATTCTGAAGCCCTCAGAGGTGAGCAGCTGCACTGAAAGGCTCCTTGCAGAAGCGTTGCCTTGTTATCTGGATTCGGTGAGTTCCTCAATTGCCAGTTTTGCCTTGTTAAAAAATCAAAATGAAGCTGAGGGTTTTTTGATTTGTCCTTTCTTCTGCCTTTGTCTTAATTAATCATGAGAAGGCAATTTCTTGGGCCTATTGAGGAAAAACTGGATCTGAACTAACCTCCAATTTTTAATCTGCTTTTGGAACCTGGGTGAGTTTATTTCTGCCCCAGTTCCTTCCCAAAAATATGCATATTCCTTTAGAGTAGACTGTGGTGGTGATGACCTTCTGAGGATTACAACTGAAGCATCAAAGTGCACTATGCTTTTTCTAGCCTTTTGTTTTCAATGAAAATGAAGAATGCTGTCCACTTTCTCTCAGCCAGCCACAGGAAAAGGGTGATGTACAGTTAACAGCTGGATATGCAGTGTCAGTTTATTTGGGATGTAGGTTATGTGCTTTCTGTTTTTCTTAAAACCCAAGTGCAGTGTAAGGGACTAAGTATACTTTAACAAAGTTACTTTAACGAAAGACTGTTTTGGGTAGATACAGGAAGAATGAATTTAGGAGATTATTATGAAGGCAGGACAATTCCATTCCCAAGGTTAGATAGGAAAAAAAATTATAGATCCCTATTACCATATTCTAACTAAATAAAAAAATATTCATCTCTTTTAACATTAAAACATTTTAAGGAACATCTTAATTTCCTTTCAATTTAATGTATCAGCTCATTGTTCCAAATTGCGCACAAGAGGCTTTTTGTCCTGCTGTGTTTCAGGGACAGAAAACTCCACCTGTGTGATGTGGAGGCTAGTTTGATTGGATGTGAACTTCCTTTTCTATTTTATAGCAAACCTTCGCTGTGGTGACAGCTGGTCCTGAAGAAACAGGAAAATTACTGGAAAATAAGTTTGATTATATCTTCTATACAGGTGATTTTCCTTTCTTGAATATTTTTTCAAGTTATTCTTTTCAGTAGTACTTTTTACAAAAAAATATTATTAATGACTATTCAAATATCTGTGGTAAGTCAATGTTCAACTATTGAAACTTTTAAGGTTCTGTTTATCTAAGATCATTATTTATGACCCCTCTGCAGTAGAATTTATCTCTTACAATACCTCTAGACCAAATTGTGTACAGTCCTGCAATTTGCCATATGTCTTAGTTAAGTAGCTTTACCATGTTTATTGCAATATAGCTGAATCAGTGGCAAGTTAGACACAGGGCAGTGATGGCAAGCTTTGTGGGGCTGACGTATCAAGAATTCAGAAAATGCCTAACTTAAACACTTCCTGCATGTCACACACACATACCTCCCCCAAACATCAGAGAAACATTATCTCCCAGACCACCATGAATAGCAGTCCTTGATGGCAGTGCCAAGGCTGGACCTGAAGCAGAGGCTAGGGCCTTGACTTCAGTCTAGGCGCCACTGCTGCCACTCAAAAAGGCCGCCTCACACTGTTTCCCAAGACCTGTGAAACTTGGGGAGCAGCAAGATTGCCCTTGTGGCTAAGCGGTCTCTGGGATCTGCCATGAGCTGCTTATCTTCAGCTGATGTTCTCTTTCTGATAGGCTCCTGCAGCATACCTGAGCTACTCCAGGTTGCAGAAAGCCTTTGTTCTTGAAGCAGCTTCAGAAAATGCTATGCCTCTGAAGACTCCAAAATTCACACTAAAGCAGGCCCCGTTCTCACACAATCTTTGGAGGCTCTGGAGGTGCATGAGAGCATCATGGCCTTTCCTTGGGATGCCTGGAGGCTGTGCAAGAGTGCATCCCCTTCTCACATGGCCTCCGCGGCCCCTGAAAATTGCTTCAGAATGGGGCACGCTTTCAAGAATTGTTGTCAGGTGTTGGTGAAAACTGGCCTGTCACCCAAAACATTGTGACTTGTCGCTTATGACATGCATCATAGTTCCCCATCAATAGCCCAGGAAAACTGTTGTATGTGGTGTTTGTAACTTTGGCTGTCAGCAGCTTCCAGATTGTAGATCTTACTCACTAGTGAAAAGATAAGTTGTCACACTGTAAGGAAAAAAAAACCCTCCTATGCTTAATGCAAAATTTCAGTCTTTTGGAAATAATGAAAATTCTCTAGCTTTTCCTCTCACAAGAAAGATACCCAGATTTGCATTTCCTCTTTCATTCCCAGAACTGCTCAGGGTAATAATAAGAACTGCCCATTTAACAGGAATTTGGCAGCAGAGTTTGATGTGGGATTTTAATGGACTGTCTCGATACATTTTCCATCTAAATTGACAATTTAAAATAACTTGGATGAAGAGATAGATAAAATAATTATCAAATTTGCCTATGGAATTTGTGGATGGAATATTTATTCTAGCAGACACAAGCCAATAAGTTAGGGAAATGAACTAAAAATAAGGGGAAAATTGAATTTTTTAGTCAGATAACAAAATTCCTAACAAACAAAACAAAAAAATGCACCAGATTGGAAACAGTCCTTGGAACAGAATGCTGATTACAAATGTATGAGTCAGCAGTGTAATATGACTGTAAAAATTATTTACAATTTTAGTTTGCATCAATCAAATTACTAAAATAGTATTCAACTTTATTCTGCGTTGGTCAGACAATTCCTTGAGCATCAAGTCCACTTCTGGATACTATTGTTCAAGATTTTAGATAACCTGGAATAGGTTCAGAGAATCCTGATCAGGGGATTGGGAAAAGAAAGGCATAGACCTGAACGGGGAATTTTTAGTCCTAAAGAAAGAAAAGATATGGTGTTGAGGGGGAAAATGATACTTTTCAAGCACTTGAAAAGATGCCAAGTAGAAAACAAAGACTTCTTAGTCATCCTAGAAGTTAGGACATGAAATAATAGTTTTAATAATAAACATGGAGAGCTGGACACCACCTGTTGTCTTAGTTGGTTGGACTAAATGGATTATTTAGCCTGTCTTTATGATTTTATGAAATTAAGTGTGTCTCTAAATCGATGGATTTTTCTCAGCTGAAAAGCTGCCATGGCTATTAGATCTGATGATGTGATTATAACATAAGATGACAAACAATCTGCTTTTGACAAAAATAAGTAAAACCAACATTTATTTATTTTTTATTATTTACAACATTGTTTTTTACTTCCCTTGTTTTTAACAATCATAAAACCTTTAAAAGAAAATCAAAACCAGAAACAGATTTGCAATGTTGAAAACAAATACCTAGATGGTAACTGTAATTTGATCTAGAAGATAACCCCAGTAATTTTATAAATTTACATAATTATTCTGTGTACTTTTTTCAATTCTTCCTAATGCTGTACTGCATTATTTTTTTTAACCCAGAAATGATTGGAACGTTTGTAGGTTTCAAGTTTATGCAATACAAATTCTTGCACAGTTAATATATTAAACACTGGTTAATCATTGATTTGCCAACTATTCAGAACGTTATCATTATAGATCACAGGCTGCCATGTTTTGACCATTTTTAAAATATATTTTCCAAATTCTTACTAAATCAGAAAATAATTTTTACATTACATAAAACTGCTTACGCAGAGTTGTCTTGCTGATTATTATTAACATTTCATGGAGTTTTTAAAACATTCAACATGGAGTATTGCTGATCTATATGGAAGAGTATTAGAGAAAAAACAGGTAGTTTTTGAAGACAGAATTGAGCCCCCAAGAGCTGGATGGGAGTTGTGCTATGAGTCTGTTTTGACCCAAATTTTCCCATTTCTTTATAGGGAGTGTCCGTGTAGGAAAGATCATCATGACCGCTGCAGCAAAACATGTAACACCATTGACTCTAGAGCTGGGGGGGAAAAGTCCCTGTTATGTGGATAAGTGCTGCAATTTCCAGAATGCAGCCAACCGAATTGTATGGGGAAAATTCCTCAATGCTGGACAGACATGCATCGCACCAGATTATGTGATCTGTACAGTTGAAACACAGGAGAGGTTGATGCCTTGCTTGCGCCAAGCTATCTGTGAATTCTTTGGAAATGAACCCAAACAGTCAGCTGATTTTGGCCGCATGGTCAATGACAGGCATTTCCAGCGTGCCCGAGCTTTGCTGGAATGTGGCCGGGTGGCCATTGGTGGAGAGATCGATGAGCGTGAGCGTTATATTGGTGAGTACACAACTTAGGACTGGAGGAAAGGGAAAGATTTGGAGCTTGGGAAAGACAGGAAGACATTTCTTGAACAGTATCTAGTAAGCTTTTAGAGAAATCTATGTGTTCACTAGGAGTTGAAAATGACTTATGGTACATAATCAATCATTGTTTTTAACCAATTGGTCGTATCCAACTCTTGGTGACTTTATAGGCAAGTGGTCTCCATGTGACCTTGTCAAGCACCATTTAATTCAATTGTTGTATCTTCAACTTTGCATCCGATTTGTTGTTATCAATCCAGCATATTTAGTTTTCCCCTTCCTCTTTGTCCACTAACCATTCCTAGCATCACTGTCTTCTCCAATGAATTTGCGTGCATAACACGGCCAAAAGTAAATCAGATGATAGTCTTATGATTTTAGCTTCCAGGCATGTGTTTGCTTTTATACAATTTAATCAATCTATTAATCCATCTTATTAAGAATGCATGGTTAGTAGTTTTGATTTAGATCAACCTCCCAAGTTGATGCTTACCAAATGTGTTGGACTATCATTGGCCACATAGGCTTGGCATTTTGAAAGTTGAAGTCCAAGAAAGCTACTTTTAACAAACTAACAAACACTGAAAAATGAGATTATTAAAGTCCAAACAAACACAATACTACAGAGAAAGAAAAAAAAGCCTCCCAATAAAACCAGTATGTTTGCATAAAGAGTTCTCTGACAAACTAAGGGATGAAAAGGACAAGTATAAAAAATGGAAAGATGAACAGCAAGGAGAAAGTGGAACTACTTAATTCCTTCTTTGTAATGTCTTCGTGGAAAGGGAAAAAATAGCACTGTGCAAGACAAAACAGGAAAGCAGGTCAAAATAGGCAAAATAATTAGTAAAAGAACACCTCTCTTCTTTAGCTGAGTTCAAATCACTAGGACCGAATGGTTCACAGGATTCCAAAAGAGTCACCATACTATAAAAAAAGATGTTGAGATTTTAGAAAGAGTACAGAGAAGGGCAACCAGGATGATTAGGGGACTGGAGACTAAAAGATATGAAGAACGGTTATAGGAACTGGGCATGACTAGTCTAGTCTACTAAAGAGAACGACTAGGGGAGACATGATAGCGGTCTTCCAATATTTGAGGGGCTGCCACAGAGAGGAAGGGGTCAAGCTATTTTTTAAAGAGCTTGTAGGCCAGACAAGGAATAATGGATGGAAACTGAACAAGGAGAGATTTAACCTGGAAATAAGGAGAAACTTTCTGACAGTGAGAACAATCAACCAATGGAACAGAAGTTGCCCTCGGAAGTTGTGGGAGCGTCATCAGTTGAGACTTTCAAGAAGAGATTGGACTGCCATTTGCCAGAAACGGTGTAGGGTCTCCCGCTTGGGCGGGGGGTTGGACTAGATGACCTACAAGGTCCCTTCCAACTCTGATTATTGGTTAAATCTATTAGAGCTGGTAGATGTGATCTCAGAATTACTGAACAAAATCTTTCAGAGCTCCTGGAATATTGGGGAAGTACCAGAGGACTGGAAAAGAGTTGATATGGTTCAAAAAAGGGGGTAAGTGGGAAATGGAACAATCAGCTTGACAACATTACATGGGAAAATCCTAGAAAAGATAATCAAGCAGAACATTTGTGAGCACCAAGAAATGAACAAAGCAGTTGAGAGAAGCCAACATGGGTTTGTTAAAAACAGATTGTGCCAAATAAACCTTATTGCCTTCTTTGATAAAGTGACTAAATTAGCGGATCAAGGAAATGCTGTGGATATAGTATGCTTAGACTTCAGGAAGGCATTTGGCAAAGTAGATCATAGCCTATTTCATGGTAAGATAGAACAACTTGGGACAGATAGAACCAGATTGATTTGCAATTGGCTGATCACCACATTCAGCTTGTAACAATGTCTAAATGGGCAGCACATAAATTTAATAAATAATAAATAAATGGAGAGAAACATGCTCAGGTTCCGTCTTGGGCCTATTGCTCAACATCTTTATTAATGATCTAGAAGATAAAGTGGATAGAAGGGGAGTTCATTTGGAAGATTCAGAAGTCTCTTGAAAGAATAGAGCAATCCAGTAAGATGGAGTTCAGTAGTGAGAAAAGCAAGGTCCTGTACCTAGGCAGGAAAATGGACAAGAAGCAATGGGGGGAAGCTTGTTAAAGAGAGATTTAAAGGATGTATTTCCTGACTGTAAGAACAATTAACCAGTGGAACAGCTTGCCTCCTGGAGTTGTAGATGCTTCAGCCCTGGAAGTTTTCAAGAAAAGATAGGACATCCATTTGTCCAGGATGGTATAAGGAGTCCTCACCTTGGGCAAGCGGTTGAACTAGACGACCTTCAAGGTCCCTTCCAGCCTCATTATTCTGTATCCTGTACAGATGCAGATAGATAAACTCCAAAAAACATCCATAACAAAGTACTTTTATTGGTTCATCAGGTATCCTCATAACTCACATTTGTGATGAAGTTCTTCTTTAATGACCAATCTTTTGCATATCTGTCTTGTAAGTAAAAAGATGGTTATTTCCTATCCTTTTTCTCCCATCTTGTAACGATAGAAGAAAAACAGTTACCACGAGTCCATGAGTTCAGCCAAGAGTGAGGAAAACTCCCCCAACCCATCGAGGGTCAATTTAGTGACCAATTAGGATTACAGATGTGGTCATGTGACATGGACTACATTTCCCAGGATACCTATATTTACCATAATGCATTCCCTTAAGGGAACAGCTCACAATTGCTACCTAACTATCCAATTCCCATACACTGGCTGGACAGCACACTCATGATTGTATGATTTTGCAAGTCTCAGACTGGGAAAGTCTGTTTATCATAAAGCAAGAAGACAAATATGTTTTCCTGGGTTTGCATACTGGAAGTAAAGACCTGGGGAAAGCTAAAACCCTCCAAATAAAATTATAGTATATAAATAGAACAAGTCTTGATGTGATCTTTTGTCCATTACAGCTCCAACAGTGTTGGCAGATGTGAAGGAATGGGAGCCAATCATGCAGGAGGAAGTTCTTGCGCCCATCCTGCCAATATTCACTGTGAATGATATGGAGGAGGCCATACACTTCATCAATTGCAGAGATCGCCCACTAGCTGTGTATGCCTTTTCCTGTGATAACAAGGTATATTGTTTAAGCTACAGCATACTATATCTGGGAGAATCTGGATTATTTCCCATAACCCCATCCATGATGGTCAAAAGAAAGGAGAAGTGCGCTATTTTCAAAATATGTTTGGTGGTAAGCTATGATGGTAGCAGTCTTTGTTCACTGGTAATATAGATTGGAGGGTCTAGAACAATTTGCTGCAGCCAACTCACTGCTGCCATTTCATCATTGCTATCTTGCCACAGCCAACTCTTTAGAGCCATCTTGCTATGGCCAACTTGCACAGCCAACTTGCCATGGGATAATCCATGTGGGATAACTCAATGTGATTAATGTTATCCACCATTGTTTCTTCTACTTTATTTCCATTGACACTTTTTGTCAGTGGAATGTCAAAGGAACAGTGGCAGATAATATTGTGTTGAGTTATTCTATTACATGGATTGTCCCGTGGTGAATTGTCCTACAGCCGGTTGGCTGTGGTGAGTTGCCCCATGCGAGTTGGCAGCGGTGAGATAGCAGTAGCAAGATGGATGCACTAGGATGACTGCAGAGTTGGCCACAATGAGATGCTGCAACGAGTTGGCCGCAAAGTGTTGTCCTGTTCCATAGTTTGGATAATAGAGGGAAAGCCCAATTCTACTCTTGATTTACCAATAAGCCGATGTTAAAAATAATATTGGCTCACCCACACATTCATAATGCAAAGAAAACTACATTACAGTACTGTTTTACAACTATGTTGTCAAAGCATAGCCTCCCTCACATTACAGTCCACTGCTGAGGAGTTTTCTCTAAGTTGTTCTGGTATGGATAGTAATGTTTTGTACCACAATAATGTTCTATGTAGATATTCTGGGGCACATGGAACCCTCTGGAGGTTGGAAGTCTCCTGGATTCCAAATGGCCCAGATGTCCCTTTCCTGTGTAACTGCTGACTTCTGTGTCTTGATGTAGATCAAATGTGGGTTTTCTAGATCAATATTCCCATTGGCAACAAAAAATCAAGACTTTGTACAATGTACATGGCAACCTCTTCCCTGCACTGTATTTACTTTCACTAAGGCACTTCTCTTCTTTGAAATTGTGTGATGTTTTAAAAAGTTTGATACATAAAATTATTGAGAGGTCACTTTTCTTCTAACCAGAACTTTTCTAAATATGCTATGTGATTCCCAACTCCCAGAAGAAGAGACGTGGCTAAATTAAAATACAACCACGTAACTACACTGAAAATCCAGTCTCAAGGACAACAAAATTAAGCAAATAATAAAATGAGAGTTTGAACTATGACTTCATCCCACATGTTCAGGGGAGTAACTAGAGGTTACACTGTGTGAGGGCAGCTATATTTCTGGGCTTGTTTTTGAGGTACTGTACAGGTTATAGATTGTGGAAAGACATTTTATATGTCCTCCTCCCATTTCAAATGTCCTCTCCCAGAATCCTGCTAGGTTTATACATTCTGTCATTCCTTCTAGGATTGCAGCGGTTTGTTAATTACTTGTGTCCTTACTATTTTCCAAGGAGTTTCACTCCATCCTTGGTCTGGGAAAGAGAGAGGCTCCCACAACATGTATTGTCCTTTAGGCAAATAAATAGCAGGGGGAAATGAAATAATTTCTGTAATATGCCATCCTGTCCTTGTAGCATAAAGTTTTGTGATTAATTACTTCAGCTATTTTGCAAGGGATAATCAATCTTTATTTTTTAAAAAGGTAGGATATATAGCATCCAATTTACAAAATGCACACCATGCTCTTGACAGACCACAAGATTGTGGTTGTCTTTTGTAATTAGTAAGCTTGGAGGAAGACAGTTTTCAAGTTCTGTATCAGGTCTCAAAAATTAGCAATTATACAGAATTCCATACCTTTCCAGAGAAATGGAAACAAGAAAGAATAAATTTTCTAATACACAGAAAAAGAAGTTAAAAATTAGCACAATCTATAACCATAGCAGTCACCTATTCCTAATAAGCTGGATCCTGAAGCAAAGTCCTCTGTTTCTCTGTTTCTCTGTCCTTGAGCCTCCTGCAACTTCTTGAAGTTTCAGCTATTAGTAATTCAGCTATTCAGTAATTTCAGCTATTTATCAGAGGTGGTGTGGAAATGGCATCCTCCACCACCACCCCCAATTCAGGCACTGACATTTCTTGTTCTTGTTAACCCGGAATTCTGCCTTTGCATTTTAAAAATACAACTTTTCCCTTTATCTGGGAAGAGAACTTGAGACAAACTGCTGAGTGTACAAGTACTGCTCGACTTACAGCAGTTTTAAGTGGGTTTTGCCATATTTTATCACCTACTTGCCATAGTTGTTAAGCAAATCACTGCAGTTGTTACGTGAATCATGCATTCATTAAACAAATCTGGCTTTGCCCATGGCTTGTTGGAAGCCAGCTGGGAAGTTTACAAGTAGTGATCACCTGACCTTGGGACACTGCAAATGTCATAAATAGCAATAGGAATAGCATTTAGACTTACATACCACTTCACAGTGCTTCACAGCCCTCTCTTAGCGATTTACAAAGTCAGCATATTGGCCCCAACAATCGGGGTCCTCATTTTACCCACTTCAGAAGGATGGAAAACTGATGGTGGGAATCAAACTCCAGGCAGTGAGCTGAATTAGCCTGCAATACTGCATTCTAACCACTGCGCCACCACAACGCTTGCATGCCACCTGCCTGAATTCTGATACATAACCATGGGGGTGAAAACCAGTCATGTCACTTATTTTTAATGTGATTGTAACTTTGAATGGTCACTAAATGAAAAGTTGTAATCGAGGACTACCTGTATGCAGTAAAGTTCTTGCTTGGGAGAGGGCATTGATTAAATTAACCAAACTTGTCATTTTTATATCCATTCATTGCTCTTGGCTCTGTATGGAAGTACATGGGAGTAGAAAACTGGGTGTGTGAGTCCAAAAGGGGTCATTTGTATTTTCAGTCTCTCAACTACTTTTTTCAGATTCATAGAGAATCTTTATTTCTGCCTTCCAATTGCTAATTGACTACATCTACAATATTAGCCATTTTGTGAGTGTATCTGTGGCACATATTCAATATTCCAAATGTTTGTAGTGGCCCAAAGGTTAAAGACCCTTGTTTGTATCGTGACCCTTATTATTATAGAGCTGGGACCTGATGAAACTCATGTTTGTAAAATTAAGGATGGGACTCCTAAAAATCTTCTATTCTTTCTCTCTTTATAGGTTGTGAATGAGGTACTCGATCGCACTAGCAGTGGTGGTTTTTGCGGTAATGATACCTTGTTGCACGTATCATTGATTACCCTACCATTTGGCGGCATTGGTATGATTAGTTTTCTATGTTATCTTATCTCTATCTTACCTCTATCCTTACCCTTCCCTCTCAACAGACAAGTTCTCCCTCTTGCTCAGAGGTGGTATTCAGCAGGTTCTGACCAGTTCTGGAGAACCGGTAGCAGAAATTTTGAGTAGTTCAGAGAACTAGAAAATCCCACCTCTGACTGGAGATTTTACAATATCCTTCCCCTGCCACGCCCACCAAGCCACACCCACAGAACCGGTAGTAAAAACATTTTAATCTCACCACTGCTCTTGATGATGCTTTTCATCAGACTGAAGACAAAACAAATTAAAAGTTAATTTTAAACCATTTGCTTGTAAAAACAAATTGCTCAAATAGTAAATTCCCCTCTGTGCTATAAGCCAGGTGGTTGTCTATATAGTAGTAAAACTTGATTCATGTAACCTTTAACTGGGAAAAACAATGCACCAACCATAGAACACACTTTTTGAGGTACCTCAAATGGTTTAACTTACAGAATGCATCCATAATCTGGAACTCAGGACTCCAGTGAAATTGAAATTTGGCAAATTAAATAAAATTACTTTATGACATACAATTATTATAAAACAGGTTAGGACATGATACAAGATGTCATAAAACACCTTTAGTTCTGTTGCTTGATTGTGCTATACAGTTTAACATGGGCTATTTTCAAGTCAGATACTTCTCTGAATGTATCCCAGCTTTTTTCACTAAAGGCAGTTTATTAGAAACTCTGCCAACTGTTGAAAACATTGAGTTATCCGGTAAGGAAACATCACTAAAAGGATGACCTGACAGATTATCTGATCTATAAATAAAACAAGAGAGCAGGAAATCTGGTCTACATTATACTGGAAAGCAGGTGTAAGTGGGGGGGGGAGGCTCGTTATTTTAACTTTGTAAGTAAAGTTAACAAGATCAAAATATAAACATCTCTGGTTCAATAGAGTCACACATTACACTAAATGCAGCTTAACATGATGTATAAATCAACATTTGATATAACTAAAAAAAAACAATTCCATTTTATTGAGCATTAAGGCCATCGTAGTTTACCAATCATGAAACAAAACAGCCAGTAAGTTATTACCGAACCAAGTTTTGCTTGTCTATGTGGGATTCTCTTCTTTAGTTTCTTTTTTAAGAGTAGTTGTTCAATATCCATTGAATGTAAAACCTTTTGTAATAAGTATTAGGAGAAGAGGTTTTAAGGCAGCTATTATCTAGCTTGAACAAGAATAAGTACAAGGGCTGCTCAAGTTGTGTTGTCAGCTAAAATATGAGTGTGCAAGATTTGATCTGATTTTTTTTAAAACTATTGCAGGATGCAGTGGATTTGGCAAGTACCATGGCAAATTTACTTTCGACACATTTACTCACTTCCGTGGCTGTCTCTTGCGCTACATAGGCCTGGAAACAATCAACAAAATGCGCTACCCACCATACAACGATAATAATTTGAGAATGGCAGTTGCCTCTATGGAGGTCAGGCGTAGTATGTGCACTTTGTTGTAAGGCATTAAAGCACATCATCTGTGTTCTTAAGGAACATCTACCAACAATTTTTCTGTAGAGTTGAGAGATTTTTTTCCTTCATCAGCTGGTCCTAGAATTTTGCCTCATCACTTTCAAAGATCCTTGAAAAACACTCTCTGTTCTGACAAACCTTACTTTTGCCATCTTTGCTTCTTACATTTTTTTCTTTATCCTATACCACCTTCAGTAAATTCAACATTTAGTAGTGGTTAGAAAACTTAGGAATCCGTTCTGACACAAACCTTGTTCCAAGGAAACAAACACAAAACAGAAGTAACAGCAAAACCTTTTAATGATTCTTTATGAATTCTGTTCCTTCATGGCTAAAAGGCTGTTTCAAACTAATTGTCTCTGATAAGAACGAGCCTCGCCAAGGTTATGCAAGGCTGCCAAGAACAGTAGAAAAAGTTACCAAGAAATATTTCAAACACAAAGAGTCTCCAAACACAAACTAAGATAGTCCGAACGTCCACAAGGCTTGAGTGCAAAAACTTATTTGCTTCCTGCAAAGAACTCTGGTTTCTCAGCTGGCTTTTATCTCTTAAGGGAGGGGCCATTACCTTGCAGCCTTACTCCTGAGTTGCCCACGCTGCTGCAGCTGCTCTTTTTTTGAGCAGCCCTGTGTGCATGTGCTCTGGGCACAGGCTCCTCGGGGACCTCTTCATCACTGCTGCCAGCCTCCACAATCTTCAAAGGCAGCATTCCATCCCTGCATCACACGCAGGGCCCTCATCTGAGTCTTCACTTTCTGAGACCTCAGCCGTCCGCACCTGTTGCCGGCAAACCACAACAGGAACCTTCAATTCTCTTTGCACCATTGCTGGATATACAACATGTTCTCAATTCCAGCAAGGACTATATAATTAACATTTACGTATAAAATCTCATCTTGCCTTTAACACAAAGTTAATTCAGCTTAAAAACTCGAGAAGTATCATATACTTTGTTAAAAATTGACAAGTATAGCTCCTCTTTACAGTGTTCTGATTTATATACTTGTACATTAAGGGTAGCAGTATGGATGGTCTTTGTAAAATGATCAACTATTTCCGATGGATATTTAAATACTGGATTAATTAAACAACTTTTAAAAATTTGAAGCTGATCTAATACATATTATTACACATAAACATATTCTGTTGACAATGCATTTTCTATATTGTGATGCTCTAAAGCTCAGACATGCCACCTTTAATTATATTTCTTTCAATATCCTTGCCTGCAAGGATGTTAAAATCCAGATGTCAG
This sequence comes from Pseudonaja textilis, assembly GCF_049901715.1. Taxonomy (NCBI): domain Eukaryota; kingdom Metazoa; phylum Chordata; class Lepidosauria; order Squamata; family Elapidae; genus Pseudonaja; species Pseudonaja textilis. The sequence goes on from NC_141990.1 coordinate 223,502,344, forward strand.
ATGATACCTTCCACTGAACCAAGTATTGTAGCTTTCCTTTATAGAGCCTGGGATCTAGGATTCACTTTACCTTGTAATGGGTTTCCTCTTCCATCAGTATGGGGTCTGGGCCCACTCGAGCTGCCTGCCTTAGCTCAGAACCTACCATCAGCTTCAGTAGGCTACTATGGAAAATTGGGTGTACCTTTCCCAGAAGTCGGGGAAATTTCAATTCTACTGTGACCGGGTTAAAGAGTCTCACAATGGGGAATGGCTGTAAAAACTTGGGGCCTAGTTTTTTGCACAACAGTTTTAGCTTTACATATTTGGTAGAGAGGTAAACATTCTCTCCAACATGGAACAGCTGACATCAGATTCTTTATGCCATTAGTGATTTCTATATTGCCTAGCCCAATCATAATAATTTAAAATACACTATATATGTCCTATCAATTTCAGAGATTTATTTCCATGTAATTTTGCTGAAGATTGCAATCTTATTGAGATTTCCTGCAGGTTTGCATTTTCAAGCAAATGTTTTCCTTCTGTAATAAAGATCATGAGTCAAACCATGCAGATAGTTGACTAATTATTTAATAGTGCTATCAATTGACATAGTGAATTACCTAATATAATAAAATTAATAATAACATTAATAACCTAATAAAATTAGCCAAAAATTTATTCCTATAACAGGAGTTTTTGATTAAAATATAGATACCAAGAAACAAAGAAAACAAAGTTTAAAGAACAAATACTCAAGTGAACGTGTAAGCAATTTGCTACAATAAAGAGCATCTTGGTATTTTAAAGTAGTAAGTAAATCACAATCAGATAGACTTGTGTTTCTTCAATTAGATACAAGGAGTTTTCAGGGAGTAACAAAATGTTCTATAACAATGTTTTTTCTGTTTAGTCCTGGACGGTCCTTGCTCAGCATTTTGCAGGCCAAAACGGAGCTCTGTTTTGGCCTGCAAAGTGCCGTATGAGGCCTGCGCAGACCAAAACGGAGCTGCTGTGGGGCACCTGGGGCTGACAGGCTGGACAGGAGACAGCTTACTGGATCTTTGCATGATAAGTGACTCAGCGGAGCAGGTTGTGGGGGAAAGCAATTGGGAGCATAAGGTATTTCAGTGGGTCAGGGAGGCCTGGGGTGAACTTAAGTAGGTGGCCAATTCCATCACTAGCCTCCGCCCCCCCATGGCCTTCCTCACCCTGAAATACCTCACATGCACTTAATGAACCGTGCGTTCGATTAGTGAACGTGTGGACGAAAGGAAGGGGTAATCCCATTCAAGGTATGAGATTCACTCCCAATAATCCTTGGGTTACGAGTGGAATGGACAGGCTCCCTTCCATTCATAACTCGAGCACTAGAACATAGAATTGAAAAAAGAGTTAAAGGGTTCAATAAATGAATGGCACAACACAGGAGAACAAACTCATCAGGACAAGATTCATCAGTGCCTCTGCCTCTGAAAGACAAAAGTCACTCTTTTGAAGACAGCAAAGTCCACATTCTGGACAGAGAGGGACACTAGTTTGAAAGAGGGCCAAGGAGGCCATCTATGTTAAAATCGAGCAACCCTCTCAACCCCCTCGCACCCACCTCCTATTTATAATACAGCCCTTTCAGCAGTACCAAGAAGGTTCCGCCCCCATTTGCACTCTCATTCAGGTAACCCTGAGGGTAGAGATAAATCCCCAAGCATCTTCTACCACTCAGAGAGCTAACAATCAGATGACTGCAAAGAATATAAATACTTCCAATTTCCCCATTGTTCAGCCAGAAGCGGAAGCTTTTTGGATGAGAAGGAAAATGGTTTCCAAGGAAAAACCAAGAAAGTCCAATTGCCTTTTAACAAGCACCTTTGGGACAACCATGACCCGGATGTTTGAGAATCTCCGTACTAGACACATAACGCTTACATAAAATTTACTTTGGTAGAAACGAAGTGTACAGATTTCACCGTATGACGGATAAAGCGAGCCAAAGCTACTATTTCACAGAACTGAAGCAGCGCAAACCAATTTAAATATCGGGATGTCCTCAAAAAACAATCCAGACAATATGATTACGGGTTACCCTGGGAATTACGAAGCCGGTGACAACTACAATTAACAAGTGGTTTACACGGAAATGTTAACTAAACTGAGCAAGGAAGCATTATGAAAGAGATAAAGCAGGGGTCCTCAAACTAGGCAACTTTAAGACTTGTGGACTTCAAGTCCCAGAAGTTGAAGTTCACAAGTCCTAAAGTTGCCAAATTTAGGGACTTCTAAGATAAGGACTACTACTAAGCACCACCGAACCAATCTTCTACGCATCTTCCCGATATTACATCCACCAATCCACGCAGGATCGTGGATGATACAACCACTCAGCCAATCAATGACTTAGTCTCAGTCCCAACTGGCGGCACTTAATCTTATCCCCGCCCCCCAATATTGAAAGGTTTCCGAACGTTCTGCCGAGGGACGTCCTACTTCTCGCGGGTAATTTTCAACCAATGCCTTTTCAGCCATGTGGTGATTGGTCCCAGTTATTTTTGCCGCTTGTCGGCAGCACTGAGTAACACGGTGGTTTGATAACACTGTTTTTGCGTTCCTGACTTTTTTTGTCCTGCTTGGCTTTCCGTGGCACCCGGAAATTCTTCCGCTGAGAGAAGGGGAGGGGAAAGAAGCGTAGTAGCGCCGGTCTCTGGGACCTTCAAGAGTGCCTTGAGGACGTAGAAACGCGCATGCGTTACTTGGGCTGGCGTTAGCGCAAGCTCCTGGCGAAGTTTTCAGACGAAAGGGGTAACCGCGAAGCGAGTTGCGCATGCGCGCCATTGTTTATCTGACATTGGATGAATTTAAGTCTTCCGAAGTGTCAGAAAGGACGATTTTTTTTTTCTTGCGGAGTCTTGTGGCTTTGAAGCTCTCTGCGCTCCCTCCTTGGTTCTCTGAACGTAAGCAGCGCCCTGCACAAAACATGGTCCGCGTTTGCAGCGTGGTTGGGTTGCCCCGGGCCTGTGACTGGGGATTCCGAATAACTTCTGGTCTGGTGTGATTTCCATGCTTTCAGCTCTTTGCAGTTTCAAAATGGGATCAACCTGCCCTGTTTTGGCATTTTTGGTGCACGTTCCCACACGACCACCCTCACCCCAGCAGCCGAGAAAACCACAATCAATAAAAATCGACTTATTCGGGAGCGTTTGACACGCTGTCTCAGATGCACTTTCACAGAGGAAAAACGTCAAGATTTAAATCCAAGGACCGCGTTATTCGTGGATAAATGGTCATGGGTTATGTTGTGAACCCTAAATATTGTCCCACAAGGGTCAAGTTATTTTTAGTGCAATGTATTTAGACTTCTATTCTTTCTCTCTTCCCTCCCCCCACTAATTGTTTAGCGTCTACCTCATCTGAGTTTTGCTGAACCTAGGGCATTTTATGATGTAATGGATTTCTATAATAACCAGTGGACCTGGTTGCTTTAAGTTTTTTAAAACTTCTTTTTTTTCCTTGCTACTTTTGTAGAGGAGTCCTAGACTCAAGCTGAAAATGCATGTCCTCTGGATGGTGCGCCAGGTTTCCCAGACTGGTAAGTAGAGTTGCAGAATTTCTTCAGGATGAAAACTTCAGAAAAAAGCCATTTATGCTAAAAGTCCTTTGTAGATTGCAGTAAGACGCTACACGCGGCTTAATTAATTGCATTTATATCTCTTCTTTTTGCTAAAAGCATCCACCTTAGAAAAAGGTCTTAGGATATTTTCTCTGCCAAGTGCTTTTGCTAATTTTATGATATTCACTTTGTCAAGGTAGAGTTCATAGCAGAAGTTTCACAAAATGTAATTTTGTACTTTAATTTTAAAATGCATTTGTGAACTCAGATATTATAGCTATGCCCTGTATTTACAGGAAGTGTATAAAGGGGACATAATAAGGATGCTGATGTCAAGTATAGGCATGATATGCCAGACTATGACTGGATTCTTGCATTGTGCTAAGCTGCAAAATAGTTTCTTTGATTTTGATGTAAGTTGTGACCACAGCTATTGTGAATTGCAAACCATTGTTTATAATAACCTGTTTTCCTGAAAATACGACCTATCCTGAAAGTAAGTGCTAGCTTGATTTTTACATGTGCACCCAATATAAGCCCAACCCCCCAAATAAGCCCTAATTAAGACCCTACCCACTCCAGAATACATGGGTAAAAATTAAGCTAGGGTGGGGATGGGGTTAGTGGAGCTGCCCTACTTACTTTCAGACAGTTGTAGCCAGGCCTCGCACACCCTGACACCTGCCTTGCCAGCCCAATTCTTCTGCAGCCAGCAAGTCTGGCAAGGCTTTCCTGAAGGCCTCTGTAGCTAAGAACAAAGTTCCAGATCGATCCGGAGCTCTGTTGTCGGCTCCAGAGGCCTCCAGGAAAGCCTTGACAGCTGCAGAAGAAGTTCCTGAAGGCCTCTGACACAGAAAAGTAGGCCGAGTGATGTGAGCAAGTGAGGTTAATCAATGGATGACATTCCCAGAAAATAAGACCTGCTGCCTGTTTTGGTAGGGAAAAATATATATAAGACATGGTCTTATTTTCGGGACAGTAGGTATTGCAATGTGTAAAACTGACCAGTTGTGGCTTGTTCGGTAAATCACACTGATTTAATTGGTACCAGAAATGACTAGCAGGTATGTGCAAGGGGAACCTTTATCTTTACCTTATGGTATTAATCATTTGTCATTTGTCCCAGTGCCTAATAAGTTGCCTGTAAGCACAGGCACTAAATATCCTTCTCTTCAAAGAGTTTAGTGGTCTAATTATACTGTTTGCAAATCATCCAGGTCATAATACAGGTAGTCCTTGACTTATGACCACAACTGAGCCCAAAATTTCCACTGCTGTTTTGACTCCAAAAGGTCACTAAACAAATATTTGTAAGTTGAGGGCTACCAGTATAAGCTGCAATTTGGATTGACGAGCGGAATGAAGAGCTCTTTGGTTTCTTCTGGAAATAGAGGGGACATTTTTCTTCTGGCAGCCCAATTAGTTCTTTGCTTTGTCTAGCCAGTTTACTCAATAACATTTCTTCTGCTAATTCCTTATTCTTGCTTATAGCTGCCAGATAACTGCTTATCTACATGGCTCCTCTAGAAAGAGTTTGTTCAGAATTTAAAAAAAACAATATCAAGGGGATCTGGGTTAGATGATTTCTGCTTTGGGGCTTCTGGGATGAGTATTTCTATTTTTGCTTCAAAATAACACTGCTGTTACTCTTTAGGGATTCCAATGTGCCTGAATATTACCCGACATCTCAGCAGTACAACCTCCAGAGCTTCTTATAGTAAGTGCATCATCTGCTCCACAACACTTTAAGTAGGGGTCACTGTAGGAAAATAGCAATTACTAACACAAGATAATTGAAAACATTTGGAAGTCATATTTTACAGAGGATATAATGTTCCTACGTTCCTCTTCGGGAACATAAAATTTGATTTGGACAGTCTTTCTCATTGAGATGTAGTGCCTAGAAAACCATACTGTGCTTGTGCAACTTGTGAAGTCATCATTATCATTCCTACATAATTCATGGATTCTGCTGGGAATAGGACAGGCAAGGAAATGGTTATCAGTGTTCTTGGGCATGGACAATGTTGCTTTGCAAGTTTTACTTTTCCTAAGAATGTTGAGACTATTGTCCTGTTTGTGCAGTTTCCATAGTAAATCAATTAGCATGGTCATCTTTCTATAATGATTTATTTCATATGTAGGTAATGTATAAATTTCATTAAAGAAGTTTTTTTCTTATTTAAAAACAATACAAATTTTAAGTTAAAGATAAGGGAGAAAGTTAATATAAAATGAAAAAGAATTAGGCAGGAAAAAAAGGAAGAAGGGAAAAATAAGAAACAAATGGCTTCTGGTCTTCTTAATATCAATTATATGTACATTGATATTATACCATCTCTGACATCACATCAAAGACTCATTTTTTTCTATTATCTACACTTTCTAATAATCAAATCCATAAATCATCACTTCATTTTTTTTCTTTTTTTCAGCAAAAACTCTATAAAGGGTTTCCAGTTGCTAGTAAATATAGTAGTTGATCTTTTTCTAAACAAGTTAATTTTGTCATCTGTGCTAGATCTGTCATCTTCACCAACCATTCCTCTGTGGAGTTATTTTGACATCTTTCCATTTTTCTGAATATAGTTATCTCTCAGCAGTGTTCATATGCAAAAACCTTTTTTCTAATTGTCCATTAATCCCAACAAAAAATAGTTCTGGTTTCAGTTCAATTTTAATCTTTAAAATTCTTTGTATCAATATATGTAATTGAATCCAAAATTAATGTTTGTTTTTTACAAGTCCACCAACCATGAAAAAATGGTTCTTTGTGTATGTCCACATTTCTAACATAAATTTGAATTATATGCATTCTGTATAATTTTTCTGGAGTCGTGTGCCAAGAGTCTATTTAGGTTATAATACTCTTTTAGGCTAAAACATTATGTAAATTTCAGTCTTTCCAACCATATGTTTTCCTACTGTTCCAACAGTATGTTATGTCCAAAATTATTTGCATATTTTATCATACATTCACTTCTTTGACCTCCGTTTCAAATTTCAGTAAGAGTTGAAGAGTTTGGCAATTACATGCTCATCTATGCATTTCAATTTCAAATTCTGTCTTCTGTTTCTTTGTTCCAAACGTCCTATTATCTACCTTCAATCTTTCTCTTAATTATGCAAACAAAAACCATTGAAAGCTAAATCCACCTGCAGCCAGCTGCTCGCTTGTTTTCATCTTACAATCTCCATGTTCTTGTTTTAACAATTCTTGCTAGATTAACCATTTCTCTTTATTGTTTCTTTTCTATAAAATGCTTCTGTGGTGTCTGAATGGCAATAATTCCCTCCTCGTTGTTTTGCTGCAGAGTATGTGAATGCAAAGGAAGAGCAAACAGACTGGAAATCAGTCACTGACAAAGCTGCACAGACGCTCTTGTGGACAGAACTTATTCGAGGTGAGAAGTAATGAGCAAAGTGACGGTTGTTATTTCTGAGCGCTAGCTGAAATGACATAAAACGGTTTACCCACAGGAAGTTTGTTGTTCCCTGTTCTTTTGCTTCCTATTATCCTTGTAGCCTAACTTGGGTATATAATTTATTGTCTTTTCCTAGGCCCTACTTGCTGGCCTAAGAATTCTGAGAAATCCACACATCTTAAAGTTGCTGAAGTTAAGAAACAGTGTTCTGTAGATTGGTTTTGTTTGTTTTTTTGTAATTGGAATGGGCATTTGAAGACAGACTCCTAATAGACAGAAAATATCTGTACACTATAGAACTGTAGTATGAGGAGGAGTCATTGCAATTTAGCCTAACCCTCTCTTTCATGTAGGAATCCAAATTAAAGCAACCATGACAAATTCCTGTCTAGCTTCCCTATTCAGCAAAGAGGGAGGCCTCCATTTCTGAGGGCAGCTGGCTCTACTTTGAACCTCTCTTACTGTTAAGATTTTTCCTATCATTAAGCTGTGATTTCCTTTCCTGTAAATTTGGTCATCTATATTTTTGAACAAGGGAGAACAGATCTTCACCCCACTTACTTTGAAGCAGGAAGCCTACAAGAATTGTTACTCAAATCCTAAAATGTTCCTAGTGACATTTATTTTTTTTAAAAGACAAACTTCACAATTCTGTCCAAATGCAGTCCTGAAATATAACGTGACCTCATTTTTACATATATATATATATATATATATATATATATATATATATATATATATATATATATATATATGTGTGTGTGTGTGTGTGTGTGTGTGTGTGTGTGTGTATGTATGTATGTATGTATGTATATGTATATTGTAGCATTAACTATGTATGCTTATTGTAGCACAATTATTTGGCACTTGCCTGCTGTTCCAGCACTCTACAGTTCTCACCAGATCTCATTATATATATTTGTATTTATATTCATTATAATTAAGTTGAATTAAGTCAGGAATCAAACAGATTTGGAGTTTCACTGTTTATTGTAGCACAACTATTTGGCATTTGCCTGCTGTTGCAGCACTCTGCAATTCTCGCCGGGTCTCTCTCATACATATATGTATATATGTATAACTATATACAGACACACACTGTATGTATGTATGTATGTATGTATGTATGTATGTATGTGAGACCCGGTGAGAAATGCAGAGTGCTGGAACAGTAAGCAAGCTGTGCTGCAATAAACAGTGAAACTTCAAATCTGTTTTGATTCCTAACTTAGTTCAACTTAGTTAAATCTTGAGGAAGAGATGCATAGTGCATTTCAGAGTTTGGCAACCTGGTGTTCTTAGATAGATTGGATTCCAGTTCACATTTGTCTCATGTGGTAAATGTCTGAGAATATGAAATTGCCATCCCAGTCTTCTGAGAGCACCAGTTTTGCCCTTCTATGGCTTATTTAAAATCAAGGGTGTAATTTTGTCCCATTTGATCAGGCTTAGCTACGACCATGAGTTATGTATTTCGAGAGCCTGCCACAATCAACTATCCTTTTGAGAAAGGCCCATTGAGTCCCCGATTCCGTGGAGAGCATGCCCTGCGCAGATACCCATCTGGAGAGGAGCGATGCATTGCTTGCAAGCTGTGTGAAGCTGTATGCCCTGCTCAGGTGAGGCCTCTTTTTTCAACTGTTTCCTTCTTTTCCTACATGTGCTGTTTCCAAAATATTGCAAAATTCAGTGCAAAAAGCATTTCATTCCTAGCTACTGGTTACATACTACAGATGAAAATTGTACGTTGGGTTAAAGAGCTGCCATACAATGGGCCTAGTGGCTTCTCTGGCTGCACCTTATTTTCTCTTTTGTTTGATGGAAGATATTTTCCTTGCAGTAGGGAGAAACTAGATGAAGCTCTGAATAGCTTCCTAAAGCCTGTGCTCTAATCTTTTCCTGCTTGGTAGGTGATTTAATTTCCCTCCTGGAAGTGCATTCTCAGAAGTCCCATAAATATCAAGTAAATTGCAGGGAATTCAATGAAGTCTGGATGCGACAATGTATATGTGAAGAGTTTCTGTGGTCGCAGTGAATCTGTATAGGAATATGTGTCTCAGCAGCAGAATTCCATTCATAAGCTGTTAACAATGAGAATTGAAACAATGTGCTTTTTAAATTAATGTAGGAGTTTAGCCCAAATTATATCATCATCTGATTGCTTCACACATGCATACAGTTCTAGAGTTAATACTAAAACCAGGGATTTTCCTCTAGCGCTAGGGGGAAGTTATTTAGGAATGGATGTTCCCTCTAATGCTAAAATTCTCTTGACTGTAGTGAAAGCACTTTTGTCTTCAAGAATCCCTTCTCTTCTGTGCTATTTACACAATTTTATCCCCCTCTAAATGTCTATGAACAAGAGGCAACTGGACTTGCTGATTTTTTCTTTGAAGACATTTCGCTTCTCATTCAAGAAGCTTCTTCAGCTCTATCTATCCCTCTTAGTTTTTTTTAACTGTTGCATATCTTTGATTCAGGTCCTTCATTCCAAATGAATTTATTACACCATGGATAAGTTTCAGCTTGGATTGTCTAGACGTCAAAAACTGGAGTTTGGAATGTCAGCATGCTAAAGCAAGATTTGATCATTTCCGTGAGCTGCGTTTGCAACTCAGCTTCAGGAATATCCAATGTTGTTACCGGAAAAGGAGTAGTCAATTTTTGTGGGGGAATTTTTAAGCTAGGAGTGGGAATAGGAGGCTTTTGAGAAGCAACATCCTCCCGCCTGAAATTCTATGCTAGGATTTTACCATTTTGCAGTTAAACTTTGAATAATCTCAAGGTGCCCTCCTGATTCTGAGAATCCTTTTTCTCAACAGGCAATCACTATTGAGGCTGAGACTAGAGCTGATGGTAGCCGCAGGACCACTCGCTATGACATTGACATGACTAAATGTATCTACTGTGGATTTTGCCAGGAAGCCTGTCCTGTTGATGCCATTGTGGAGGTGAATGAGGTGGTGGGTGGGTGATTTTTGTTAACTAAGAGGTCAGTCTGGATTTGATTTTACTATGTCTCTCTGCTCTGTCTCTGCAGGGCCCCAATTTTGAATTCTCCACTGAGACACATGAAGAACTCCTATACAACAAAGAGAAGCTGCTCAACAATGGAGACAAGTGGGAAGCTGAGATTGCTGCTAATATCGAAGCTGATTATTTATATCGATGATAGAACATTTCCCTCAACCTTCACATATTTTATCAGCATGCTCATCCAAAGTTAAATCTGTAATAAAAGGGCAGGCATGCACTCTTTGTTTCCCTGTGTTGCAAAAGACAATAGAATTAACAGGTAGCCTTTCGGTTGATAATGTAGCATACATCATTCTATTTGCAGTTGGAAAGGTTGGGTGAGATTGAAAAACAAGGCTATCTTCTTTTTAATGCACGGCCTCTGATCCTGGACCTCATGGGATAAATTTAAGACTTTTTGTGTGGAAAGAAGTGGTGGTGAAGGAGAGAGAGCGAGCGAGAGAGACAGAGAGATGCCAACAACATTCTGTTGCCTTGTATCCTCTCTGCTCAATAAACTTTTGGAAAGGAAAGTGGCAGAACTGATATCATTTCTTTTAAGAAGTCAGTTTGAATAATCAGCAAACCCCATTATGGTACGCTTGAAACCTCCATCATGTCGGAAACATGCTAGCTCATGTGGAAAAAAGTAGGCAAAATGTTTCTGTATTCAACATGCTCTTAACATGAACATTCAAATAGGTAGCTCTCACTATATGATTAATTTTCTGATAGATGCCATGATGAGAAGCCTGTGCCAAACAGTCTTAAATAGAATGGAAGGGACTGCTTTAACACAAAGAAAAATCATAGTTGTACAATTATTGGTACTCAGTAGTACTTTGCTGGGCATGGCTACATATGCTTGCTCCAACCTGTGAAGGAGTGAGGCAACATTCATGTACATCTGTAGCACTGCATCCCTTAACACTTGTGTTGGCTGTGCCTACAAAAGAGAAGCACTTTTGTAGGCACTGGGGGTGTCCAGCTCTCCAAATATTCATATTTACTATTAAAGCTATTAAAACATTATAGCCTTATATAATGTTTTAATAACTCAAAACATTAATATTCATTATGTAACAATTTAATTACTTCATTATTAAATGATAGGGTCGTGACCATGCCAACTTATGATTGCAGTTCCAACAATCCCAGTTGCCGTCATTGCGCAAATCTGTAACCATTATTAGGACCTGTCCCAAGTGCCTCTTGTTCAATGCCGCTGTAACTTCAAGTGGTCACTGAAGGACTACCTGTAATAACAGTTCAAAGGAAATACACATTCTGGTGTATTTTAATTTTAAATCTTTTTCAAAAGAAGTTTTTCTCCATAAGATTGGATATACAGTATTTCCAGTCCTGTTGGAGCATAGGTTTCCAGCCTGTCAATTGTATTGGAGGAATTTGTATTATACAGAAATTGCATTATCACCTGAATTAGAAATCTGTTAAAATCCTCCCCCATGCCCCAAATTTAATTTTCTGACATTGTTTTCCGTAGTCTATATAATAGCATTAATCAGAAATAAATTAGACAGTTGCAGAGTTACTAAGATATGTATACAACAAAGATTTAAAAGTCAGGATTTGAATGGAGAAGAGTGAATTGTTCCATTTAATATTGTTTCTGTGTAGCAGCAAAGAGAAGTGTCTTGCTAGCTGTTGTCATTATATAACATTTCCTGCTAAAATATTTTAATGCAAATGAATCAGTAGAATCAAATCTTTTGAAATAGGATCAGACATGGAGTATAGGAAGTCAAAATATGTTTAATACCTGGAAAAAATGTAACTTGTATGGGGGTGAATCAGCTTTCACAAGCAAATGGTTATTGTATATCTTTTGTTATGGTTGTACTTGTTTAAGTGTAGCATTGACTGGCTTGGGTTTGTACTTTTCTACCACATTGTTTTTAAACTAGAAAATTATTGGAAAAGTCTGTTCACACTAAGGCTTGAAGGTGATATGGGATAAATGAATCAACAACAAAATTTATAAAGTTCATCTTTCCCCAGTGCAAAGATGTAGAGACTTATTAAGATATAATCTTTTTCTGGTTTCTGAAGAGAATATAGGAAGTAACTCATAAAACAATAAACTTGTGCAAAATTGTTATAGATATTTCTTAGTGGCACTGCTTTGCATGTTAAGTACTTCAGCATACAGTGCATGTGTGAAACTTGATACAATGCTATACTTGATAGATTTTGAAAGTTCTACTCACATGGATTGTTTGTTGTAGTATGTGAAATGGTTTGGAAATATCAGTACTTGCTTTCAGATTTTTTTGACTGCAAGTATAGCTCTCCATTTTTCTATTTTCCCCTCAAAATTATGTAGCTAGTATTCATCTGTTGATATAGGAAAATATAGATCAATCTAGTTATTTTTTAGACACCTGTAATGTAGAATCCCAAAGGTGTTTTTTTCAGGACATAACTGGACTTTCTTGTTTTTTCTTTTGAAGATGTTTCACTTCTCATCCAAGAAGCTCCAAGAAGCTAAACATCTTCATAAGAAAAAACAAGAAAGTCCAGTTGCCTTTGGGATAACCATGACCTAGATGACTGAGAATCTCTACAACAAAGGTCTTCAAACTTGGCAAGTTTAAGACTTGTGGACTTCACCTCCCAGAATTCCTGAGCTAACATGACTGGAGGAGGAATTCTGGGAGTTGAAGTCCACAAGTCTTAAAGCTTTCAAGTTTGAAGACCCCTGCTCTACAGACTCTGTAAAGTTGAACCATTACCATTTGATGAAATAATGAGGAAGAGGTGGAGAGATGCATGCAAAACACAGATCTTTTACTTTTAGCATGATTGTAGCGATAACATCTCTTTTCCTCACAGATGAACCATCTTAAAACAACTACAGTCAATACTTCATATATTACACATAGAAATGGCTTACTTTGGTTGCCGCAACTTTGAAAGAGATAAAAGTGCAGAAAAAGCTGGTGTTTACAAGTAAAAGGCTGTGACCTTGCATTTGTTAGTTAGCCACGTGGCATGGCTAAAATGTTGTGTAGAAGCCAGTATGATGCTGGCAAGCAGTATAAGCCAGCCACACATTTCATTTTTCCTGCAGATTTCATAATGGCATTGTTGCTTCTCTATAAAGATGATGTTCTGGCACCCATCATCAAAAAGTCCCTCTGATTATCAGGACCTGTGAAATAAATAACTAAATAAATAACAGCCTCTTAATGCCTTCACACTTTCTGATGATGCTACTGTGCTATCATGGTGCACAGGAGTTCATGGTCAAGGACTTACACATCCTTTGTGAGAGATGCTCAATGAATGGGGGGTGGGGGGGGGGCTTCGTGCATCTCTGGCTGCGCAAAGCATTAAGGTGCAGAAGAAAGCAAAAGCTTCAGATTTCCTTTCGTTCTTCCGCTTCATTCTCTGAGAAGCAGGATTCGGTCTGCTCTCCGAGATCTAACCCTAATTATTCCCCCAACTCGCTGGAAGCATCTTCGAGCTGTCTATTAAGAGCTTCTGCAGAGCAATTGGCTGCCCGTGGGCTGTTCCGACACCATCGCAAAGCGGATACGCGTTTGTTTCTTCGCTCCCCGGCTTGCTCCGTCAACAACCTTTGTGCTTCTGGACTCTCTTCTGAAAATCTCTCGTTTGGGTTTGGAGTGTTAGCCTTTCTGTCTTTTCCTTTAATTATTGCACGATCCAGCTAACTTCTAAGCGCCTCAGGCGCACAACTCCAGGGTTGCGGCGGCCACCTGCTTGCCTGGAGGAGTGAATGGTTGGATTAGTAGCTGTTGTGGGGCGTTGGGAGAACGGAGAGCCACTTAATGGTAGCGGCTTTTGCCAGAAGCGATCTTTCGGCCCCGGTGTGTCTTTTGGGGAATTAGGTCACATCTGCCACTGTATCTCCCATTTTCCAGTCACTGCAGAGTGGCCATGCCGGAGTAGTGTGTGCGGGCGTCGCCTCTGGAAAGTTGAGACAGGTCACAAGAGAGAGAGAGAGAGACGATCCCCCCACCCCCTTTCCCCACTTCCTTGTAACTAAAGCGATCTTTGCCGCCTTCACCAATCTGTGATATTCTCCAAAAATATTGGACTTTAGCCATCAGATGTGGACCCAGCGTAGTCCTGTAGGTTGGGGATTATGGGAATGGAAATGCAAGACACCTGGAGAATAATACAGAAACACGGTCTCTATTTCAAGAAGTTTACGGGGTGACCCAGGAAAGTAATTAATAACAGCATACTTCTAGATCAGCCTGGTTTAGATGCAGCTGTTCAGGCCAAAGACAAAATTTCCCCCTCTATTGTAACTGCTTCACTATCCATAAGAGAAGGAATATTTTTTGTTAATTTATACTAACATAAAGCTATATTAGCATTCCATTTTGATGATTTTCTCAGGAGCCCCCTTGATGAAAACTAATGCTGCTCTTTCTCTGTTTGGCTCCTAAAGATGCTTTCACTTCCACATTTATCTAATAAAAAAACAACAACGTGATTTATTTTAAGGGTCTTACATTTTATGAGGGACCAACAAAATATTTCTGCAGGATGTAGTTTGGCATCTGGATGTATCGGTATTATATATTTGTCTTTTTTTGCATGGGATATTGCTAAACTTTAAAGGCAAAGTCTTCACTAAATCCTGAGGATGTCCTCAGCATGTCCGTGTAATTTTGGGGGAGCAATACAGAAAAGGATTGGCATTCCAGTCTTTCAGGTGTTCTGAAATTCTCAAGAGGTCTCTCATTTATCAGATTTAGGTATTGGGAATAATATTTTCCTGCCTATGTGATAATTGGAAGGGACATTTTCTGCATTAAAGTGATGAGTGGATTTATTTAGGATGTATTTACTCTCCATTAGCTTGATTTGACCAACAACAGAAAGCCAAAGTAGCCAAACAGGCTGAGATCCTGTCTGACTTCAGCCTTTTCATTTTTGTCTCTGTCTTTAAGATGCATTAAGTCATTAAGTAGCATCCTTTCCATGTAAGTAGATGAGCCCTCAATCATTGTGAGTTGTTTTTGAAAACACAAAGTAGGTTGTGCAGAGTGTTTGAAGGGATTTGTTGCAAAACACACCAATGGAAATAAAAATAACCGTATTCACTTAGCAATAGCCAGCTAATGAATTATTCTAAAGTCAGGGTAATTTTCCCAATTCTCCCAAGGTTCATGCTTGTGATAGATTTGCAGCCTTAATATGATACTTTGAAAAAGTGATAATATCTGGTCTTCTTGTGTGCATTTTTGCTGGAGAAAATGGCTGGGGATGGCCAATAGTAATCTAGAACATTAGATGTTCTTCAGAAGGATTATGCTGCAGTCATGCTTGGCTGATTTAATTCATTGCCCTGATTATAACACACTTGTCCTAATTTTGCTTCCAGACAAAATAGCCTTTAAGTTTTGGGTGCGATTCCTGCAGCTGTTGCCAAAATGATGTTTCGCCAAACTTGTGGGCTCCTCTTTATTACCAATTTCAGTTAATTGTCTGTTTTATGGCAGAAACTCATGATGCTGCAATTTACAGATAGTCTTGGATGGTAATGTCATATTCAATCAAAGACCTTGTTGCTGAATGACTCATAAGGCAGATATTTCTGGCTTTTCATCTAGTTGTGCCACAGTAAATATATTAAAGGGTTTCCAGTGTTACTTGTCCCCTAAAGCACAGGATGCTCAATTAAGAGTTCTGCTCAAAGATATTAACTCTAAAACACTCTCATTATGTCCTGAAAGATGACATAATTGTTTAACATAATTATTTTCAGAGAGGCAAAAGGATAATAGTGATAGTTGGGCAGACAGGATTACTGTGTTATTTGAAGGATTATGATAAGAAGCATGGTGTACCAAGATTATGGCTTACCCCAGTTTCTGAAAAAACAAAATAAGGACTCCACATTCAATGAAGTACCTTGGCTGAGGAAAGAGAAAAATGGAATTGTGAGCTTCAGACTAAGTGTCAGAGTGGATGATTCCCATGGCACTTTATTAGTAATGAATTATTAGTAATGATTTATAAAAATATAAGTTCGAAATATGGAAAAAAAGAATTAACAATGGAAAGTTTATAAGTGTTCCCAAGGGAGTATGATATTTAATTGAAAAGAAATGTTAAAGATGTTAAGATTTTAATGGAATGGTGTGTTATTTATATATATATATATATATATATATATATATATATATATATATATATATAATAATTGTTTTCTGAGGTTCTCGCGGGTATTTGTATGTGGAATTGGTTATTCGGGTTTTCTCCCGCAAGTTTGGAAGTATCTAGGCAATGTTTCAATGAAGTCTCATTCATCATCTTCAGGCTTGTGTCTTCGGCTCTGTGCTTCTCACTCTGACACAAGCCTGAAGATGATGAATGAGACTTCATCAAAACGTTGTCTAGATACTTCCAATCTTACGCTGGAGAAAACCCGAATAACAAGATCCATATATATATATATATATATATATATATATATATATATATATATATATATATATATATATATATATATCATTCAGCTTTGTTCGGGTATTTTCCCACGTCATTGTAGATGTGCTTTGTAGATGTGAACAGATGAACACAATACAGAAGCCTGATGATGGCAGATGAGATTCTGCCGAAACGTTGCTACAACTTTAAAAGCACAACTACAATGACATGGGAAAATACCCGAACGAAGCTGAATGTCATATATATATATATATTTCTTTTTTAAGAATATAGTCTCTATTTTAAGAATGTACCATGCAGAACTCGATTTGAAGTTATGTATTATATTGAATGCTATAATCTTAAAGGTATACATTGAAGCTTAAATAAGAGTTTGAATGGATAAAATTAAAAGATATAAAGGGGTCATACTCTAATTGGTAACTAAAAGAAAAATTCGCTTAATAAGAAAAGATAATGTGAAATTGAAACAGAACAGACAAAAGTATAAATATAATGATTTGAATTGAGATGAGATAATTAAAACAAAGTTGAGAAAATTAAAAGAGGGGAAAAACTATGTAGAAAATAGAAATGGTAATAAGATATGGAATAGAATATAAAAATGAGCATGAAATTGAGTTTTGTGTCTGTATGAAGAAGTGATAACCTGGGACCATGCTATTTTCAAAAAAGATGTTTTATTTGTATTTTGTTTTTGTGAAAACCCAAATAAAATTTTCAAAAAAAAAAAGAAAAAGAAAAAGGCAGTGACCATTAAAATAGTGTTCTGACCTAAACCCTTTTCCAATAAAACAATAACCAAAGGGAACAGAAACTTTTAATGAGTCTTATCAATCCCCGGTTAAAAGGCTGCTGCAAACTCATTAACTTTGATAAGCACAAACCTTGCCAAAGCTGTACGAGACTGGCAAGAATCACAGAAAAGAAATATTTTAGAACACAAGAGTCCAACTTAAGATACTGTAATGTCCACAAAGCTGAGTTTCAAAACATCTTTGCTTCTTGCAAAGAATGTTCGCTTCACAGCTGGCTTTTATCCTCTTGAGGGAGGGGCCATTACCTTGCAGCCTTACTCCCAAGTCGCCTGTGCTGCTGTAACTGCTCTCTCCTGCGAGCAATCCTGCATGCATGCACACTTGGGACAGGCTCCTCGGGAACCTCCTCATTGCTGCTGCCAGTCCTCACAATCTCTGAAGACAGCAGTCCACTCCCTAATGGTCCTGGCCCCTCATCTGAGTCCTCACTCTCCTCAGCCGTCCGCACCTGCTGCCAGCTAACCACAAAAAATATCATCCTTGTGCTTCTCTAATGGTCCTCTACTCAGCATGGGATATGACTAGCCAAAATTCTCATTAAGCAGCATTTAGCAGACCAGAGTGCCAGTGGGATTTAGCCAGGTCCCCAGCCTTTACTGTCAATGATTCCAATAGGCACTCTGCCTCCCCTGTGATATACTTAGCTAAACTGACTATTAGAGGGCCTTTATTGTAGCACCAGGTCATGCCCTGCCCTCAGCTGTCCTTGAAGGCTGATAATGGAAAATTCCCTGCTGGGAGAAAGTGTCCCTGTGATGCTGGGCAAACAGAAACAGCAGATCTTGTGTCTGTGGAGATTCTCAGTCATCCAGGTCATAACTGGCTCAATGGTGCTTTTCCAAAGGGCAACTGGGCTGTTTTTTCCTCACCGAAGAAGATATTTGATATCTTATCCAAGAAGCTTCATCGGTTCTGAGAGGATGGATCTTGTGCTTCTCCAGTGCCTGCATTACAGAGACATTCATCCTAGGCTCACCACACCATTACTGCATAAATACAGGTAGTCCTTGACTTACGAACACAGCTGAGCCCAAAATTTCTGCTGTTAAAAGGAAAGATTTGTTAAATGGGCTTTTTGCCCCATTTTGCGACCTTTCTTGCTACAGTTGTTAAGAGAACCATTCTAGGTGTTAAAATTAGTAACATGGTTGTTAAGTGAACAAAGCCCCCATTGACTTTGCTTGTCAGAAAATTGTAAAAAGTGACCCCGTGACCCCAGGACAGTGCCACTGTCATAAATATGAGTTAGTTGTCAAGTGTATGAATTTTGACCATGGGGACACTACAATGGTCATAAGTGTGAAAAATGGTCATAAGTCACTTTTTCAGTGCCGTAACTCCGAACGGTCACTAGACAAAATGTTGTAAGTCAAAGACTACCTGTACCCAGGACACACAGAATAATTTTATATCTTCCAGCTCCTGTTGCAACATATAATGTTGTCAGGTTCTGTGCAACAGTACTTAAAATCCATCAGATAATGATGACCTGTCCCATTATTACATTGATTTGATCTACTCACATTTGTCAAATAGCTTTGGCACAGAAAATAATATGTTTCAGACCCTAGATGAGGATGATATATTACATTTATATGCTTTCTGAATCACTACAACTCTGGATGGCATATAAATATAATTCATTATTCTATTAGGAACCATTTCTGTGCTTTTCCCAATCCCCTGTCCTTGTCTCCCATACCCAGGTTCCCTGTTTTCCTTGTCTCTGCCCACATAGTTCCAAAAGACCAGCTCAGCCTTCACATGCTCCATGTGGATTATCTCCACCCTTCCAGTCATATCCTTTGCACTGAATGTTCCCTTCCCATTCTTGAGGCTTTGCAGAGCCACACCCTCAGCACTTTCAGCATCCAATGAATTACAAGAGGGCTTTGGCTAACAGCCAATCAGCATGGCCAGAGATGAAGTGTCAAAAAAACAAACCAACATAAGCATGCTGAATAAAAAAACAGTTCTCCATAAATAAATGAGAAGAAACTTCCCCTTACCATTTCCATCCAGAACCAGCCAGGCAGCAAGAACAGAAGAAGCAGGCTGAGGAATACAACTACGACAATGGAAATAGGTATGAAAGAAGAATAGAGGCTGGAAGCAAATTCTTTATTTTCCTCGTAAGCTTGAGATTGCAATCTGCATGCTTTACAAAGCTTTGAATCTTCTCTCTCTTCCTGCACAGGCAGCCTGGCCAGTGGCTAGAGAAAAAAAAAATTAGCCTCAAATATCTGGAGGACACCAGGTTGTCCCACTCTAATATAGGGCAACCTATTGCCAGCTCAGCTATGGGTGCAGGGAGTTAAGGGAGCATGAGTTAGATTCTCTTCTAAGATTTTACAGTTCAGATCTCAGAGAAGAAGCCGTGATGGTTCTCCATATGTTGCTGAGACATTCTTTTCAGAGAAACCTCAGCTGGCATAGCAAACTGAGGGATATTGGCAGCTGGTGGTCAGCAACTTCTTGGACATCATAGATTCTCTGTCTTGTGATAAGTGGTTTAAATAGAAAAGGACTGGATATAATTGGAACTTTTTGAAGTGTGGTGTAGAAATCTGTCAGAGATTTACATTGGTTATTGGTTGGTCTACTTGGATTTGGTACTGTATTTGAAAGACATGGGCCCCTGTCATGGGAATTTGTTGTTGCTCTACCAGTCTTAAGGTAAAAGGTAAAGGTTCCCCTTGCACACACCTGCTAGTCATTTCCGGCTCTAGGGGATGGTGCTCATCTCTGTTACAAAGCCAAAGAGCCAGCGCTGTCTAAAGACATCTCCGTGGTCATGCGGCCAGCATGACTAAACGCCGAAGGCACATGGAAGGCTGTTACCTTCCCACCAAAGTGGTCCCTATTTTTCTACTTGCATTTTTACATGCTTTCGAACTGCTTAGTTGGCAGAAGCTGGGACAAGTAACGAGAGCTCACTCTGTTATGTGGTGCTAGGGATTTGAACTGCCGAACTGCCAACCTTTCTAATTGACAAGCTCAGTGTCTTAGTCGCTGAGCCACCACGTCCACTATATCTCAATTTTAGGTTTTTATCTGTAAATTGGATATAAGGGACATGTTATAAAATAATTGTAAAAATGAATATGTATGAATGTTTTGGACTATATATATCTAAGAATATATAAGATGCCCAGTTATTGTTTCCAGGGACAAAGTACAGAAAAAAATATGCTGAGCCAAAAAAGAAACCTTGTTTATCTGGTGTTTTCTATGTTGGCCAAGTGAAGGGCAGGAATTAGTGTGCAATTAAGATGTGGGTTAAACTTGTTTGTTTTAAACTTAGGTAGGGTGGAGTATGTTCATATGTTAGCAAGCAAAACAATGTACCTACTGATTTGGAGACTTCAGCCCCAGGTGCTGAAAAATTTCTTGGAAAGGAGAGAAAAGAGTTAGAATTAAATGTTGAGTTGTGTTAGTAAAGAGTTAACCAGGGGCTATTACCACAAGGGTATATTGCAGGTCATGAAATGTTGACCTAAGTGTATACCAATCATTTAAGGATGCCTATGCTAACAGTGATTCTTATCAAGATGCCCATGTTGTTTTGGACCTATGTTGTCTAACCTTTCATTGTGGGATTTTATTAAAAAAAATCCTGTATGAAAAAAGAAAGATGCTTCCTTAGGAGACTTCAAATGTGAGGTTTTTCAGTGGAATAAAAAAGAAAGTAAGAACAATGGAGTCCCTATGAAACGAGACAGGTGCCTGCATGGCTATAACCTCATTTAGAAGCTCACACTTGGTACCTAAATGGGTAGGACTACAGTAACCAGCATGCCCAGGGCATAATGCCATTATCTTGTTTCTTTTTCTTTTCAGGGGTAGATAGCAAGGCTTTTATTTATTTTGTTGCAGTGTCATTTTTTATGGAAGCCCCTGAACCTCCTTGAAATAATTTATGACAAAATAGCGTGCAATACCAGAGCAGCAATCCCTTTCTAGGAAGATCAAACAAAGTTTCCTCTAAAAACAACTGCTACAATTTCTAGAGATAATAGCAATAATAGACTAGCAATAACTAGGTTTTTCAGGGTTTTTTTTCTACAATATTTCCAGGTAGTTGAGGGAAATTAATTTATATCAAACTCTAGAGTATTTATAGTGGGGTTTTTTTTTTCAATAATCCAGCCTGCTTTTTGAAAATAAAAGAAAGGAGCACAAGATTCAATGAAATCTGAAGACTAAATACAATATAAAAGATGCAATATCAACATTCCTTTTAGCTCCTTTTATAAAATTGCACTTGATTTATAAATCTGTTGTATGCAAACACACTTTTGGTTTATAACTAATTAAATACACAGGAATAGGCTTCACTTAAAAATTTTAAATTTAATTTATAACAAAATTTTACCGAACAAGATGCGTAACAGAATTGAAACAGAAAATGCTATCATTTTTAGGGACGTACATAAGTGCACCATCGTGCCTACCGTCCCTGTTCTATTGTCCCCATTTATCCATACCTATTTCCTGTTTTCTTACTCAGGTTTATACTTATATCTATTATCTTGTAAGCGATTGACAAAGCAAATAAATAAATAAATAAATAGTTTTGCCGCTTTAGTAACAACCACTTTATCACTCTTTCAACGGTTTAAGACACTTACTTTGTACAAAAACAGTAATATCTTCCCTACTAAACCCAGTACCAAGACAAGCAGCATCAGCAAAAGGTTTAGTGAAACCTAGCCCCTTTTTTATATTGGGTAAAACTACAGAAAAAGATATTCATGCTAAGTAGAACTCCACCAATTCTTGATGTTAGAACATAGAATAATAGAGTTGGAAAGGACCTTGGAGGTCTTCTAGTCCAACTCCCTGCTTGAGCAGGAGGAGACCCTATACCATTTCAGACAAATGGTTGTCCAATCTCTTTTTGAAAGCCTTCAAGGATGGAACACCCACAATTTCTGAAGGCAAGATATTCCATTGATTAATTGCTCTCACCTTTAGCAAAATTCTCTTTAGTTCTAGATTGCTTCCCTCCTTGGTTAATTTCCAACCATTGTTTCTTGTCTTGCCTTTTGATGCTTTGGAAAATAGTTTGACCCCTTCATCTTTGTAGGAGCCCCTCAAATATTGGAACAGTGCTATCATGTCCACACAATCCTTCCCCCTCATTAGACTAGACATACCCAATTCCTATAACCATTCTTCATACCTTTTAGCTTCTGGTCCACTAGTAACCTTTGTTGCTCTTCTCTGCATTCTTTCCAAAGTCTCAACATCTTTTTTATATTGTCATGACCCAAAATGGATGCAGTATTCCAATTGTGGTCTTATGAAGGCTTTGTAAAGCAGTACTAAATCTTCATATGATCTTGATTCTATCCCTCTATTAATGCAGCCAATGATTGCATTGGCTTTTTAGCTGCTGCCACATGCTATTGGCTCATAAGTGATTGTCCACTAGGACTCCCAAGATCCTTCTTGCAGTTACTGACATTAAGCTAAATTTCACCTTGTCTACACCTATATATAGTTGTTTTTTCTTACCTTTGCATGTATTTGTCGAATCAAACATATGCCAATTTTGGGTTTGGTCCTGAATGTAAAGGTCGCCCATGAATAGTTTCAACTATCAGCAGAGGTTAAAACTAGGTATTCCTTGATCTTTGATAAATTTTAAATGCATAAACTTGACAGTTGTTCCTGAGTTGATAATAACTTAAGTGGTTATTTCTGGCTTGCCAGGCAGGTGCAGAAGAATGGTGACTAACAGGTGATTCAAAAGTATACTATGATGTATTTGGGCTTGAGCTGCAACTATTGTTCCCTAATTCAGTAGCCTCTCTTAATCGGGTGGGATCTGTTTTCTGAATGTGACCAGATATTGTGCCATATGTAATATTTCCAAATTCTAGATATTAGTTATGGAAATCCAAAGAAGCAAAATAAATCTCAGCATTGTTAACCCAGAGATAAGTAATGGTTTTTGACTGAAGATATCCACTCTAGCCTGGTATTTTAATTGGATGCCTATGGGTAAGTCAGCATTCTTCAAAGTTACTAGGAAGATAAAAGAGAATAACGCCTATAAATGTTTTAATAATTCCTTGAAAGAAAGGCAGAACATCCATCCAATTATACACATGGATACACATGATGTTATTTAGAAGCTTAAACACCATATTTAAGGAGCCATATTATTATAGCATATGCTTCTATTATACTTTTTCTTTTTAGTTATAAAGCTCTTCTACTCTATTTTTGAAAATCTATTATTATGGAATATCATTCAAGTGGCAAAGGTGGAATTAGTGTTGGCTTAAGTTTAGTTTATTTAGGACGAGAATTTATACATATTTCTAAAATTTGGTATCATTCTTCAATTGCAGTTAGAATCTGTTAGCTCTTTTGTCAAACTGCAGTCATAGAAAGTATGGCAAAAGCTCCTACTGAATTTTAAAATACTTTTACACACACAATTTGCTATTTGAATCCATAGCTGGTTTGATCTGTTTCCTACAGTCACCAACCTTTCTCACTTCAATAGTTTCCAAATGTGTAGATGTTACAATTCCCAAAATTCTGCAAGAGCACTTTTGCTCACAATTCGGGGAATTGCAGTTCAGTGTAACTGGTCTGGAAGTCACCAGTTGTGGAAGTTTGGGCTACAAAAACAGCAGAATGATATGTATAATTTCAAAATGCAGGTTAGTTAGTGTGTGTGTGTGTGTGTGTGTGTGTGTGTGTGTGTGAGAGAGAGAGAGAGAGAGAGAGAGAGAGAGAGAGAGATGCAAGTTTAAAAACAAAGCGTAAATGTAATTGTTCTACCCAATGGTTTACAATGCCACTTTTCAGTAAAATCTGCAGGCAGTTTACTACACCATTTAAAACCATCATTCGCTCAATACACTCAAATGATATTGTTGATTCTACCATCTCATTTCACTTCCTACCGGGCTGGTTCCCTTTGCACTCAAAAATATTTGTGATAATTTAAAATATATGTAATTTTTATTTACTAGGAGGGAATGCCCTGAAGTATGTCACAACCTGTGACTACATCTCCAAATCCAGTTCTCTTCAATATAGAATATAATAGAGGTGAATCCATGGACCTAAACTAGTGTTAATGAATTAAGGTCTTCCTGAAATGGACTTAGTGCTTAGTGTACCTATTATTCCCTTTTAACAGAAGTAGTAAACATTAGCAGCAGGGGTGGGATTCTACCAGTTCTCACCTATTCACTAGAACCGGTTGTTAACATTCTAAGCAGTTTGGAGAACCGGTTGTTGGAAGAAATTACTGGCCTAATCCTGTAAGGAAGGCAGGAAGGAAACATTCTGGTGTTGCTTACAGAAACTGCCTCTCTGTTAACCCTTATTACATTCTTGGCAGGACTAGACTTTTCTGGAACTTCTCTGGAGTTTTTCCCCCCTCCTTTGCTGGTACTTTGCTTGTGTGGAGTGACCATTTAAAGTTACAATGGCACTGAAAAAAGTGACTTATGACCATTTTTCACACTTACAACTGTTGCAGCATCCCCACAGTCATGAGAGGCCAGGCAAGGAGATGCATGCCTCGATGTGAGTGATATAGAGTTGAGCACGCCTAGCCAATAACATGACCACCAAGCCACGCCCACCAACTAAACCACGCCCACAGAACCGGTTGTTAGAAAATTGGAATCCCACCCCTGATTAGCAGTTATACATGGAAAAGGTGTAGGATTTAATAGCAGCAAAGAGCATGCCTGATTATTTTCTTTTCTTTTTCTAGCTGGAGAAATAGAGCCAATTGTATTTCTTGAACAGTCAAATGTAAGACAACGCAAAACTGAGGACATGTCCAGGAAATCTGAAGACCAGCAAGATGCTACCTTGGATGAACACAAAGTTCATGAAATTCCTCTTGAAGATGAAAGCACCCAGAGCACTGCAAGTTTGGGGAGGCAGACTATCCGAAAGCAGAGCAAGCTTGAGGACTGGACCAGCCAAGAAGACAACATGCAAAGTAGCAGCTCAGGATATCCCAATATGAAGAAACCACAAAACCCCCAAGATACTGCCAGTAGATGGTCAGGGCAAGGTAGAAGAAGACAAGAAAACCCAAGTTGGACCACAGAGAGGTACTCCTCAGGGATACCCAATCCAAAGTGCCACCGACCCTGGGACTGTTCCACCGAATGCCAAGACCCAGAAAGGTAAAAAAGATTGGAATGGAGGAAAACAGGTTAGGTGATATCCCTCCAGATTACTAGGGTGTATTTTCTGTTGAGCTCAATTTGTGCCATATTCTATTGGTAAAACAGAAGAATGAGAGTCGTGTGATTCTGTGGCACATATAATCATATACAGAGATGAATCAGAAGAACATTCACCTGAGTGTAGGGATTAACTGAGGGTATAGTGAGAAGGTTGCTCACACAGCATGCTAAGCTGTAAACATTGCTTAAAACCCTTGTGGCAGAGTTCACATAAGATGCTACATCAAAACAGAACAAATCACATTATCGGCTAACGTGATGTTTGAATCCAGAGAAAGTATTTAGAATTGTGTTCACAAGAGGAGCAGAGATGAAGAAAGACACATTTTATACCTTACAAAAGAACGTTAAGATTTAGACCTGGGATAATATAATCTCTCCACATAAAAAAACAGCTCTCTACCTTGTAGTAACAAGATACGGATAGTCCTTGACTTATGACCACAATTGAGCCCAAAATTTCCATTGCTGAGCAAAGCAGCTGTTAAATGAGCTTTGCCCCATTTTATGATCTTTTGGCTACACTTGTTAAGTGAATCGCTGTAGTTTTAAGTGAATTGTGCAGTTGTTAACTGAATCTGGCTTCCCCCATTGAATTTGCTTGTCGAAGGCTACAAATCATGATCACATGACCCTGAGTGCAACTGCCATAAATATATCCCAATTGCCAAGTCCCCAAATTTTGATAATGTCACCAAGGGGGTGCTGCAACAGTCATTAAGTGTGAAGACAGGCCATAAATCAAAAGTCTGTAGAGATTTTCAGTAATCCAGGTCATGGTTGTCCCAAAGGACAACCAAGAAGCTTCTTCAGCTCTGACAGGATAGTAGGAAATAGAAGGATTTATATTCCTTGCAGATAGCTGATAATCTGCATCCTCTATCTGCACCCTCTAAAAAGATGCAGTTGCCAGTTGTCTGCAAGGAATATAAATCCTTTCATTCCCCACTATCCGGTCAGAGATGAAGAAGCTTCTTGGATGAGAAGCAGAGGTGGGTATTCAGCAGGTTCTGACCAGTTCTGGAGAACCAATAGTGGAAATTTTTTAGTAGTTCGGAGAACCGGCAAATACCCCTTCTGACTGGAGATTTTACAGTATCCTTCCCCTGTCACACCCACCAAGCCACGCCCACAGAACCAGTAGTAAGATTTTTTGAATCCTACCACTGATGAGAAGCAAAATGTCTTCAAAAGAAAAAAACAAGGAAGTCCAATTGCCTCCTGAACAAACACCTTTGGGAGGCCATAAGTCACTTTTTTCACTGCCTTTCTAACTGTGAATAGTTACTGAATAGATACTTGCAAGCTGAGGATTACCTGCAATAGGCAGACATTCAATAGTTTCTGTCTTGCTTCTTTCCAACATTGCTCATCTCTTCTTGGAATCATTGTCCATCCTGCCTGCCTGCCTGCCTATTGTGCAGAATGCAATGTCAGGCAAATAAAAATAATCAGGGTAACTGAGAAAATGAGTGATGCATGATAAAAGCATCTTGCATTTATAAAGATCATTGTAATGGCTGTCTATATGAACTATTCTTCTGCATGAATTACTTTCCCTGGTACAAAGCAATGGACTTCATCCCCAAGCTTGGGAAATGCAGAGTGACACCTGTAACTCTAGCAAACTTCAGGCATGTGAATTGTAGTTGTTCAAGGAAGGCTCTGCAAACATCTTGGCAGCTTATCACTGCTCACTGACTTGAAAGGTATTTTGTAATTCTTTGTAGCCAACGTGAACAAACCAATGGGATTCAACAGCCTTAATCTCACAATAGGAACTCTTGTGAAAGTAATTATTTCGATGTAGCAGTTGAGTTGCATCAACCTGATCTGAATCCGTAGGTTTCTATGTACAGTCTGCTTGTCCTTGGCCAAACTGCTCTGCTGCTTACCTGCACTCTTCTTTCTTTAACAGACAAGCTTTGTTCAGGCTTTTGGTATCTGTACTAGAAAAAAAAAGTGCTATGGAGAACTTAAATTAATTTATAGGTAAGGTAGATCAAGCTTTCATTTATAAAGGGATTTTATTTATTTATTTATTTAGAAGATTTGTACGATTACCTGTCTGGGCTACAACTCTGGGCTGTTCACAACAGCAATATCATGTTTATACTTATATATATTATCAAATGCATGCTTGACAAAATAAATAAATAAAATAAATAAAAATAAAAACTGTAAAACATAATCATGAAATAATAAAATTGTCAAACAAAAGCAAAAATCCTGCATCTTACACTTTGGTTGCTTTGCAGCCAGTTCCAATTACCTAATTTCGTTCTATCTATTCTGTTCTGTTCTATTCTTGTGCCTAGAGTTTCAAAAAATGGTCTTGATGACCTTCTCTGAAGCTAAAAAGAATGGAGCATTCCATAAAGTAGGCGCAGCCATGGAAAAAGCACACTTTTGAAGTCCCATGAGGTGATAGAATTTCAGGGGATAAAATGCTTATTGGATATGGTAGGACAGGCAGATACTCTTAGGGAGAGGCAGTTCTGCAAATAAACAGGCCCTATGACATGTACAGTTTTAATGGTGATAACCAGCACTTTGAATTGCATCCAGAAGGAAACTGGAAGCTCGTGCAGCTTGGGCTATAGAGATATAACATGGGTAACCCTTGGAACACATAATACTGTGCACACAGCTGCATTCTGGACCAGAATGGATCATCTCGGTTGTCAATCTCATAAAAAATTAAACTTTTTTTAAAAAAATATTCAGAATATATGATCCATAAGCCTGGTTTACACAAATATATAAGATGCTTGTAGCAAATTACAGGTTGTGGCTGATCTGCTGTAATTAATGATTTTAGGAGAAAGGTAGCTTTCAAGTTATACATCAGCTCTCAATTTTATAAAGTAAATCTTGGACTCTGTCTGAAAACCCATAGAATGCACACCTGTGTAGTGAAATAAGAGTAGCATAAAAAAATTTCTATCAGAAATGAAAGAACTTGCAACTTCATGCAATATCTAACTAAACCAGCTACCTGTTTCTTATTAATAACCTGAATCTTGAAGAAATGTCCTCTGCTTTTTTGTTTCTGGACTTAATGTGGTAATTTAGCCATTTATCAGAACGGATGAAGAGATAGTATGCTCCGTTTGTTTTCCCAATTCAGACATATAAAAAATTGGCTCTGTGCCCCAGAGTTCAGTTCTCATATTTTAAAAGAACAGTTTTTTTTCATCCGGGACAGTGGGAGGAAAAGGAAGAGAGGTTGAGCGCATCTTTTGCACAGTGTATGTGCAAAAGGCCATGCCTGAGAGAGGGTCTATAATGCAGATACTGCTTGGCATATAAAACAGCAGATAGACTGACAAAAGGATCAAAATCATGAGTAGTTGGAGAAGATGGGAATTGTGAACTACCTCTTGTAAAGGATACTAGATTGGGGCAAGTTGCTTCAAGCTAGAAGTGAGTATGACTGGCTGGAAGCCCGAGCAAGGATACAATTGTCCTAAGAAGTTAGATTATGTTCCACTACATCAACATTTTATATTTTGATCCCAAACATGAAAGAAAATACTTTGATTAGTATCTGCAAATGACCACCTGAGTTTGTAAGAAAACCATGAGAAAAGTATGGCAGCAGATATTCTTGCTTGTGGCCCAAGAGGATGACATTCTTTAGAAAAAGAATGAGACACGTGTGGGTCAAAGGGGAAAATATGATTTTGAGTCTTCTCTGAAGTAGAAGTCTTTGTATGAAGTGTTGGGAAGCCCAAAAGGTATTAAGTCATGGCAGAAATTCCCAGACTCTGTTAGTAAAGTAAAGAAAGACAACATGATTATCCATCCGGTTCTTCCAGGGCACACTCTGCC
The DNA here is from genome assembly GCF_049901715.1 of Pseudonaja textilis. Classification (NCBI taxonomy): domain Eukaryota; kingdom Metazoa; phylum Chordata; class Lepidosauria; order Squamata; family Elapidae; genus Pseudonaja; species Pseudonaja textilis. Next base: position 223,531,709 of record NC_141990.1, read on the forward strand.
TTGCAGGATCAGGATTAACATAAATGATAAAAAGAGTGGGACTCCTCTATAACTCTTTTGATTCTATGGGTTTTTGTTTTCTCCTAGTACAAACCCTTACGCTGACCTAGTGCACTGCTTACGTGCTGCCTGGATGACAGGAAAGACACATCCAAAAGAATATCGGATCCATCAACTGGAGGCCCTATGCCACTTTCTGGATGAAAGGCAGGCAGATATCCAGCGTGCCCTGTGTGAAGACCTACACAAGGTCAGTAAGCCTCCCATCCAGAGCCTCTGGCTGCTCAGAGGGAACATGCAGATGGACCTGTTTGCCATAATAGATAAGGCGCAGCTATTCCATTTTTCTCTTTGCTGGATTTCCCATGAAAAAGTTATGAACAGGAAACAATGTATGGGCCATGAGAGCTGAATTTAGCAAGGTGGCAAGCAGAAATTATCAGTCTACAGAAAATCGTTATGTAAACATAGTTGACCATTCTCCTAAAATGATTGAGTACAGCCAAATATATATTATCTCAGAAAAGTGGGCAGAAAAAGTCTAAACTTATCAAGACTTTGATTTCTTTGCATAGTGAATAATTTGACAATATATGGCTTCATTTGCAATTGAGTATGTCTGCAAGCCTTCTGCCTGATTAAGGGTTAAATATAGGTAGTCCTTGACTTACTATCAGCCTCACATTTCTGTGGGTAAGTGAGATATTTGTTAAGTGAATTTTGCCCCATTTCACGACCTTTTGATCCACATTTGTTAAGTGAATCACTGAAGGTGTTAAGTTGGTTCCATGTATTAAGTGAATTGGGCTTCCCCATTGACTTTGTTTGTCAGAAAGTTGCAAAAGCCAATCACATGACCTCAGGACACTGCAAATGTCATAAATACGAACCAGTTGCTAAGCATCTGAAGTTTGATCATGTGACTAAGGGGATGCCACAATGGTATTAAGTGTGAAAAATGGTCATAAGTCCCTTTTTTCAGGGCTGTTGTAAGTTTGAACGGTCACAAAATGAACTGCTATAAGATACTACCTCTATCTACCTCTTGTAAAGAGTACTGAACTAAGCTTAGTATCATGTCCTGGTGTAAAGCTCAAACATTCAATTTCTGGAATCAATTGGGATGATAGCATGATAAAGGAATATGTGCTGAATGGGACACAACTTTGCTCGATGAATTGCTTCACAGTTCACTTCTTATACTCAGTAGAGACATCACTGATGCACCTCATTTTGTCTTTCTCCTCCCCAGCCCTGCTTTGAAACTGAGTTCACAGAGGTTTTGTTGGTCAGAAATGAACTGGCCAATGCTCTTAACAACTTATGCTGCTGGATGAAGGATGAAAATGTGCACAAGAATCTAGTAAGAAGTTAAACAGAATGGGCGAAGAACAAATGGAAAGGAATGGTTCTATGTTGGACTGGGATGCAAATCTACAGGATGCATTATTTCATCAAACAGAAGATGGGCTTTCTACCTGTGTTCCTTTCAAAACAGGTGGATGCTCATCTTGGAAGACAAATCTCTAGCTATTGGGAGTTTTAATTTTCTGTCTTCCTTACCTGTTACCCTTCCCATGGTATTTGGGAATTACCAGACCTGTAATTTAATGTAACAGGTTGATATTATGTTATTGATATATACAGGTTCTGGGGCAACTTCCAAATGAGGGTTTTTAAGGCCATACTTTTTCTGCCATCAGAGGAACAAGTTCCTGCTGCTTTTTAAGGATAATTTCTGCACTCCAGTTTAAATTAGTTGAAGTCGCATTGCTTTAGAACAGACTTTTCCAATGTACTACCCTTCAAATAAATCAAATTATAATCTTCATATTTCAGTTAATCCTAGTTACCTATATCTATTGTTTGCTTTCTAGTCTGTATGATCAGCAATCTCATCAGTGCACAGTGCAAGAGAGATTAAAATGTTTTAAGTGTTATGTGTGAAATTATTCTTATGTTTTACGTGCATATTTAGGCAAATGTAGGAATGTAAAGCCAATGGCCTGATTTCAGAGTTCTTTGCAAGGTGTTGATTCAAGCTTTTAGTAGGAATAACAGCAGTTGCCAAACCTACTGTTAGAAGAGAGAGAAAAGGGGGTGCCACAAAGAAGAAAAGATCAGAATGAATCACCCACGTATAGAATAGAATAGAATAGAATAGAATAGAATAGAATAGAATAGAATAGAATAGAATAGAAAAGAAATTTTTTATTGGCCAAGTGTGATTAAACACACAAGGAATTTGTTTCTGGTGCATAAACTCTCAATGTACGTACAACAACAGTGATAGATCATTAACCTAGTCATGCTTGGATTTGCCCTAACCTGAATGGTTTCTTTGGCCCTATCTACAACTGATACAAGTTCCTTACAGCCATCATGGAGATTGACCTTCAATATAATTTTTAAAATCCCATATTTGATATAAAGTCAATGATATTGCTCCCTGATGTCCCCAGAGCCCTGTGGAATGTGTCATAAGATCAAACATTTTGGCCTTTCCCCTTGATTTTGGTATTAAATTTACATGTAGTTGAGTTGCAGTTGTTAGATGGGTTTGGGGAAAGTTGGAGGTTTAAAGCCTTGAAGCCTAATGGGGTCCTTCCATTCCTTAACCCTCTCCTCCAAATGTAAAAAAAATACATTCTTCACAATTCATAGGACTTCTAAAATTGATCATTATTTTGGACCCTCCCTTCCATGATATAGTAATGCATCTGTGTTTGTGTCAGTTTCCCAAGCTGCAACAAAATAAACACTCATAATCAATTAGCAGGGGGAGTTCTTTTTTATACCAGAAATACTTGGTGTAAATATTGAGATGGAATCTTACAGATATTAAACAAAGTATTAGCCAAACAAATCAAGCATACATGACTGAAAATGAAAACACTTTGGCACAGGTTTTCAAATGTCTGTGGTATTAAAGCCTTGCCTTAAAAAAAAAAAGACAAAGGAGAGGATAAACAATATTAACTCATATGCATTGCAATTATTATTTTGAAAGCAGGCATCAAATGGCTTTATATTTTGTAGCTCATCAAGCATTTCTACTCTTACAAAATAATCTATTAATTTCCTTTTCTACTTCACCCAATTGCTGTCATGGATTTTTCTGTTTGTTTGCTTTTATAGATGACACTGATGGATTGTGCCTTCATTCGCAAGGATCCATATGGTGTGGTGCTGATCATTGCACCCTATAACTATCCTATCCATTTTACTTTGATGCCCCTTGTGGGTGCCATTGCAGCTGGTGAGTAACAAGTTATATCTCCAATTCATTTTAGATATTACATCTCCTTTGTGTTCTTCCAAGAGTTACAGACATGTGATGGCTGTTTATCTGTTGCAACCTCAGTAAAGTATCTTCTCCCCATATTAGGGAATTGTGTGGTTCTCAAGCCTTCAGAATTAAGCAGCTGCACCGAAAGGCTCCTTGCAAAAGCATTGCCTTGTTATATGGATCCAGTGAGTTCATCATTTCCAATTTACTTTGTTAAGAAATCAGAATGAAACAGAGGGTTTTGGATTTGCCTTTTCCTCTGCCATTTGCCTTAATTTCCTAGACATTTTAACTGTAATTCCCCCTTCAAGAACAAAACAAAACAAAAAACACCCCTCTGGTTCTGAACTAATTTCAAACTGTTATGTATTTTTGGAAGCTGAGTCAGATTATTTACAACCATCCAGCTCATTTGAAATCCCCCATTCCCAAATTTTCTTTTGGATTGTGGTGGATGGTAAACTTCTGAGGGTGGTAAACTGACTATAGATTGTTATTTTAATGGAAACCCGTTTTGGGATAATTTGAGGAAGAATGAGGCTAGGAAATTACTATGAATGTAAGACAATTCCACTCTCATAGGAAGATTAGACAAAAATAAAAAAAGGAATCCTACCAGTCATCCCAGAACTATTTACAAGCCAGATTTGAAGTTCCGATGGTCAGGCACAGCTTCTTTTCCACCCCCATGCAGAAATTAATAATTGCATTTTTGGGTACTCCACAACTGGCCTGCATTTACAGTTGTTTGCAGCATCCGGCAGTTGCATGTTAGGAATTTATGGTTTTTCTTGCTGAAAATCTGTGTTTTCTGACAAAAAACACCCATTGCAGACGATGTATTCACTTAATAGCCACTGAATTTGCTTAATGACTGCTGTAATTAAAGGTCATGAAATCAGACATAATCATGTGATCATGTACTTAATCAGCACCACTTACAAATATAATTCCAGGCTCAATAACATTCATAAGTTGAGGACAACCTGTATTACCATACACCAAAAGCAAACATCTCATTTTAAAATTAAAATGTTTAAGAAAAATCTTAGTTATTTTCAATTTACTGCATCATTTCTGTGTTCCAAATTGCCCACAAGAGGCTTTTTTGACCTGCAGTGTTTCAGGGACAGAAAACTCCACCTGTGTGATGTGGAGGCTAGTTTGATTGAATATGAACTTTTCTATTTTATAGCAAACCTTTGCTGTGGTGACAGCTGATCCTGAAGAAACCGAAAAATTACTGGAAAATAAATTTGATTATATCTTCTATACAGGTAATTTTCTCTTCTTGAATATCCTTTTCATGTTCTTTTAGTTATATTTAAAAATATTCATCATTAATGTCTGCACAAAACAGTGTAGTAAGCAATATTCATTGCTTTTTGGGGCATTCCACAACTGCCCTGCATTTACAGTTGTTTGCACCATCCTTGAAACTGAAAGCTTGAGATAATTTCTCTAAAATCATGGTTTAGTATCCTGCCCCCATGGGCAGTAAAATTTATCTCTGCAGTTCATTGCCTTTCTAGAAAGCACTGCATATTGAGCAATTTGCTCTGATTCTTGGTTAAGTAGCTTTATCTGTCTATCTGAGTTAATGGCAATTAGGCCAGGAAAACTGTTGCATGTGGGATTTATAACTTTGCCTGTCAACAGCTTCCAGATTGTAGATCTTGCCCACAACTGGTAGAAAAGATGAGTAGTCATACTGTAAGTAGGAAAAAGCCTATGCTTGATGCAGAACTTCAGCTATTGGAAATAATGAAAAGGATCAGTTTTGGTTTCTTCCCCGCACAATGAATGTACTTCATTTCAACCCACATAAATTTTCTCAGATTTTCTGCTTTTCTCTTTCACTGCCAGAACAGCTCTAGGTTCCCTTACAATACTTAACAGGAATTTGACAACAGTTTGACATGGGATTTTAATGGACGATCCTTAATACATTCTAGCTCTAAACTGATACTTTTCAGTAACTTAAATGAGGAAGTTGAAAGAAGAATTATCAATTTTGCAGACAAAACAAAATTGGATGAAATAAAATGTAGGAAACACTGAAATCAGTTGTTTTGCCAACTATTAATGAATTTAAACAACAACAACAAATCTGTGTGGAGTTTTGCAGATCTGTATGGAAGAATGTTAGAGGGAAATAAAACAACACAGATGGTTTTTGAGCTCAGAATTGTGAACTCTGGTACTGGATGGGAGTTATGCTGTATCTCTCTCTTGATCTAAATTTTGCCATATCTCTATAGGGAATAACCATGTAGCAAAGATCGTCATGACCGCTGCAGCAAAACATCTCACACCATTGACTCTAGAGCTGGGGGGGAAATGTCCCTGTTATGTGGATAGGTGCTGCAATTTCCAGAATGTAGCCAACCGAATTGTATGGGGAAAATGCGTCAATGCTGGACAGACATGCATCGCACCAGATTATGTGATCTGTACAGTTGAAGTACAAGAAAAGTTGTTGCCTTGCCTGCGCCAAGCTATCTGTGAATTTTTTGGCCATGAACCCAAGGAATCACCTGATTTTGGCCGCATGGTCAATGACGCGCATTTCCAGCGTGCCCGAGCTTTGCTGGAAAGTGGCCGGGTGGCCATTGGTGGAGAGACCGATGAGAGTGAGCGTTATATTGGTGAGTACACAACTTAGGACTGGAGGAAGATTAGATTTGGAGTTTGGGAAAGACAGGAAGACATGTTGTGATTATAAGAAGTCCTTATTTATCAACCATTCAAAATTACAAAGGACCTCCCCAAAATACTTACAACCTGTGGTGACATGATTGCCTTTTGAGCACCTGACAACCAGCCTGCAGTACCCTGTGTTGATGTGATCACCATGTGTGCCCCCCACCCCCGAAACTAGCATTTACTTCTGGCAAAAAACACAACTGCAAACTATGTTTGCTTAACACAATTGCTAAGTTTGCTTAACAATCTTTACGTTCACAATTATCATTGCAAAAAAAGTAGTCTGTAAAATTGAGTCTGTCAATTTATGACTTGCTCAATGACAGGCACAATTTACAACTATAACTCTGAGGTCAATTTCTATCATAAGTCAAGGACTAACTGTACTACTTATCTATGTACGTTGGATAAAATCTGTGTGGTCACTAGGAGTTGAAAAGGATGGTGGCATAGAATCAATCAATCTTATTAAGAAGTGTATTATCAGAGATTTAAGGCTTAGATCACCCTTCCAAGTTGGTTTTTACAGAATATATTGAACTTTAGTTGTCATTGGCCACACAGGGTAATTTTGAAAGTTGAAGTTTAATGAGCTGGCAAGTGAGAAACTGGGAAAATCTGTTTTAAATAAAGCAAGAAGACAGACATGTTTTGGGGGGTTGCGTATTGGAAATGTAGTCATGGAGAAAGCTAAAACTCTAGTTAAGTTGGACAATAAAGTTATAATACATAAAAGAAACAGATCTTTATGTGATTTTTTGCCCATTACAGCTCCCACAGTGCTGGTGGATGTGAAAGAGTGCGATCCAGTCATGCAGGAGGAAATTTTTGCACCCATCCTGCCAATATTCATTGTGAGAGATATGGAAGAAGCCATAGATTTCATCAATTGCAGAGAACGTCCACTAGCTGTGTATGCCTTCTCCTCTGACTCCAAGGTATACTGTTTAGGTACAGCATACTGTATGTGGGAGAAGCTGGATTCCCATAACCCCATCCATGGTGGCCAAAAGGGAAGACTTGCACTATTTTCAAAATATGTTTATGTGGTAAACCGTGATGAACCAACATGGTAGCAATTCTTTGCCCACTGGTAATACAGTCTGGATGATCCAATTCTACCCTTGATTATTTACTAATAAGGCAATGTTAAAAAATAATTGGCTCATCTACACATCCATAATGCAAATCACAGTACCATTTTAAAGATTATATTGTAAAAAAATAGCCTCCTTCTCACCACCAGTCCATTGCTGAAGAGGTAACAATTTCTCTATGCTGTTCTGGTATAGATAGTAATGTTTTCCCTTCTACTGTACCATAAGAGCTCCTGTGCAGACATTCTGGGGCACATGGAATCCTTTGGAGGTTTGCAATCTTCTAGATTCCAGTTGCACTGGATTCCTGAAGAAAAGCCCTTTCTTTCTTTGTCCCTGGACATCCCCCAGCCTTTTGGAGGTAATTTCAACTATTTATCAGAGCTAATGGGGAGATTCTCCCCATTCCCCTCTCCTCAGAATTTGGCACTGATATTTTTGCTCTATACTTCAGGAGTCTCCTATGCATTTTAAAAGCACAGTCTTTCTCTTTATCTGGGAACAGAGACGTTGAGAGAAACTCCTGAGTTTATGATGTAAACGCCTTGGTTGAGAGTAGAATGGGATGACTCACAGTGGCCAGGTTGGCACATGATAGGTGGTTATGGATGGGTGATCATGACCAGATCAGAGTGGTTGACTTGGCCCAGGTGTGTGGGTACGACCCTCTCAGTGTAGAACAAAGCGGTCGGCGCAAACAAGTTGGCATGGATGACTTGGTGAGGATGACTCATCATTGCTTAGGTGGGTGCAGATGGGTGGCATGACCCAACTGGCATGGAACAAGTTTCCCCAGGAAACTGCATGTGGAGACAACCAGGTGTCCCACCAGAAGAAACATCAGCCCCTAACATGCACTGGAATTTGGCAGTGGTCAATCCAGTGGCCCCAAGAACAACTTTCCCATTTGCCTTCTTCCTTCTCCTCCTCCTCCTCCTCTGGCCAGGCCTGGCCTGGCCCCCCCTTGCCTCACCTGCCTGGCTGCTCCTAAGGGATGCATCAAGGAAGCTGTCTAGAGGTCCCTTGTTGGCTCAAGCCCTCAACAAACACTTGCCTAGTTGCCTAGGGTTCTTCTCCACTTGGCAGATCAGCATGCCATAGTTCTTTCTGCAACTCTCCAAGGAAAAGAAGAGAGAAGCCCACCACAATCCCTTTCCATTTCTTACCAGCAAGCAAGCGGGTGGTTGCTGAGGGCTTGGGACTATGCTAGCTGGCTGGCTGTGGGTGGGTGGGGGAACCTTACATGATGCATTCCTTCAGCAGTAGCCAGGCTGGCAAGGCGGGCCAGGTTCAGCCAGAGAAGGAAGAAGAGGATAATGGGGAAATTGTTCTCAGGGGCTGCAGATTGACCACTACAGTACTCTAGTGCACATTATGGATTGATGTTTCTTCTGGTGAGGCACTAAGTTGTCCTCACACCCAGTTGGCTGTGGAAACTTGTTCTATGCCAACCAGGTTTTGCCCACCCATCTATGCCCACCCGGCCCATTCATTTGTGTCCGCCATGGGTCATCTGTACCAAGTCATCCATGCCAACCTGGACATGCACACTCTGTGCTGACCCACCATGCCCACCCATCTGTGCCCATCTGGTCGCGCCCATCCACCTACCCATGCCGATCTGGCTGTGGTGAGTTGTCCTAGACTCGAGTGAGAGCATCGATTGTGTTAACCAAACTTGTGATTTTTATTTCCATGCCTCACTCTTGGCTCTGTATTAGCACATGGAATTAGAAATCAGGGTGGATGACTCTAAAACAGGTCATGTGCATTTTCAATCTCTTGATTTATTTTTTTTTACTAAGATTCATAAAAGATTATTTTTGCCTTTCAATTTACTTTTAGGAAATGCCTAATACATCTACAATATTAGTCATTTTGTGAGTGTGTCTGCGATACATTTTCAAATTCAAAATGTTTGTAGTGGCCCAAAGGTTAAAGACCCTTGTTTGTATCGTGACCCTTATTATTATAGACCTGGGACCTGATGGAACTCGTGTTTGTAAGATTAAGGATGGGACGCCTAATACTCTTCTATTCTTTTTTTCTTCATAGGTTGTGAACCAGGTACTGGATCACACTAGCAGTGGTGGCTTTTGCGGTAATGATATTGGCATCCATGCAACATCGATTGCCCTACCATATGGTGGCATAGGTAAGATTAGCCTTTTATCTTCTAAACTGTTTCCATTTCCCACCCTGCAGCCTTATCCTTACCTTTCAACATGAAAAGATCTCCCACTTGATCTTTTTCATTCAAAGACATTAAGAGTCCATTTTTTTTACTATGTCCAACATATTTGCAGATTAAATCAAATGTGACCAAATAATAAATATCCCACTGTACATAAGCTACGTGGTCATTTATAAATAAAGGAGATGGCTGGAAATGTGGACTACATTATACTGCTAAATGGGAATAAAAAGAGAGGGCTTGCATTTTTTATTTTGTAAGTAGTACTACTAACAAGATCAAAAATATTCAACGGAATTAAGTAGTTCCGGTTCTGGTCACACATTATACCAGAGGTGGTATTCAGCAGGTTCTGACCAGTTCTGGAGAACTGGAAGCGGAAATTTTGAGTAATTTGGAGAACCGGCAAATACCACCTCTGACTGGTCCTGCCCCCATCTATTCTCTGCCTCACGAGTCCCAGCTCATTGGCTGGGTCTTCTTTTGTTGCCCTGCACAGGAGAACAGAGCTGGAAAGAAGGTTAGCGGTGTGGGGGGGGAATGGAGATTTTGCAGTATCCTTGCCCTGCCATGCCCACCAAGCCATTACCACCGAGCCATGCCCACAGAATTGGTAGTAAAAAATGTTGAATCCTACCAATGCACTATACTAAATATAGGTTAATATTCTGTATAAATCAATATTGCATTTTGGCTACAAAACATGGTTGAACTGATGTGCATCTTTAACTTCTGTTTAATTTTTAGATATGATAGATAGATATCATGATAGATAGATATCAAAAAAAGCAGTAGTTTAATTTTATTGTAGATTAAGGCAGCTGTAGTTCAATGATCATGAAACCTAGCAGGCTACCAAATTATTATCTAATCAAGCTTTGCTTGTCTCTACTGAATTCTCTTCTTTAGTCTCTTCTTTAAAAATATCCATTTGAATATGAAACCTTTTATAGTTAAGTACTATGGGGAAAAACCTTTTTAAGGACAGATATTTCCAGCCTGATGAAAAAGAATAACTAGATTTGATCTGAATTTTTCCTTTTTAATATTGCAGGACACAGTGGCTTTGGCCAATACCATGGCAAATTTTCTTTCGATACGTTTACTCACTTACGTGGCTGTCTTTTGCGCTGCATGGGCTTGGAGCTAATGAACAAAATGCGCTATCCTCCGTACAGCAATAAGAAATTGAGAGCAATAGTTTGTGCTATGGAGATCAGGCGCCACTGGTTGTGAAATTAGCCTGTGAGGCCTTGAATCACATCACCTGCATTCTTAAAGAACTTCAATCAAGAATTTTGGTGTAGTTGAGATTCCCTCCTGCCTTTATTAGCTCGTCCTAGAATTTTGCCTCATCACCTTCAAAGATCCTTCAAAGGCGCTCTCTGTTTGACAAACCTTATTTTCACCATCTTTGCATCTTATGACTTTTCTTTATCTTGTATCAGCTTCTATAAATTCAACATTTAGTAGTCGTTAGAAAACTTAGGGACACTCTCCAATTCTCTTTGCCCAGTTTTGGGTACAGAACATATCTTCATTTCCAGCAAGGACTCATTATACAATTAATTAATGTTTCTGGGTAAACTTTCATCTTGATTTTAACACTTAAAGCCAATTCTGCTTCAAAGTTTATAAGCATTAGATTCTTTGCTAAAAACACAAGTACGGTGAAGTAATGATTCTGATTAATATATTTGTACAATAAGAATAGCAACATAAATGGTCTTTGTGAAATAATCAAATTATTTCTTTGTGAATATTTAAATATTTGATCCATTAAACAATTTAATTTTCAAAGAAATTCAAAGCTAAGCTAATGCCAGTTGTTATACATAAATATATTCTGTCAACAATGCATTTTCTACAGTATATTTGGATGCTCTAGATATGCCCTCATTAATTATATTTCTTTCAATACATTTCTCTACAGTTATAGTTCAGATTCATTATTCCATCAGTGTTTCAGTTATTATTCCATTATTCCATTCGTTATTCCATTCATTATTCCATTATTCCACTACCCAGCACAAAGCATAATAATTTAGAACTATATTATGTCCTATCAAACTCAGAGACTTATTTTTATGTAAATCTCCTAATTGCAAACTTGCTGGAATTTCCTGCAACCTTGAATTTTCATGTAAATGTTTTGCTTCTGCAATAAATATCTTGCATTAAAACTTGAAAATAGATGTCTAATTATTTAACAATGCTCTCAATTGACATAGTGTGTTACTTAATAAAATTAACCAACAATTAATTTCTAAACCAGGAGCTTTTGATTGAAATATAGATATTGGTGAACAAAGGCAACAGAAAGAAGTAAATAAATACTCAAGTGAATGTGTAAGCAATTTACTACAATAAAAATAAACAGCACCTTGGCATTCTAAAGGAAGTAATAACTTACTAGACAGTAGCAGGTAAATCACAGCCAGTCAGTGTTGTGTTTCTTGAATGGGTACAAGAGGTTTTCAGAGAGTAATAGAACAGATTACTGAATCATTGATTAATAGTGATTGACCACGATGCATCCTCTTTTTTGCAAAACATTTGTACAGTGTTTCCAACCTCTGCAAGTTTAAGCTGGGCATTTCAGCTCCAAAAAATTCTTCTAGTCAGTATGCTATCTGGAGAAATTCTGAGAGTTGAAGTCCACCCAACATGAGGTTGAGAAACACTGCATTAATAGAATGAAGAAGTCATAACATAAGACTTCTATAGGAACAGTATCTCCATCCAGATTGCATTTACTGAGGGGGTGGGGACTAGAATATTGGGGAAGATATTACAATACAATTAAACCACAGCTTGGCTTAAGACAAAAGAGTGCCTCAGAAATGTAAATTTATAGAAGGAAAAAAGAGCATAAAAATGATTTGAAAATGTAAAAGGACTAAATTAGATGGAAGTCTTGTTTGGATATGAGCAAAGTATCCAAAACCAATGCCAGGTAACACATAATATAAATACTACTTCTGTCAACTTAGATAACCTCATTTCATAGTTAGATAATATTTTAGCTTTCTAAATCAATATAGCACCTTTTATTCAAGCTATTATAGGTTGTTGGTTTATTTTTTATACATATCTAAAGCTTTTACACATTGTGACATGAGTTTCAATTATATTTTTTCTGTATCTTGTACAGAGGTGGATTCATAAACTGTACAGATGCAGAGAGATCACTCAACAAGACGTCCATAACAAAGAACATTTATTGGTTCATCAGGTATCTTCATTACTCACGTTTGTGACAAAGTTCTTCTTTAATGACCAATCCCTTTGTAAATCTGCCTTGTAGGTGAAAGATGGTTATCTCCTAACCCATCTCACAGCAGTAGAAAAGCTGCTATCAGTTCATGAGTGCAGGCAAGAATGGAGGGAAGCCTCCCCCAACCCCTTGAGGGTCAATTTAGTGACCAATCAGGATTACAGATGTGGCCACGTGACATAAACTACATTTCCCAGGATACCTTTAACTACATTTATCATGATGCATTCCCTATAGGGGACAGCTCATAATTCCTAAGTAACTATCCAATTCCCATAGACTGGCTGGGGCAGCACAATATTCATTCAAGGAGATCCTGAGAAAATCCTGAATTGTGAGCCATAAGAGTAATTTGCTGAGATGGACGAATACAGAAATCATATAAATAAATTTTAAAAAATGATGTTCTTGCCTCTCCCACTAGAGATGCCATGCCATGGAATGGATTCCAAAATATGTTTCTCTTCACAAGCACATTACCTATGATGACAATATTGATACTCAAGTCATGCTGCTGGCTCAGAAATTCTGGGAGTTGAAGTCCACAGGTCACAAAGTTGCCATTGTTGCCGACCCCTGATCTATGTACGACTAAGTTTCTTGTCATTACCATTAACTAAATGAAATGGTGAATCATAGGGCAACAGTTTTTCAATCAAGGTACCTTACACTGGCTAACTTACAGAATTTGCCCCAAATCCAGGACCCACAACGTTGGGTCATTCCCATGAATGGGGGATTTGTGGCTGCAGTTGTGGTTGCGCTCCTGCTGTGGTCATCTAATGGACATCTTGATTCTGTGAGTTTCCTGCCAGTCTTGCCTTTCCTCCCTCCCTCCGTAGTAAGGAATCATCATATGGTTCTTAAAGAAGCAACATATTTAAGATGCATGAAGAAAAGCCTCAATATTTTTTATTGCTTTGCGTGCCCCTTTCCAGCCACACAAACAGGCTGTGTGTACATCCCATCTTTGTTCAGAAACTCAAGGCACATTGGTAGTGCTCCATCCTCCTTCAACAACCCTGTTTAGTAAGTTGTGCTGCAAGTTGCTAAATGAGCTGCTGTGGCTGCAGATGGAGTAAAAATTGGATCTCTCTGGGGTGCCTTAGCCCAGTGGTCGCCAACTGGTGGGCTGGGGACCACTGGTGATCTGCAAAAAAAGTTTTGGTGGTCCCCAGAGAAATGTCTCCCCCCGCAAAGCACTCCCCCCAAAGCAATCCAGGCTCCATGGGAACACAAAGCTGCACTACCGACATGGCCTGCTCACCTGCTGGCCCCCACCCTTCGACCGAGTGCAAACCTTATCTTGAGAAGAGCCACGTGAGCTGGAACTGGAAGGTAAGACCAATGGCGGGGGAGGGAAAACCGCCCCAGGGTGGCTTGCTGATGTTGGTGGGAAAGTCGGTTCCATATTCCAGAGCTGCAGTAGTCAGAAGACTGGCCCTTTGGTCATCCCGGAGCAGCTCCTCCAGTCCATGGCAGGCCGGTGCACCCGGGTGGAGGAGCAGCTACTCCGGGATGACCAAAGGGCCAGTCCAGTGACTACTGCAGCTCTGGAATATGGGACTGACTTTCCCACCAATGTCAGCAAGCCACCGTCAGTCAAAATTCATATTAGCGGTCCGCGCCTTAAAATTATGAGTTTGGTGATCCCTGAGATCTGTGCCTAGCCCACAGGAGGTTAGATGTTCCTATTTTTAAATTCTCACAGTTTCCTACAACTCACTAGAGAAGCTGGCAGAAATTCTAAACTGTTCTGGGGTGAGAATGGCAAGGTACTACATTGTAAAAATAAAAATAAATTTGTCCATGCCAATGCAGAGGTGGTATTCAGCAGGTTCTGACCAGTTCTGGAGAACTGGTAGCAGAAATTTTGAGTAGTTCGAAGAACCGGCGGTAACCTTCCCCCTGGAGTGGGGAGGGAATGAAGATTTTGCAGTATCCTTCCCTTGCCATGCCCACCAAGCCACATCACACCCATCAAACCACGCCCACTGAATCGATAGTAAAAAATTTTTGAATCCCACCACTATGCCAATGGTGTTCTAACGGTGCTTCAGTTGTTTAGGGATTGCACCCAAGGACCTTGGAGCATCACTTGGAACACAATCGGTATTGAGTGCAAAACCTGAACACCACTTGGGGTTATACTGGGCCTGGGGGAACCCCAGATTATTCTCCTCTCCCAGTTCATCACGTGAATATTGACGTTTGTTTAAAATAGCAACTGAAATAGTCGTAGTCGCCTCAATGACCCTGGTGTTCAAATGGTGCTTTAGGCACCCTGGGTGCAATGCCAAAACATTTGGAGCACCACTTGAACACTATTGGCCTTGACTAATTCCCCATTGGTCAGTTGCAAAAGGCAGCTACATCCTGCGATGTTATCTGTTAACACCATTAAACATCCACATCTGCCTGTCCCAGGTCCTTGGGAAAGGTTTTATAGGTGGACAAAAATGCAAAATTCAGTCTGAACATTTGGCAGACTGCATGATGAGCAAACATAAAATAATAAAATAAAATATTATCAACATAATTATGCCATGTCAAAAGAAGAAGGAGACATTATGGTCAAGACATGATCCCAAACATTGTCAGGCCATGCATTTCAAGTGCATTTGGGGGGAGTACCCAGTCACTGGAACTCTGGAAGTGAGGTGCAAGTACCTTTTGGAGGATCCATCATAACTTTGAATGGTCACTAAGCAATCAGTTGTAAGTCCAGGAGTACCTGTATGAGATATTTTCAGTCACATTGAAGCATTGATCACGGTCAGATAAAAACATTGTTTCAAGCCTTTATAAAGTTTTGAATTGTTGAAAGGCTGCTTAAAATGCCTTTCTTCTGAGGATTTGATTTTCCTGCTGGGAGGGCTCCGGTGCAAGGATACAGACAACTGCTTGAAAGCTGGTTCTTTTTATTTTTCAGGAAGGCGAGAGATAGCAAGAAGTCTGCGTTCCTGGGCTAGCTAGCTTTGTATAATAAGCCCCTGATTTTTATACTTTTTTCTCCTTTTGTGTGTGAGTGCTTGTGTTTGTATTTCTTAACGTTTTAAATCCTGTCAGGGGTTGTCTTCATTTCCGCCGGAGGGTAAACTCCGCGGGGTGGTTTGATTGGATTATCAGTTTCATCCTAATGTTTTCTTATATTTGTTTTGTGGCTTTTGTCTAGGGGGCTTCTTTCAATACCTTTTATTAAATCTCTTTTCCTATGCAAGTTTGTTTTATGGCTGTCCTGATGTTCCCTTTGGGCTTTTCCTGCTTGGGTGTCACCACTGTCCTCATGAAGTTCCCTTTCCACAGAATTATTTCTGTTTTCTGCAGAAATTATATTACCTCCTTAGTTGGGAATCTATTCAAATTTCCATACCTGAACATTTACTGTTCTCCGTGTGTGTGTGCGCGTTAGAGAGAGAGGGAGGGAGGGAGGGAGAGGAAGAGGGAGAAAGACAGAGACAGAGATAGAGAAAGATCTTTTCATTAGCTGCTATCATTATCTGCAGTATATAACAAATAATGGAAATGAATCACTATAATTAAATCTCCTAAAATAGGTTGTGAGACATGGAAAAAAAGGAAGTCAAAAGATGTTTAGTGGCTGGAAAAAATGTAACTTATATTCTGTGCAATTGGTGATGAGTCAGATTTACAACCAAATGGGTATTTTCAACATTTAGTTCAGTTACCATATGCATCTACACACATATTCCCTAATAAAAAATCATTGAAAAATATATGCAGAAAAAAATTGAATGGTATTATATTATCTAAAAGATCTTGGATGTCATTACTGATAGGAGCGTGAGGCATGAAGGGGGAGTTAATTAGGATCTCTTGCAAATAGGTTCTTATTGTTGTTCTTGAAAGACTTGTGATTTTCCAGTTTGTAACCTTTGTTTACTTGTTTGCTCTTCACATGTGAGTGAGCATTTTCTTCAGGAAATCCTCTTGCCTTGAATTGTTGGACTGTTTTTACTCTGTTCTTTAAATATGCTGGTATTTCTGTTGACTTGGGTAGCTTTCTTAAACCTGCAATACAATATATAGATGCTGAATTGCAATTTGAACAATGTTCTGGAAAAATGTTGCTCTATTGAATTTCACTTTCTTATTATCTATCAGTTGCCTTACTTTGTAGAAGTTCTGTGCTTTGGTATCAGTAGTGATGATTTTACTTTTTAAAATGAGATCATTCATCTGTATCTTAAACTAGCTCGATACCCGTGCTTCGCTATGAAACTATGTGGTCGGGCTTAGTGTTTGGGGAGGAAAATAAGGAGGCGGGGGGGAAATCTGCCTCTGCCTACCAGCATCCATCAGTATTTATCTGTCTAGCGTCTTGTCAGTGTGTGAGTTGAGGGCTATTTGGAAACTGAAACAATATTTGCTGTGTGAGCAAGGAGACAGCAAGAAGCCTGGGCGTGGCTTAGCTCAACTCTTCTGTACTAAAGTTGCTTGGTGCTGTGAAACTAAAACTGAAATTGAAACTCCTCTCCTCTGCTTATGTTTTGCATTTGGAACAAATTTCTTTTCAGGTGGAGATGGGGAGTAGAACTCCTTAGATCAGAGCATATTAATAATACTATACGAAATATTAATGCTCTGATGGTCATTTCGAAAAATCCTTTCTTAGTGAGCACCTAGAAGCCAAGAGGAACATATGTGCCAACTTTCAAGTTTGTAGGCTTTACAGTTTTGGAGATTTTGTGATGATGCGCGAGTGGTATTTCGCATATATTTGAAGCACGGTGGCTGCTGTTTGGAAGTGGTTTAACAATTTAAATCTTGTAGCAGGTCCTGGGTACCACTCAGTATAGTACTCCAGGACAATGCTTGCAATTAAAGTCTAAATAACTTTCTTTCTTGTCAATTCTATGACCAATACCAAATACTTAAGAACATAATCCATAGATTGATGGTGGACTGTACATTCATGAAGTCCAGGTAATGGTAACTGTAGTCATATATCAACAGTACTCTCCAGGTAAACTGTGGACTTAATTTTTGATCAAAATATTATTGGGCATTTTTGTAAAGAGCAAGATGATATGTCCCCAATAGAAAATCAGCCTATAATGAACATAGCCGCTCAAGATAATTTATTAGAAAAATATTTCCTTTCTGATTTTTCATGATTGATTATTCTCTCTTTAACCTACAGAACAACACAGATCATGGTAATTTTTTTATTTTGCCTTCACGTTGCATCTACTCTAGAAAGGACTATGCAGTATGTAGTAG
This sequence comes from Pseudonaja textilis, assembly GCF_049901715.1. Taxonomy (NCBI): domain Eukaryota; kingdom Metazoa; phylum Chordata; class Lepidosauria; order Squamata; family Elapidae; genus Pseudonaja; species Pseudonaja textilis. The sequence continues at coordinate 223,549,516 of NC_141990.1, forward strand.
TTGTTGTGTTAAAAGAGTCTTTGTATACATTTACACACATTTTTAAAACTCACAAGCCTTTTAGTTATATAAATAAGCACATCCATGGTAAAGGAGACAATAACCAAAATTGCTTAGTAATGCTTTATCCGCACCATTACAATGGAAAGTTCTGCAGCAAGAGGCATTGTTCTAATAAAGGTTTACTTCTTTAGAACTATCTAGATTTAGAATTTGGAATGTCAGGGGATCTTGCCTAATTGGTTCAGAAGTTCCAGACTGCTAAGAAAATTGGGCTCTCATTATCACATAATTTTTCTAGCTTCATCTTTTCTATATAGATGTTCAGCACTCTATATTTCCTGTAATAATATTTTAAGCATTTAAAACATATTGTGTATGATTGCATTTATTTCAATTGTAGTATTAACTAACTTGGATTTGTACTTCATTACATTGTTTTTGAGCTCGAAAACTACTGGAAAACTGTATTCACATGATGGCTTGGAGATGGTATGAGAGTAAATAAATCAATGACACAACTATTTCTAAAGCTCATCTTTATCCCAATGCAAAGATATAGAGACTTATTGCTATTGTATTCTTCCTCAAGACAACCTTGGAGATAATTCATAAAAACAAACATATATAAAATTGGAGCTACTTTATGTGTTAGTGCAGAAAAATCTGGTGCTTTCAAGTAAAAGGCTGGGACCCTTACACAATGCTTGCTTTTGGGCAGCCATACAGCATATAAAATGCAGTGGGATAAATAGCATGATGCTGGCAAACATTGCATGTAGCTTTTCCTGCAGATTTTACAACGACATTGTTTTTCCTCGGTTAAACTGTTGCTCTGGCATCCCCACCACCCAAAAAGCTGATCTCCATAAAAGTCGATCCGGTTCTGATGGTCAGGGCCTGTGAAATAAATAACTAAACCTCAGTATCCTTAATATGCCTTGGCACATTTTGATAATGCAACTATGCCTCTGCGGTAGAGTACAGAGTATGTCAACAATGTCGGGAGCGTCAACAATATTGTGCTGCGCAGAGGACTAAGCTGCAGAAGAAAACAAAGTATTTCGATTTTCTTTGGGGTTTTTTCTCCCGCGGCGTTTGAGAACCAGAACTCGCTTTGCTCTCCGAGGTCATTCTCTGTTCCCATAACCCGTAACTAGCAGGAAGTTCGAGCTGCGCACTGGGAGATTTCGCAGGGCGGGACAGATCAGGCTTCCTTTCAGTTAGGGCCTTCATGGGAAAGAGGAAGCAATTGGCGGCCCGAGAGACCAAGATACCCGGCTGCTGTTTCGGCGGCGACATCGGAAGGTGAGTGCTTGTTTGGCTTCTCGCCAACGACTCTCTCCATCAACCCTTTGCGTTTCTGAGCCCGATCTCCGGACTGTCTTCTCTCTTCTGAAGATCTGCCGTTTGGGTTTAGAGCCTTTCATTTCCTTCAGTTGTTGCAAGACCTAACTTCTATCTCACTTTCCCTTTGCTGCAGTGTGCCTAAAAATTAGCCTTACCTCACTTATTTACGTTCACATCGCTTGTGGGCTAGAGAAGGAAAATCGCTTTCAGGGCCCTTTATGCAAAGAAATTACGGTGCTCAACTCCAGGGTTGCGGCGGCCACCTGCTTGCCGGGAGGAGTGAATGTGGTTGGTTGGATTAGTGGCTGTGGTGGGGCGAACGGAGAGCCACTTAATGGTACCGGCTTCTGCCAAAAGCGATCTTTCGGCCCCGGTGTATCTTTTGGGGAATTAGATCAGAGGAAATCCCATTTTCTAGGCTCTCCGGGAGGTGTGGAAGATAGGACTCTTTGAGAACCGGACTTTCTCCATCACCCTTGTGCCTTTTCTCGACTGTAGAAAAATGCTTCCGGTTTGGACTACGGAATGGTCACGCGTTTTTGGAGCCTGAGGCGGGGTTTGTGTGTGCGCGTGTGCCATATTTGGAAAATTGGAACAGCTGACGTGAGAGCTGGAAACCCCCTTCCACTTCCTTGCTGCTAAAGAGACCTTTGCCGCCTTCTCCAAGCTGTGATGTGCTCCAGAGATATAGGATTTTCAGCTGCCAGATCCTTACCCAATATAGTCCTGTGGGTTGGAGTTTGTGGGAATGGAAATGCAGGACATCTGTAGGATAATACAGAATTACCTCTATTTGAAGTGTTTGCTGGATGATCCAGGAAAGTAATTAATACCAGCATGCTTCTAGATCAGCTTCGTTCAGATGCAGCTGCTCAGGACATTTCATCCACTGTTGTAACTGATCGTGATCCATAAGAGCAGCAATATTATTTATTAAGTTAATTTATACTAACATAAAGTGTGTTCCATTTTGAGATGTGGTGATGATGACTTTCTCAAAAGTTTCCTTGGTTTTTAAAAAAAGAAGATTGCTGCTGCTTATTTTCTTGGCTCCTAACCATACTTTCACTTTCACATTTGTTTAATAACAACTTGTGATTTTTTTTAACCGTCTCATATTTTGAGGAGGGATCAACAAAATACTTCTGTAGGGTGTGGTTAGATGTTTGGTTGTAATATTATCTTCGAATTCAGCAGTCCCCAACCTTTTTGCACCAGGGACCAGTTTTGTGGAAGACAATTTTTGCACAGATGGGATGGTGGTGGTTTCAGTTTTGCTGTGCGGCACAGTTCCTAACAGGCCACAGACTGGTACTGGTCCACAGCCCGGAGTTTGTGAACCCCTCTTCTTATTGTCTCCTTTGCATGGGATATTGCTGTCCAGAATAGCCAACTGTTCAGAACAGGGCTATCCAGCCTTGTCAACTTTAAGACTTGTGGATTTCAACTCCCAGAATTCCTCAGCAAGCAAAGCTTTAAGACTTGTAGACTTCAATTCTCAGTTTTAAGACTTGGGAGTTGAAGTCCACAAGTCTTAAAGTTGACAAGGTTGGAGACCCCCGGTCCAGAAGATAGGCTCAAGATCCAGAGGATCTCAACAGACTTGGACTCGGCCTGTGTAACAAAATGAAATTCAATGGTGAGAAAAGCAAGGTTTTACATTAGGCAAGAAAAACCAAGTGCACAGGTATAGAATAGATGGGATCTCTACAATAGCAGTAACCTTGAGAGGGATCTAGAAATCTAGTGGACAATCACTTAAATATGAGCCAGTAGTGTGCTTCAACCACCAGTCCTAGGCTACATTAGCAGTGGGATAGATTTAGGATCACATAAAGTGTTAATATCACTTTATAATCTCTTGGTGAGACCACAGTTGGATTATTGCATCCAGTTTTGATCACCACAATATAAAAAAGATATTGAGACTTTAGAAAGAATGCAGAGTAACAAAGATGATTAGGGGACTGGAGGCTAAAACGTGAAGAACAGTTGCAGGAATTGGGAATATCTAGTTTAATAAAAAGAAGGACAAGGGGTCACATGATAGCAGTGTTCCAATATTTGAAGAGCTGCCACAAAGAAGAGGGAGTCAACTTATTTTCCAAAGCACCTGAGCGCAGGACAAGAAACTAATCAAGAGGAGAACGGATCTAGAAGTCAGGAAAAAAAATCCTGACAATGAGAATAATTAATCAGTGGAACAGCTTGTCTTCAGAAGCTGTGGGTGCTCCATCACTGGAGGTTTTTAAGAAGAGATTGGATGGCTGTTTGTCTGAAATGGTATACAGTTTCCTGATTAAGCAGGGTGTTGGACTAGAAAACTTTCAAGGTCCCTTCCTGTTCATTTACTCTATTAAACTTTATAGGCACAGTCTTTGCTAAATTCCGTGGATGTCCTGGGCATGTATGTCCATGTAGATTTTTGGGCAGCAATACAGAAATGGGTTGTCATTCCATTTTTTCAGGGTGTTCTGGGATTATCAAAAGGTCTCTCATTTATCAAATTTAGATATTGGGAATAGTATTTTCTTATCTATATGATAACTGGAAAGATTTCCTGTATTAAAGTGACAGTTATTTGCTCTCCACTAGCTGGATTTGGCCAACAACAGAACCCCAAAGTAGCCAAACAGGCTGAGATGCCATCTGACTCTTATTAGCCTTTTCATTTTTGTCTTTTGTTCAGGGTGTGGTGCAAAGTCATAAAATACGATATTAAGTGGCATCATCTCCATGTAGGTAGAGGAACTCCTTAAAAACCCGTTGTTTTAAAGACCTTTAAAAACCCATTGTTTTAAAGCATGGTTGCACAAAATATTGGAAGGTTGTTTTTTTTACACAACATGCCAGTGAGAAAAGAGACCCTTCCTCAAATTAGTGAGGGAGGCATGACTTGCAGAAAACAATTGCTGTAAAAAAAAACTTTTACAGGTTATCTGGGCATGCATTTGTGATTGTTGGCAAAACATTGCACATTCATGGTCTCTAGGAGATGAGGTTCACTGCACACATCAAGGAAGGATGCTTTGTTCCCACCGATGTTGTTAATAAAATATCCTCCAAATGTTTTGCACAGTTCTGATACAAAGAAACCTCTCAATAAATATGGTACCTCTCTCAGACGCAATTCAATCTAGTTGTATTTTGAGGTTCAAAATAGAATGACAGATGTAATCAAAAGTTTGCACCATGCCAACATATTTTTTTTAAAAAAAGAATAAAATTGCCATGTGTATTATTTAACTGCCATTTTGTGTATGTGTATGCTAAATCTAATGTTAGCATGATAACTTAGTCATTTAACTTTGAATGAGTTTAATGAGAGCCAGTTTGGTGTAGTGGTGAAGATACTGGCCTAGAAATTAGGAGACTCCGAGTTCTAGTCCTGCTTTATGCATAAAAACTGGCTGGGTGACTTTGAGCAAGTCACTCTTTCTTAGCCCAGCTCACTGCACAGAGTTGTTCTTGTTGTTGTTGGGAAGAAAATGGAAGGAGGAAAGAGTATTAGGTATCTTTGCCACCTTGAGTTATTTATCAAAGTAATAAAGACGGGGTATTGCAAAGCTCCTTGCAGTAATGCCTTATTGATACAAATTATTTGCATTATTTTTAGTGCAAGATGAAACCCCCAAAACTGCACAGAATATGCAATCCTTGCTTGTTCTCGAGTCTCAGTACAAAACTTGCCATAAGGCTGGGAGTGATCCACTGCTCTGCCAGACAATTAATAGATCCCTTTTGGAGCAGGATTATAGAAGGATGTGATTTGGAGCATCACACCCGACAGGCCATGCTCCGTAGTAGCTATAGATTATTGAGTAGAGAAGCTGCCTCTCTGAAACATCAAATTTCTTAAAGAAAGCAGTTACTTTTTATGGCCACATCTGCAGTCTTTTTTGGGGGGTGGGTGCAGGTTTGTTTTTCCCCCATCCCTGGGGATCACAGTAGTCTACCATGCAAATGGATGGGACAGTGATGTTCAGCTCCCTTTCTGTATAGATGCAGTACTTCAGCTTTTGGTGGTGGAATTTCAGCTTGGTGGTTGGCGCAGATGAATTCATGAAAGTAGGTGCCCATTCCTGCCTTCAGAGAGCAAAAACCCTTTCCCCAATACAGTGATGCAGCCCTTAATAGAATCCCTATTTGCTTCGGTTGTAGCCCAGGAATCCTTCTAAAGTCAGGGTGATTCTCCTAATAAGCTTATGCTTGTAGTGGACCTGCAGGCTTGGAAATGATACTTTGAAAGAATGGCAGTATCTTGTCTTCTTACGTCCATTTTTTGCTGGAGAAAAATGGCTGGAGATGGCCTACAGAATATTCAGCGTTGTGCAGAAAGGCAATGTTGCAATCATACTCGACTGACTTTATTAATTAATTCATTGTTCTAATTATAGCCCACTTGCTTCCAGGCAAACCAGCCTGTAGGGTTCTGGGTGTAGTGCCTCCAACTGTTGCCATGATGTGGTTTTCCCAGACTTGTGGGCTCCTCTTAGTTATCTCTGTCACCAGTGCAAGCCATCTTTCTCACTGCAGAGGGCAAACACCGATCCCTGAGGAGGAAATGAAATTGAGAGAAATATATTTTTCTTCTTAATTGATTATTGTGCCTAGTCTTTTTTCTCCCCCTCCCCAAAACGGGCAACGTGCCCTGTGTTCCCTTCCAACAGTTGAAATTATCTCTTTGCAGTTTTCTCCAACCCCGGTCCCAGAACTGCCGTCTCAGGGTATTTTAATCCCATTATGAGCAATAGGGAGGCCTGAGTCAGAGGCATGTTGTGAAATGAGTGGTCGTGGCCTGACTTGGAAACTGTGTTGCAATCCCAGAGCTGGAAGAAGAAGAAAAAAAACCCTCACGTGAGTCAGGAGCAAGTTGCAGCAAGCCACCAGGATGGTAGAGATTTAATTTAGGGCTGTGTCTGGCTGGAGCCCTGAAAGAGAAACTCGTTTCCTGCTTTCCTGCATTTGGAGTATCCAGAGGTAAGCCGTTCTCCCTCCCCTTAGGCCATTGCAGCCACTGAATCCTGACTTTGTGCAGTCCTAATGGCTAGGCAGTAGATACTTCAGTATTCATAACCAAACATCTGTCTTAGTTGATGGCGGGGTCAACATTTTGATTTTGCCTATTTCTCCTGTTGGTGGGTTCTCTGCTCCTCACCCCTTCCTGGTCTTTGTACTCCTCTCTTTTTGCCACTATTTCCTAGTCTTATTCCTTGGTCACCCGTGTTCTTTGGACACCAGCTATTATAAAAAGACACCCCCCTCCCACCCAGCCTCCATTAGGAATAGGCAGCGGTTTGGGGGAATTAATGCCTGCTAATGAAACCATTTTGTCTTACAGTCGCTTCTGGAAACAAGAAACGATGTTTCGCAGCGAGGAGATGTGCTTGGCCCAGCTCTTCTTGCAGTCGGCTTCATCCTATGCTTGTGTTAGCGAATTAGGAGAGCGAGGCCTCGTGGAGTTCCGTGATGTATGTGCTGGAAGAATTGGGGACGGCTTGGGTGGGAAGCTGAAACTAAGGATGTAACGGCTGTTGGGGCTTTTCATTGCTTGGTGATTGCAAGACAGGCAGCAATTGATCCATGGGTGTAGTTGGTTTCCTTACAAGGAAGTTGCTGTTCTTACAAAACGAGAGGCTCCCTTTTCAACTTTTTTTTTTTTTTTACACAAAGCTTATGGGGGCCATCAAGTAAAAGCGACAGAAATAGCGGGTTCCTAGTTGTCAAACAAGGATGTAGTCATATGCAGGCAACAGAAAGAATAAATAATACTTTCATTTGCTTCAGAAGTGGTTGTGCAGAAATGATCAACTATCACTCCTTATTTATGGGAAAGTTTTGGGATTGCATGTTTGTTAAGAGCCTTGCATGAATAGAAGAGATTGAAGGCTAAAAGAAGGGGTGTTTTATTCTTATTGAACGGATCTTGATCTGATGCATTAGGAGTTTTGATGCCTGGTTTTGGAGGGGCTCTCTTTAACCAGACTCTCATAAGCTTCTGAATAAGCCTCTTTTATTTTCAGCTGAATCCTCATGTCAGTGCCTTCCAGCGGCGCTTTGTGGGAGAATTGCGGCGTTGTGAAGAAATGGAGAAAACTTTCAGTGAGTGACACCTGCTTTGGGAAACTTGGTGGGGCTTTTCCTTTGCTGATGGAATTTTCAGAAGGTTGACAGTGAAACCTGGAAAAGAGGGGTGAAGTAAGGCCAGTAACATATCAGCTGCATTGGTGAAAACAGTTTTGTTAATTTATGGGCTGGCAGGAAACAAGCTTCTAGATTTTGGCTGTATGATATCAGGCTGCCCATACTTAAATAAAGCAAATCATAAGACTCTCTTTTTGTAATTAGAAACACATTAGATTAGTACATCATGAGACACTCAGCAGAAACTTTTCAATATTGAATTATAACCATTGGTCCTTGGCAAATGGTAGTTAGAATTCTCACGCAGGCCGCTTTTTACAATTCAATAGCATGCAGTTTTCTTTAACAGCTCACTTAGATGTGTTGAAAAAATATTGAAGGTATCAAATCTTGATAACAAATATCTATGCATGGTGGCATAAAAACATTTGAAATTGTCAGCCTATCCATTTATTGTGTTTCTTATTTGGAATAGGTGGTCTTTATCCATTTATTATGTTGCTGATTCATTTGAGGAAAATAACCCACTTTTAAAATTAAAAAATATAGCACTGTCCAACTATTTACAAAGTCTGCATTACTATTACTATTAATTTCCCATCACTCCTTATCGCCCATCCCCTCCCACTTGTGACTATGAATGTAACTTTGTCACTTGTATCCTTGTGATTTATATTGACTGTTTCCTAGTATGATTTGATTGCTTATTGTACCCTGTGACTATCATTAAGTGTTGCACCTTATGATTCTTGACTCTTGACAAATGTATCTTTTCTTTTATATACACTGAGAGCATTTGCACCAAGACAAATTCCTTGTGTGTCCAACCACACTTGGCCAATAAAGAATTCTGTTCTGTTCTATTCTATTCTATTAGAAAACAATTTCCTTTTAGGAAAGCCTTCTGTATCTCGTCTCCATTCTATAGTCACTAGTACTTTACTACGGCTCTGGTGATCCAATTTGGAGGTAGACAGAAGAAAGAACTGGGTTGTATCACATTCTTTGTCCTCAGATTAGAAAAACTTGTATCTTTCTTCTGTAGGAAAGTGCTCAGAATTTCATAAAAAATATAAACTGTAGAGTGTTTTAGGAAGTGAAACCATACAGAAAACTCCTAAGTTTCGTAAATCTTATTGCTGAAAATGGGAGAATGATTGTTGTTTTAACTTTGGTAGGCCACTGCAATTCATCAGCTAGCAGGCTGAATAATCCACCAAACTGTTTGGCATAACTTTTTGGGCATAATTTCTGCAGTCAGCAGGACTTGCAATATATTGAGTCTACATGGTTTGTTCAGCCTAGTGTTTTTCAAATTTGGCAAGTGTAAGATGTGTAGACTTCCCTCTGAATTCCCCAGCAAGCATGAATTCTGGGAGTTGAACTCGTTGCAACTAAAAATTGCCAAATTTGAAAATCACCGGCTCAGCCTAACATTGCCAGCCCAACTTTCCCTTAGCTCTCCAGATTTTGGATGGAGTTTTTTTCAACTGTTGGCAGGGATTCGACTTGGGTCCTTCTGCATGTAAAGCACAAATCTTACTGCTGAGTTCCAGTGCTAGGTGAGCTGCACTGAGCCTGCTGAAGCCCTTTTTGGAGCTGGGCTTGGAAAAAAATCTGAATTAAGACACCAAATCTGGGTCTTGGGCTTCTTTTTTAATCCCTCTTTTCTCTCCAGCTTTTTTGGCCCAGGAAGTACAGAAAGCTGGGCGGTCTTTGAAGCCTCCAGAGGAGGCTCTGCCAGCTCCCTTGGCCCGTGAGGCCCTGCGTATCCAGGAGCAGTCTGAGACCCTGTCCCAGGAGCTGAGGGAGGTGAGCCACAACTGCGAGGCCCTGCTGGGTCAGCTTCAGGAACTGCGGGAGCATATTCAGGTGCTGCAGGAGGGCCAGCGTTTCACTGGTCAGTTGGTAAGTAATCCCTTCCTCTTCCTAGTCCTAATTGACTTTTCTGAAAGTCAGGCAAATTTGGGGACTTGGAGGGAAAAGAGGGAGCTGTTGGGGAGGGTTGTTTGAGGCCCTGAGTCCAAGGGTTGAGCAAAAAGCTGGGGGTGAAACACCTTTTGCAACCAAATAACCAAAGGAGACTGGGAGGAGAAGCTTCCGTGGCCTTAATCCTTGTTTGTCACATCTACCAGCAGGTGCCCTTTGATTCGCCTGTCCGTTCTCGTGCTTCCTCTGAAAGAGATCCTCTGCTTGGCCCCACCGTGCCACACCACCCTGACCTCAGAATCAAGTGAGTGGAGGTTGAGTGAGGTTTGCTTGCTCAGATAAGGAACATTGGTGGAGGTGCTTGCCAACGCTTTTCTCACTGGCTGTATTTCAAGGGATAACATTTACTGGTTGGAGAGTGTTTGGACAGATTCCTTTCATGGGTGAGATGAAGTGCTCCTGTACTCCAAATGTACACTTAAATGTACACAACTGAATACATGGCATGTGCAGTGTTGCCTTGGGATACTGAACAATCAGCCTTCAAAATTTAATTTAGGTTTTCTCCCTTTCACCTTGCCCCTGAAGCTTTGTGGCAGGTGTGATACATCCATGGCGGGTGAATTCCTTTGAACGGCTGTTGTGGCGTGCCTGTCGGGGCTACCTTGTTCCTCATTTCACAGAGATGACAGAGCCTATTGAAAACCCATCCACGGTAAGATGGAATACAGTAAGAGGAAAACCTGGGCTGGTTGGCTGGGAATGGTAACACCTTAAGGCTGCGGCAGTTTCTCTTAACTTTGTGTCTTCCAAATGTGCTGGAACTGCAACTCCGCTCTGCAGTTGAAGATAAGAATACCTCTGGCTGGGTTGTAGAGTAAATAGCTACAGGCAACCTGGAGAGTCTAGATTCATACAGGGAGTGACCATAGTGAGGCAGTGTATATTTGTGAAGTCATCAAAGCCTGTCCTTTCAATTCGTGGCCCATGGTTGCATGTGAGATTCAAGATGGTATGATTAGATTACAGCAGCAACCGTTGGAAGACGAGAAAGGCTAGGTCAGGGATCCGATCACATAGATCTAATGGAGTCATTAAGAAGGGATCTAAAGTTGATAGTACACAATAATCAATCGATGGGCAGGCAGAAATACAGGCAGTCCTCATCTTACAACAGCTCATTAGTGACTGTTCAAAGTTACAGCGGTGCTGGGAAAAGGGACAGGACAGCTTTTCACACTTAGAACCATTGTAGCCGCCTCATGGTTACATGATCAAAATTCCTATGCTTGGCAACTGGTTCACATTTATGATGGTTGCAATGTCTTGGGGTCATGTGATCAGCTTTTGCGAACTTCTGAAAAACAAAGTCAATGGGGAAGCCAGATTCACTTAACAACGGTGTTATTAACTTAACAACTGCAATGATTCACTTGACAACTTTGACAAGAAAGGTCATAAAATGGGTGGAAACTCACTTAACAAATGTTTCACTTAGCAACATAAATTTTGGGCTCAATCGTGGTCATAACTTGAGAAACATCCTATACAATTCAGATTGTCGATATCTTTTGTGGCCTGCCTTAGAAGAAGACCCCATTCTCCTATCCTCCCTGTTGCAAAGGCTCCTGAGCAACCTGTCTTTTCCTGTGTAGGGGGAAAGCGTCACCTGGGTCGTCTTCCTCATCTCCTACTGGGGTGAACAGATTGGGCAGAAAATCCGCAAGATTGCCAACTGGTGAGTGCTCTGGATATTGTCTACTCCCTCTGTTGCCTATGGTGGGTGATGGTGGTTCTTACCTCTGACCATTGTCTCCTCCTACCCATTGTTTACCAATGCTTCTACTTTAGTGCAATCCAACCCAATAGGTGTATCATTCAGAGATATACAGATACATGTGAAGTGTGTGTGAGCGTGTATATTCATATATATATATAAACACACACACACACACACACACACATAGAGTGGAACCTCGGGTTGTGACCGTTTATCCATTCCAGGAGTACGGTCGCAACCCGATTTGGTCATGACCGGAAGCAGAACCGACTGTGCATGCACGGACAAAAATTTGCACAGACTGCACATGCGTGGAAAGCGAAATCGTCGTGGAAAGGGAGTCTGCCGCAGCTGGGTTTGTTTGCCACCCAATTTTTGAATTGTGACCTGATTCAAAAATTGGGTGGATTTTTTGGAAGTTTTTTGGAACCTGAGGTTCCACTGTATATAAAATGATTCAATATTTATTCAATATATATTGAATATATGTGTGTGTTGTATTCATATTTAATATATACTTTACATGTATCTGTGTATCATTCATTCAGATATTGCCACTGTCATAATTGAGAACAGTTGCTAAATGAAGGAGTCACTAAATGGGGACTATCTGCTTCCCCAGCTCAGCCTCCCCATATGCACATCTGGCTTCCCCATAAGAAGTCTGTGACTGACCGCACTCATAATGCGTTGTGTTCCTCCTCAGCTTTCACTGCCACCTGTACCCGTATCCTGAGAATGAGGCTGAGCGCACGGATACCTTGCGTGGGCTGCGAATTCAAGTGGAAGACCTCAACATAGTAAGGATTCTCTGCGGGATTGGGGCAGCAGAAGTGTGCAGGAGGCTGTGGTGGATCCACGGAAATAGAAAAGCAAGAAGTCTAATAGTGGCAAATTCTATATAAATATTGTCACTTCAATTTTCCCCTTAAGATTTATCAGCAACATTTTTCCATTTTATTGACCGCCGAGCACAAGTTATACATAGAATCCAACAAGGATTTGCAAGACTCTTTTGGATTTTTTCCCCAAATTTTTTTAGTTTATTGAAAAAAAGGTTAAAATTCAAAATGCCAAAATATTAAACACACACACACACACACACACACACACACGCATGCACGCACACACACATACACGAAAGACATTAACAAAAAAGAGTCTTAAAAAAACCCCAAACCAACATATATACACATAACATCCTCCCTAGTTGAATGCTGATTGGTATGATACAACAATGTTGGTTTCCCCGTGCAAAACAGGTCAAAAGAATTTTAAGCTGGTAAATGACTAAAACTGCTTACAAATTGTTAGCCTGTCATCTGTAAGCTATATTAATAATAAAGTAATTAACAGAAAAATAATAGTAATGAAAGTATTATGTATGAATATAAAAGTAATAAAAAATGTGAACAGTAATAGGAGAAAGACAAAGCTGAAGTTCCAAAAAAATTCCAGAAATATACCACAACTTCAATCCCTAATCATCCCAAATATTAACCTTAATTGGTCCTGGATCAAATATTCAAGTTTGTTTCTTTACACTGTGTCTTATCAGTTGCTGATTGACTACAATAAGTTCAGTCTTCAAAGCAAAAGCTTTGGCTTTGGAAGATTCCTTTGTTCTAGATGAGAATCGTGCAAAGTAGTGGCATTTGTCCATGAGTTCACCAAATCAAATGTTATTTTTTGAAAGCCAGCAGTGCTTTTTAGATATCATATTTGTCCACCATTCCTGTAAAATGCTCATTTTTTTCCCTTCAAAGCAAATAAAAGGCATTCCTCTCTTAGTTCTTGAAATCCAGAGGTATTTTCTTCTTCTCTATTTTCTGTTTTACCCAAGTCTGATTTGGAAGGGTCTGTGTCCTTTCTGTACCCTATTCCTTTTTCCTATTTGTACCCCTCACTTCTTATAATAAATTGTTTCTATTTCTTTCACTAATTTATAAACATAATCAGAACATTCGGGGAAGGTATTAGTTTAAAAAGTGTAGATATGGTGAGATCAGAATGGGAGGAGAACGTTGTGGGATACAGCAAGGAAGTTTGGTTGTGGCCCCAGTACTTTTTACCACTAGTATATGATGTTTTATTCTTCGATTGTGGTTCACCCAGAGTTTTAAGATAGGTAGGCATACAAATGTTTTGAATGAATAAATGAATGAATGAACGAATAGCCCTGAGATGGGATGAGGCTTCTGTATTTTGTAGATTTAGGTTGCTCCGACAGTCACTGCTCTGAGCATCTTCTTCTATTGCTAATTAAATAATATAATCTTTAAATCACTCTGCTAATGAAAGCTATGAACTCACTCTGTTTTGTGTTGCCCCCAAACTCTTGCAAACAGGTATTGGGCCAGACAGAGGAATACTTGGACCAGGTGCTTCAAAAAGTACTTACAGTTCTACCTGCATGGCAAGTCCAGATCCAGAAGATGAAGGCTATCTACTTCATCCTCAACCAGTGCAGCTTCAGCATCACTGATAAATGCCTCATTGGGGAGGTCTGGTGCCCTGTCCGTGACCTTCCTGCTGTGCAGCTGGCTCTGCGCGAAGGATCGGTAAGTGCCCCTGGATGTCTGCATGGAAGTCTCTTGTCATCTTACTGCCTGAGATGCTGTTGGGTCGCCAACCTTTTGGACCTCAGAGACCACCAAACTCATAATTTTAAATCCCAGGGACTTTTGACTTGACGGTGGCTTGCTGATGTTGGTGGAGATCTCTGTCTCTCATACATGCACACACACATACACACATAGAGGCAGGGGTGGGATTCAAAGTTATTAACAACCATTCTGTGGGCGTGGCCTAATTTGTGGGTGTGGCTTGGTCATGTGACTAGCTGGGCATGGCTTGTATGTAAATATAAATATTTATGTAAATATTGAATTTTTTATTTAAAAAAGAGCAACTTTTACCCAAAATCAAGCAAAGCAGGCAGGCAGATTGAGTTGTTCACAGCATTACAGATTCATTCAGAGATCTATCTATCTGGCATCGGCTATCTGAGTCTGCACTGACAAATAGAACCTAAGGAAGGTTCGGCTCTGCTTAAAAGCAGAGCCAAAGATCTAAAGATTAGCTAGAAAGCAAGAAATCCAACCGTTTCCTGCTTTCTAGCTAATCTAAATCTCCAGGCACAGCAGAACAGCTGATGGTCAGAAAAAAAAAGGAAAAATAGCAACTTAGCAGGCAAGTTTTCCAGGTAAGGAGTGGGTGGGGAGGGTTCTTGCGGGCCCTGTGAGTGGCACAGCCTTGTGTTTCTGCGCAGCCTGGATTAATTGCTTTGGGGGGTGCTCTGGGGTGACATTTCTCTGTGGACCACCAAAAATTTTTCGTGGACCACCACTGCTGTGGACCACGAGAAGAAATGTATTGCTTTTTTCTCAATAAGATTAACTCATTCCTCTTTGCACAAGTAGCTGAAAGGAAATTGCTTTGGCTTACACATTAATCAGTAAGAGCCTCCCTATCCCACCCCCCAATGTTGCAGGATTGGTGCCTCTATTCTCAGATAGCTGGAACCTGCCCTCCTCTGGGACTTGCCATTCTGGCCATCCTCACTCAAGCTGAGTTTTAGTAGGGAGGTATCGTCTTTGAAGATTGTGTTTTTTTCTTTTTCAAAATTCCTTAAGCCTTGTGCTCTTAAAGCATACAAGTACTTTTTATATGTTTTGGCTGCATAGCAACCAGTACCTAGTGAACTGACATTGTTACTAATATGTAATTAATTTGCTTTCCAATTTCCCTATAGAGCAGAAATTTTTTAAAAAAGGTTTCTGATCCTCATGGGTATAAAAAATGCTTGGAAATATGTAAATAATGTATATACTAAAACCTCAGAAGCTAAAGAAAAGGCTGAAAAATTACATTGGCTGGAAAATGTGAATTCAGGGACTTGCATAGCTCCTGGATCCTCCTTGTAAGTTGTAGGTAGTATTACCTGTAGTATTCAGGTTTCAAAGCTGTGACTTTTTGATATACATTTAGTTTATTTTGAGATGGGACTTCAAGCTTTCCAATTAGTCCACAGAGTTCTGGATTGTGAGAGGTAGCAAAATGTAATCATGGAAGATAAATTAGAGTTTGCAACCCTGGAAACTTAATTTTTTTGGAAAGCAATAGCTGAGTAGTGGCCTCTGCAAAGAATTGCACTTGTCAGTTGCACTTGAGTGCCCCAGATGCTTTTAGGATGGGTTGCAATTTGTCTTTGGGTGGATACTTGGAGAACTCGTTACTCTGCACTCTAGGCTGTCAGGGTTCTGACAGTTGCCCTAATTAAATCATGAGCCTCGAGCCAAGCTTCAAAAGAACCCAAAAGATTTATTAGGAGCAACATGTCTGGCTCTAACCCATACAAAGCCAACTCTGAGACACACAATTTACTATCACCTATAACCCTGTTTCCCGCCCAGCCCTCTGGGTGTGTCACAAATCATACTTTGCAACAAACAGTGAAGGATTTTCATGGGTAGAAGATCCAGTAGCCTAGGCTACAATCTCCACAAGATAAGCATGGAATGTACTTCTGGCCTTCATCTGCCTCACTGCTCCCTCAGGTCTTTCCCTCCTCCTTCTTAATGTCAACTCGGAAATAGGCACAGGAATGATTTATGAGTTGACATTGATGTGGAGCCACTGCAAACCAGTTCAGAAAGAGAAGGAGGGGGAAAACTGGCCAACCCCAAGTACATCTGTTGCCTAAACTGCCCTGGGTGGTCTTCTTTTGTTCCTACAGCAGCGCAGTGGTTCTGGAGTGGAGTCCTTTGTTCACCGAATTATCTGCACTGAGAGCCCGCCAACACTAATTCGCACCAATAAATTCACTGCTGGCTTCCAGAACATTATTGATGCCTATGGGGTGGCCAGCTATCAAGAGATGAACCCAGGTGAGGAAATGTGCTTCATCCCTCATCTCTTCACCCTTGGAGGTTTGGTCCATTGTTTGATACTCATTTTCTTACTAATGACGGGGGACAGTTGCAATAACAGATATCACATCTCCTCTCTTCCAAACATGGGTAAGCCATGTGGAGAATAAGAGAGAGAATAAATCCAGCAGGAACAAATGTTGGTTCTAGAGATTGTATAAGCCTAAAAGGATGGATTATGAGATGATGAGATATGTTGATTACCCTCGGTTCTTTTGTGGTTCCAAAAAAACAACCAAGGCACAGGGAAGGTGACAGTTTAGAGTCTTTAGACTGACTAAAGCAACAGGGCAAGTAGCTGTGGGATTTTCCTTGGGCTTCTCAGCTAATGTCAACTCTCCTTCACAGCTCCTTACACCATCATCACTTTCCCTTTCCTCTTTGCTGTCATGTTTGGGGATGTTGGCCATGGACTACTGATGTTCCTCTTTGCCCTTTGGATGGTGATTTTTGAGAACCGGCCTGGAATGAAGAAGGCGGAAAATGAGGTGAGCCTTGGTTGAAGAGGATCTTTCCGTGGAATGTGCACTTTAAGTAAATGGAAAAGAAAGATGGTCTATTTCTTCCAGATATCTGGAAATAATTTTAGAACCAGTTTGTCCCTTTTTTCCCCTTAAAGACCACAAGATGGTGCTACCTCTTTTTTAAAACCTCAAAAAACAAATGTGAGTTAGTTTTGGTTGGCAGATAACCTGCCCCCAATTTGGGTCTCTGACTAGTTGGGAAGCTGAACACTTTCAGAAACCAGCATAATAACTGTACGTGGGCTGCTGAGTATCATCTATACTTAATGTTACTTTCCCTTATTAGATCTGGCAGATGTTCTTTGCGGGCCGCTACCTCATCCTCTTAATGGGTGCCTTCTCTATTTACACTGGTTTCATCTACAATGAATGCTTCAGCAAGGCAATGACTATCTTCCCCTCTGCTTGGAGTGTCGCTTCTATGGCCAACAACTCGGACTGGAGGTACCAGAGAATCTGTCCCTAAAGCCAAGAACTCTCCTTCTC
Organism: Pseudonaja textilis; assembly: GCF_049901715.1. NCBI lineage: Eukaryota > Metazoa > Chordata > Lepidosauria > Squamata > Elapidae > Pseudonaja > Pseudonaja textilis. Next base: position 223,566,660 of record NC_141990.1, read on the forward strand.
ATTGGGAGAGGCCATAGTCATCACCTGAAACTCTTCTTTTCCTTACAGCTCAAAGTATATCATAGAAAGTCTTTCTCTAAACCTGGACCCCAATGTCACTGGCGTCTTTAATGGTCCCTACCCTTTTGGGATAGATCCGGTAAGCTAAGTGGCAACTTGAAACAAATAGCCATGTGGGTTACTGCTGCTTGATGTGTGCTGGGATGAACCAGGCATATTTAATCATGTTGAACAAATTTGAAGTTCATAGGCTTCCGTTGCCTTTCAGTCGACCTAAAATAGCCAACTGTGAGGGTTTCAATGGGAATTCTCAATACAATGTGCCTGTCTTCCTTAGTTATATCCTGTCTTTCCTTCAGGAGCTGAAGGTGGTATATGTAGTGTGCTCCCTCCCAATTTCTTTCAAGAATGGCTGTAGATTTTCTTGAAAGAAAAGACTCCCTTTGTGGGGAGAGCTGGCCTCAGGCAACTCCACTTTTGTTGAGCACTTTGCTGCAGTGTAGCTGCATCAACAATAGGTGGTTATATAATTGATTAACTAACATGAACAATGCAATGATGCAGCTAACAAAAGGTAATTCCCCACTTAATCATTTTTTTAAATAAAGTTTTATTTGGGTTTTCACACATACAAAATACAAGTAAAACATCTTTTTTGAAAATAGCATGGTCCTGGGTTGAACTTCTTTGTACAGACACAAAACTCAATTTCATGCTCCTTTTTGTGTTCTATTCCATATCTTATACTATTTTACATTTTCTATATAGTTTTTCCCCTCTTTTAATTTTCTCAATTTTATTTTGATTATCTCATCTCAATTCAAATCATTATATTTATACTTTTGTCTGTTCTGTTTCAATTTCATATTATCTTTTCTCATTAAACAAATTTTCTCCTGTAGTTACTAATTGGAGTATAACATCTTTATAACTTTTAATTATATCCATTCAACTCTTATTTAAACTTCAATATATACCTTAACGTTATGACCTTCAATATAATACATAATACATAACTTCCAATCGAATTCTGCTTGGTACATTCTTATAATATACACTATATTCTTTTTAAAAAAAGATTATAAATATATGTAATTATAAACCCTTATTCCATTCCAATTCAGTTCTATCATTAATAATCATTAAAATCTTAACATCTTTAACACTTCTTTTCAATTAAATATCATACTTCCTTAAAGACATGTATAATCTCCATAATTAATTTTTCCCTTACTTCTCTTCACATATGTTTTATAAATCATTAAATATTCATTTTGTTACATTTGTTTATTGACAAGCATTCCACTGAATTACAATAGCTATTTTATCAAATATTTTAATCATACATTGTTTCATATTTTCTAAAATTATTTCTGTTTCTAATATAACAATACTATCTTATGTACCTTTGCAGAATCCCTTTTTCCATTAAATTTTCAGCCATTATCTCTAAATAGGCCCTGTTTCTCTATATTTTGTTTCTGTCCTTTATAACTTCTTTGCCTTTCTTCCCTCTCTTCTTCTCCCTCCCCCTTTTACACCCTTGTCTCTCTACTTCTAATTCTCTCTTCTGCATTTCCTTCTTTGTTGCTTTCTGATTTTATACTTATTTTTCACTCTTTTTTTTTTAGTTGTTTTTCCCAATCTTAAACTTTCCATTCTCTTTTTCCCGCTTTCCTTTTTGTTGTTTTTGTTGTTTCTCATAATTCCAAATCTCCATTTCTAAAAACTGAAATACGAAGCCAAAATAACCTCTCCCTTCTTGTGCATCTTCTTTGTACTTTTTAAGTTCCATTTTCAGTTCTTCTAAAAGTGGAGCCATTTTAAACAGTTTTAAACAGCCACCCAATTGATTTTAGTCATTCAAATACAATAACCAAAAATCCAGAGATCATCAAGTAATCCAAATAGTCCCAAGTTATTTCTTCTTATTTCTTTTTCCACTTTCTCTTCCTGGGGTTTTTGTTGCAATATTTCAGTTAAAATGTATCTTTTGGAAATCTTGTTGAGATTTTGCTGTAAGTTCTTTTTAATTCCAGGCAGTCTCCTCCCTTCCAGATCCTGCCCTTTTATTGTTTTTCCTTTCCTGTTTTCAAAAGCTTTTGATTATCCAGAAATTTTTATTATCCCTTTGACTTTTTATTTTCAGCATTAAATGCCTATTAATGTCAAAGTGGATTTTTTTCCAATTTCTTGCTTAAGTCTCTTAGCTGTCAGTATAGGAAAAGGAGAAAAAAAAACCCAAATCTTTTCCCTTTTCTCTCTCCTTCGCAGCTTAAAAATCTTCTTAGGGAAGAATGTTATTGGTTTTTTTTTAATAGTTTCAATTCCAGGGTACCTTATTTGTTGCTTTTGCTGTTTGACCCAGTCAACCAAAATATTATCTTCTTATCTTCCTCCTGCACATTCTTTTCCGGTCGAGTTCTTCTTTGTGGTGGCCATTTCTGACCACTGCTACAACCACCTTCGGGAAAGGGAGTAATGGCCAGCTGCAGAGGAAAGATGCGGCTCTCGTCAACCCTGCAGGCAGTCTCCCCCTTCTTCACCACCTCTACAGGGTGGCTTAGCCCTGAAACCAGCCGGCTTAAGGCGCTCTAGCAGCGAGCACAGATCGAAGCCTCGCAGAGACGAGGTTTCGGTCTGTCGCCGAAGAAGCTCAAACCGGAAGTCCCAATTCCCCACTTAGTCATTGAGTTCTCTTGGTTTCTTTGGCCCAGTCTGTATGGCAGAGATAAAATGAGGGAAAGACCAGTATATACAGTCTCTTAAGCTTTCACAGGGGAAAAAGCAATGTAAATGCAGTAAGTAAGTAAGTAAATAAATTTTTTAAAAACCAAACGGTTTGAACAGAATGATATGATGGGGTGTAATAAAACATTTTAAATACAGTTTGAAAGTTAATTTCTCAACAGATTTGAATTTCTGTTGCGTTTATTGTAACACTTGCTGAATATCTAACCATGACAGCATGTAATTTCCTAATATCAAACACCCCTTTGCTGGTGTCCATATGTATTGGGCTATAACGTCAAGCAATTAGTTCCAGCAATCTGATAGGGAATTCTGGGAGATAAAGTTCCAAATCAACTGAAAATCTCCTGCTAGGAGAAAACTGACTTAAGACAAAACAAAATTAATATCAGTTTATTATCTCACTGTAACCCTGAGAATTACAGTTAATTTTAGGTAAATATGTAATCTCAGATTCAATTTGGGGTTGTCATACGCATTTGCAATATATTTATTTCCATTCCCATCCTTTGTTTAAGTGTACAAAGATATAATTAAGAAAGCTGCCATCTTGGCATCCATATATCATAACCAATTATATGAAAGAACAGATTTTCAAACTGTTTTGATGGAAAAATCTTTTTTCACTCCACGTTGGTCTTTTATGTAGGGATGTTACTTTTATATCCAAAGTCCAGTTGTAAATAAGACCACGCCAGAATAAAAATTAATTTGATTTTTCTCTCCTCTGCTCTCCTTTTATTTGTTTCCCTTTCCCAAACCTGAACTGCCATGCGTGGGATTTTTCTCCTCTTCTCTTATGAACCAGATCTGGAGCCTGGCTATTAATCACCTCACCTTTCTAAACTCCTTCAAAATGAAGATGTCTGTAATCTTGGGCATTTTTCACATGACCTTTGGAGTGTTTGTTGGCATCTTCAACCACTTGTAAGTATCCAGTTGATGTACCTCTGCTTGGTCAACCAAGAGGGTCTTGGAAATTTTACTTTGATTGCAGTCAGCAGAGGGGTTTTTAAAAGAGAGTTGGATATATTTATGGAGGGTAAAACTGCTAGTAGCTAGAGATAATGACAGATATATGCTTACCCCCCCTCCTTTAGAGGCTGAGTAACATAATGGGGGATGAGCTGCTGCTTCTCAGGAAGCATCTGGGTAAACCAGTGATATTGGGCTGGATGTGTCTCTGATGGTTTTGTTGATGATTTCTCCTGTCTGTCTGGTTTGCAGCCACTTCAAGCAACGATACAAGATCCTGTTGGTTTTCTTTCCAGAGATCACTTTCCTTCTCCTGCTTTTTGGCTACCTTGTAATCCTGATATTTTACAAATGGTTTATGTACGATGCTTCTAATTCCATGTTCGCCCCTAGCATTCTCATCCAATTCATTAACATGTTCCTGTTTTCAGAGGGTGCTGGAAGTCCTCCTCTCTACAAGCACCAGGTAACTGCTTTTAGCATCGTATCCTATCTTTTGATTACCTATTTAGAAAGTATTCCTCCTTTTCATTCTCCCTTGTTGTTTTTCTTTCCAGAATTTGTTGTGTTGAATGGGACACTATTTGACAACGTGCTTCTAATAATACTTATTTGGAACAAATAAGTATTATTTGATACATAAATTATGAAAGCTGCTTTGGGATAAAGTGTTCCCTTGAAATCTGATTTTTTTCCCATGGTTCACATTCTTAAGGCTGCCAAATGTGTCAGTGATTTTGATAGCATGCAAAATTAAACATGGGCGTATTAAAGCAACAAGCGAAAACAGAAAATGAAGATGGTTTCCCCAGTAAAAAACTATTTAGATTGCTCAGATAGGAACCCTGTGTCCCACACTAATCAGAGCCTAGGGAAATCTCTGTGTGACGCTATTTGCTAGAACAGGGATGACAACAGAAAAAAAAGGGTCCAATTGGATGGCATTGTTTTATAGATGGGATCTTATGGAAGGAGATAAAATCAGTAAGAAAAAGGATTAACCATAACACTCTCTATCTTCAGATAACCCCCTCTGGGACTGATAATTATATGTACCAATTTGGCCATCCTGTTCACAATCAAATTATGAATGAAAGTAGCCTTGTTACATATTAAGATGGCTTTGTTCTATTCAATCATTGATATTCATTTGCATTTATTTTTTAATGCTGGATTTGTGACCAGGTTTTTTTAAATAAATGTTATTGGAGATGAATTTTCTGTCCAAATGTTGATGATGGTGGTTTCATGAATCAATTTATCATTTGGTTTTGTAATGATGAATAATGTGCATGCATCAACAAGAAGTACAAAGCCATAAGACCTTTCGACTATAGTTATAGATTGAGAATCTGAACACAAATATAATTGTAGCTATTAAGAGCTATCAAAAACTGCCTTTGGTATTTATTGTGCTGGCGCAGTGGTTAGAATGTAGTACTGCAGGCTACTTCTGCTGGCTGGCTGCATTTCGGCAGTTCAAATCGCACCAGGCTCAAGGTTGAGTCAGCTGTTCATCCTTCTGAGGTCAGTAAAATGAGGACCCAGATTGTTGGGGGCTGACTCTGTAAACTGCTTAGAGAGGGTTGTAAATCACTATGAAGCGGTATGTAAGTCTATTGCTGTTGTTATTGTCAAAAAACTCAAGCTTATCCATATTCATATCCAAATTGCCAAATCTTACAAGATACTCTCATCTAAAAATCTTATATGATCTACTGTTATTTGAGCTGGGAATACCGCAGTCTCATGAGATTTAGCACTGTCACAAAATTTATGCTATTTAATTTTTTTAATAATTAGTTTTGGGCTTCCATGGGTGCCCATATGGGGATGCTGCTTGCTATTTTAGATGCTGCTTTCTTACTTTTGCTGCATTTTAAATCTGTCAAGGAAAATACTTAAAATGGAACTAAGTAATCAAAATATTATCAATGCCACATTTAATATCCGGAACATATTCCCTTCACTGAGTAACACACTTTCAAACTTATTGTGCTGGTAAACATTTTTTAAGACAATCTTGTCGGCTGTAATACTTAGAGGGAAGCATTGCATGGTTTCCTAATTTTCAGAGTCCTATTTTGTTAGCTTTGCTTTGTTAATAAGACAGTATATGATTCGAGTGTAAAAAAGATCCCGATCAATAAAGTTCAACAGGATAAGAATTGAAATAAGCTGTTGAGAAAGACAGGAGGGGATTAGAGGATACTGAACTTGTCTTTGTTTTGGTATCTTGTTCTGATTGTGAGATCCAACCCAGAAAAGTTTTTTTTTTAAAAAAATCCTGTAACGTTATTTTAGTTTTGAATGCTGTGAGATGCGGCTGCAGTAACTACAACTGTCCTCTTGCTCACCACAGAAAACAGTGCAGATGGTATTGATGTTGGTGGCTGTGCTCTCTGTGCCCATCCTGCTGCTGGGGACACCCTTTTATATCTGGTACAAACATCGCCAAAAAGTTCCTAAATCTCAGGTAAGAATCACTTCCTGGGATTAATATAGGACTGTTGTCCAAACTGGTTCCCTTGTTCAGTTGCCAGCTATGTGGATTCTAAGACTTTTGTTCTCTAAGGCAGGGGTCCCCAACCACCAGTCCCCGGACCGGTACCGGTCTGTGGAACAATTTCTACTGGGCCGCCGGTTTGCTGGGCGCCGCCATCTTGTTTTGATGAAAAAGTGCTTCCGGTGAGCTTTTCTGGGTAGAAAGCGGCATTGGGTGCTGAAAGAATCCTCGCTCCTTAGTTTCATCGGGGGGAGGGGGGGGCGACTTCGAACAAAACCAAGGCGCGAGGATTCTTTCAGCACACATGGCAAGGCGAGCCGAGCGACCGTCCCGAAACCGTCGCGAAGCCCATCGACACAGGTACAAAGGAGGAGTTGAAGGTGGTGGGGAGAAGTGGGGGACGGCTGGCTGGCCGGTCGCTCGGCTCGCCTTGCCATGGGTGCTGATGCCGGTACCAGGCCACGGATGATTTTGTGATGCCGGTACTGGGCCGCGGCACAAAAAAGGTTGGGGACCACTGCTCTAAGGAACACTATTGAACATCCTCATGGTACATGCCATTGAGGAAAATTTGGGACTTGGGTAGGGTGGGGGGAATCTTTCTCTTATATAATCTGGGTGCTAAATCTGTGGGATGAAGCTGGGTGATATTTGAGCAGCCTCTTCTCTGTTGGTTGATGTGTTCTGGGATGTTTGTAGCACAATCCTTCCATGGCAGGAGAGCGACAATCTCTGCTGAACTCAGAGGAACGAAAGAGATCTGTGAACATTGCTGAAGGTGACATGGATCACATGGAAAGCAACCAAGAGGAGGAGGAGGAGGAGAAGGTAATACTTTTACTTTAATTTGGTTGTGTGGCCAGAATTTTGCTCCATGTCCTCTCTCCCAGCTATTGGACCTGTACTTTGTGCAGCTTTGCCATAACCTGAAGACTTTATTTTCACTTAAGTGATTTTTTTTTTAGACATGGTAGGAGAATAGAAGAAAGGCTAAAATTGATGAAAGAACTGGCATAGAGAGATAGATCAGTACTTATCTTTTGAACAGAGGGCAGGGGTGGGGTTCTACCGATTTGCACCTATTCTCTAGAACCGGTTTTTAACATTCTAAGCAGTTCGGAGAACCGGTTATTAGAAGAAATTACTGGCCTAATCTTGTAAGGAAGGCAGGAAGGAAACATTCTGGTGTTGCTTATAGAAACTGCCTCTCTGTTAAACCCTTATTGCATTCTTGGCAGGACTGGACTTCCTGTCTCAGGAACGTTTTTTTCCCCTTCCTTTGCTGATACAATGCTTGTGTGGAGTGACCATTCAAAGTTACAGTGGCACTGAAAAAAGTGACTTATGACCATTTTTCACTCTTATGACTTTTGGAGCATCCCCGTCATGAGAGGCCAGGCAAGGAGACGCATGCCTCGATGTGAGTGATATTGAGTTGGCCACACCAAGCCAATAACATGACCACCAAGCCATGCCCACCACATAAGCCATGTCCACAGAACCAGTTGTTAAAAATTTGAATCCTACCCCTGACAGAGGGGTGCAGGCAGCAAAGACTATGAAAGCTGCGATTATGTCAAAATGAAAACATCTCTGTTATGGAATTGCATAAAAAGAAACAATATTTGTGTCCCAAGATTTGGATTTAAGACTGCAGTGATACAGGTAGTCCTTGAGTTATGACCACAATTGAGCCCAAAATTTATATTTCTAAGTGAAACGTGTTAAGTGAGTTTGCCCCCATTTCATGGATTTTTTTGTTGTTGAGAGAGAATTGTTGCATTTGTTAAGTTAGTAACATGGTTGTTCAGGGAATCTGGCTTCTCCATTGACGTTGCTTGTCAGGAGGTCACAAAAGACGATCCCAGGACACTGTAACCATCATCAATATGCCCGGCATCTGAATGTTGATTATGTGACCATGGGAATGCTGCAATGGTCAATGGGTGAAAAAGGGTTATGTCACTTTTTTCAGTGCTGTTGCAACTTCAAATGGTTACTAAATGAATTGTTGTAAGTAGAGGGCTACCTACACTCATATCATTTGCATCCCAACATCACTGATATTTAAAGGCTACCTTCTGATTGGAATGATTTGTTCATCAGTGTCTCTATTTGCTGTCTGTTTCCCCCTCTGCCTCTCATTTTTCTTTTATTTCCTTTCTTTGGATTTTGGGGAAAGCTCCAGGGGGAGGAGGTTGGGCTTAGTTGAGAGTGCCTGGCTAGTCCGCACTGCCAACCTAATTCTTTTCCCTCTTGCCCATAGTTTGACTTTGGTGACGTGTTCATGCATCAAGCAATCCACACGATTGAGTTTTGCCTGGGCTGCATCTCGAACACGGCCTCTTACCTGCGTCTCTGGGCTCTCAGCTTGGCCCACGCACGTAAGTTCCTGGGGAAATGGGAAATAGAGAAGGCTTTCTGTGGCTGCAAACCTCTGTGCTAGGCTGATTTATTTCTTTGGTGAGCATTTTTCCTGAAACTCCTGGGAAAGGTGATGGTGGCTGGGTTTGGGTATTGCAGCAAAAAATAATAAATCATGTGGTTTGTCTGGTTTTGGTTTCGTATAGTATGGCTTCAGGTGTAGTTTGTTGTGTGAACCCAGACAAACATGACTTATTCAACCAAAACAAGGTTAAACAAACTTTTAAGCCATCATGTATAATCATTGCGTGTGGGTTTTCATATTACACTAAGCAATTATTTGGTCAACAAAGTACTCAACAAGCTTGACACATACCATATGCTATAAATGATGTCAGAATGTATATAAAGCCAGTGATTTGGCATCCGAATTAAGTCTGATTAAGATAGTGCATGTCCTATTGGCAGAGATTTCTAGTATGCAATAGGAAGAGAATTTGCCCCTTTGTAATCTTTGCTAACTCTTGCACTTATTCCACAGAGCTCTCAGAGGTCCTGTGGACCATGGTGATGAGGAATGGCTTTTCGATGATGGGCTACCAAGGCGGGGTTATCCTTGTTCCCGTCTTTGCTTTCTTTGCAATATTGACTGTGGCAATTTTGCTGGTGATGGAGGGACTCTCAGCTTTCCTGCACGCCCTTCGTCTTCATTGGTGAGACATTTAGCAATAGACCTATATACCACTTCACAGTATTTTACAATCCTCTCTAAGCAGTTTACAGAGTCAGCCTATTGCCACCAAATAATCTGGGTCCTCATTTTACCCACCTTGGAAGGATTGGAAAGATGAGTCAACCTTGAGCCAGTGAAAATCGAATTCCAAACTGCAGGCAACCGGCAGTCAGCAGAATTAGCCTGCAGTACTGCACTCTAACCACTGCACCACCATGGCTCACACATGCATGGGAAAGGGAATTCTCCTGGCAAACACCAGAACATTTTGTGTAAATGTTACTGCCTTACTGGACTTGGATTGGTAAGTTCTTCTATGTCCATGATGGCGAACCAATGGCACGCATGCCACAGGTGGCACGCAGAGCCATTTGTGTCGGTACACAAGCCCTAGCCAAACTTACCTCACTATGCATGCACACGTATCCCAGCTGATTTTTGGCCTCCCAGCTCAAGGGAAACCTCTGCAGCCTTTGGAGGCCGAAAAACAGGCCCGTTTCATCACTTCCTGTATTTCTGGAAATACTGGAAGTAATGAAACGGGCCCATTTTTTGGCCTCCAAAGGCTGTAGAGGCTTCCCTCAAGCCTCTGGGAAGCCAAAAAAGGCCTTAAACATGCCAAAAATCAGCTGGGAAGTGCATGTATGTGCAGTGCAGGTAAGGGGGCGGGGGAGCTGTGCACATTGCCTTCTGGGTGCTTGCACATGAGTGCGCCCATGCAAGCACTCACACAATTTTTGGCACAGGAGCCCCAAAAGATTAGCCACTACTGCTCTATGCTGTCATAGAGACGATAAGTGATTCTTGGGATTAAGTCTGATCCTAGATGGGTTGTTGAATCCTGGGATGACACAGTGCATCTATATTGGAACTGGATAAAATTGGGGATATAATTGATCTTGCAAATCCTAAACTGACTTGTCCTGTATTTTTCAGGGTGGAATTCCAAAACAAATTCTATTCAGGAGCTGGGTACCAGTTCAGCCCCTTCACTTTCACCAGCGACATTTGGATCTAAGAAGAAAAGTGACTGCTTCTTTCCAGAAGGGGAATATTTACTGTGCCATCCTGAACTAATGGATGCTTTTTGTTTTTAACTGATTCATGCTTTGCCGTCTACTGGTTGTGACTTCTGTCCAGATAGAACATGCACTAGCCTTTAACAACCTGTTACAATTAATCCAAGATCCTGTGCTGACTCACATATGAAATATCAGTATTTAGGCTGACATTTTGGAACTGAAGGAACAATCTTCCAGATCTATGTTTTGAATCATGCCACATTGCTTTCAAATCTTTTGATATGTTGTTCCAATAACCACCTTATCTATGCCTCTGTAATCTGAAAGCTCCGGTGGGAAAGAATGGTAAAAGACCTTAAGGAAAATCAGAATATAGAAACATCGAAATGTGGTCCAGTAAGACTTACAAGGATATTGTCATTTGTATCACTCGTCTGTGTAAAAAAGGACCCATTTACTTATTTAAGATTAGTTGACAAGAGACCTGGTCTAGGCGCTTTTTAAATTACCTTCTGCCTTTTGCAGATCTGCACTAGAATTTTATTGGGTGCTAATGTCCAGGTCAGCCTCAGAAAATTTTTTTATGACCAAGAACTCAGGTTGATGCTGCAGCTGTCAAAATAAGGAGGTAGAGTGTCAAGATCGGCTTGATGCAATTGTCATGTTGGGGGTTAATACGGGGAAGTGGATTGAGATGACTGTGGCTGTTCATTCTATCTTTTGAACTCAGTTTACTGGCTGTTGGCAAAACACATCAATGAAACGTGGACCAGAAATGGAGCAAATGAAAACGGCACCTCTCCCATCTAGGCCAACTAAGTTTAATTTTGCCAAAAACAAAAAGAGGGATTCTTGGCCTAAAGTGCGCTACAGGTTTCCTTCACATTGAAGGCAGGGAGGCCTCAAAAATGCGTCAAAATCTTGTCACATCCTCCCATTAAGATAAGGACAGTGCATTCAATAGACCATGTAGAATTCTGTGCTAAAGACATTGAAATCCTTAACTCTGTGGCACTAACTCAGCAATAACAATAAAACTCGCTGCATTTTTACCCCTGCCTGGAGAGCATTTTGTAGTTGCAAGATTTACTTTGGATTTCTGCTTTGCAGGTTTGAACATGGGACGGGTGTGTTTCACTCAGGGTTGTTGTGTTTGGAGATGGGGTTGAATTCCTTAACTTGTTAAAGAATTATGGGCTGTTTCATAGAGGCAAGGAGCAGAATCAGTTATGAGCAGGTGGCTGAGATCGCAGTGAAATCCACTTTCTGTTCTTGTTTTGAGTTCCATTACACCTTTTAAAGGAGGTTGGTTTTGTATTGGACTACATTGTGTCTATATATAATATAATTGCTTAATATATAATTGAGGAAGTGGTGGGAAACTTATCTAGAGCAAGGGATAAGATATAAGTATCAGTTGGGCATAAAAAAAATACCAACCCCCAAAATGCCTTCAATGAAGAGGAAACTGCATAACGGGCCAACTTCCTGGCAGGTAGTGTCATAAAAAAACCACACTGGGAGATGAAAGGGGTTCTTTGGGAAAGTTTTATCTGAACTGGGCCAGGGGATGGGGAAACGGCTGCCCCTGCTGTCTCATTGCTCATAGCCACCAGCTGTGTAAATGTTGAGAGTATGGAAGCTGGTTGCCCGGTTGCTAGGTAGGGCGTAAGGTGCTGCCCCAGATCGAGCTCCCACATAGAAGCTGTGATAAGAGAGATGCTTGTAGGGCAGGGCCCCTGAAACTTCATTCAAGGGTCGCCGTGCGATGCATACATCTGGGAGGCCAGCTGATGTCACCAGAGGTTGATGCTGGAATTGGGAGGCTTCTCTGAGGAGGGCAGGAGGGAGATGGTGGTTGCTGGAAAACCCTAGAAAGAGAGAGATAGCTGTAGAGAATAAAAGCTATTACCAGAAGCCCTAATCCAGTGATGCTCTGGAAATACACCTTCGCTGTTGTTAAAGTGGGGAAGGCAAAACCTCTACTGAGAAATCCACATGCAGGGATTACTGGTATCTCTATGATTTTACTAAGACCTAGGATCTCTAATAGTGTGGTTTGCATTTTACTATTTTCAAGTTGTTGAAACTAGCAATTTAAATATCAGTTCACTGGTCCAATGCATTCCCTTGGTAACAGTTAAACTTATTAAACTTGGAGAACCAGTTTGGTGCAGTGATTAAAGACAGGAATACAATCAAACTGCTTCAAGGAGGAAAAAAACCCACATGTATGCAAATCTTTGTTAATATGAATTCTTCTCTTGCTTGTTAAATGAGAAGATATCAAATCAACTATTTGCAGAAGCCATAATCTTCAAATTTCGGTAATTTTCCAGATAGTGCCTAAGCATTTAAACATTTATGATACCATTATGGTGCAGATCTTTAAAGAACGCAGTTCAAGTTTTCTTCTTTCTTAATGATAATTTTGTGCTTCAGCAAAAATTTGGATTATATGCAACGTGATTATGGCTGACCTGGAGACAGGCTTAATGAAAGGAACAACAATAACAAAAACCAAGCTAATTTCAGCCTACAATGAGGCTGGTATGGAAGAAGACAACACTTACTCACAAAAACTTTGTAAAACAGTTAATGTAGGAAGTTGTATAGCTTCATTACCTTAAGGCGCTAAACAGATTAATAAAGCATGAAATCTCGTAGGATTGCTGGTTTTCCTATTATGCACTTGGATTTGAGACACTGCATTCCTGTCAATTTCTCCATTCTAAACTGATAAATTATTTTTTCATCTTACCTTTCTCTGGAATCTCTTGAAGTTGGCCTAAGGAAGAGGTATTCCCATTCCGTGATAAACAACCCAGTAGTTGCCCTGAGGATCCTGGCCTACACACATACAACATAATCAGTGAAGGTATAAATGTGAAATTTCCCTTAAGCATTACTCTACAGTTTTTGAGAATACAACTTGATTCAGTTCTATCTGTGTCCTTAGCCACCACTGTTGTCTTAATTCCTCCCTTTTGTTGGTTTATCAGGATGATGCAGATGTAGCTGATAACAAACAATTATCCCTAAAACATTGTTGGAACAATTGTATAGCAGTTCTAGACATTATGTATGTGGGAAAAGCCTCATGAGGTAAAGTCAATTGTAACAGAACTAGCATGACTTGGATCTCTGTCCTTGCTTTTGAGAGAGAGTGTCTCGTAATTCAGCCTTTCATCCGTTTGCAGCCGTGGAAGAAGGCTAAATTTGTTCTTGGCTGTTCTAGACCCTGATCACATCATTACCAAGATCATGAATTAGGCATTGTAGATCTTTTTAAAGGTATTGATAAGGCATTAATATTGTCGGGCTGGCATCTGACAAGTTGCCTGGTTGAGAATACTGTGAGCATAATCCCTCCCTACACATTGTCATTTTGCTGGGATATTAAAGGGGTGGGTGGGGAAACTCCAATTGATTTAAACTGCAAAAGAGATGTCCCATATTAGAGCATTGAAGATTCTCTCCTTTAGCCAAAAAAAGGTTCTGCCTGACTGTATTTTGGGGGAGTGGCAGCAACACCATTTTAGTATTATTTAGTATATAAATACCATTTGGCATCCAAGGAATACTTCTGGGTGTTTCTGATTGCATTTACTGTCAGAACTGCTATTCCCTTGCAACGCTTCTCCATTTGGGTTACTTTAGCTGGCGTGAAATTAGACAAAGACTTCTGCCAGCTTCCTCTTCTAGCAAAGCCGTAAAACTATCTTATTAACCACCAGTCTTGTGAAAGACTAGTACATCACCATCTACAAGTAGTCTAGCTTTTGAATGGAGTGGAAGTCAGATGGACTTAATGAAAAAAGGGGATTCTCTCAATGAGTTGTGCAGGGCTCCCTCCTTCATTCCACGTCTCTCTCCCACTCTCCTGACCTGGTTTATTCTTGGATTCAGGCCCATCAAAGGCCTGTGTTCAGAAAGAACCCAAATAACAGCTGCAGAGCACCTCCACACCAGCAATATGTGTATTTTAAATACATTTATATGACTATCATTTTTTAACCTTCTATATCAACGAGTCCTACATTTCATTATTTATTTACTTGTTTGTTTATCAAACATTATGCTTGCCTAAACAAAACCTACCTCTATAGGCAACAACCTACCTCTAGTGGCAAGTGCAACAAGGTCTTCATTGAATAAATGGCTCCATTCATTCAGTTTGTCTTTCTCTGGCTTAGTAGAATAGTAATCTAGGAAGAGACTTACCAGTCATCCGGCTCACACTCCCGGAAACCTTTAGCAAAAGGGTTACTAGCAATTTTCAGCTGGGTGATCTGTCAAGGTAGGGATAGCTTTATCAGTGATTTACTGTCTTCCCTGCCAGCCTCATCTTTGTTCAGATAGCTTTCACTAGTCCCAGAGAAGGGAATTTCAGTCAAGTTCCTTCACATACCTCATGTAACTGTTTAGAAGGCCAAGGGACACAAGAAACCTTTGATTTATATCCTGCCTACCCTTTTTCTGAGGATAGTAGGATGATGGCATTTAAAAAAGGCAAAGTCTCCTTCAAGCTCAATATGACACCTAGTCTTGGCTTCATTGATACGCCTTTACACATAAAAGGTTTTCTATCCTATTGTTCCCTAGCAAAAAGAGGTTGAGAGAGAAAATTCATTATCCAATGAACTATGCGGTATACTGGGGCTGAGAGCTAGTCCCTTTCATCCATATTGATTGTATCCCCTCAGATGCCTTCTTAAATTGCTGGTTTAGGATTCATAATTAGGTTATCAGTTTAGGGTGATGAGCAGAGGTGTTCAGCAGGTTCTGACCCATTCTGGAGAACCAATAGCGGAAATTTTGAGTAGTTCGGAGAACAAGCAAATACCACCTCTGACTGGCCCTGCCCACATCTATTCTCTGCCTCCCAAGTCCCAGCTGATTGGCTGGGTCTTCTTTTGTTGCCCTGCACAGGAGAACGGAGCTGGAAAGCAGGTTAGTGGGGTGGGGAAGGAATGGGGATTTTGCAGTAACCTTCCCCCAGGAGTGGGGAGGGAATGGGGATTTTACATTATCCTCCCCTTGGGGTTGGGTGGGGATGGAGATTTTACAGTATCCTTCCCCTGCCATGCCCACAAAGCCATGCCCACAGAACCAATAGTAAACAATTTTGAATCCCACCACTGGTCGTGAGCAATGTGTTATGCATACAGGTAGTCCTCGACTTAACAAGAGTTCACTTGGTGACTATTCAAAGTTACAATGGCACTGAGAAAAGTGACTTGTGACTATTTTTCACATGTACGACCATTGTAGCATTCTTAGAATCAGTCACATGATTTATATGTGGATGCTTGACAACTGGCTCATGTTCATGAATACGTTGCAGTGTCCCGGGGTCATGTGATCACCTTTTGTGACATTCTGACAAGCAAAGTCAATGGGGAAACCAGATTCACTTCACAACCATGTGGCAAGAAAAGTCAGCAAATGGGGCAAAACTCACTTAACAAATTTCTCACTTGGCAACATAAATTTTGGGCTCAATTGTGGTCATAAGTTGAGGACTACCTGTGCTTACCCAACAGAGTGGGGGCCATCCTGATTTTTCTGTAAGAATTTAGTGGTATTCTGTCCCACATCAACCCTCTTCCATAAGTCAGTTCTCTTGGAGGAAAAACCATGATAGACTGTGTTCTTACCCGATGGTTCTGATAGGCGGTCACTGCCATAAACTGAGTCTCTGTAAAGATGAAAGATTTGAAATTCTCCTGGGCATAACGTTCACTGTCTGGACGTGGGTCCACCACCACCACATGGAAACGGGGCTGGTATCTGTGCATGGAGTTCAGAATGATCTGTTTGATTAAGAAAATAAAGCTTTCAGGTGAGGATACAAATTTAATTTAAATTCAGGTGAGGTTGCCCATTTTAAGATCTTCCCATGATGCAAATGGCAGCATGCCACTTTCTTTCACTCTCCCAGATGTCAGTAGATCTGTTCTAATTTGAAATATAATGGGGAAAAACTCTAGCTAGAAATGTTATATGCTGTCAACCAAGAGACTACATTTCATGAAAGGTTCCTTTTATTTATTAAATACTGAAGAATTAATTCACTCAGGTTCTCTTCACTTTCATGACTAAAGTCTCCCAAAAACTACATCGATTTCCCAATCTGGCAATGGCCAGATGTATTGGGTTACAAAAATCAGTATGTCATTATTATTATTATTATTATTATTATTATTATTATTATTATTATTATTATTATTATTATTATTATTATTATACATATGATGAAAATATGACAAAAGAGAAGTAATCATATACACACACAATCCACATAATTACACACAAACCCACTATGGGGAAAGGGCAGCGGTCTCATAACTGGATGTCCAAGTTCAGTTATCTAGGCGTTTCTTGGGGCAGACCTTCTAGGGCAGTGGTTGCCAACCAGTGGGCCAGGGATCACTGGTGGTCCGCAAGAAAATTGTGGTGGTCTGCAGAGAAATGTCACCCAAAATCACCCCCCAAAGCAATTAATCCAGGTTGTGTGGGAACACAAGGCTATGTCATCCACATGGCCCTCAAGAACACAAGGCTTGCGTTGCTGGGCTACTTCTTTCCACTTCTTTCTTCTTCCACTTTTGGCTGCATGCAAGGAAAGCAGCAAAAGTCTTTCTTTCTCTCCCCCAAACTCTGCCAGAAATGAGTCTTTAGGACCCTGCAAGGCCTCCTGCTCCAAGAGGCTGTGCCAGTAAAGACTCATTTCTGGCAGAGTTTGTGGGAGAGAAAGAAATACTTCTGCTGCTTTCCTTGCACGAAGCCAAAAGTCTCTCTCCCCCTCCCTCCCTTACTTTCTTACAACCCTTACTTTCTGTTTTCCCTCCATTACTACCACAGCCCTTCTTTTTTTTTTTTTTTTGTAAAATCTTGTTTGAGAAGAATCTTGGAGAAGTGTATATAATTTTTGTTGTTTGCTAATGAAGCAGAATGGAAAGTTACCAGAAAAGTATTCTTATAATTAGCAGAAGTTTCTTAGCTTATATCACAAATATTATAGAAGTTGCTTAATACGATATTGTGGAAACCACAAAATTGCTGAACCTAAGAACTAGACGTGTTCCTGTAAGCAAGGGTAGGTATGGAAAATAACAGAAGAAACCGAAGAATAAGAACGAATGACTAAGTAGACTTGCTTCCCCTTTTGTAGTACGCTGAGACTGGGAGCTGTATAAAAGTAACCCCCTCAGGGATAGCCGGGGGTTCAGAATTTGCCATGCTAATGCTCTGAACCTTTTGCGCAAATAAACCTGTATTCTCCTACCCTTTGTGGTCCTGTGTCCTGATTTGGAAACAGGATCTGCTGCAACACTAATAGTGTACTGCCAGCAATATATTTAGGATTTTTTTTAAAAAAAAATCTGAATATTATTATGATTGCATTTAAAGAATCAATTGCCTTTCTTAAAATAAAAACAGGAGAAAAACATGAAACAACTGCCTTAAGCAGTTGCTATTAAATCAAGTGCAATCCAGTGAGGAAGCTAAATGGTTATTTATCATGCAAGAGTCCAGAGCAACTCACATGGCCGTTGTCATCCATCAAGTTGTTGGTGAGCTTGAGCTTGTCAAAAGAGACAATTTGCCTCATCCACTGGCCTCCCTTGGCAGGGGAGTCAGGATGGAAGTGAACCCGGCCGGGTGTAGCAGGATCCGCCTTGCCAGCTACCAGCCAAGCAGAACTGTGGAATGCATACCTGTAGGAAAGAGGTATCATGCTGGGCCAGGTTATTACAGTCCTGGCTTGTTCTGGATCCATCCATTATGTTTGGTTTGCTAGGAAGTCCCATTGTTTGTTTGTTTTTGTTTTTTGTTTTACTTATCAGCTCAAAATCTTGCCTTTGCTTTTCAGGCCAATGGAAAAAATAGGCTAGATCAGGCCAGTTCTGTCTATGGAATAGTGAAGTACTAACTATATATGAACCTGCTTCCCTGCTGTGGAACCAAAAAAGGTTATCCATCCCAACTACTGGACATCTCAGAGATGAGAATTATGGCCCTACCCATCAGCCTGGAAGAAGGCCAAAGGATGCAACATACATTGTTTAATTCATTAGCACACATACATATGTATTGATGCTCAGACAAATTTGGCAATACCATGACTAAGATAGAGTGATTCATGCAGAGTCTAAACTCTAAATCAAGACCTTTTTTAAGTGTAAATGAGATTCTGAACTGAAATATGTTTCAGCAACCAAAAGAGAGGCAAAAGAGAGAACTGATTGTGTTGGGTGGCTTAAGTCTTATAGTTCTATGTCCCATTTTGTTTTTATTTACCCGTAAATACTTTCTAAAAATAAACAAATGGTTACGGGAATACTACAAAGCAAAATACCAGTTATCTAGCATCACTTAAAAATGCCTCTTGATGATCCCATGAAGTCATCCCATGCTGTCTTCTAGCATGTTGATGGCCACAAAAAACGATTTTGTTTTGAAGTATGCCATGTACTTTAGGATGACAAACAGCATCCTGAGGAACTAGAATGGGCAACAGGGACAGGGTTTGAGATTTTCTTTTGGGTAAACAGTTTTTCCTCACCATGGCAGCCATTTTAAAATCTGTGCATCTCTAATGAATAGCTTCATTCAAGGACCAGACATTTACTTGACTCTTACTAATTAATTTCCATTGTTGACCAAAACCCAGAATGACAAGAAAAGGAGGGGGAATCAAGGCTATGTGTTTTTCATCCCTGAAGACACACTAGACAAATTAATAATAATAATGAATCCAACTCTTTGACTTTCAGGTCTTTATTGGCATTGACAACTGATGCCCAGCAGGATTTGCATCACAGACTGGCAGTTGCTGACTGTCTGCTGCATGCTAATATAGAAGCCTAATACAACTTAAATGCATATTACTTATGTGGCTTTTATCTTGAGAATCAAAGTATGGAGTTATTATGCCTTAGAGCCATGATGGTGGACCTATGGCATGTGTGCCACAGGTGGCACGTTAGCGCCCTCTCTGTGGGCATACAAGCCGTCACCCTAGTTCAGCTCCACTGCGCATGAGCATGTGCCTCTCGCCGGCCAGCTGGTCATCAGGTCTCAGCTGCGCATACACGGGGTGTGTGCGGGGGGTGCATGTGTGGAGGAGGCGCATGTGTAGGGGCAGTGCATGCATTGCATTTTGAAGGTACTGGTGCGTTTGCGTACTTTGGGAACTCCGTCCAGAAAAGGTTAGCCATCACTGTCTTAGAGTGTATATCATTATTCAGCAACCTTCTTCTCTTCTGAAGAGATCTGGTACAGAACGTGTATTTTTTTTCCTTCACAGATAACGTTAAATTGGAACAGAAGGTACACTTTAACTGCCTGGAAGTCATTCTTTATAGCCTTTTGCTCTTGGTAATAATTCCAGGAAGAAGGCCTTGGAAAGAGTCTATGGGGTATCGAACCTGTAACTTCAAAGAAGCCATTTCCTTGACAAGCAATACAGATTTGCTTGTTCAACTTACAATAGTTCCCCTTAGTGATCATTCAAAGTTATTGAAAAAAAATGACTTATGATCACTTTTCATACTTTGACCTTTGCAGCATCCCCAAGGTCATGTAATTTACATTTGGATGCTTGACAACTGACTCACGTTTATGACGGTTGCAGAGTCCCAGGATCATGTGATTCCCCTTTGGTGATTCTCCTGACAAGCAGTCAATGTGAAAGCCAGATTCACTTAACAACCATGTTATTAATTTAATAACTGTAGTGATTCATTTAACAAATGTGGCAAGAAAAGTCAGAAATGGGGTGAAACTCACTTAACAAATCTCTCACTTAGCAACATAAATTTTGGGCTCAATTGTGGTTGTAAGTTGAGGACTACTTGGATTACTATTCCTGATCCTCAAAGTCTGACAATTGAAATTAAATTCTTGTATAGAATATTGGCTTTCATTAAAGTTACAAAAAAACTCTTCTGGCAAACATGTCAATATTTTTAGGGCAGCACAGTTCAGCATTCATCCTATGTTCACGATGTCAGCAAAAGTTAACCCTTCTGAGCCACGGTGGCCCAACAAGAGGACCACATATGCTGACACAACTGAACCTCAGGTTTTGCAAAAGTAAAACAGCTTTCAAGGGAAAGGTTCAAAATCAAAACCAAACCTTGGTTTCCCGGAAGCCAACCAGAAGTGGTAATAGAAGACAGCTGATATTTGAAGGGCTTGGGGGGAGGAATGGAAGAAGAGAATGGAAAGTCTCAAACCTTCTCAAGCTTAGTTTTCAGAAAGAAAATAAAAATCCCAGAACCCCCTGAACTCTGGTGATAGAAAAGCTTTGGTTATAGAGAATGGGCTGAGATTCCATTGGCTACAGTCATTCGTTGAGGTTTCCATTGAAAACAATAGATCCAAACTTACAGTCCCGTACCGATATCTCTTGTCATCCAAAGGGACAAAATCCATTAGAAGCACATAGTCAGCCAATGGGTCCATGCCTGATATCTTCACCTGGAAGGTGGGAAACATCCTCCTGCCACAGAGAAAAAGAACTTTGCAAGATCATTTGTTTAGCCTCGCTGTTGCAGTAGGAAAGGACTTATCATGGCCTAGAAATGCCAATAGACCGCAAGGGTGTTAGATGACTAGGATCTGCTGGCCACAAAAAGATGAGTTATTGTGGATAATTGATACAACTGAGCATGCTGCATGGGGCCAGTAGCTTTGGGGTGGGAGTATGGGAAATTTCCTACGGTAAGCTTTCTTCCTTCCTTCCTTCCTTCCTTCCTTCATGCTTTGAAGGCCATCACAGAATGTGGGGAAATATTCCTGAGCTGAGTAAATGGCATACTCTGGGACAGGCAAGGGCAAATATCATGTGCCCAAATATGCAGGAAAAGCCACTACAAATTTTGCCTTAAAGGCCCAAGCCACTTACCAAGTGGCTTCTCACAAATTGGCAAGCTGGGCAATTTCTCCTACGGCACACAACAAGCTCCGGCAAAACATTTGAAAGAGAATTTGCTTAGATAGTAAACCATATTTTACACACATTTTTTGAAGCATTAAAGCAGCTGCGCTCATTTAGAAAGCTCGGGTGCATGGTATAATCTCCTTAAATTTCTTAATTATCTTTTACTTTGTTCTTATAAATGTACTATAGGTGCAGTTTTTGGAGTCTCCTGAAACTTTGCTAAGTGGTGTGCTTTCCCGACATCTGGTTTGTGGGGAGTTGAAATCTACACATATTAGAGATTTTTTGACCGAGAAATGTCTGCACCTGTGATCCCAAGAGCATGACCTTACCGTCCTGCCTTGGTGACAATCATCTCGGTGCCAAGGCTGTTGAACTCCTCCCAAAGGCTCCTCATTTCCAGTTGCACAGTGACACCAGACACACATTGGTTTTTCCTGGCTAACTGGGAGCTGCCACTTTGCTTCCCTGCCCCATTGGTTCCATATTGCTCAAAGTCGGCTGCTGTGCCAAGCAGACATGATGCAGCCACAGGGCTAGGAGAGAAGGGGCAGCCCTCAGAGGTCAATACACTCAAACTTGCTGCAATGAATGCTGAGAGAGAAGAGAAAGAAAACCACAGTGTCAGTTCCAGATCAGTGGTGGGATTCAAACATGTTTGAATCAACAAGCAGGCAAGAGGACTTTGTTTTTCCTTGAAGAATGTTTTACTTCTCATCCAAGAACTGAAGAAGCTTTTTGGATGAGAAGCAAAATGTCTTCAAGCAAAAACAAAGTCCAGTTGCCTTTTGAAAAAGCACTTTTGGGAAATCCTGGTGTGTTTGGGTACAGACCCAGATGAATGGGGATAATCAAAAAAATAATTGCATCCCTCTTAGGACAGTCTGCTTTCTTACAGTCGTGGATTAACTTTGAAGGATGGCGTGGGAATGTATCCCAATGGACAAAATAGATTTCACTTCATACTATGCCCAATTATATGTGCACAATTAATTTTTTTCCAACTATATTAACTCACCTGTTTGTAAAAGTATATTAGGAAATTAAAGGACACTATTAGGTCACCTTTTTAGTTAAAGAATACATCAACCAAACTTTATATTACATATAAGAGGTGGTTACATCAGGAATAATTACATGGGTGGGATGTAAACTATTGACTTCATCTCAGACTGTGGTTTGTGAATTTGGAAGATTTGCAACTGCCTCTCTCAATGACACTCAGTCTCGAGCCATGCTGACGCAGAGCCTTAAACATATATCTCAGCAATGAGCCACCCCACCCCCAAGCTGATTGAGTGCTGACTGTGTGCTTCAAAAGAAATACTTGTCATCAAAAAGCGTGAAGCTTTTTCTTATAAAAGAAAAGAACTCATAAAAGAAAAGAACTGGTCAGAACCTGCTGAATACCACCTCTGTTATTCACTGATTATAAGTAATTGTGTCCGCTCAGAATTAAGCTTTCCTTAAAACATCAGTATATGTTTTAAGATGTAAGTTATGAATTTGAAAATAAATTTGAAGGCTGAGCTATGTCCTGTACGCTTTTCGTAACCTTTTCTGTGCAAAGCAGGAAAAGACAGTGTCAGCATCTTCTGAAGTTCTAGCTGAGATTTGATCCTGATGTAGTTGTAAAGATGTGTACTCTGTTACTGTATAAATTGTGAATAGGAGTCTCACACCATTTTAGCAGACCTCAATTAATGTGCCTCATCCCAAAGGGATAAGCTGAAATAGACTGTTTCCATCAATGAAGAGAAGATGGAATGAATGCATGGGAACCTTTGATAGTACTAGGAACTGTTTCTCTAGAAGCTGCTCAAAGCGCTTGATCAATGAGTCATACAGCATATTGAACACTAAACTTGAGTTAGCAAAACGCAATTGGTGTGGTTCAGACACCGCATAACAATACTATGTCTGAACAAGTCAACAATATTACAGATCAACATGATTTGTTGCTCATGCAACAAACTAAGACAATGGCTGAGTTCCTACAACAAGCTGAGCCACACCTGAAAAGCATATTGTATAAAACCAGCCAAGAAAGGCCTTGACAGAGGGAAAGTGAGCGTAGGGAATCACCCCGGCAAAAATAACACACAACCCCTCCAGACCAAGTCTTCATTATTCACACCTCTTGAACACTACAGGAGATGTTGCTTTTATAAGGGAACAATAGAGCCATAGGATGGAACAGGAGCAAAATCTGATTCTCAAAACGTACCAGGTGTTTTGAGGATAATGTTCTTTCTTTGCCTGGATTCAGAGGTTCTTTCCCTGTTTGCATGTTGCTATGGCTCCAAAATTCTCCAGCCACTTTTTTTGGCTGTGTCCCCATGATACTGCTTTCATTTGGGTTCTAGTCCATGAGTGAGAGAGGCTTAATTCATTGCGGTATGCTTCCCCCCCTGCCCATTATCTTGACATTGTCTAAGGCCAGCCTCACAGTGTGTAAAATCAGTTTTGTCCTGCGTTTCCTTGTAAGGAAATCAGGTGGTTGTAGTGACTTGAAAACAAGATGCAAGAGATCGATTAGCAGTGGGAAAAGCAAATTTTATGCTGGTAATTTTCTGCTGTGTCAAGGATAGATGGAAAGATTTTTAACTTGGCAATGGGAAAAAGGCCCCATGAGTCAGGAAAAAGCAGCTATTCTGGCAAAACATCTTGAAAAATCACATGACAAAGATAGTATGAGAAAAGTTTAATAATTTGTTACACTGTTGACAATGGATCATGAGAATGCATTATTGCTATTCCATTCTTTCACAAGGGTAAGCTGATTTTGTTTGTTTGTTTATTTGTTTCTGGCCTTCACTTTTAATCATCCATTTATCCACCCAAACCATTAAATTTTAACTGAAAAAGAAGAAGAAACGAACCATTGCATTGGCAAGAAAAACGAAAGCATTGGGAGATTAAAGAGATTGTAGCTCTGTAATGGGGCTCCTCCTTTCTCCTTTATTTATTATTACTTGGAATAGTTTCACTGATTTGCTTTTTCAAAGATCCTTAGGGAAAACTTCTTTCGCTTTCTCATTGTAGAAGAATGATTTTCCCGCTATGAAAATGTCTTCCCTTTTGTGTTAAGGCTATTCATGACTGTTTTCCTAAACGAGCTGAGCTTTCGGAGGTTGGATATGTGGGTCATGGAGAATTTGGCAGTAATTCAGTTTTCTTTCCAGCTGTGAAAAGTTTTTCCCCATGTTATGAATACATTTATACATACAGAGAGAAAAAAAATGAGAAAGAGATTATTATTGTAATTTTATTCATTTCTTGATATTCAGGTTCCATGACTTTATTTTTAATTTTTTTTCCCTGAAATTCATTTGGATTACTTTTCTACCAGGGCATTCCTGAAGTCTGTACTTTGGACAGACAAGTACGGTTTCAAAGTTTTCACTAGAGCCTACAGGAGTTTGTTGCTTGAATCCCTACTGCGGACCAGGTAATTATAATTCTTTCTCTCTTTTCTCTTCACTGAAGGGTCTAGAATTGTATTTAATTAGAGGAAGTTTAGGTGCAATAAAGTGGGACCGGAGAGCTACCAACTGCTACTTAAAGCCAACCCTTTGTGCTTTGTGGAGTGGGAGCTAGGACACCCTTGCAAGCCTTTTCAGCCTGGTGGATCTTTTTAGCCAAAGCTCCTACAGCACTTCCCACATTGGAAGTATTAGTGGGATTAGCTTTGTGAATTCCAAGCTGACATGCCTGAGAGAAACCTGTCAGAGAAAAGGATCAGAAGAAAAGGACTTAGAAGATCCAGACATGGTTTTATCGCCTCTTTAGATTTGTATTGTTGAGAGTTTTCTATGAGCGGATCTGGACCATCAGGGCACACTCCCTAGAGATGATGCGAAAGATTGTTGCCCTATACAATCCCAGTTAGGAAACTAGGAGTTAAAATTGTTCTGTCTAACAACAAATCAATTATTACCACTGGGTTTTAAAAAATCAGTTAATCATTACTGTACCTTACTTATATTAACGCTTTAATTCAGCTTCTTTTCATATTGCTTTTTCCAGTAGAGCCTGGGAAACTTTAAATTAAACTTTGCATGTTGTAACTACTCCATCTTGTGGTTTCATTACTCCATTTCCCTTTGTCCTTTTAATATACATAATGCTTTACATTTTCCCTAAAATGTTTGTTATTATGTTGTTTGCATAATACTTATTTTGTCCTTTAGTATGCCTTAAAATACCTGTTTTTTGGCTCCAAAGTTTAATGAAATATTCAAAATGATTGCTTTCTGTCCAGATCTAATTAGAACTGCAGTTTCATTGAGATAAAGAAACATTAATTTCCTAAATCTGTTTGAAATGACCATCCAGGTGGCAGTGCCTAACCAATTTGACTTGATCCTGAAAAGCTAAACATGGTTGAGCATATTTATTGTTTGGATGGGAGACAACCAAGAAATACGAGGGCTGAAGAAGGATTGGAATTTTTAAAAAATATACAGGTCCATGGGTCAAGTCTGAATCAAGGTGGACTTTACCTCAGAACTGACCTATTTCAGCCATGTATAGTTCCCACAGGGATATGGTGAATACCTAGTTCTGGGTATGGAATATGAGCGTGGTATAGCTCAATATGGAAGCTGAGGAGATTAATGTTCTGCTCTTTTTAGGCAATTCTTCTCTTTTTGTACACCTTGCCTTTTCCTCTTCATCCCTTTCTAGAGCCCTTAGAAAAATTACATGTGTATTATATATATTTTAAAGCAGGTTCTAAAAAATGTGAGGAATGGTTTGTGGGAATGGCCTTTGAAGGCAGGGAGAAGAGCCACAGCCGGGGAAACAGTAGGATAAGAGCAGGGCTGGGATTCTACCAGTTTGCACCTATTCTCTAGAACTGGTTGTTAACATTCTAAGCAGTTCAGAGAACCAGTTGTTAGAAGAAATTACTGGCCTAATCCTGTAAGGAAGGCAGGAAGGAAACATTCTGGTGTTGCTTACAGAAACTGCCTCTCTGTTAACCCTTATTACATTCTTGGCTGGACTAGACTTCCTGTCTCAGGAACTTCTCTGGAGTTTTTTTCCCCTTCTTTGCTGGTACTTTGCTTGTGTGGAGTGACCATTCAAAGTTACAATGGCACTGAAAAAAGGGACTTATGACCATTTTTCACACTTACGACTGTTGCAACATCCCCACAGTCATGAGAGGCCAGGCGAGGAGATGCGTGCCTCGATGTGAGTGATATTGAGTTGGCCACACCCAGCCAATAACATGACCACCAAGCCATATCCACCCAGTCACATGACCACCAAGCCACACCCACCACCTAAGCCATGCCCAAAGAAACGGTTATTAAAAAATTTGAATCCACCCCTGGATAAGAGGCAGTTTAGCTTATAGAAGGAATGTAGGAATAGTAAATAATTCCAAAAAGAACTTCCCCAGTTTCTTGAGTTATAAAGGCAACAGGACAGAAATGTACTTTCAGACTTGCAAAATTCTGTTAATGTAACCTTATAATAAAGAGTTCCGTTGTATTGATACTACACAGCCATCCAAAAGTTTCTGGATAGACGCACAACTCCAGTTATCAATTCACACACTCGTGCAGAACCCGGAAAAATTGTGGCTAAGTTATTCAACCAAAGCTCAAGCCTATTTACTATTCTTCTACTATTCATCTAACTGTGAGTTCCTTGTCTAACTTCCTTTCATTTTCCCTGTGCCTAAGAACATCAGGGCCATCCATCCCAGCAAATTTCTTTAAAATAAGGACGATCAACTCATGATTCATTGCCCAAGTATGTTCCCTAAACTCAGCTTTGCAACCTCCTGGGTTACCTTGCCAAAATTCAATAGCAAAACTAGTGGTGGGGGTGGTTTGCAACACAATTAGATTCTCTTTAAAAAACAAACAAATCCCAGAACAAACTGAAGCTCCTCAATTATATAGGGAGTTTAACTATCAACTTCATTTAGCATCTCTCCAATCGAAATGGCTGTTAAAATTGAATGCATCCATCATGTGAACTGCTCTTAAGCTGTAAATAATAAAAACCGGGAGCGGGGGGGCTTCATGCACCATCCATCAGCTACACCCAATGCCTGCAGTCCTGTAAATTCTGCCACAGGAAGAATCACTGGGTAGAATTGCCAATTGGGTATGGCTGCATGGAAGCTGCATGGTAAGCTTCCTAGCTGAATGACCCCATCTCACCTGCCTTTTTCCACTCTGAGGATGCTATCATTCTCATTATTTCAGGATTCCAACTGAAGTAGTCAGGGCAACTCCACCACTTCCTCCTAAAGCATTTGCCACATTTAAAATCAAACAAGTATTCAAAATCAAACAAGCATGTAATTGGATAAATTCATTCTTGTGGCTTAATGCTGTGTGCCCTTCATATACTGATATAAACAAGGAGCTCCACCCATTGCTACCACAACCCCTTTAGCTTAATGTCCTGATTGTTTTCTAGTTTCTTCCACCACCAGACGCTCATAGGGACTGAGTCAGAGTCTTGCACCCTCAGAATATTTCCTATGAAGTTGTAGAACGGACTTCCCTTGAGATGACCCAGGCTGCTACTCTTTAGGATTCCCAATTGACCTAGATAAAAGAAATGCTACCTTACTATCTCCAACATGCAAGGATTTTACTGAACAGGCACATGTGGAATTATCACCAGAAAGGCCCAGCTCAAGAATCAAAAACGCTGCTTCTCTGCACAGCAATGCAATGCAAGAGTAAGCTATCTTTAAGGCAGCCTTTCCCAACCTTTAGATTTGGGGTGATGGGAGTTGTAGCACTAGTTTGGAGAAGCAGCCTTAGTCCAGTAACTGCATCCCTATCTGTCCTAGTGCTAGAGGAACCTAGTGCCTTAGAAGAATTCAAAAAGAGAAAACCGCCAAGGTCCAAAACATGGATGAAGTACATTGCAGGGTCCAATTACCTGACATTGTAGGTAGCTGGAAGGCCGTGGGAAGACTCTGGCTTGTTCAGTTCATTCCCTTCTCAGTCTTGCCATCTCCTGCTCTGCAATGCTCTGAGCTTGATCTCCAGAATGGTGTGAACCGTTTTATTTTCCATCACTGCAGGGCTGGGGGGCTAGTGGTGGACACGTATCAAGAGAGGTTTTCATTCCCTCCAATGAGCAGCAAAGCAGGGAGGAGAGTGAATCTGATAAAGGCTTGGTTGGATGAAAGCAGCACTTGCTAGAATCATCGGGTGCTCATGTCCATGCAGCCAACACCCATCGATCAATGAGCCCAATGAGCAGGTGACCGCGGGCAGCAGTCCTGAGACCACCTCCTGGGCTGAAATAATATTGCTAAAGCCAGAGGGCAAAATGCTTCCTCTGAGGTACAGTGGCCATGACAGCTCTAATTGTTGTTAGCATTTCTCATAGAAAGAGAGACAAGAAGCCATGATGGAAGAGCCCAAGTCTGCTTCTAGTATCAAGTGAGCAGTGGGCTCCTGGTCAGCTCCTGAGTGCCTTTCCATATTGTATCAAAGAGGAATGCAGGTTTCAAATGCAGGTTTTTTTTTCCTGACCCCTGGCAGTTTAATAATGGGATGGAATCTGTAGTGGGATTCAATTTTTTTTACTACTGGTTCTGTGGGCGTGGCTTGGTGGGCATGGCAGGGGAAGGATACTTAAAATCTCCAGTCAGAGGTGGGATTTGCTGGTTCTCCAAAATACTCTAGATTTCTGCTACTGGTTCTCCAGAACTGGTCAGAAACTGCTGAATACCACCCCTGGATGGAATACCTTTGCACATTTTCTTTTCTACACAGGAAATGATTACAGGTGTAGGAACTGTCTTCTCTCCCAACCAAACTTTCTTTGCATCCTTATGGTTCCACCTGCCAGGTAGCGAAGGCCACTCTTTTTTCTAGGAATGTTATCTTGAGAATCTGTGGAGTAGGGAATTCAGAGTAACAGTAATTTTGGCTGCCTGGGGTATTTAACAACATGGTGGGCACCTAATATTCCCAAACATCCATCAGAAAACATCATCAACTCTTTGTAATTAAATGGCTTTTCCTTTATTTTTAGATGACTAGAATCAGAGAGAGAGAGATAAGCCAGGGCAAAATGCATAAGCCTATGACGCAGACATTATATCTGCTACGAATGGTCTCTGGTTTATGCTCGCAGACTTGTAAGCTTCATTAATTCAAAGGAGAATTTAAGAGGGAGCTGATACTATTTTTATTTTTTTTAAAAAGACTGGAAATCTTTTAGAGACTTTGCTGAAAATCAGTAAATTTGAACACTGATTTTGGGATTTACTGATTAAAAAGTTTTTTCTAATGGGAAGAAAGGAATTGTGATTTTACATACAATATGGGAGGGTAGAGATGGTAATTGCTATATTTATAACTGCTTCAAAGAAAATTGGAAGTCACTTTAGATCTTTCTTTTTTCTTCATTTTTTGTTATTCACTTTTTAAACTTATTAATCTTTTCTATTTCTTCCTCTTTGTTTCTATAGTTTTAAAAAATCTTTTATCAAAAATATTTATTAAAAATTTAATTCAGGAGAGGACAAGGCCTTAATCTTAAGTGGTGCAAAGCTGGTTCTTTTGGCTACATCTTTCAATGTACAATTGACCTAGGAAGCTGGCTTTCTATGATTGAGTTTCTATATTTTGTTAAATTGGTTTAATCCTAGTTTCATGAGTAAACTATAGTAGTGCTAAGCCAAAACCATTCACATTATGGCTTAGTAAAAATCTAAAATCTAGCCATGACATTGGCAGATATCTCATATGACAATGCTAAATAGTTCAAGGATAATGCACACACTGCCATTTCTCTGGAATCATGCTTTTACTGGATCCATAAACATTTTGATTCTTGCCCTCCATTATCGCCTCAAACACATAAGTTTTAATTCAAAACTCAGTTCCCTGGAGTAGGACTTTCCTAGTCTGCACATATTTTACTTTGATTTATGAACTGTACTTGGCTTTCATATTCCACATCTGGAGAAGGACACAAAGGTACTCTAAGCCAGATGCAAAATGGCAATTTTGAGAGAAACAATCACCAGCCAAACTCTGAGGATGATTGACACATCCAGGTGCCAACAGGGGACCTTGTTCTTCCCTTCCTATTGCTGCCTGGGCAAGGGCATGAATTGGATCGCAAGGGAGATGACCAATGAATGGTCAATATGGACTGTAGTAGCAGGATCTCATACACTTAGGCCTTCCTGGACTCTGGGATAGATTTGGGGTAGGCCCCAGGCATATATAAAATCAAGATGGATTAATAACATATACAGGTATAATAGCCTTTCTGGATCAAGCCCACTGAAGAGGAAAAGTGAGCTAGTAGAAGGGGCAGCTGTCTGGCCTTTCTTCCCCTCCTCCTGTTTAGCCTTCAGGCTCCTGGATCTGGCCTTCCTTTTCTCACCATCCATCTTCTCCTGTCAAGCTAGTGACAGTTGCGCCTGGTCCTTTCTCACACCTGCTCATCTCACTGCTCAATACCTGCCCAGCAGTTATATTAGAGCTGCCACGGGTGGTGACAGAGGGAGATAAATGGGCAACCAAGAAGAGGAGAGGGAGAGACAAATCAGGGACGAGGGTGACGAGCTGATGCTATTAGAAGGAGGAGGAGGGGTGGGGGGAAATATCTTGCCAGCACGAAGAGTTTGGGGAAGTCAGTGGTTTGAAACAGGCCTCAGCTGAGGCATTTTGGAAGCAGCCAAGAACAGTAAAGATGTTTCCCATTCCCCAAAAAGTATAAGTGGGTTCTATGCCCCACAGTCCTACATGCATCAGCCAAAAGAAGGAAGTTTCCTCTGGTTTCATGTCATACCACTTAGGATAGTGTTTTCCAACCATAGCAGCTTGAAGCTATATGAACCAATTTTTCAGTCAGCGAACTGCTTTAGAAGTAGAGAGCAAAATCGCTCATTCTATCCCTTTGCACCATGGGATAGCAGTATTATTGCAGAGAGGCCCCAACTTCTTTTGAGCATTCATGGGCATACATGAAATTTAGAAGGCATGTTAGCAGCACTCTCACAAAATGGTGGCTGTGTTTCACTGCTTGAGCACAATAAAAACCCAGTTTCCAGAAGGCAAATTGCTAAAGTTGCTTCTCCCAGTCCACTTTGTCATTCCAGGATGTTCTTCA
Organism: Pseudonaja textilis; assembly: GCF_049901715.1. Lineage (NCBI taxonomy): Eukaryota > Metazoa > Chordata > Lepidosauria > Squamata > Elapidae > Pseudonaja > Pseudonaja textilis. The sequence goes on from NC_141990.1 coordinate 223,598,084, forward strand.
ACAGCAACCTGGACAGTTGGACAAATTTTGAAACAATGAAGCCCAATGAAGCCCATTGTTTCGATTTTCTAAGAATGCCTCTGAGGTCTATATGGAGTCCTCAGGTACTCTATGGAGTAAACAGTGTTTATTTGAAATATTTTAACTTCCCACCTGCTCTACTAAGTGGCAATACTTGACTGACCTAGGCAAATCTAGAAAAGGCTATGGTTGGTATTTAGAAGGAAGGAAATATCAGAACTATACACCTGACCAAAAAATTGGACAACATCCTGGATGAAGACTATTACAAATTCCTCACGTAGTATTTGTCAAGAAAATTGTGTGATGTTGTCCATAAAGTCATTAGTCAGGCTTGACTCAAAATTAAAAAGAAGCAGGAACATTAGTTCTATGCCTCTCATTACTCAGCTCTTAACTGAGGTTTCAAATGTCCTAAATTGAAATGATTGCCACTGCGAATTCTTTAACCTGAAAGCTGTAATCTATATCAAATATAAAGTAGTGAATTTTCTTGGTAAGTGTGTCATTCAACCAATGGGTCCTCTAAAGTTACAGCTGCCCTTGAATCTGGAAATGATTACTATTCTGTTTGTTTGCTGTTGTTATTTTTTTATTGTGCTTGCCTACCCTGTACTTTCATGGATTTTTTTGTTCTAAGATTTAGCCCAGCAAGCTTGGAAGTGTAACTGCTGGTATTAAGAACAATATCCATCTCAATGATAGTGATTACGCTTCAGCTGAGTAGTAAAGTATAATTATTAATAGGGCGTAAAAGTCAACAAAGATTTAGTTTGGTATAGTACTTAAAATCAGTTGGGAGACCTTGGGAGAGACCCTCTCTCTCTTAGTCCTGGGAGCCATTTCTGAATGTTGCCAGGAAAAATGTAGGGATTGAAGTAGATCTAAAAAAAAGGAGGAGGAAGAAAAAGAAAAAAGCAGCTACACTGGATATACAAACCAGCGGATGTTTTACCACACCAAAAGAATGACCTGGATACCTTTGTTATACTGGATCTTCAAAAGAGATCTGTTAAAGTTGTGAAGAATTTTGTAAGAAAGGATGAAGGAAAAAAATGAGAAGAAATCGTGTTCCAGGATTTTGAGGGGGTTAAGGTTCAACATATTTTATACTAAAGATAAGAGGAGGAATATAAAAAGAACAGGATTGTTCAAAGTAAAAGGTTTATTTGATCAAGGTTAAAATATATATGTTGTTATATCTGGTAATTCTTAATTGACTTTAGTTGACAAGGACAGAAGAACAAGGCTTTAAAGATTTGTTTATAGATTTGAGATATGAGAAAGAGAGATCATTTGTCGAATTTTAATAGAAAGTGATGTTACTAACATTATTTATACCTGTTATAAAGGAAGAAGTATTTTCCACTTCTTTTTTCTTTTCTTTTCTGCACTATTTTGCTTTGCATTTTTTCTTTTGTTTGTATTAGTTTTTGAATTTGTAATTGCAATGCTCAGTAAAATTTCTCCTTCCCCCTCCCTCTGCATAGATACACATATACACACAAAGAAAACTGCAAAGGGTAGCTCAGCAATTCCCCAGAAGTTAAGATTGACTTGGAGACACATACATACATACATACATACATACATACATACATACATACATACATACATACCAACAAAGCTGCTTTAATAGAATTCCTAGACATGATAAGAGACCAAGAGGTCTCCTCTCTATTCTTTTTGCCAGGACTAAGCAAGTAGACAAGAATTTCAAGTTGGGTAAGTTCTCACATTGTAACATTCATAAGTACCAATACAGTTTTGAGCAGAAAAATGATCAGGAAGAATCTTTAGAGGGAATGTAATAGCATAGCTACTTTTATAGGATAGGGTAAATGCTGGTTATTCTATTGGCTAACTCTTTATCAGATTCCCAAAGACAACCACCCATTCTCATTACCAGACATTGCACAGTCCTAAATACTATCCCTGGGTCCCTTTTGTCTTCTCTGACATTCTGGAAAATGGTTGTACTTGAATTCTTTTTCTGGTTGGTTATTAGTATTACCCTCCACTCATTAAGGATTGTAAAAGGTTCTTTTGTTAGTGTCAACTCAGTGCATATTCAAAAAGCCAAATTCTTGAGGATTAAATTACAAGGGATATCCTGCCTTTAGGATTGTACTTTGCCCTAATATATCTCACATTAAGCAGTGCACAGCTATTTCCTCACAAAATTGTCATACCAAAAGGACCATCTTCTGCCTCTCTCCTACTTTCTTTCAAGAAAATGGGTAACTGATAATTTCAGTATATAACCCAGGATGATTGGAATTGTTTTTAATCTAATCAGAATATGGAATCAGGTGATCTTGAAAGGGCATTCTCCCATATTCTCTTTAAATAGCATCTCTGCTTATAACCCATGCAGCAGATAAGTCAAAGATGGAGGGATGTGCTCTACAGTACAGTCTGGAAAACAATAATAGAGGACAATTGGCTCACCATAGATTTTGCAGAAGAATTGAAATTATACCATCCACTTCACAGATAGATGTCATTTTTGTAGAGGTGATTGGGCTACTGGCACCTACAAACCGTTGATGTTTTACTTCCTAGACTCCCTGTTTGATCAGTGATATTCTTCACATCTGTGGACTTTATACAAGTAGTCCTTAACTTACCACTGTTGCTTAAGGACCATTCGAAGTTATGACAGACTCATTAAAAGTTATTTACAACCTATTCTCACAGTTACTACTGCTGCACCACTCCTGTGGTCACATAATTGAATTTTAGATGCTTGTGGAAACCAGCTTGTATTTACAACTGGTTGCAATATCCTGCAATCTGTGGGCACACAGAGGTTGAAAGGTGCTTTTACACATGTGAATCCTCATATGGAATTCATGTGCCACTCCCATCATAGTCAGTGGGTGACAGTGATAGACAAACTGTATTTGGAGCAGGAATGTCCACGTATATGTGTGTGAGACATGTGCCTCATAATATCATTGTGCAAATTATTTGTTTACACAACAATATCATTACATATGAGACATATCTTTTAAGAGTTGCCTTATTGGTGAGACTGGCAGCATATTTATATATATATATATATATATATATATATATAAGTTTGTTCGGGTACTTAGTTGTGTATGGCATTCAGCTTTGTTCCAGCAAACTTAAGGAAATTATTTATATATTTTCTTAAGTTGTGGACTTACACATCAGTATAGTTGTGCTTTTAAAGTTGTGACTTTCAGCAGAATCTCATCTGCCTGATGATGGCAGATGATTCTGCCAATGCCACAACTTAAAGCTACTATGACGAAATACTGAACAAAGCTGAATGCCATACATATATATGTAGGTCTACATGTTCCTTTTCCGTGTAAGATTAAACTATCTTGGCGAAGCGAGGTCCCACTTCCATCCTCAGGCTGTGCTTTCGGCTTCGTGCCAGCACACACACACATATATATATATTTTTCTTAACTTTTCGTGGGTATTTATATGTATGGTATTCAGCTTTGTTTGGGTATTTTCCCACGTCATTATAGTTGTGCTTTTAAAGTTGTAGCAACATTTCGGCAGAATCTCATCTGCCATCATCAGGCTTCTTCTGTATAGTGTTCTTGGAAATGATCAAAGATCTACACGTGGAACAAGAAGATCTGCTTGTAAGTTTCAACGTGGTTTCACTATTCACTCAAGTCCCGATAAAAGAAACTTGAAATCATCAAAAATAAATACCAACCAGCTAAACACCTCATGGAACTAACAGAACACTGTTTAACCAACACATATTTCATATACAAAGGACAAAGATACAAGCAAATTGAAGGAGCCCCTATGGGATCACCACTGTCACCCGTCATTGCAAACCTGTTCATGGAAGAATTCGAATCCAGAGCCCTGGCTAATGCCACCCACAAACCCAAACTATGCTTAAGATACATCGATGACACATTCGTGATTTGGCCCCATGGAAAAGAAAACCTAAACAATTTCCTAACACACCTAAACAGCACACACCCCAAAATCAAGTTCACCATGGAAATGGAAACAAACAAACAACTACCATTCCTAGATGTACTAATCTACAAAAAAACAGATGGCACACTAGGACACACCATATACCAGAAGAAAACACACACCAACTGCTACCTCAACGCCCAATCCCACCACCACCCAGCACAGATAAACTCTGTGGCCAAAACACTAATTGCTAGAACCAAACACCTGGCAGACAAGACACACATAAAGACTGAACTATGCACTCTGACTAAAGTACTGACAGCCAATGGCTTCCACAAAAGCAAAATCAGCGGCTTGATTCACAAAAACACACTGAGACACAGTGGAGACCTAGAAGATGAACAGACCTATGGAACAGCTGTCCTGCCCTACATAAGAGGTACTACTGACAAAATCAATAAGATACTACACAGGCATCACATCAAGACTGCCTTCAAAACAGACAGAAAAATAGCAGCCATCCTTAGAAACCCCAAAGATAAAATTGACTTGGAAAACCAAGGCATATACGAAGTCCCCTGTGCATCATGCCCGGCCACATACATTGGACAGACCAATAGAAGAATAAGTACCCGCCTGGATGAACACAAAAATGCAGTAAAAAAGCTGGAACACACTTCCTCACTAGTCCAACACATGAAAGCCACAGGTCATAGCATCAACTTCAATGGCACCAAAACCCTAGCCATTATAGAAAACCCCAGCCACAGAATTATCAGAGAAGCCATAGAGATTGAAAAAAGACCTGAAAGCATGAATAGAAGAGATGATTCCACCAGACTGTCATTATTTGGAAGCCTGCACTCACAAACAAAAAAATCTCCACACCACTAGCCAGGCAAACACCTGGGCACAATCCCCCCTGATACCTCCAGCTTAAACACACCCCAACCAGGCACCCAGATGAAACCTAGCTTCCTAACAAATGATAGCTGTCCATTTACTCAGAGCCAAGCTGCACTAAAAGCCTCCAATACAGGAAACACAATGTTGCCAGCCAATCAAGACACAAAAAGAGCCACAAAACAGACAGAAGATATTAGAAACACCAATCAAGCAGAACACAGCAAACCCCAAGACCAATAAAAACAGACCAAGACTTCCAACCAATCAGGATGAAGAACAAACCATTCTGGCACAGCAGTAGGCTAGCCCCAAATTTAAAACTGAAACGGCTGTGAGAGTCTGACTCACAAACGAACACAATACAGAAGCCTGATGATGGCGGATGAGATTCTGCCAAAATGTTGCTACAACTTTAAAAGCACAACTACAATGACGTGGGAAAATACCCGAACAAAGCTGAATACCATACATGTAAGTACCCGTGAAAACTTAAGAAAACAAATATACATATACATATACATATATATGTGGATCTTTGGTTATTCGGGTTTTCTCCTGCGTAAAATTGGAAATATCTAGGCAACATTTCGATGAAGCCTCATTCATCATCTTCAGGCTTGTGTCTTCGGCTCTGTGCTTCTCAGAGATCACCAAAGATCCACATACAAATACCCGCGAGAACCTCAGAATATATAACTTCAGTCAATCCATGAACTACTATAAGTTGAGGAATATATCAAAATCATATATATATATATTCCTCAACTTATAGTAGTTCATGGATTGACTGAAGTTACAATGGCACTGAAAAAAGTGACTTATAAACATTTTTTATACTTATGGCACTTGTGACATCCTCATGGTCACATGATCAAAATTTGGATGCTTGGCAACCGACTAAATTTGTGACAGTTGTGGGTGTCCCAGGGTCATGGGATTACCTTTCGCAACTTTGTGACAAGCAAAGTCAACGGGGAAGTCAGATTCACTTAACAACTATGTTGTTAACTCACACAACTGAAGTGATTCACTTAACAACTGTGGCAAGAAAGGTCATAAAATAGGACAAAACTCACTTAGCAACTTTCACTTAACAACATAAATTTTATGCTTAATTGTGGTTGTAAGTTGAGGACTACCTGTACTGAATGCTGAAGATGTAGTGATCCATGGAGTCTCAACTCTTGTATTAAAACATTGAAGAAGTGGGTACTGGGGAAGATTCAAAGGTAAGATGAGGGGCTTGGCTCAGTGGGTTGCAGATGAGAACTCTCCAGTATTGCTACAGGGGTTGTTGATAACCCCATGTGGTCTTCTTTCTCACAACAGAGTCTGAAACACCATCATGTCACAGCCACAATACCTTCCTCCCTTGAGGCGCGTAGCAATATGCGGGGGCACTCATGGGAATGAAATGTCAGGTGTTTATCTAGTCAAGCACTGGCTACAGGATCCATCTGAGTTGCAACGCAGTACCTTTCAGGTCACACCTTTTGTGGGCAACCCCCGTGCAGTCGAGCAGTGTGTGCGCTACACTGGGAGGGATCTTAATCGTACGTTTGCTGCAGCTTTTCTAAAGTAAGTATTATGCTTTCCTGAAATCTCTAGAAGTTTTGTAGGAAACACAAAGACCACCCTTCTCAGGAGCTATTGGAAAAGACAACATACCAAACATTTGTTTGTATCAAATATGAAGATGCTTAGATGTCTAAGCCCTCACTTAAGGTTTGTTGCCTTCCTCAGTCTGAGGCCCTCCAAAACTGCTAGCATATCTCCATTTACAACCAATTCCAGCCAAAGTGGTTTTATCCATTCTGGCTAGAATAGTAGAAGTTGGAGCCCAATGTATCAGCATAGTACCAGATTAGAAGAAGCATCTGCCTCCTATCCGACCTATCAGACTACCATTGTTTTGAACATCTCTTTCTCAGTACCAAGGCTTCAGATTCAGACTTTCAGGAGATTCAGCGTGCTCAGGAGATCAACCAGATCTTTGGACCCAAAGGCTCATCTCAAGCCTATGATTTTATGTTAGACCTACACAACACCACAGCCAACATGGGTTGCTGCCTCTTACTGAAGAGTGAATTTAGCCTGTTGTCCATACACATGTGTAACTACATTCAGGTAAGGTCATATTTCTGAAATTTCCTAAGAATCTAACTTTTTCTCCTGTTTTCAAGAATGGAAAGCTGAGCTTTCCTTTTAAAAAATCTTCTTTTTTCCTGCCTTTGCAGAAACACTGTACAGTGAGACACTGTCCCATCTTAGTCTGTCAAGCATCTGGAGAGGAGGCTAATTTCATGATGTCAGTGGCTAAACATGGGCTAGGTAAGGAATAGTTCTCAGCCTGGTAACCTTTCCTAGAAGTGTCCTGGAAAGAAGTATATGGAATGTCTGGAAAAGATGCATATGGCTCATAAATTTCAGCTGCAACCTTACAAAAGTTCACAAAAGATCCTATTAAGTCTTTACATGGTGTCTAATCTTTTGACACAGCAGATGTTTCAAGCCAACCCTGGTCTACATCAAACCAACACTTACTTACATTGGTCTTTTTTGATATTGGTTTCTTAATTCAATTTCTATGTTGACATCCTGTATAATATAGTGACAGTATCAAGGAGTTGCTTTTCTATGATGGGAGATTTAAAAATATTCTATTAAAATATCCAGTTAGTTGTTTTTTGTTGGAAGAGATTGAGAGAGCTAAAATTCAGCAAGGTAAGATTGGAATGATGTTTTCTCACATTATTTAGTTTTATACAACTAAAAACTAATGTAGACGTAATTCACATCTCTCCCACCTGTTTTCCAAATTTTTATTTTGTTCAAATCTTGTTTTCTTCTAGCATAACTTATTTGGGTTTCTCTTGGATGCATATTAAATCAGCTGTTTATAAGATAGGCTGGTTTCCCCCATTGTTTACAGATACAGTATAATTTATATTATGAAATAGACTTAGAGATAATGGCCCAGGGGTGAGATTCTACCTGGTCGGACCGATTCTATAGAACTGGTGGTTATGATTCTGCGCAGTTTGGAAAATCGGCAAATCACACCACTGGCTGTCCCCGCCCCTCTCCATCCTGTCCACTCATTCCTTACCTGACATATGCACTATCCAACTTGCCTGCCTTGTGCCTTTGCCAATTTTTTGGTAAGTTGCTATTTTTCTTTCCCTTCCCCTGACCATCAGCTGTTCCAACTGTCAGTTGTGTCAGGAGATTTAGATTAGCTAGAAAGCAGGAAAATCGTTGGATATCTTGCTTTTTAGCTAATCTAAAAGCAGAGCTGAACCTTCCTTAGGACTGAAGCTTCTATTTTTCACTGCAGACTCAGGTAGCAGATTGCAGAAAGATAGATCTCTGAGTGAATCTGTGATTCTGTGAGCAATTCAATCTGCCTGCCTATTTTGCCTGATTTGGGGTAAAAGTTGCTCTTTTTAATAAAAAAAATCAATATTTACAATATTTACATACAAGCCATACCCACCCAGTCATGTGACCACCAAGCCACACCCACTCAGTCACATGACCATAAAGACATGTCCACAAATTAAACCATGCCAACAGAACTGCTTAAGAAATTTGAATCCCACCCCTGTAATGGCCATTCCTACATTAGTAAATGTCTATGGAGATTCTCAAATATCCAGGTCACGGTTTCTTGAAACAGTCCATCTACCTTTTGGAAAAATCACCTTTGGACCCTACATTAGTAGGTTGTAATGTCTTCCAATATCTCATAGGTATTCTCCAAGTAAAAAGTGGGAAATATTGCAGTTCTTGCATTGCCATGTGTGATCCATGTAGAAGAAGGAAAGGTATATTTAAGGTAAGCAAAGGCATTCCAACCTAATTCCATAATGATGTACATCCTCCCCCTTTCTTCCTATAATCCCTTACAGCATTAGAGTTGGGCCCACAACCCCAGGGAGTGGCACGAGCTGACCTGCTTGCTAAGATGAGAACGATCGTGGCCTGCGCTTTGGACTTCATTGAGCTTTTTAACAAAGGTGACCTATTTTGATTCTTGAACTGAGAAGCTCCCATAAACGTGAGTGAGAAATGTTACCCTTAATAAGACCAATTTTGGAGATTACCAGAATGTCATAGTTTTACTGATAAAATAATGAAAGCTATGGCAACAAGCTCTCCCTTTGTCAAAATAAAAGTGAAAGAAAAACTAACGGTGAGCTATCAACCAACCATCATGTGTTTTTCAGTAATATGTCTGGAAATATAATCTTGTTTCCCTCCTGTGTCACACTCTAGTGATCTGTCATGAGATTTATGCTGATCAGGCTCTTGCCTTAAAGCAGGACATAAAAATACATTAATTTTAGAGAAATAATGATACAAGTTTTATAGTGAAATATGTGGTATTAGCAAGAGAAACAACAAGGAACCGTGAAATGCTAAACCACAAGGATCATCTATCGGTCACAAACTCATATTTGCCAAGATACCTTGTTTCGCTTGTAACAAAACCACAAGCTAGGGAGTTTAGCAAGATGGGCTTGTGACATCCAGCCATCCTAGCCTAGCAACAGGGGAGGGGGAAAGCTGTGTTTCAAGTAACCAATGAATGACTGACAAGTTATATTTCTGTGTTTTGCCCCTTCTGAAGAAGTATATAGGCATTTGCTGTTCTATAAGAAATTTGTTCAGAAATGACTCTCACTAAAATACTCCGAACCTGTTTGCGCAAATAAAACTTTTTTTTGCGCAAATAAAACTTATTTTTGCGCAAATAAAACTTATTTTTGGTTTCCAAAGTCTGAGTCTCGTAACTGAATTTTAACATTAAAATCTCGGCATAAATTTTAATATTAAAGCCTAGACATATGGTACCTTCAGAAGCAGAAGCTGACAAACATCTGATTAGGAATCATCAATTTCCCAGGGTGGTGGGGAAGGAATTTATTCATCTTCCTGCCTCACAGAGTCCTGACTGTGATGGCTGAGCATAAACATTGTGCAATCTGGTTGTCGGTTCTGCTTCTTTTTGTTAGGCACCTTGTTCCCAGCCTTTGAAATTGAGGCATACATACCGGTGGAACGGAAGGACTTCCCCCGTTATCCCAATGGGGAGATTTCTGCTGTAATACATCCAAATCTACAGGTGAGTATGAGGAGAAGGAGGAAAGAAGAGAGGGCCTATGTGTGTGTGTGTGTGTGTGTGTGTGTGTGTGTATGAGAGAGAGAGGGAGTGCATATGAGTGCATGTGTGCATGCACACATTGTTTGAAGCTTTCTGGCTGTTCTTTGCAACATAATAGAACATTGAGTGCTTAAAACTTTGGACATCTGTACATGAGCATTTTGCACCAGTTTGATCCCCCTTTGGATCTGTGCAATCACACAACCTATCAGGCAGCTTTGACAGCTGTCTATTTTTTTTCTGGGCACCTCTGCATTTTATTTGAAATTAGAGCAATTTGACGTTTTTTCACTTTGCAACACTTCATATCGTGACTGGTCCATTTGGGAAGGGATTTTGGGGGGGAAGGGTCCATCCCTCCTCCTAGATTCTTTATTTTTTCTTGATACATACTGCTATTCCCTACATCTTCAGAAGATTTTTAATGCAATTAAAATGAATGTGCTTTTCCTCCTCCCTTTCAATAAAATCCACTACAGAGCACAGAATCAAAATCAAAACATCCACGGCAACGTATAAAATTAAGAGCCATAGCAACAGGGATCCACCAGCAAATGCCTGTGTTTTCTTTTTATGTGGAATAGGGCTGAGGGGATGTTTGTAACTTTAGAATACCGAGGAGGGGCAAGGCAAGGCTGGAGAAACACTCTTACTGGGGATTAGGGCCCCCTCCTTTGCTTCTTCAGGATCTCAGGGTTTCAGGGCCAGGAGGAGAAATGAGGAGGATTGCTGTTCAGCTCCAGTAACTGCCTTGTGAGGGAGGGGAAATATTGTGCTAGGAAACTGGAGTTAAAATAGCATGTGAAACTATGAGGTTTGGTAAGTTTGCCATAGCACTGCAAGACAGAGGAAAATTTCACTTGTCAGAATGTCCTTTCTTAGGTTCTTAGGTCCTCTGATCACCGAGTTGTCTGCTTGAGTAGTATAGAGAGCGGAGGATAATAACATATCAGACTCCACTGAAGTCTGCAATTAATCATCCAATAGTGACAGTGCTCATTACAACAGTTTCATCTCCTGCAAGGATTGTTTCCAGCTCATCAGAGGATACTACACAGGGGGAGGGGTGGGGGTGGGGGAATGCTTGCTCTTTGAAAAATCTTCTGGCTATTTTGTTCTTGGTATAAACATCAAATCATCTCCCTTAGGATAAAGATTTCCAGCTCCTGAAGCCGGGAGATCCAGTTTTCCAGACTTTCGATGGAGAGGATATTCTGCATGATGGTGACGATACTTTCTTCCCAGTCTTCATCAATGAAGCAGCCTACTATGAGAAGAAAATAGCCTTTTGGAAGACAAAAAAGGAAACATTTGCCCAACCGGCACTGCAGAAGGCATTTTAAGTGTGATGATCAATAATCAAAGGCAATGGAGGTTTCTGTGTTGTGCATATTCTAAGAATCCATGATACTGGAGAAAATGTATGAGGTCACTAAGAATCCGCACCAAAGTGATGATAAATAATGAAAGAAGTTGTGCATGGCTTAATCCATGTAACAAACAAATTGTCAGCCATATTTTATTTAGAAGCTTCTAGGTTGCCACATTTTAGTGCCTGGGAATTTGGGAGGGGGGGGATTTCATAGAGGAGGAAGATTAGACTCAACAACATTCTTCTCATAAAGTCAAGGACAAGTTACCCTGCACCTGGAGTACTCCAGTTAGAATGGTGGTTGATTGGACCATGTAATGGACTGGTGGGTGCAGGGGATGGATCTTTGAATTTCTTTTGGGGAGGGAAAACCCAGAACTCTCAGCTTCGGGTTTTCCCAGATGCGCCAATATGACTTCTTTAATAAATTCTTATTTGGATGAACTTGGTTTCTGAGTGCTAAATGAAATGGGGAGTTTCATTGGAACGCTGACACAAATGAGGATAATCAGTTTGTTGCCTGATGCAATTATCTCCCATGCTGGGGCAATATAGCATGCCCTTCTCCAAAACAAAGATGTGCCCTTGTGATGGAATGTATTGAGAATTCCCAAGAGGGAGGAGTGCATTTTGGAGGAATAAGAGACAACTCAGTCCGGATATTTTGTGTGAGAGAAAGAGGGAAATGACAGCTCCTCCCTAATAGCCCTCAGAATATATGGCAGATGCAAATAGTAGCATGCTTAGTATGGCAATATTCTGTCTATAGGTGTGGAACCAATAAAGAACTAAACTTGGAAGAATCTCTATGTTTCATTCTTGGCTCTGGGGCCTGTCAGTCCTTGAGGTTTTATTTGACTATTTTGTGCAAGATTGGTGCTTGATATTCCACCCCATTTCTAGGATAATCTTTTGATGCATGTGCATCAAACTTGATATGTTAGATGAGCCAGGAAAAAAAGCATTGTCTCTCAGATCTAAATCATCTAGGTCAGGGGGTACCCCAAACTCTTCAGCTGCCTAACCTCTTCATGACATATCAGTTTGTTCACTGACCCCCCAAATAGTTATTATATGAAATTAATTTAATAAATATTTTTATAATAGTATTATGAAAAATAACTACAATAACAGATCAATGATACCAGTAACAACACACAGTTAATAGAAACAATTCGAGGCTGTTCTTGTAGGTGGTGGATGATTGAATCCTGGATAACACTACCTTCTGAGGGATTTGATCATCATCTTCTTTTTTTTTAACAAACCCCATAATCCCTTGCAGGGTGGAGTCTGGGCAACTGAATGGCGCAGAGTGTTTACTGGCTGGATGCCCTTCCTATCACCAATGCAGAGGGTTTTTTTTTCCAGTAGATAAATTCTCATTCTGCCCAGAGAGAGAAATATCTGCCTCTACCTAGGATTGAACTCACAGCCTCCTGATTGTGAGGTGAAAGCTCCACCTCTTGGCCATCCCACCACCTTGCCACTAGCCATCTCACTTTCCGGATTAGGGACTGGGGGGAGAGCTTTATAGAGACCCCCGAAGAATAATCAACCTTCTATCATTCACTGGCTATTGTAATGAAAGGAATTAGTGACCTTGAAGAAAGAGAAGGAGAAAACAATCGGATAAGAGGGGCAAGAGCCAGCAATCCCTTAATGGTCTCAAAATGAAACTGAAAAAGGGTCTGCCCTAACGGATCAGGCAGTTCGAAGTGGTGGGTTGGAAATTTGTACTTTGAGACTTGCAAGATTCTGTTAATGCAGCCTTACAATAAAGTACAATTAGTTCATCTAGTCCTGTTTCCCCAATGGTCAAGTCTTACTCTCCTTCCATAATGAGCCTGACATGTGGGTCATTCCTTGCAGTTTCAATGTGGAATAAGTTGAGTAAAGTGAATGGTGGAACCCCATGGCTTGAATAAAAACATAACAGGGTGGGATTCAATTTTTTCAACAACCGGTTCTGTGGGTGTGGCTTAGGTGGTGGGCGTGGCTTGGTGGTCATGTTACTTGCTGGGCGTGGCCAACTCAACATCACTCACATTGAGGCACGTATCTCCTCGCCTGGCCTCTCATGACTGTGGGGATGCTGCAACAGTCGTAGGTGTGAAAAATGGTCATAGGTCACTTTTTTCAATGGTCACTCCACATAAGCAAAGTACCAGCAAAGGAGGGGAAAAAAAACTCCAGAGAGGTTCCTGAGACAGGAAGTCTAGTCCTGCCAAGAATGTAAGCAACACCAGAATGTTTCCTTCCTGCCTTCCTTACAGGATTAGTCCAGTAATTTCTTCTAACAACCAGTTCTCCGAACTGCTTAGAATGTTAACAACCAGTTCTAGCGAATAGTTGTGAACTGGTAGAATCCCACCCCTGAGAATAACAGAGTTGGAAGGGACCTTCTAATTCAACTCCCTGCTCCTGCTCAGGAAACCTGCTGTCCCATTGCTCAGAAAACCCTATACCATTTCAGACAAATGATTGTCCAATCTCTTCTTAAAAACTTCTGGAAGCAAATTGTTCCTCTAATTAATTGTACTAACTGTCAGGAAATTTCTCCCTAGTTCTAAGTTGTTTCTCTCCTTGATTACTTTCTACCCTGGCTTCTTGTCCTGCCCTCAAGTGCTTTGGGGAATAGAGTGACTCCCTCTTCTTTGTGGCAACCCCTGAGATAGTGGAACACTGCTGTCATGTCACCCCTTGTCCTTCTTTTCATTAAACTAGACATATCAAATTTCAACAACTATTCTTTATATGTTTTAGCTTCCAGTCCCCTAATCATCTTTGTTGCTCTTCTCTGCATTCTTTCTAGAGTCTCAACATCTTTTTTTACATCACAGCAAACAAAACTGGATGCAGTATTCCAAGTGTGGTCTTATCAAGGCATTCTAAAATGGTAGTAACAATTGATTCTATCCCTCAGTTTGGTTTCCCTTCCCACTGATGGACCCCACTGGTGGGAAAAACAAGTACCAATCACACTCCCTCCCTCTCATGATGCGGTGGGGAGGTTGAGCAAGCATAGGAGGGTCTTTTGAATAATAGGTTTGGCTGTCTCTTAGTGGTCCAAGTAATATCTCCCAAACACAGAGGTGCTAGACCCACTAGCTGAGCCTTTTTCTGAACATGGTATAAAAAGTTTAAGGACTTTTTTTAAAAAAGAAAAAAAAATAACTAATCTAAAAAAAATGCTGAGAAGTAATAGGCAAAGAGGAGGCATGCAAGGTGAAATGGGAAGTAACTGTGGAAGCTCTGCCTTTCTGGAGTTGTCTTTGATGTTTTTATCTGTTCCTGTCTGTTGCGTGTCGGGGAGAACAGACACCGAAACAGGACTTCCTTCCTACATGAAACAATGTTCTACCCACAGCCAAACTACACATGCCATTTGTTTCTGCAAAGAGTTTTCTTTGACAGGTAGACTGATTAGAGGATAAGGGATGCCACTTGTTTTGAGGAAATTGTTTCTTGCGGCAAAGAAGCAAAGAAGCTGTGGTCAGGAATGCTGTGCCATTCCTGAGGAAAACTGACTCACTGTGTCTCAGTTATTGCTAGATTTGATTATTACAAAGCATTTAGCATGAGGTATCACTAGAAGTTTTCAGAAGCTTCAATTGATGCAAAGGAGTTATGGGTGTTTACCTGTGGGATCATATTACTTCTATCCTGCCATACATCTTTTAGTTGCTAAATATTTATGAGTATAATTACAATTGTTGATGACTATAATGTCCTAGCAAAATCAAGGATCCCAGGTAGAAGCTCTTGTCACACCAGTCTTGCCTACCTATTAAAACCAAGCTAAGTAGGATTTCTATGTTCCTATCCATGGTGGAGGATCAATTGATTGGACAAAGAACATTCTCTATAGACACACTACTATTTTGGAAAGTGAAATTCTGAAGACCTCATTCTCAATTTTAATTTTAAAGTAAGAAGCAAGCTTTTAATTTGTCAGGCTGAAGTGATTTTAACAAGACTTTGTTCTGTTTGCCAGATGTGTCATACTATTACATTTTGATTTCATCTGTGATCTAATATTGTGAATTTTAATTATCATCAGCTATCTAGACTTAACACATGAACTTGAGAAAAACAGAATACAAATATTTCAATTATACTTCATGCCATTTCAATATGTAGCATTGCAGTTGTTCAGTAACAGCCAGTCTGACTCTGTTTTTGCATATGCATAAACATATATATAACTAATATTTATGCAACTGTCCAAAGAAAATAAATATATTTATGGTTGCATATAGTGATCTTTAACTTTTTTCCAAATTTCAAGCTGACATTGAATTCATGTAATTCCTGGGAAGCAGTTCAGGTATTGCTCTTTGGAATTATAATAGCTTTGTTTACAAATCCAAAGCGGATTTTGTTTTTGTTTAACCAAGGTACTGAAATAGGACACACATTCTTATAGTTTCCAGTAAGGAGTCTCTTTCACTTTATCTTAAAATATCTGGGAAGAGGCTTGTCATTCATTTATTCATTTTGCTTTGAGGGAATAAAAAACAATTACCATTCAGCTCAACAGGATATCTTTGGATGAATGAACTATTAACTTCAAACAGTTTATTTTAAGTCTCCAGGAATTTTGAGCTGATGGGGGGCAGGAGGCAGGGGAAATCAAATATACCTGGGTATGGCAGGAGGCAGAGGAAATCAAATATACCTGGGTATGGCTCCATACCTGGACAGAATTTGCCAGGCCTTGCCACACAGGTATGGGTCCTGAAGCGTTTTCTGTACCTAACAAGCAAAGATGGTACAGGTGAGTTCTCTAGACTTAGCCCAGCTATTTTGCCTCAAAACACAAAATCTTACTGCACACAGTTAGCACTTGCTCCCTGAGATACTTTGGAGCTTTGGATCCAGACTTAAGGAAAGAGAATTTCACTCCTGTTGAGAAGTAATAGTAATAGTAAACTATCCTATAATCTGCAACTCTTACACTGCAAAAACATATGGACTACACAACTCGATCAGAGCAAAACAATAGACGCAATCTACATAGACTTCTATAAAGCCTTTGATTCAGTGGTACACGACAAACTACTCCTAAAACTAAAATCTTATGGTATCTCTGGACATCTGCATAACTGGATAGAAGCATTCCTGTCAAACAGACAACAAATGGTCAAAATTGGGAGCGTCCTATCAAATTCTGTACCTGTCAACAGTGGTGTCCCCCAGGGCAGTGTTCTAGGACCAACTCTCTTCATACTCTACATAAATGACCTCTGTGATCATATTAAGAGCAACTGCGTTCCCTTCACTGATGATGTAAAGCAGGGGTGTCCAACCTTTCACCTTCCCTGGGCCACATTAGAAGATGAAAATTTGGTTTGGGCCGCACGTAAAATAAAATAACAGTAACGATACCTGATCATCCCCCAAAAACGTAGAAAACATAGTTAACTTATTAAATTTATTTGGAAATGAAGTTAGTGAGATGTTTTTATTATTAATTATTTATTAAAAATTATTTATTTTTTATCACGTTTTTTATCACGTTTTTTTTATCGCAGTTTATTTTCTGGCCAAATTTTGCGGGGCGGGGGAGAAAGCTCACCCACCTCGCGCCTACCTCTCCTCCTGCAAATGGCCCGGCTGGATGAGGCAGGACTGGAAGGCAGAAGCAGCAGTGGCAACGGCGGCGGGGGCAGAAGCAGCAGCAGCTGCGGGGGCAGAAGCAGCAGCAGCAGCAGGGGCAGAAGTGGCGGCAGCGGTGGGGGCAGAAGCGGCGGTGGGGGCAGAAGCGGTGGCGGGGGCAGCGGCAGGGGCAGAAGCAGCAGCAGGGGCAGAAGCGGCAGCGACGGCGGGTGCAGAAGTGGCGGCGGTGGCAGCGGCGGCAACAGCAGGAGGTGGCGCTCTGACGGTGCCCGCCTTTTCTGTTGCTGCTTGGCTTGGCGCTCGCCTCGCCCCGCCTCACGCCTGCCTCTCCTCCTCCTCCTCACTGGCTCTGGCACGAAGGTTGGGGTGGGCACTGGGCCGCATTACGAGGCAACCTGGGCCACATGCGGCCTGCGGCCCGCGGGTTGGACAAGCCTGATGTAAAGCTATTCAACACCACAGACAATACTGCTACCTTTCAAAAAGACCTTGACTATGTATCAGAATGGTCAAACAAATGGCAACTTCAAATCTCAACAAATAAATGCTGTCTAACATATTGGCAAAAAAAATCAGAAAATAAAATACAAGCTGAATAGTCAAGACCTTGTTGATGATCCAAGCTCTGTAAAGGACCTTGGGATACTCATCTCTAATGACCTAAGTGCTAGAGCCCACCGTAACTACATAGCCAAAAAGGCGTTAAGAGTTGTTAACCTAATCCTACATAGCTTTTTCTCTGGTAATATCACACTACTAACTAGAACATACAAAACATTTGCTAGACCAATATTCAAATACAGCTCATCAGTCTGGAATCCACATTACATATCCGATATTAGCACAGTTGAGAAAGTCCAGAAATATTTCACAAAAAGAGTTCTCCACTCCTCTACTTGTTGTAGAATACCGTATGCCACCAGACTTGAAATTCTAGACCTAGAAAACCTTGAATTACACCGTCTTCGGTCTGATCTAAGTATGGTATGTAAAATCATACCTTGCAATGACTTACCTGTCAATGAATACTTCAGCTTCAACCATAACAACACAAGAGCACACAATAGATACAAACTCAAGGTTAACCGCACCAAACTTGATTGCAGGAAATACGACTTCAGCAACAGAGTAGTCAATGTCTGGAACACTCTACCTGACATTCTGTGGTTTCTTCCCCAAACCCCAAAAACTTTAACCTTAGACTTTCTACTATTGACTTCACCCCTTTCCTAAGAGGTCTGTAGGGGGGCGTGTATAAGCGCACCAATGTGCCTACCATCCCTGTCCTGTTTTTTTCTTATATGTACCCATTTCATGTATTCATAACTATGTATATACTTATACCTATTATCTTGTAAGCAATTGACAAATCAAAATAAATAAATAAAAATAAATAAAAGCTTCTATCTCCAGGAAGTAAAAAAAAGCTGGCAGTAGAAACCAATTCCTTCTCATTACTGAGCCAGGTAATTGTTAAGTTGTGGGAAAGACGACTCGAGACCAGTTAATCTTTAGTTGCTTATAATTTTCTTCTTGGTAACTGAACAACAACGGAGCCGTGGCAGCCTCTTTTATAGCGGCTGCTTGCGGCTCTCGGCCAATGAAGGCTATTCAATTTTCCTGCCGTTGGCCGAACCAATCAGAATGGAACATTCAAACATTCAAATATATAACACCCCTCCCTAGGTGGTACAGTCCCACCAATCAGGCCACCCCTATGTTACGTAGTCACGTAAATAGGTGGGGCTTTTATGGTTCCTACTGGACCTGCACAATTCAGTCATGGTGTTGTCTTCGGACTGCTTGGATGGGTTCGCTGTTCCTCCCGTCCTCTTCTGTGAAAGATCCTGGAAGGTAGAGTCAGCCATGCCGCTCCCGCCTGGCCTTTCTGGGCTGGTTGAGTCGGCTTGGCTGCTCCTGCCAGAGTGGCTTTGTGATGGTATTCCGATGCCTGCTCCAGTCCTCCGAAGTTTTCTTCTTCTCCAGGTACATGATTTTGATTTCCCCTCGGGGCTAATGGTGCTGTTAGTTGTTGTGTTGTTTTTAGGGTTTGTTTTGTTATTTCTTGTGTTTGTGGAGGGTTTCCCCCTCCCCTCTCATTTATGTTTGAGGGGTCTCCCCCCTCTCTGGTTTGGTTATTATTTTGGTTTAAAGTTTTATTTGGTTCTTGTGTTTGTGTGGGCTCTTCCCCTTCTTCCCTTTGGTTGTTGGTGTTTCTTAATATGGCCCTTGATCTGAGTTGGTCTATATGTCTCCTCCAGCTCTTTCCATCGTCTGTCTCTACCCTGTATGACTCCTGTTACTTGGATTATTTTAGCTGGTATCCATAATGGCTCCCCCGTTAGGTTTTTTGCATAGACCAGGTCCCTTGTTTTAAATGTACGGCACTTACTGGAGGAGTTTCTTGGTTTTTCTGTGGTATATGTGGGGTGTAGTCTATCTAAACTAGATCTTAGTTTTCTTCCCATCAATAGTTCTGCTGGGCTTTTGTTAGTCATGGCATTTGGCGTGATGTGCTGTATCATTAGCAATTTATATATTTTTTCCTGGATATCTCGTTTCTAGCCTGTGTAATGTTTCTTTGGTAAAACGGACCATGCGTTCTGCCCATCCATTTGTAGTCGACCAACCCGGCGCTGTTAAAGCATGTCTTATATCTAGTTTGGCTAGGAACCTCTCAAATGTTAGTGCAGTGAATTGCGGTCCGTTGTCAGATACAACTAAATCCGGCAATCCATGCATTGCAAAAAGCTTTCTTAGTTGTCTAATAACCACTTCTGTTGTGGTTGAATACATGACACTTACCTCTAGCCAATTTGAGTAAGCATCTACTACTATTAAGAATGTATGCCCTTTTGTTGGTCCAGCAAAATCAATGTGTATTCTAGACCATGGGCCCCTAGGTTTTTCCCAGTCAAGTACAGGTGCGGAAGGGGGTGCAGGTCTAGATTCCTGGCATCGTTTGCACGTTGCTACCCATTTCCCTATATCCGAATCCATCCCTGGCCACCATACATAACTCCTAGCCATGGATTTCATTCGGACAATACCTGGGTGACCTTCATGTAATAGTTTAAGTATTTGTTCCCTCAATCTGTCTGGTATGATCACTCTATCCCTCCACAGTACACATCCTTTTAACATTGACAGCTCAGTTTGTCTGTGCCGAAATGGTTTAACGGTCTCGTCGCTTTCGGTCTCTGGCCACCCTTTACCTACCCAATTTAAAATCCGCACCAGGATTCTGTCTCTCGCTGTTTCCTTCGCAATGTCTGTTGCTGTTATGGGTAGGTTTGCCAGCGTCTCGATGTGCAGTGTTGATGTGGTTGGTGCAGGATCATCCTCTAACTCAGGGTAGGGGAGAACGGCTCAGGGAGTCAGCGCGTGTTATGTTCTTTCCTGGCCGGTAGATTAATTCGTAGTTGTATGCAGCAAGGAATTCGGACCACCTCGTCATTCACGGTGACAATATGTTGGGTGTGGGTTTGTTTCCTGCGAGTATTCCTAAAA
Organism: Pseudonaja textilis; assembly: GCF_049901715.1. Lineage (NCBI taxonomy): Eukaryota > Metazoa > Chordata > Lepidosauria > Squamata > Elapidae > Pseudonaja > Pseudonaja textilis. The sequence continues at coordinate 223,618,612 of NC_141990.1, forward strand.
GAGGCTTATGATCAGTGACCAGTGAAAATCTCCTGTCATAGATGTACTCGTGGAACTTTTTAACTCCTGTTATTGCGGCCAGCGCTTCCCTATCCAATTGGCTGTAGTTCCGCTCCACTTTTGATAGAGTTTTTGAATGGAAAGTGGTCGGTGCTTCTCTTCCATCGGGTAATATGTGGCTGAGTATGGCCCCAATGCCAAAGGGTGATACATCGCAGGTTAACGTTAGTGGCAGGGTCTCGCTATATTGGATTAGTACACAGTCTGATGTAATTAAGTCTTTGATTCCCTGGAATGCGGTTTCTTCTTGTCGCCCCAAGGTCCAGGTAGCTTTCTTATCCAGCAACCTATGTAGTGGTTCTGCTATCGTTGCCTCCTGTGGCAAAAATACATTGTAAAATTAATAAGTCCCAAGAAGGCCTGTAAATCTGTTTTATTTTCGGGTCTGGGAGCTCCCTTGATTGCTCTGATTTTCTTTTCAGTGGGGTGGATCCCTTCTTTATCTATACAGTATCCCAGGAATTCAACCTTATCGGTGGCTAATTGGCATTTCTCTCTTTTAACTTTAAGTCCCTCCTCTTTAAATTTTTGTAAGACTTCCCTCAAACGGTCTTCGAGTTCTTTTTCGTCCTTGGCTGATACCAGCACGTCATCAAAATATGGCACTACCCCTTTAATTCCTTGCAGTAGGCACTCCATTAGACTCTGAAATACCCCTGGGGCCACGCTAACTCCAAATTGTAGTCTTTTGCATTTGAATGCCCCTCTATGAGTCACTATTGCTTGTGCTTCCGTGGTTTCTGAGTCAACTGGCAACTGTTGATAAGTTTGCACAAGGTATAATTTCGCAAAAATTCTACCTCCCCCCAAAGAGTGTAACAGGTGCTGTACCACCGGAACTGGGTATGCGCCTTGTTGTAGTGCATGGTTGAGGGTGGCCTTGTAGTCTCCGCAGATGCGTACGGACCCATCTGGTTTGATAGGAGTCACAATTGGGGTTTTCCACCTTGCGTGGTCTATTGGTTATAATACCCCTTGTGCAATAAGTTTATCTAATTGTTCATCAATTTTTGGTTTTAACGCAAAAGAGACTCGTCTTGCCTTTAACCTTATTGGGGCTATCTTAGGATCCAAATTAAATGAGATAGGGGACCCTTGGTACTTGACCAGTTCTCCATTGAAGACGTTCTGGAATTCTCTCATCAGGTTCTCTTCCCAGTCTGTCTCAGCGATGTTGTTTATTCCAGTCATTCCGATTCCTAGCGGTTCGAACCATTCGAGTCCCAGTAAGCTGGGGCGATCCCGGTCAACTATGGTCAATGGAAGGACTTTCGTGTATTTTTAAAATTTGATCTGGAAGTGTCCGGTTCCAACTACGGGAATTCTGTTTCCCTGGTAGTCTTTAAGTGTGAGCTTTTGTTTTTTCTAGTTCCTTTCTTTTCATGTCGGGTATCAGGCTTTTGAGAGTGTTCCATGATACCATTGACAGATACGAACCAGAATCCACCTCCATCTCACATGGTTGGTCTTCTATGGTGACTTGTACAAGTACCTTCTTCGCATCCACCATGCGCTCGAGTGTCCAAAAGTTATTGTCTGGTGTGTTTCTTCTTTTCTATTGGCTTCTTTCCACCACTTGTTTCTGCTGTCTTGGCTCCAACAGCCCCCTGTCTGTCTTTCTCTCGTTCTGGGGGGGGGGGTATTTCCTCTTCGTCTAGGGCTATAGTTATTTCTGTTTCAGCATGCCCTAGCTATGTGTCCCCGCCGTTCACAATGCCTGCAAATAGCATCGAAGAAATGACATTCAGAATGTGGGTGGTCCCCTCCACACCCGGCACAACAAAACCCTGACTTTCTTTCCCTGCGCTCCCGTCTGCCTTTCTCCGACCAAAGTTGATTTACTTCTTCTTCTTCCTCATCAGTTTTGAATAGGGATTCAATGTCCTCATGGTGTGTCGTGGTGGTGGTTTTTTGAGTCCCCTCTTGCTTCTTGTTTTGAGCTTGGTTAGTGTCTTTCGGGGTTTCCTGTGTTACTTTATTCATCTATTGCATGGTGGCTGCTGATCTTTGTGCTGCTTCTGCTGCGGTGGCTTCTTCTATTGCCTCGGTCAATGTTATTTTGGGTCTGGTCAGTAGTCGGCTCTGTAGTGTAAGGTCTCTTAATCCAAGAACCACGCGGTCCCTCATAGCCTCGTCCATGTTTAGGAATTTGCACGCTCCTCCAATGTCTCTTAGGGCTGCAACAAAATATCCGATGCTTTTGTCTTCCTTTTGGTCATGCTTGTAAAATTCGTGTCCTTGCTAAGGCATGAGACGGTTGGTGTATAATGGGCTCGTAGTAACTTGTCTAAATCCAGCCACGCCATTTTCTTTACATCGTGGGGTGACGCTAATGCCTTTGCCATTTTGAAGACTGTGGGTCCGCAGTGGGTGAGGAAAACGGCTCTCTTCCTATTGTCGGAGATTCCTTGGAGTTCGTTCCCTTCTAGGAACATGAGGAATTGGTCGATGTACGATTCCCAGTCTTCCATTGCTGGGTTGAACGGTGCGGGTGGTGAGTTGTTTCTGGCCATCTCGTCTAGCTCGGTTCTCGTTGCCACGTGCTCAACTGGTCTTCTTGTCTCAGAATCCCACCCTCGTCGCCAGTGTTAAGTTGTGGGAAAGACGACTCAAGACCAGTTAATCTTTAGTTGCTTTTAATTTTCTTCTCAGTAACTGAACAACAACGGAGCCGCGGCAGCCTCTTTTATAGCGGCTGCTTGTGGTTCTTGGCCAATGATGGCTATTCAGTTTTCCTGCCGTCGGCCAAACCAATCAGAATGGAACATTCAAACATTCAAATATATAACAGTAATTCTGGAAACAAAAAGACATCCCATTCTTCTCATCTGGTCCTTGTTACATGGATGACAACATCATGACAAACTCTGAAAGAGACAGGAAGACTCAGGTCAATCATGTTTTTGAAAGGTTCTCATCTTCTTCTCAATCAATGTCTCTGTCTCAGGGGGTCTATTTGATTCCCTCTAATCTATGGCAACAATCTGGGCGGTGGATAGTAAAAGAGGAGGGATGTATAATCATAGCTTTCTGGTAAAAATGAGGCAAGGGACAAAGATCCAAAGTATGGATGGGCCTTAGGAAGAGGGATAGTGTAATAAACCATCATAGTTGCATCAGGGGTGAGCTGCTGGGGGCTTGCAGAGGCTAGGGAGAACCCCTAGTTAAGATTCTGTGGGGCTCGGAGAGCCCCCAATAACCTCAGAAAGACAAGCAGCAAGGGAAAGCTCTTAATAGGCTTAATTGAACTTCTAGGTGTTCAACCAAGAGCATTTCACCCCTAGGAAAAATGTTGTAAGCTAGATAAACAATCCACTCAGTGCTTGCCTTTGAGAAAATCAGATAACATAGCCGCTAGCCTCCGAAGGGATTAATTCCCGAATAATAAGAATCACGTAACTCATAGAAACTCCACTAAGACTCCAAGTCCTTCTCACAGTCACTGCTATTAAGCCTGGTTTCACCCAGTCTTTTATTTAAGTATTAAATGCACTAAATAATAAACAACTTTTTGGTGTGTGTGTGTGTGTGTATATATATATATATATATGGATCTTTGGTTGTTCGGGTTTTCTCCCGCGTAAGATTCGAAGTATCTAGGCAACGTTTCGATGAAGTCTCATTCATCATCTTCAGGCTTCTGTCTCCGTCTCTGTGCTTCTCAGAGTAATGTGAGATTGCAGCTGCTTCCTCCTTTTAACTGCCAGTGGGGGTGGGACTTGATTGGGTGGGGGCTTGGCTGTGTTCTGATTGGGTGGGGGTGTGTTCTCATTGGTAGGGGGTTTGGCTGTGTTCTGATTGGTTGGGGGGTTAGCCATGTTCTGATTGGTTGGAGGCGTGTTCTGTTCAGGTGGGGGCTTGGTTGTGCTCAGGTTAGTCTTAGTTGCTGGGGGATTTGAGCTGGTGAGTTGTGATCTTGCTGTTTGGCTTCTAGTACGTGGTCCTGCTGCATCTTCATAGTGGGTGTCGGTTTGCTTCATGTATGGCTCAGAGGGGTTTGAAGTGAGTAGTGATGCAGCTGCAGTGCAGCTTCTGGTCCATGGTCGTGTCTCATTTTCTGAATGGGTGGGAGTCTGTTTTCTATATGGAAGTGTGGTGGTGGCATCTTGTGTGGCTCTCATGGGTGTGGGTCTGGTGTCCTTCTTCATGTTAGGTACTCGTCTGTTCATGAGGGCGGGTTTCCAAATGGCTGGAAGGCGGGAGGTGTCATCTCGTTTGTTCATGCTGTGTGGGCGTTTTTCTATCTCTATGGCTTCTCTGATTATTCTGCTGTTGAAGTGTTCGGTTTTGGCGATAGTTCTGGTATTTTTAAAATCAATTTCATGTCCTGTGGCTTTGAGGTGTTGGACCAGGGAAGAGGTCGTTTCTTCTTTTTGATTGAGTTCTTATGTTCTTCAATGCGTGCACTTATTCTTCTGTTAGTTTGTCCAATGTATGTGGTAGGGCAGGCAGTGCAGGGATTTCGTATACTCCTTGGTTTTCTAATTCGATTTTGTCTTTGGGGTTTCTTAGGATGGTGGATATTTTTCTGTTTGTGCAGAATGCTGTTTTGATGTTGTGTTTTTGGAGGATCTTGCTAATTTTGTCTGTAGTGCCTTTTATATATGGGAGGAGGGCTTTGCCGTTTTCTTGTTCTCTGTCTTGGATTTTGGTTGGGGTTTCTTTTTGGATTAGGTGGGTAATCTTCTTTCTTTGGAATCCATTGGCTGTAAGTACGTTGGTGAGAGTGTGTAGTTCGGTTTTTGGTGTTGTTCATCGGCTAAGCATTTTGTTCTGGAGATGAGTGTCTTGGCTACGGAATTGATCTGTGCTGGGTGGTGGTGTGAGAGTGCATGTAGATAGCGGTTAGTATGTGTTTTCTTCTGGTAGATGGTGTGTCCTAGGGAGCCATTGGATCTTTTGTATACCAAGACATCTAGGAAGGGAAGTTGATTGTTGGCTTCTGTTTCCATGGTGAATTGTATTTTGGGGTGTAGGCTGTTGAGGTATGTGAGGAAGTTGTTCAGTTTTTCTTTCCCGTGTGGCCAGATTATGAAGGTGTCATCTACGTATCTGAGCCAGAGTTTGGGTTTGTGGTCGTATTTTTCTAGAGCTTGTGTTTCAAAGTGTTCCATGTAGAGGTTTGCGATGACAGGTGAGAGGGTGATCCCATGGGTGCTCCTTCTATTTGTTTGTATTTTTGTCCATTGTAGGTGAAGTATGTATTGGATAGGCAGTGGTTGGTTAGACCTAGGATGTGCTTGGGGGTTGTATTTGTTTTGGATGGCTGTCAAGGCTTCTTTTATTGGCACTTGGGTGAAGAGGATATGACATCGAAGCTTACTAGTAGGTCGCTAGGTTGTAAGTTTTGTTTCTTTATGATCTCGATGAACTGGAATGAGTTTCTTACGTGTGAGTTGATGGATTCTGCATAGGGTTGTAGTTGTTTGGCGAGGAATTTGGCCAGGTTTTGTAGAGGTGAGCCTATGGAGCTGACTATTGGTCTGAGTGGGGTTCCTTCTTTGTGTATTTTGGGGAGACCATAAAGCTTGGGGCATCTGGATGATTTTTCTCTGGGTATGATTCCTTGCTGGATTTCTTCACTGATGGGGGAGGCTTTTATTTTGGATTTGGTAGTTTTTTCTAGGTAGGTGGTGGGGTCTGTCTTTAGGGGTTTGTATGTGGGGTCTTGGAGTAGGTTGGTTAGCTTGGTTTGGTAGTCAGATGTGTTCATAACCACTGTCGCGTTGCCCTTGTCTGCTGGTAGGAACCAATCAGAACATGGCTAACCCCCCAACCAATCAGAACACAGCCAAACCCCCTACCAATGAGAACACACCCCCACCCAATCAGAACACAGCCAAGCCCCCACCCAATCAAGTCCCACCCCCACTGGCAGTTAAAAGGAGGAAGCAGCTGCAATCTCACATTACTCTGAGAAGCACAGAGCTGGAGACAGAAGCCTGAAGATGATGAATGAGACTTCATCGAAACGTTGCCTAGATACTTCGAATCTTACGCGGGAGAAAACCCGAACAACCAAAGATCCACATACAAACACCCGAGAACCTCAGAAAATATATATATATATATATATATATATATATATATATATATATATATATATATATATATATATATATATATTAGCTAATTAGGGCAAAGAAGCGATGTCAAGTTGGCCACACTCACTCAGTCACATGACCACCCAACCATACCCACCCAGCCTGTCATTAGGTTAGAGAGCCCCTTGCTAAAAAAAATTGAAGCCCACTCCTGAGTTGCATCCTGGTCCTTGGAGAAATCACAACAGGCATTACATCCTCTCAGTGTGATAACTCTCTCATGTATGGAATGAACTATATTGTACAAGTGTTAATCTAGTTTCCTGGCACAATTCCCTCCACCCTACCAAAATTCATCTTCCCCTGGCTGTGTTTATGATAAGTCCTTAGAAGAGATGCATGTCTTGGGGATCACAATATGTTTCAGAGTTGCAGTTCTAGTTTATGTTCCATGGAAAAGATATGGCTACTAGTATACAAACAATGATAAAAAGAGGTAGTCAACCTTATCCAACTGTGAATTTTGAAATTGGCCCATATTCTCTGATAGCCAATAGTTACAAAATTGACTACAGATCATACAAAGCTTCAAAGGGAAACAAGCAGTAGCCACAATCTCTGCTTCTATTAAAGATGTAATGAGTAGCAAAGAATTCTGTTTTTTTAATGTACATTAAATGCATTGAAATGAAAGAGTTCTGGTTCAAACTTGTGCATGTCTTCACAGATAAAATTGAAAACAGGTTATTACTGTATGGCTCCTACTGGAATTTACAATTGCAATGCTATCCATTTCTGGAAACCTACAACTTTTCTAGATTATTTCTTGAATTCTTTAAACAACCCAGCCAATGTTGTCCTGTACTATTTGTGATGAACCTATTTGGCATTTTTTAAAAAATCCCCTCTGACATAGTGCTTTGTTTCTAGAAAACAGATCCTGCCTTTCAGAATGCAGTATTTAAGGGGAAAGGGTTAACAAAACATGTGCTGACTTTTCTCACCATCAAAGTCCACTTTTCCATCTCCGTTGAGATCTACATCCTGCAGGATCTCATCCAACTCCTGGGCATTGAGTTGCTCACCTAAGAGAGCAGTCACAGCCTGGCGCAGCTCTAAACTGCTGATAGCTCCATCTCCATCTGTATCAAACTTGAGAAAGAAGGAATTGCCTGAGAACTCACTGTATTTACTTCCCACTCAAACATCTCTTGCAGCACCTGCTCTTTGGAACAATTTCTCCCTGGAAGGCTTTGGACTGCCTACTCATGCTGAGATGATATTTAAACACTTGGCTCCTTTCCCAAGCTCTGGGAGAGATTCGTGGCATGCCTACTGGTGTGTAGTTTGTCTTAGCTACAGCATATTGTTCCCTATTATGTTTAGTTTAACGTTATTCTATGTATTTCTTTTTCCTATTTTAAATATTGTGTTCAATTGCATGCTATCCAGAGTCTGTCCTCAGCGGGACACCTTTATACATCTAAGTTATAAATAAACCTTCCTTTCTTATTTATTCTCCATCTAGCCTTCCCATTCTTATTTCCCTCCTCTACCTTCTCTTCTGATGCTTATTCAAACTCTCCAATCTTGCTATCTTTTTTCTCTGTACACTCCTAAATGACAGACAATTGGCATGAGGTTACATAATTGCACAAGAATAACATCAGCATGATAATTCCTTTGCAACATTAAAATTTTGTATATTTGGTAGCGAAGGGATTTAATGGCAGTGTAGTTTGCCTTCCCACAGGCCTCTCCCTCCCATTTCCTCCTCTATTTTGAAAAAAAAATCATGTTGCATAAAATGGACTTTGCTGCCATATTTTAGTAATGCAATTTCAAGGTTCTGCAGTCCTATTTGGGGTGCAGAGGAAACATGTAGCTTAAGGGCTACTGACCAAGAGAACAGCTCATACCAAGATTGTGGCTATCATAGGTGCAGAATGCCAGCATATTTAATGACTATGCCATGCAGAGGTGGTATTCAGCAGGTTCTGACCAGTTTTGGAGAACTGGTAGCGGAAATTTTGAGTAGTTCAGAGAACCAGCAAATACCACCCCTGACTGGATATTTTACAGTATCCTTCCCCTGCCATGCCCATCAAGCCATGCCCACAGGACCGGTAGTAAAATAATTTGAATCCCACCACTGATGTCATGGGATTAATAATTAATGATTGTCCTTGAAGTTTTCAAATTAACTAATAATTACTGTTTGGCCACCAATTTTTATCTCCCTTTCCTCTTTGACCTGAGTTTGGTTGAGCTCTATTCTGACAGAAATCAGACTAATTTCCTGATCACAGAAAGAAAATAAAACAATTCCTTAACCATCTGCTTTTCTTTGCCTTGGTTCATCTGATTGTCTTACATAAAGAAAACACAAGGCTTTTGGAAACTAGCCAGATCTTTGAATGAACTGGGAAGGAACTGCGAGGGAAAATAAAAATAATGCTTAAATAATGCTTAAGGGAATGAAGTCTTTGGACATGACATCATAGAAGGACTAGCCTCCTGGAAAGAAATATTTTGAAAAGTCTGGAATTATGAATGCCATTAAAGGATTGGTTTTCTGGAAAAAAAAGGACTTTCTACAGTACAGAAGCAAATGAGAGAATAAAAATGTCTTGCCTCATCTCCAGATTGGTAGATAGACAGGTATCATCTGAATATCTTATTTTTATATAATCAAGCATTTTACTGATGTAGCAAATGGCATCTGGAAAGAAACTTAGGGCCTTTTCCTATTTGCAGGTCACCAATGGTACAAACCTTTCCAGGCAACTTTTTTCCCCTACTACTTCCCCATGAAATTGCCTTCAGCTCATCAGTGAGATAGTTTTAAATTCTCCTTGGCGGTACTGGTAGTAAAGTAACATTTCCCCTTTTAAACTCAGAACATTCAATTGTGTTTGCAAGATAATCAGTTGGGTCTATCTCTCAAAACTTTCCTCCTCTCCAGGCCATTATCCATATCATAGAGAGCAAATGATAGATATTTTCTCCATTGCCAAATCCAACAATAGCTGCAGCTTATTAAGCCTTGCAATAAACTGTTAAAATAATACCATTCACTGGCCTCTTTACCAAAGCAAAGTGGACATTGGCTAGACAGATATAGCAATTCTAGGTTGATGCAGCCTCATGGATTAAAGAAGTCACATTAAACTGGTTGTCTGGATGTGTTCTATGTCTTCTGAAATGTAACCATGGCCTATCAGGAAATAGATTTTCATAGCACTGAGAAGCATCAACTTCATTTTATAAGCTAGATGACTTAGCTCCTTGCTGTTCAATAAAGCTATAATTAACTGTCCCTATCTTAAAATCCATTCCTCATTCCAAAAGCACATATAACTTTTAATTGTTCTATCTGCAAAAGATATTGGAGGTAAAGCGCTACAATGGGAGATACAGTTTTGGATCTCTATTACCTTTGTCTATGTCTATTCACTTAAAGAGTTTTCTTTAAAGAACCATAAATACATCAATCTAAATAAATCAATCAGATAAATAAATCTGGGTGTAAATCAAAAGGCACTGCAGTAATATTTTTCAATTTATTAATATTGTTTACCCAGAACAAACATTCCATTAGGGAGTGAGGAGAAGGGAAGAGGTTAAGCATTTTGCCAAATATAGTCTTCTGTTCTGTGGAGCCAGTATGAGAGAAATATATAAAGCTAAAATGAGCTAGAAAAAGACAGGCGCCATTTGCAGATAGAAAAGAAGAATATCAAACACAGAGGATACTTGTACATAGAGTAAGATTACTTCAAGACATTCAATTGATCAAAAGAGCATCTGTATTTATTCCCAATGATACCATCTTACTAGCCCCTCTAGCTGTCTGAGCCACAAGAATATTTGAGTGGTGACATTTTGTGCTAATCTAAGTGAAATGTTAGGATTCTGGACTTAGACAGAGGAGTCGTATCTCTTTTCAGATTTCCCTCCTCAGAGGAAAAAAAAAGATAAACTCTACTTCTTCACTGAGGTTAGCAGCAAATACCAACTAATTTCAGACCTCCAGTGTTTAGAAGGCAAAAGGGGGTTAGTGTGTTGGATGACATGTATTTTCTCTTGAAATAGTCCAGAATAGTCCATCCCATTCAAAGTAAGGATCCCAGATTCCATCACGTCCAGCCATTTCACATAAGTTTAGCAGGGTTAGGAAGTGGGCCCCTTCTGCCTCAGTTGCCCCCACTCTATCCTTGGTAAGATTACTCAGTAAATATCTCTGTTTTACATATTTCACATCTTGAAATAATTAAATGACCCTTGTTATTTAACTTAATTATTTTCCAGTAATAAAGTAGCAGCACAACTGTATGCTGTATTTTCTGCCTCGGGGACAAGCATATTTCTAACCAAAACCTCTATTCTTCTTCCATTTCATAAAATGATTTAGTATCAATAATTATGGAAATATTATGCATGGGTTTCAGCACAACTTTACATATCCAGTTCATGACTTTGCTATCATACCTCACGGAAGGCGATCTTCAGCTCCCTCACGCCCACCATATGAGCTGTTTCTTCAAGCAGTTTGGGGCTCATCATCTTTACAAACTCCTCAAAATCTATACGCCCTCCCACTAAGAGGAGAGATAACAAGAAAAGTTTAGTTCAATTGACGGAAGAAGCACTTTTGAATAAGGTAGGAGATGATGCTATTAGATATATAAACTACTTTTCTTCAATATATTTATTTTATTTATTAGATTTATATGAAACTAAGAGTTTCATATAAATCTAGTAAGTTGGAACAGACCAAAAGCATGTCTAATTCAGCATTCTATTTTCCCACAGTAGCTAACTTTCAGAACTCTGTAAATTTTTACCATACCTATAGAAAAAGAATGAGATTAACATGTTCTTAGATTTCCTATTCTTCAACAGTTCATAACTCATCTTCTAGCATCAGTTTCATAAAACGAAATAGAAGACAACACATGGGGTAACATGGTGATTGAAAGCATTTCAGGGAGATCAAAATTTCTTCAACTTTATTGAAATGGTTTGTGGGTAATTTAAGAAGCAATGTAATGAGCTACGAACATAATTCTGAATCTAATTTACATCCTCTAAATATCTGTTCATCCCTATGCCTAAATATTATGAAGTGTAAATATTCTGTCCATACATCACATTTCTCTGCTGGGGTGAACCACACTCGTACCCACTCCTGCTTCTCACATTCTTGCACTGACCTTAGAAGCAGGAATTTTGCAAAAAAAATATCACTTTTTTCCCTAAAAGGTATTTATGGAAATTAAACAGAGCTTTTCTAAGTCTGCCGTACAGTTTACAGAATAACTGCAACTCAAAACACTTTTGGAAGCAGCACCTAGGTATGCCAGTAGATGAGAAAGGAAAAAAATGGAAGCAGAACCGTGCGACTTTGCATACAACTGAGGAAAAAAACCAATAGCTTAGCAGCCAGAGACAAATTACATTATTCAGAGCTAAGCTGATGTTTATTCTTTTAATTAAAAATATACTAGAAAACCAATTCTGTTCTAGAAAATATCATTCTTACCAAACGTGAACTATGAAATGTCAAGTGATGCAATCCATTTTGATTTGGGATTTATTTTTGCACATTTATATGCATATGTGTAGGATGGAGCCAAAACACAGCCAGCATATATACAAAAACGATGCATATATGAATACTCAATTGATACATTGTGCATTGCAATTGGAACTTGTGAAAGAAACTGAAACTTGAAGAATTGCTGTATGTCTTTTAGAACCAGTTCTTAATTATTTTTTTCATGTCATCTGCAGCTCAAAAACCTGAGCAGTTTTCTATCAACTGCAATTAAAATTATCAATTGCAAATGAAATCAGGACTCCCGTATACGGAGACTGAAAAACTACCCGATACTGACATGGTTACCTCAGTAGCCTTGTCAGCAGCACTCCATCCTCTGATTATTATTAACCGGGAGCCTTAGAAACTGGAGAAGCACATAAATATTCAACTCACTGCGCATTTTGATGTGCTGAGAGACCTCCAGCAGCTCCATCTCTGTAGGCATGTAGCCCATGGTTCGCATGCAATCTCCCAGATCTTTGTAGCTGAGGAAGCCATCCTGATCTGTGTCAAATTCCTTGAAAGCATCTAGAAGCTCTGCCATTGCAGACATAAAGAAAAAATTCCTGCTTTGACTTTTGTTCTCCCATTGGGGACCCAGGAAAGGCCCATGGCCTTGGAAAGCAAGCACGCCCTTGGGGACTCATTCAGAGGTTGCCAGAAACTGGAGAGGCTGGCTTTAAGCCAGGGGTGTCAAACTCAAGGCCTGCGGGCCAGATGCGGCCTGTGGGGTGCTTAGATCTGGCCTATGGGGTTGCCCTTGAAACAATGAAGGACCTGCCCACTGTGCCTCTGCCAGCTAAAATGGAGCTCAGAAGGGCTACACATGGCCCTCCCAGGCTCCCTTTTCAGCTGCAACTGCCTCCTGCAGCCCTCTGCCAGCGAAAATGGAGCTTGTGTGTGGCCCACCCGAGCTCCATTTTTGCCGGCAGAGGGCTTCAGGAGGTCATCGCAGCCGAAAATGGAAACTTGGGAGCCCATTTTTGTTGGCTGAACGCTCGGGCCACCACAGGCACCCCCGACACGAGTGACATCAAGCTCGCCACACTCACCTTGGCCACGTTCCCCACCCCCCGAGGTCAAACACAACCCTGATGTGGTTTGACACCCCTGCTTTAAGCTAAGAAGCACAAGTAATCTCTGTAGAGCTGTACTGTCTAGACAGCAATCACTTTGACAAATAAAATTGCCATGTTGGCTAATTTGGAACCATCATGACCATTTACAGTTTTGCAGCGGAGACAGTTTATTACCTTAATAAACGCCTATACATAAAGAATTATTATTATCACTAATTTTCCTTTCTGTACTTTCTTTTCTTCTAATATAAATTTTTACAATCTTTCCTCCTTAAACAACAAAACAGAAAAAAAATCCAAAAGGCAAGCAAACATGCTATTAGGGTAATATTTATTGATAGGCAGGTAGTCCTCAACTTACAATCATTCATTTAGTGACCATTCAAAGTTGCCATGTCAGTGAAAAAAAGTGATTTATGACTGGTTTTCACACTTATGACTGTTGCAGCATCCCCATGGTCACCTGATCAAAGTGTGATCACACTTGGCAACTGGCATGTATTTATGACAGTTGCAGTGTCCTGGAGTCATGTGATCATCACCTTTTGCAACCTTTTGTTTTTGGCTTCTGACAAGCAGTCAAAAGGGGAAGCCAGATTCACTTAACAACTGCATAATTCACTTAACAGCCGCAATAGTTTGTGTTATGTCTGTGGAACTGGTTGGAGTTCCCAACCAGGTCCGCTGTTTGAGCGGGAGCACCAGCAGCTCCCATTGGTTGGCTCCGTTTGACAGCCGGCTATATAAGCCGGCAGTCGAGCAGAGCCAGCCCGTTGTCGCCCGCTGGTCTGCGAGTTAGCTAGCAGACGCGACAACCCTTTATTCATTGCAATAAAGCCAGTTACTTGTACGCTCTGGTCTCATGCCTCGTCCTTACCATCGCTCTACAACAGTTTGCTTAATAACTGTGCCCAAAACAGGTTGTAAAATGGAGCACAACCCACTTAACAAGGGCCTTGCTTAGAAAAGAAATTTTGGGCTCAATTGTGGTCATTAGTTGAGCACTACTTGTAAACAATTTCATAATTTTTTAAAATTTGGATTCCCACCCCTCCCGGCTACACATCTGGAAACTTCTTGCTGATTTATACATTTTTCCTACCTGATGGCAATTCATAAATAGCCAGAATAAATGACAATGGCTAAACTGGGTCTGTGTCATATTTTTACTTGCTCATCCTCCATCAAGAACTGCTCACCCTCCATTGGTCACTCCCTTTCTTTAAAAAATGCCCGTGGTACTGACTTAACAAACTATTTTTTGATTAAATCACAAACTAGAATATACTTTGATCTGATGAAACTATTTGAAATTCTAAATAATCAAATCAAATTAATTAAATTACATTATCATTTAAGTCTTCTCAAAAATGGACACTGAAATACCCACTATGGAAATGGAGACTAGGAACTGGGTAAATCAGTAAAAGTACTTTTTAATGATCAGCAGTAAAAAAGTGAGGACTGCATCTCCCCCTCATGGCCAAATTCCAAAGTCCCCCCCCCCGCTTGTGTTTCCTAAACATTGCCAACTCACCATCCAGTTCCAATGGGGAAAGCTCTCTCTCCTAGCAAAAAGAAGAAGGAAAAAGGGAGGAGGAGGAGGAGGAGGAGGAGGGAGAGAAAAAATGGGAAAAAATGTATTATATATATATATAAATATCATCTTTCCTTCAAAAACTAAATGTAACAACACATCCCACTTTACCACCTGAAAACCAGAAGTGAGGCGTATAGGGAATGTATAAAAGAAGGGAGGGAAAATTCATAAGTAACATTTATTATAGTTTCAGCTATATAAAGTTAAGATCTAACTTGCTGAAGAAGCTTTACTGGAGTTTCTTTACCAGCAAAAAAGAATTTTCCATGAGACACATTGTCCCTGAAAAAGCCTCCTTTGTGCCTATGGAAAGATTGGAGGTGTTCAAATCCCATCAGGATGCCAGGATCTCCGGGTCTGAAGCTGATTTGGTTAATCCTTCTCACTGCAGGAAAATCTCAAAAAATTCTACAAAGCTGGAAACGCATATTAAAAAAAAGGGGGGGGGAGGGGGGCAGACATTTTTGCTGTCTCTGGAATTTGCACCATTACAAAAAAGGACTATCTTTGTAACGTTTAATATAATTTGCATAAGATGAAAAACAAGTCCCAAGTGAGCAGAAGTTTTCAGAAAGCACAAATTGAAGAAAACACGTCTAAAATAGCTTTGGATTGGTAACACAGTACAAAATTATGTTTTTCGCAGGATCCAGGAAGAGATGATCCAGCTTTTATTTTTTAGTAGCTGTTAATAGCAATTTTATCTTTTAAAGATAAAGGGACATCATGAGGAAAATACTCAGAACTAGGCTACTGAAAAACAAGAGGGATTTTCAACATGTGCAGAAAGTTCCAAAATTTACTGAATTTCAAGACTCATTAGACAAGCCCTCCCCCTCCCCAACAAAGACTATTCAGGCACTGGGAGGATTATTTTTAAAAAACAAGAAGAAAAAGATATATACAAAATTCAGTTATGGCCATTGTTTTACTATTAAAATCATATTTCCCTCACAAGTGTTCTCAAAAGTCCCAACTCTGATTGACACGGGGGAAAGCTTGGATAAAGAGTTGAGGACATTAAAATACCCCCCCTCCCAAATTTTTATTTTATTTATTTATTTGATTTGTCAATCGCTTACAAAATAATAGATATAAGTATAAACATGAGTAAGGATACAGAAAATAGGTACGATTAAATGGGACAATAGGACAGGGACAGGAGGTATGATGATGCACATATATGCACTTATGCCTACATACTTCCCCCCCAGGGAGAAATCCTTTCCCAAATTAATCTGCTGAAAATTGGATTAAATGGATTGGAGATTAAGTTCACTTCTGCAGGTTTTCATTTAGGCATGCTGTATCTGGGTCCTCACAACCACTAGAACTAGATGGTCCCAAAGAAATACAGCAAACTATAAGTCTGGGTTGCCATCTAGTGGTTGCTCATACCTTGGTAGCCCAGAGGTACGCCTACATTTCCAGGTGAACAGAAGGAGGCTCCACATAAAGATTTTTACTCATAACAGACTTCATCCTCCCCTGAAGTAGACACTGATGAAATAATTCCAAATAAAAGGACATCTTGGAAATCACTAGACTGCATTTCCCCATTTCTTCTCTACCTGTTGGTCAAGCTAATGCAGTTTTCTGGCCTCCTAACAAGGTAGCAGGTATGGGCTGTCTTTATTAGCAGTGGAGGGTGGATCGTCTGTGTTCAATAGAACATGCCTCCTTTCCCTGCATATTTTCTGCCTGTTCTGGCTGGTTGCTGGAGCTCTGTGATTACTTGTTGGCTGTTTACTGAAGCTTTGCCTATACAGTATTATCATTCACCAATCAGTTGCTGATTAGTATGGAACAGAAGAGGAAGTAAAGTTGGGGAGTATTAGTGGGTAACCATATTGTAATTTTAAACATTAATTAAAATGTAAATTACCTTAAATCGCTCATAGGAGTTGTGAATATGCATGCATGTATAGGTGGTGGCCCAACTCCATTCTTCTCTAATATCTTACTCAGCATGCACTCTGGTTAATTAGCTATATGGCCTTATTATTACAATGGCAGAATTGCCAGGGTAGATAATGATCATCTGACCTCAAAGTTGCTGTAGATAAAATGTATCCCAATATTGCCCAGTTTGGTTGGCAGTTGCTCTCTAGGGCCCCATTAGGCAGATCATTCACATCACCATTCCTGAACCTAGGGTCTGCATCTGCATGCAAATTGAGGCTTTGTCACGGACCTTCAGTTCCTCCTTGAGGCATCCCATGCGCCCCCCACACCCCACCCCAGTACTACTGCCTGCTGGCTTAAAAAATTGCTTTGCAGGAAATGTACTAATTTCTCAGCAGCAAGAGACCGCTTTGAAAAATGAAAAGGCTAAGTATTTCAAATCCAGTGAAAGCTTCCTTAGTTACAAAAAAAACCCACGTTCTTGCAAATTACCACTGCTGAAAGTGCAAGTCAAATTCCATTGAAGTAATTATCCATCCCCTCTTCTTGACTTGCCTTGCCTTCTAGGTATATTTTTTGTCCACGGGAATGCAGTTGTGGGAAGTTTTATATCAAAAATATTTTATTCCTTATACTGTCTCCATCTTCCCTCAAACATTAAGAGAACCCACAATGGGCTGAGAATTGGTGTCTCCTCTAGATAATTGGCAGTCAAGCTGAAAGTAAGTTAATCAAGTAAAAATAGCAAAGTGTGGGGAATCTTTTACTCAAACTTCCTTAAATCCTCAAATAAATTACTGGGACCTAATCCACATATTAAAGTCTGTAAACACAAATAGATTTAATTAAAATTGTCTCCCAGCGGAACTGGATGTTCACAAGAATAAATATCATAAATAACATGTAGCTACACACATTTATGCCCCTCAAGTGTCACCCTAGAATCTACACGTATACACTTCCACATCTAAAATAAGCTCCCCTATAAAAACGAGTCTCTCTTTCTCTACTCCATTTTCTCTGCAGCTGCCCCCAGAACAAACCTCTTTGCTTTGGGGGAGAACTGAACCTCCTTTTGCTTAAACTATTTTCTTACCAGGGTTGAAGCTAAGGCGAAACCAACCCAGCAGGCTGGTAGCAAAAACTAGCAGTGTCTTAACAAATAAGCTAACACTCGCAATATTAGGAATCCATTTAGATTTAACTAACATTTACTTCTGGCATTGACATTTCTTAACTCACTCCTCAAGAGACAAATCTGTTGCAACTCCTGTTTTAATGTTACTTTTGAATTATAGCATCAGTTTAGAGATGAAAGTAATTCTTCCTTCAGGAACTTAACTATTTCCAAGTTCTCCATATTTATTTTTCATTTGTTTCCTTTAGGCCATAAGGGGCTCCAGTTGGAAAATACAGGTTTTTTTGAATTCTTTTTTAAAATGGTTTTTATTGAAAATTTCCAGTAGAATTAAAAACAATACAAATGTTGAATTAAAGAATAAAGTAACAAGTAGTAATAATAAAAAATGAAAAGATTCTAAAGTAGCTTCCAATCTTCTTGACAGCAGTTATAGATAACATTTATATTTTAATAACATTTATATTTAATATTTTAATCTCTGAGTCCAAGTTTATATCATATATTAATGTATTTGAACCCAGACATTTCTGGCTTTTTACCAGTGTATCAGGCGTGATAAAATGACTTTTCATGTTGTCCATATTTCCATCAACATAAATTTGAAGTACCTATATACATTATGGATGATTTTTCTGGAACTATACGCCAACAGTACATCATTTTACATTTTTTCCCTTGAGTCTGAGTGTATGTGCGTGTGTGTCTGTTTAGTGGTTATTTTGACAAACTTCAAACATTCCTAATTTCTTAGGTCTAGGTAAAGCCATTCTAGCTACTAAGGACTCATCATCAAAACATGAGATCTGCTGTTGAAGAGAGGAAATAATGCTGCTTGCCCTCTCTGTTGCTGTCCCTCTATATCTCTAGCACCAGAGTAATAGCTAGAGCAGGGGTCTTCAAACTTGACAGCTTTAAGACTTGCGGACTTCAACTCCCAGAATCCCTCTTCCAGTCATGTTAGCTTAGGAATTCTGGGAGTTGACGTCCACAAGTCTTAAACTTGCCAAGTTTGAAGACCCTTGATTAGGGGGTCTCACATGGCTTGCATATTAAACATTTTGCTGGAAACATCAGTCTTGGATGCCAAGGCACTTCAATATATTTTCCCAGGGTTCTAGTGGCATTAGTGGTGAGGACAGTGAGATGACACCCCCACCCACCTGCCATTCTCTGCCACCTCCACCAGAAACCCATGGTTGTTTTAAATCTCAGTAGGCTAAATGGATAGCTAAGGAATAACTTAGTAAATACAGATGAGGAGACTTCAATGAAATGCTTTTACTTGGTCTTGGATCGTTTAAATTTACTTCATACTCCTCCCTCCAATTTTACTACATATGTAAGAAGAGGAAGACTGGCAACCAGGACCTTCTCAACCCCAGAAGCTAAGAGAAAGCCTATCTGCCTAACTCCACCTCTATATCATCATCCTGACATCTTCCATCTTTAGCGGAGAATGGCATGGCTGAAAGTGAAGAAGTGGAAGAAGGAGTGGGAAGGCATCATGGAAGTGAAACCTTCTCTCCTTCTTCCATCAGACTGTGCTCCATAGTGACTTCAGCAGCAACAGAGGAGGAACAACATCAAGGCAATAAGGATAAAGAGGTAATAAATCAGTGGGTAACGGGTATGGCTGGGTGAAACAGGACCTGTGTCTAAAAACTGTTGACAGGTCAGGAATGTAGAGGGCCAGTTTGACAAGTGGCTTGACCGGCTGTTCCAAGTATTACCTGCCTATGTTTACCCAGCCCTGCCTCATTGCATGTTAAGTTAGAGTCATTAGTGTTGTTTTTCCTGCCAGCAGAGAATGCTTGGTAAGAAGAACAAAGATGAGAGACTCCAGCAATTCCTCTCCTTCAGTTGTCCTGCAATACAAACTGCAAGGAGAGCCCGTTTCTGGCCTTCTTCCTGTAACAGAATAAAGATTAAGCCAACATGCTTTTCTTGCCAGCCCATGGACTGAAGAACGACCCTCTCTAAGGAAACCAGAGAGCTTGTCCTTTGCTGGCATTTTTCCAGCTGTTGAAGAGGGACGGATGAATTAAACCTTGCAGAGACTCGAGTCATCCATTTTGCCACTTATACACACTGATGTCCCACCCAACAGGCCCTTGACCTTCCTATTTGGGGCATGCCGCCTCCCACGGAGCCTGGTGGGGTCTTCAGAAAGTTACATGCTCCTGATCTGCAGCCACTCACTCACCTTGCCGAAAACTTTGTTGAGGAATGGGGAATAGGCTTTGGTGTCAGCTGTATGAGGGTCATCTTGATGCTTCTTGCTGTGCTTGGTATGAGGGCCCAACTGTGAGCTTTGCTGAGAGGCAGGGCTTTCAGTTTTGCTCTCCTGGGACTCACTGTCATGCCTGGCAGGCTGCTTTCCTTCCTCCACTTTGCCCTCGGCTAGGCCCTCTGTCTCCACTGGCTTCTTGTGTAGCATGGGACAGGTGCGTCTCTCTGAGATAGGCAACTCTGTATGAAGTCTCTGAGCATGAAAGCCAAGGTAATCCTCTTAGATTTCACCCCCAGGAAGGAGCAGAGAGAAAGCTAATAAGAGGGGATTATTATGGCAATTTCAGGGCAGGCTTTAAAGCTGTTCTGGCTATAGGTCAGTGATGGCAAACTTTTTCGGCACTGAGTGCCCAAACCAGAACATGCATGCATGTGTGTGCACCTGTGTGCGTTAGAGTGCCGGAAACCTGAAGACCAGCTGGCGGGTGCATGTGTGCCTCTGTTTTGGCAGTTTGGGGGACTGTTTTCCAGCCATTTTTCAGGCCATTTAGACTATTTTCAGGCCATTTTTGGGATGTTTTCAGGCCATTTTGGGCTGTTTTCTGGGCCATTTTCAGGCTGTTTTCAGGCTGTTTTCCAGCTGTTTCTTGGCCATTTTGGGGTCATTTTCTGGGCCATTTTCTGGGCTATTTTCAGGCCATTTTTCAGGCCACTTTGGGGGCCATTTTCTGAGTCACTTTTCAGGCTGTTTTCCAGACTGTTTTTCAGGTCATTTGGGGGGCCATTTTCAGGCTGTTTTTCAGCACTCCAGTGTCCATGGAGACCAGCTGGTGATGGCGCGTGTGCCCACAGAGAGGGCTCTGTATGCCATCTCTGGCACGCATGCCATAAATTTGCCACCGTGGCTATAGCTTCTTCCAGAATTAGAAGGGAAGAGTTCTAGAGTTCCCATGTGGGAGGGGCCCTAGGCAGTGAGCCTGTCTGCTAAAGTATACTCCATTTGAGGAAAACATGTTTAACCCCGTCATATTGTTGAGGAAAAATACAGAGCAACACCAGTACAGGGTTGGGACCTATGCCTGGAGAATCTTTTTGTTTGTTTGTTTCAGACAACCACTTTTCCTTGGAACTAGCTACCAGAGGTCCAATAGTAACTGTGGTCAGGATAATCATTTCAATTTCTTTATTCCTGCTCTTTGTAACTGCTCATCCTTCCTTGATAATTGTCAATAAGATTACAACCAGAATTTTCCTGAAAATAACTCACTTTCTTGGAGGGAACTCTAGATAGTCTCATTAAAAGTGATACCTTTCTACCACTTTTGAGTTTATCTATGATTCTCCATCACTGAAAATATAGCATTGGATGTATCTTTAAAAGAGGGGTGTTCATGTTTTTTTAGGCTGAAACTGCATTCATTAAACATAATCATTAAGGGCTGAATGTTGAGTTAGACAGAGCCCTGAACTGATAGTGCTGGAGCCAAAATTTAATGGGGAATACCCATTCTCTCTTCTCCCATTCTTCAACAGCAAGCTACAGAAAGAAGCAGAAATCTAACATTTGACACGAGATCTAATCTTATATTTTAAACTTAGCAATTCTTGGCTTATCTTAAAAACCTAACAAGGTTGGATCTGTGTAGCACTTGGACAAGAGACCCCTTGAAGGTCTGAGACTTATAGCCTAGTCTGTATACTAAGAGGCTTTGTCTGGAGTACAAAGGGGTACTGGAAAAATGACTTCTATGTGGTTGCCAATAAAATTAAATGATTGTGTGCATGATGTTACTAACCATGACTCAAGGCAGAGTTTAATTTGAGTGACTTTTTACTTAGAGAAATAATGTAAAATGGTTTGATAATGTTTTTAGTACAAACCATGTTGCTTCCCCTCCTCCCTATGCCTATTCTGTGTACAGGAATACCTACTTTGGGTGCTTTTCCTTGGAATGGGATAACTCGCCACAGCCAACTTTCCACAGTCAACTCGCCATGGCCAATTTGCCACGGCCAACCATCAGCCAATGCATCAGCCAACTCATCAAGGGACAACTCACCATAGCCAACTCATCAAGAGCCAACTCGCTATAGGACAATTCAATAATTCAATTTAATTATTTAAAATAATTTAATTATTTTTAATTTTTTGTCATGCACATTTCATTTTGTCCCTTCTTTGGCATCCTTTAATGATTCTATTCCACTATTTCTTCAATATTTGTGTAACTCTTGTCCCGTGGTGAGTTGAACCATGACAAGTTGGCCGTGATGAGTTGTTCAAATTGGTCATGGTGTTCGTGGAGATTTGACCATGGTGAGTTGGCTGTGGCAAGTTGCTGTAGACCACTTTTCCTACCTCAGGTTTCACAGCTACCTAATCCATCCACCATTCTCTGAAGCCATCTCTTCTCGAGACTCCCCCACATTCCTAATGACTCCAACCTCCCACATCCCAGCCATGAAACATTGTTTTCCCATTGATTTTTCCATATCTCAAGTCACCCTGAGCTGTTTTTCATGGTTCTGGTTCCCCAGTCTCCTTTTGGATTGGGAAAGCAGTTGTTTCATCCACCTGTTTGGTAAAGAAATAAATCTGCAGTATGTTTTTTACTTGGCAGGGGGCACTACATCACTGAGCTCTGGGCAGCTGGGTTGTTTGACTTATTTTTGTCATTTGTAATGGCTATATAAATGTTTATTCGATTCCAAGCAGATGCACTGGAGGACATGGGAATGCATAGATAGCATCTGTCTGCAACTCCTTAAAGCAACTGATTCTTTTGCTAGGTTCACGTGACAGCTGCATATGGCAACCCCACACAGTTGCAAACAGATGCTACGATGCCTGCTTTTAAAAACTTTTTCAGAATCTATTCCTAACCTATTAAAAATTTTTTTAAAGAAGTAAAATATTCTTGTAGAGCCAGTTTGGTTCTATCATGGTCCTGCCATGGTTAAGGCATCAGGCTACTAACCAGGAGACTGTGAGTTCTTGTCCCAACTTAGGCACAAAACCAGCAGGTAATCTTTGGCTCTTTCTCAGCGTTAGGAAGCAGGCAATGGTAAACCACTTCCAAAACAACCCTTGCATAGAAAACTGCAGGGACTAGTCCAGGCAGTCACTTGATGTCAAAAACTGACTTGAAGGCACAAACAAAAATATTTACTAAAGAACAGATTACAAAAATGATACAATGATAAGTAAAAATAATATTTAAAGAATTAGTATTGTAAAATGGCCTTGCCCATTTTCAGGATGGTTTACAAAATATCACAGAAAGGTCCACATAGCCCATAGAAGTTACTAACTCCCTGCAATCCAGGATGGCTTAAAATTAGCTATAGATCAGAGGTCGCCAACCTTTTGGACCTCAGGGACCACCAAACTCATAATTTTAGATCCCAGGGACATGGACGTTCTGTAGGCGTGGCCTAATTTGTGGGTGTGGCTTGGTGGTCATGTGACTGGCTGGGCATGGCTTGTATCTAAATATTATAAATATTTATATAAATATTGATTTTTTTAATAAAAAAGAGAAACTTTTACCAAAAATCAGGCAAAGCGGGCAGACTGAGTTGCTCACAGAATCATTCAATGATCTATCTATCTGCCATCAGATAGCTCAGTCTCTCAAATTTGCTTGCCATGAATGCACTGAATTTGCTTACAAGCAAACCTTCAATCCTAAGGGAGGTTCAGCTATGCTGAGCCGAAAATCTAAAGACTAGCTAGAAAGCAAGAAATCCAACCATTTTGTACTTCCTAGCTAATCTAAATCTCCCGGCACAGCAGAACAGATGATGGTCGGAAAAAGGAAAAATAGCAATTTAGCAGGCAAGTTTACCAGGTAAGGAGTAAGTGGGTGGGGAGGGTTCCCACGGGCCATGGGTGGCGCAGCCTTGTGTTTCTGCGCATCCTGGATTAATTGCTTTGTGGGGATGCTCTGGGGGTGAAATTTTTCTGTGGCCCACCAAAATTTTCTTGCGGCCGACACCGGTTGGCGACTGATGCTATAGATCATGCTGGACTTCCTTGTTTTAAGGTAATCTTATCCAATTGGAGATTCTGAGGGAAAACACTTTTAGTTTCACTGATATGGTGATACTCAAATTTTCAATTACATCCACCTCAAAGTTCAGTTAAATTGATTGCTTTATAATTAGATCAACAAAGTCATCACCAGTTGCACAAAGATACAGTAATTAAAATGAAAAAAAAGTGATACTACTTGAAGATAAAGAATATATTTGAAACATTTATTGTGTGTTATATTTGCTTTTTATATCTTACATTTTGCAATTTTCTGCCCAATGTATGTTTCCTGGTTAAACTGAAAACAGATGGCTTTGAATAGCTCATGAGCAGTTTGTACCCTGATTCATTTAAAAGCATCTTTCAAAGATCACATACTGTACATCACATTATAATTGACTATAATGACACACATTTTAACTGATTAAGCTCCAAAAACCCAAGTATTTTTTTAGCATACAGGTGAATTGGACTGCATTTTATTTCACTTCCATAAAAATGCCATTGTTGCATATTTTTTTAACTACAGCATCATCTATAGCAACAAACTTCATTGTTGAGTTTGGGAAGCTCTTTTCATTTCTAGTTTCTGCATTTTAGTTTTGTACTGAGGCATCCAGTTGTACAATTGTGGTTTGTAAAGACTTCTTTCCTCCTCCTTTCTAATCACTTTGGCATCAAAAGGATTTATCAAAAAGCATACAACTTTTACTCAGAAATAAACATAACTAACACTATTCCTGATATATAACAATTTGAATGAACACATGCATTTTTGCATGCTAGGGAAGATTTTTAAATAATGTTTTGTATTTTTATGATTAACCTAGATAACCTTCATATTGTTTTTCTTAACAGAGGAAACACTTTTTAGCTGAAGCCTGGAGAATCTCTGTTCTTAATTATTTCAAAGACTTTGAAGTTTTATCTTAGTTGTTTAAAGAAATTGTATATTAATAAAACAACTTCAAGGAGAATAAGTATTTATTTAGTAGCGTGTCAATTCATTTCTATCAAGATATCAATATAATTAGCAACAACTGTTTCATTAATGCTGTTATAATATAGGTATCACTATTCCTACTTTATTTTTTAGTTTTCTAACCAGCTTACAACATCTCTCTCCTACAACCATTGATCCACTTACATATGGAGTTGCAACATACAATCACATTTCATGCCGAAATAACATGTGGTCTTTAAAAGTAGCAAAACTTGGCTGCAGCAGATTTTGACTGCTTTATTAACTCAGTCATTTGTTTACAAACAATAGTTTGCAACATACAGTATTGTATCAGTTCGGCTACTTGTGACTTAGTCAATAAAGTATGGTTACACAAATCATCAATTAATTACAAGTGTAGCAGATTACTATGTGGTGTAGTAGAACTCAATTGAGTTAAGTAGCTTTGCTTCTGGCTTGTACAGTTTTGTTCTTACCAATCAGCCTTCTATCCCTCATCCCTTTCCTGAAACGTAGTGATTGCTGAATGCCGGTCTCAGAAAGTTAAAATAATTATCAGGTAAAATGCAATAATGAATCTGTTATGATTGGATACATTTAAGTAAAGCCAAATGCACATTGCTGAGTGCTGAAGATCACAATGCATTTAAAGCAAGAAACACACATTTATAATTACTTTCCTTTTGATGGTAGGAGACAGGTAGCTCTTCTGATATGCCCTAATAACATTCTTGGCAGCCCCAGTCCACAAGACTAATGTCAAGGGCATAAAGAGTTTTCTAACAACAATTGTTATCACTTTCCTGCTTTCCAGATTCCATTGGTTGAGAATATCTCTTAACCACATGGCAAGTTTTATTTGTTACATATACTATATCCAGATTCCTTCACTCATTTGCATTTAATAAAGTTCATTCCACCCTTTTTAAAATGCACACCTGATCAATTTGTACAATAACAGAATGCTGTTTATTCTAATTTAGGAGATTATGGATTAAAGACTTAAATGATTACAGCTTGTGTATACATGTGGATTGGCCGATGCAAGGGTGCAGGTTAATGAAACTGTCAAAACGTTTAAGATG
Source organism: Pseudonaja textilis (assembly GCF_049901715.1). Lineage (NCBI taxonomy): Eukaryota > Metazoa > Chordata > Lepidosauria > Squamata > Elapidae > Pseudonaja > Pseudonaja textilis. Next base: position 223,644,360 of record NC_141990.1, read on the forward strand.
GAAGCTACATAAAGAGTTTTTACTTTAAAGATCTTATAGGCAGTCATAAGTTCCTTTAATATTATGCTACAGTTATATAGGATGAATTTATTGTGAGCTGCCTAAAATCCAGCAAGGAAGCAGCATATAAAGTAGTGCAACTAATAAGTATGTGTACAATGCTTAGTAAGCAACCTACCAAACACATTCTTTTGTGGTCCTGAATGATACAAACACAACAGAACCTCTTGGTCCTTTTTTACCTCTAGTGATAAAATTTCATGTTCAAATTTTTTTTCCTGCATTTGTACCAACATGTTCTGTGAATTTTTCTTAATCAACAAAATTTACATGAATATTGCACAGATATATCAAGTTGTCTACATTTGAAAATATCCTTGGGATTATAGTGTTGGTACATGAATTCAGAGGGAATTATCAACCATCGATCAATGCATGTCTCAGTCGGTTTGGGGTTGTTGATTTTTTGCATCATTGGCAGTCAAGAAAAGAACAAGATCCTACAGAAATGCATGCACTGCCACCTTCATATCTCCAGTTGTTCCCACTTGAGGAAGACATGATAGCTGCACTTAGGTATTTAAAGAGAAATTATAAGGAAGCTGACCAAGAATTTTATTTCCATGGCCTTAGAAATTGAAATGCTGGGTATACAGGTAGTCCTCAGCTTAGGGCCACCATTGAGCCCAAAATTTATGTTGCTAAGTTGAAACCTTTGTGAAGTGCACCATTTTACAACCTTTCTTGCCACATTTGTTAAATGAATCACTGAAGTTGTTGAGTCTGTAAGCGTTAAGTGAATCTGGCTTCATTGACTTTGCTTGCCAGAAGGTTGCAAAAGGTAATCACATGACCCGGCAACTGTCATGACAAGCACTTGAATTTTAATCAGGTGACTATGGGGAAACTGTAATAGTCCTAAGTGTGAAAAAAGGTCATAACACACTTTTTTTCAGTGCCATTGTAACTTTGGGCATTAAATAAACTGTTGTATGTTGAGGATTACCATACTATACTTAGACCCCAAACTTTTGTACAACAGTGGAACAATCTACCTGTTTCCAGCACCTCTGGGTAGAGCAGACTTGAAAATCAACTACTCATTGAAAAGGCTAAAAGTACTTTTATTGAGTTTGGCTATATTTAGAGAATCTTGCAAGTCTGATTGTGCTGTACTTCTTTGTTATAGTTCAGTGGATCAGGGAGGCATCTGAGCTGTTTCTGAATGTAATCTTGTTGCTCTGGCCTTTAAACGTATTTCAGCACTTTTACCTAGGTAATTATGGCATATCTTTGACAAGGGCATTTTTCCAAATCTTTAATATCTGTGAAGGGTTCTGCAGTTCCTTATCTCTGGAAATTAAGAGATTGGACAACTACCTCCTCATGGATGGTTTAGCTGATCTACTTCTGGCCCTCTTCTTACAAGTCTAAATTATTCACACTCTCGACCCCTCCTCCCTGCTTGACAATCGATTCGTTTACAGCAGCCTTTTTCAAAGTCGGCCGCTTTGAAGCCGTGCGGACTTCAACTCCCAGAATTCCCCAGCCTTGCAGGGGAATTCCGGGAGTTGAACGCCACACCCTCCATCTTAAAAGTTGCCAAATTTGAAAGGCACCGATTTACATCCTAAGAGCAGCTGTGTAAAGAGCCGTCACAAATCCCAGCCCAGCGGAAGCAATCAGCTTGGAAGAGCTGAAAACCAGGCTTGCAGCTCGTAGACCGCCCCCCACCCCAAACGAGGGAAGCGCGCCGCCCAGGATGCTGTTTAATAAGGCTTGCGGGTGCGCGCCCGCCTCCCAGTGAAAGAGGGAAAGCCGCGCATAGCAAGCGGTCGCGGATAAAGGTACTTTTGGGAGTCGGAACACGGCGCCGTTCCCTTAACGAGCTAATTGCTGCTAGGGGCAAAGGGGAAGGAGGAGACGCCGCCGCCGCCGCCACCTCTGAATCCCGGCTGCCAGCCTGAACTTCTCCCTTCCGGGGTTGGCTTGGCCTACCCCCCCGTATTGCAGTCTTTGAATTGCAGGCCGACCCAGCGGCCGATCCCTCCCCGAACGCGCTTCCTGCGGGAGCTCCAGCAAGCAGCGGTCGCTCGGCTGCTTTGGCGCTCTGGTCCGGCTCGGCGTCCTTCGGTCGCCACGCCCCCACCCCCCACCCCCGGAGCCGAAGGAGATCCTCCTCCTCCTCCTCCTCAGTCCTTTGGGCCGCTCCTGCCGCAAAGCAGGTTAAAAAAAAAAAAACCCGGTGCTTGGGAAGCCAGCTTCCTCCGCCTCCTGGGTCATTTCCTGTAGGCACCGAGAGGCCGGCCCACCGGGCCTTTTCGTCCCTCCCTTCGCTTGCACCGCCCTGGGCTGTGCGCAAGGGAGAGGCTGCTCCGGTTCCGTTCCTCCAAGCCGGTGAGTTGGAGGTGGGCGACCGCGTCCCGAGCGCGTTGATGGAGATTGGGGGGGAATGGACGGGAGCCCCCGAGCTTTTTCCCGGGCCCCGAGGTCGGAAGGCAGGCTGCCAAAAATCACTCCCTCCGTTTTCTCCACCTCCGGACTGGGCAGCAGCACCGCCCTGGCTTCTCCCTTGCCTTTCCCCCACCCCCACCCACCCCTCCGGTGCTCGGGAATCGAAGGTGGCGGCCATCCCGGGGATGCAACAGCTTCAGATGGAACTTCGTTTTCAGCGTTGAGGGGCGGTGGCTGCCGTGCTTATAAACGCGGCTTCCCCTCAGCTGGTCGCGCCGGTTGCCAGGAAATGGGAAAGGCTTTTGCAGACGGCCGGAGACCCCCTTCCCCACTCTGCGTTTTCGCTTGTTTGAGAGGCTGGTTTCTGACGCGCTGAGGGTGGAAACCTCCCTCCGGGTTGCTCTTTCTACCTCACCGCCCCCCCAACATTTTTTTTTGTTGGGGTTGCAAGAAAAGTTTTGCTTTGCTTAGATTTCCTCCCTTCCTCTTTGGTCCAACTAGAGTCACCTTGCTTTTTTTTCCCCCTTGCGCATCCGGTTGCTCCAGTGGAGTGAGTGAACTCGGGCGATTTATTCATTTCTTCGTGGGACTCTGCAGGAAAACAGTTCCTCTCTTTTTGTCTCTTCCTGTTTCTTCATCTTTTTTTTCCCCTCTCCGAGGAAGGTTCTAGATGTACACTTCTGGCCAGCTAATATGGGTTTGGTTTTGTGTATGTATATGCCTGCTCCCGGTGACTGCCTGGACAAGTCTCTGCAGTTTTCTTATCAACATTTTCAGGTGTGGCTTGTCTTGCCTCCTTAGGGCTGAGAGAGTATAGGAACTAGTCCCAAATCACCTGGATATCTTTGGGACCGCGGCAAGACTAAAATTTAGCATCTCCCAGTTTCTAGCCTGGTGTCTTTAGCCACATCACAAAGTGCCTCTCGTACTGTATTAGATGGGGTCAATTTTATACCCCTGTTTCCCCTCCAAATTCTCCAGGATGTGCAGAAGAATGTGTATGATTGCCTACTCTTAAACCCACCTGATCTGTTAGGAATTTCTAAAAGACATTTGCTTCTGTAGGTTCTGCCTCTTGGTTGCCATGGAAATAAGGGGAGGCTCCCTCTTGAACAGAATGGAAAGCAGGCGCACCCCACCGTGTAATCCTAGCTCACCTCCCCAGAAGTCATTCAGTGCATGCTGAAATTGGACTCTGAATAACTGAATGGATTGTATTGCTGTTTTGGTGGGACTTCATTTGCTCCCCTCTATCCCAAAAGAGTTCTGTTTGAAGTTTGGCTTGATTCCTGACTCTGATCAGTTCAAGTGTTGGGGGGCAGCTTCCCAGTTTGCTTTCTATGTTTTATAGATTTAAAGATTAAGGCTTTGTAGTGGTGCAGGTAAAATCTATTTTTGTCTCTTGTCTCTAGTTAGAAGGTACCAAATGGGCTTTCTGTGAGCTTTCTCTGAGTTAGCCCCTTGCTCTGCCTTAATGTCATCTGATTATTCTAATTCTGCTGTCCTTGACTTACAGCCATTTGAAATCACAATGGCACTGAAAAAGGCGACAAGGAACTGGTCCTTACTCTTATAACCTTTGCAGCATGGCCATGGTCACCTGATCAAAATTTGAGTGCTTGGTAACTGGCGTGTATTTAGGACCCCAGGTTCATGTGATTGCCATTTGCAACCTTTCCAGCTGGCTTCAGACAAGCAAAATGGATAGGGGAAGCCAAATTTGCCCATTGATAGCATGATTCACTTCATAACTTAAAGATTTGCCTTGCTCAGCAACAGAAGTTCTGACCTGAATTGTGCTAATAAGTCAAGAACTACCTGTTTTTAGTTTCTGATGTTTTATCATGCCTCTTTTAAAGGTGTGGACAATGTGGAACTGCTTTTTACTTTTTCTCAAAGGAATAGGTCTGTCTTCCAATTTATATTTTTACTTTTTAAGAGATGCATGTGCTCTGGATCAGGGGTGTCAAACTGGCAGCCTGCAGGCCAGATTTGTCACACACAGGCCATGCCCATCCCTGTTCCGTGAATGGGGAAAAGTCACGTGACAGCAACGTGACACTGAGTTTGACACCCATGCTCTGGATGAAACTGGGGGTTACTTCCTTCTTATGCAGTTCTCCTCTTCATTAGCAGCACCATTGGCCTGGCCCAGCCCCCTTAAGAGTCAGATATTGGGTGATGATGTGATTGGTTTTATTGGCAGAGATGCTCTTGAAGGTGCAAAATATCCAACTAGGCAGCAGTCATAAGTGAATCCCTGTGCTATGCTTGTGTGTACACCCTTTCTCTGACTTGTGTTTCATCTCTTTCCAGTCATGTCCTTTCGTAAGGTTGTGCGTCAGAGCAAATTCCGCCACGTCTTTGGGCAGCCTGTCAAGAATGACCAGTGCTATGACGATATCCGGGTTTCACGAGTCACCTGGGACAGCACCTTTTGTGCTGTCAACCCCAAGTTTGTGGCAGTGATTGTCGAGGCCAGTGGAGGGGGGGCCTTTATGGTCCTCCCACTGCAAAAGGTGAAGGATGGGCTCAAGGTGGAAAAAGGAAGGGTGCGGGGAGGAGGAGAAGCAGCAAACGGTTATAAAAATGACTGCTTGTTCTTTCTATGGTTCTCACATCTTTGTATTAATGGAGCCACCTTTTATAAAGGGGGTGGAAGAGAAGGATTATGGGAGAGACTTGATATGGGAAAAGATTAAGACAGAGAATGGGACTCCAGCTTGCAACAAGATTGTGAGATACCTGAACCGTGTGTCAACTCTTATCTCCTTTATTTTCCCCCAGACAGGACGAATTGATAAGTCTTACCCTACCGTGTGTGGACATACTGGACCAGTTTTGGACATTGATTGGTGTCCACATAATGATCAGATTATTGCCAGTGGTTCTGAGGATTGCACTGTTATGGTGAGATGGAAATGGGGAAAGTGTGTATGTAGGTGGGGGTAAAGTGGTCTCTTCAGTAGCCATGCCTCCATGTGTATCTTAAAACAATTGCAATCAATCTTGCAGATGAGAAGTTTTCCTCACAGCTGGGGAAGTATGGGCATATTGTGAAGGATAGAAGAACAAGATTTGTAGCAGTGGGGAAGAAGGCAGAATCCAGTGTACCTTATTTCTGCAAAGGCAGAATATATTATGCAAAATAAAGCATATGTGAATATTTCCCTTAGATAAAACAGGACTGGCAGCCCTTTTGCTGGCAGGAGCTACAGTTCTTCATTTGACAGAGATTGAAAGCTGCAGTGTGGGTGGAGCCATATTATACCCAGAGCAGGGTTTAATTTAGGGGAGGTTTTTCCTTTGCTTTTAAAATGTGAGGTGCTGTTCTTACATAATAGGAGGTGGATAATACTATGCAGGGCATGATGATAGGGTGTTCCAAAATGAATTCCCACTGATGTTGGATGCTGTTAGAGAGAAGGGAAGGTTGTGCTTGAGGTGTAATATTGATGGGAGAGAATGAAGCACATGTGAGCCCTGTGCTCATTGTATTGCACTGTTTGTTCCCTTCAGGTATGGCAGATCCCAGAAAGCGGCCTCACAGTGCCTCTGACCGAACCAGTGGTGGTTCTAGAAGGACACTCAAAACGTGTGGGCATCATCACATGGCATCCAACTGCTCGCAATATCCTTCTGAGTGCAGGTACCACCAGCAAAGTTGAGAAGTTTCTGCTGCAAGCAGGATGCTGTTGAAAAATATAGGCTTATGAGCTGTCTGAAAAAGGACATAACAAACCATTTAGTTGTTCCTTTCTATTCCAGGCTGTGATAATGTGGTTATTGTGTGGAATGTGGGCACAGCAGAAGAGCTTTACTACCTTGACAATCTGCATCCTGACATCATTTATAATGTCAGCTGGAACCGGGACGGCAGTCTGTTCTGTTCAGCTTGCAAGGACAAAAGTGTGCGCATCATTGATCCACGCCGTGGGCAAGTTATAGCTGTAAGTCTGACACTCTTTGAGTTCTTGGTTACATTGTCCCATTCATGAAGTGGTGCATGATGGTGAGAGTTCCATCAGTGTCATGATTAGTTTTGTGGCATTATGACAAGCCATTCTGATCTTGGCAATTCAAAGGGGCTGCTTTTATATTTTGGAGTATTGAGAGAGATTCCCCATTTTCTTATCTGTACCGCCTATTCTGTATTTTATTGCTTCAAGTTCCATTTTTTAGCTGGTTATTAAATCATAGCTGTGAACTAACTTGCACTGTTCTTGGTTTGCAGTAAGGTGACTGCAGATCTACTGAATTTACAAAACAATTTGCAGTGCTTATTGATATAAAATGACACATTGGTGGGTATTCAGCATAGTACAGTAGAATGTTCATTTTGATGCATGACAGGATTCACCTTGTTTTTAGTTTTCCTTAGAGGTCTGTGCTTGCAGAACTATAATCCTACCACGGGAACTAAAAGAATGGCATGTGGAATGTGCTTGAGGCAGAGGTGCTCTCTTAAGGCAAATGAAAATTTTGCAACTGGTACAGTCCGATTTTGTAACTTTGCTTTCAGCAGAATAAATGATGCCTGCGTGCAAATTTTTTTTAAATAAAACTGTCAGCAAGAAATCTGGACACTGTCACCAGTCCTGTGCTGAATACATGTTACAACAAACACATAGGTGGCAGAAAGGTACGAGGACTGTACACTGAAGTAAGCAGGAGAACAGAAATTGAGCCCTCCAGGGACTTAGGATCAAAGCCAAGGACTGGATGACTCCAGTGTCCATCTCACCAGCTACAGGAGGGGATAGGAGGTGCAAATATCTTCCAGTTTGGAAAAGCAGCTTTTTCTTCATGCCAAGAGGTCTTTAAAGGGAGTCTTCCCTAGGAATTGATGCTCTCTAGCAGGGTGTGCCTTTAAGAGCAATTTTTAGCCAGTCTTGCCTACTTGTCTTTTGGGAAAGTTTGATCTGGGGTTTGACAGCCAAGCCAAAATTGCTTTTGCTGAATGTCTGCTGAAGTATCCGTGTGCAACTCCTGTTGCTAGTGATAAGAGATGACAAACTTTGGGCAGGAGGAAGGCCTTTCTTTACACATACATGAATCAATGAAGCAAATAGGTTGAAGGCCCCCTTTTCACTATAATGAACTCAGGCTTCTTATGAGCATTTAGTAATGTAGGGCAGGGGTCGCCAACCTTTTGGACCCCAGGGACCACCACACTCATAATTTTAAATCCCGTGGAGCAGAGACCCTGGGAAAGTCCCCCAAAAAGACTGCAGGAAAATTCCCCGCCCCGTTTTCCTACCGATCGATCGTTTTTTTATTTGGGATCACAGGATACCATCTCCAGCTCTGTTCTTAGGGAGAGAGGGGGAGAGAGGGAGGGAGGGATGGGGAGAGAGAGAGAGGTGCTTCATGCAAGGAAAGCAGCAGAAGCAGCAGAAGTCTTTCTTTCTCTCCCCCAAACTCCGCCAGAAATGAGACTTTGTGAGACTTGTTGCGTCAACACAGCCTCTTGGAGCAGGAGGCCTTGCAGGGTCCCAAAGACTCATTTCTGGCGGAGTTTGGGGGAGAGAAAGAAAGACTTTTGCTGCTTTCCTTGCATGCAGCCAAAAGCAGAAGAAGCAGCAGAAAGAAGCAGCCCGGTGGCCAGGCCAGGCGAGTGGGCTGAGTGGGGCAAGTTCCCCCCCTCCGCCCTTTCCCCACTCCCCTCACTACCTCGTGTTGTGCGCAATGCAAGCAATGCAAGCCTTGTGTTCCCGCGGGCCCTGTGGGCGGCGCAGCGTTGTGATCCTGCGCAGCCTGGATTAATTGCTTTGGGGGGTGCTCTGGGGGTGACATTTCTCTGCAGACCACCAAAGTTTTCTTGCGGACCACCAGTGGTCCCCCGGTCCGCTAGTTGGCGACCACCGATGTAGGGGAAGGGGGTTGTTTTAAATGAGATGGGGATGATGATGCTGGGAACCTGCCAGTGATGGTGGCATAAATATTGTCTTGCCAGTTAAGGACCTGTGTAGAGATATAATTATCTCTGTAGAGTTGTAATAGCTTAGTTGAAGAATAATGCATTATCTTATTACTGCAACTGCTGGGATACAAAGTGGCCTGGTCTTGAACCCTTGTTCCCTTTTTTACTTTCCTATCAGCCCTGTCCAAATGCTTTTAGCTCCTAAAGAGAAAGAGACTTTTTTTTTTTTAAGAAAGTTGCAGTCTAGCAGCTGAGGTTTGCAAAAGAGTGGAGTAGAAGAAAAATCATATAAAGTGTTTTGTTATTTAGATCTATGGTATTTTTTCTTTAGATCTATGGATAGTTCATCAAAATTAGGAAAGGCAAAGAATTAGAAAATGTTTTGATTGCCACCCAACAATTGTATTTTTTTCTTTTTTCTGTATACCTGCATGTTTGATAATAATTGCTGTATAATAATCTCTCATCCTGGTATATAATAATTGCCAATAATTGCATATTATTTACGTTGTCCTAAACTGATATATTTTAATATTTTGAACTAAATGTTACCTTGAAATTGTTATTTAATTTTTCAATTCTTGTAACTGTTTCCTCTTTTGTTTGTCTTTCTGTTTTTCTTTTGGATTATGTTTTAAATATTTAGAGAGCAAGAAAGAGATTTTAAAAAATATTGACATAGTTAAATTACATTTTTTAGATGTCAGCAAGGGAGTTTAATAATTGTGTGGCCTGATTAATTTTGAAAGGAGAAGAGTGACAGAAGAAGCTTCCTTTTCCTGCAGAGTGCTAAGGTTTTAACATCTTGGGTTCTTTGCTCAGAAGCAAATTAAAAATGAGGCCTTTGCTGTTCTTAATTTCTCATCACAAAAACCTTACTGGCCTCCCAGCTTAATCTAGCCTGTTCCTAGGCAACCTTTGGAGGAAACACTTGGATTTGGCTATGTGTTTTAGTTTCCTTAGAACGGGCACCAAATGGAAAGGTAGGGCAAAGCTGAAGAAATTATGCTTAAATACCTGCAACAATGTTAAGGCTTCTTCAGGCTGAATTTAAATCTTGATGACTGGTAGGAGAGCGTAGTCTGGATTCAGTTTGAGAGATACCTGAGCAGAGCTGGCAGGGAGAATTTATGTTGTCTATTGTGGAACCTGCTTGCTTTCTCTAACCTGACCCTTTCCCTTTTGCCCACCAGGAGAGGGAGAAAGCCCATGAGGGAGCACGCCCAATGCGAGCCATTTTCCTGGCTGATGGGAAGATTTTTACAACAGGCTTCAGCCGTATGAGCGAAAGGCAGCTGGCTCTCTGGGACCCGGTGAGTGGGAAAGCGAATGGAGGGGGACACAACTAGGTTGTGGGAGGAAGACTCCAACAGAAGAGAAACCCCTGTCAGTTCCAAGAGCCTGAGCAACAAGTTCTCTCCCCTTCCCATTCTGAAGGTTGCTTTGTTCTCAAATGAGGATTGCTTTAAGTTCGGTTCTGCAAGAGAACCCCTCGTGATTATATCTTGAAGGAAATGAACAGACTCCTGCCCCATCTTCTACAATCACATTACTGCCCCACACCATCCCCACAACGTGAAGGTATCTGAAGAAGGGTGGGGATTCTGCTACAATTCAAAACCCTGGATGAGAAGATTCTCCATCTCAAGCAGTTCTCCGATATAGAGTAACCTTCCCAAACCAGTCTAGAGCGCATCTCTCTTATTGCCTACCAGCAAGGCAGTAGGCAGCGACTAAGTAAAAGCATTACACAAAAGGGGCTGATGTGGAGGCAACCATCTGAAAGAGGTTATAATATGCCTTTGTGCTTTCTTGTTTCTGTCGATTTCAGGAAAATCTTGAAGAACCTATGGCATTGCAGGAACTGGACTCCAGCAATGGGGCCCTTCTGCCCTTCTACGATCCTGACACCAACGTTATCTACGTCTGTGGCAAAGTAGGCTTTCTTACTTGGTTTGTATATGCAGGTATTTGCATGATGGTGCCTGAGTGAGGTAGAATATCTCTTCCACTACATTTTATGTGTTAACTTCACAGATAGCACAATTTTTAAATTAATTGGTACAGGCCAGGGGTGGCGAACCCATGGCACGCCTGCCACAGGTGGCACGCAGAGCCCTCTCTGTGGGCACACAACACTGTCGCCCCTGCTCAAGTCCACTGCCCCTGCATGAGTGCCTCCCGCCAGCCAGCTGGTCTTCAGGTCTCTTCCACGCATGTGTGGGGGTGCATGTGTCGGGGTGGGGCAAACTTGCATGCAGGGGACATGTGCATGTGCAGGGGTGCACGGTCCCATGCACGGGGGGCACACCTTGCACTTTGGGTATGCGCCTTTTCAGTGCCCAAAAGGTTTGTCATCATTGGTATAGGCTTTTCTATCAAAGTACTTGAGAGTCTGTTGGCGATCTAATAGAGGGGTAATACAGAGGTACTGGCGACCTGCGGGCCGGATGCGTCATGTGCAGGCCACACCCACCCCAATGCCATGAAGGGGAAAAAATGTCGCAAAACATCACATGACGGCAACATGACGCTGCAAACTTGACACCAGTAATCTAATATTTTCCCTCCCTGTTGTAGCTTGTCTTGTAATTCAGTGTTAATATTGCAAAGTAATCAGATTCTCCAGCTGTTACTAAATAAAATTAGGCCTATGTTTTTGTGTTCTACGTCTCTGACTCCTGGGAATTCTGGGTGTAACTCTCATCAGTTGAATTACACCAGCAATTGACTGCATTGTCTAGGAATGAGAGGAAGTGACCCTTGTATCTGGAGGGCAACCCTTATGTTGAAGACATCCAATCAAAGTGTACAGGCCAAAACAGGCCTAATTTTGGTGTTTTGGTCACATAATTAGGGGTCAGGTCTACCTCTTTTCCCTTAAGGATATTATCGGTGAGTAGATTAAACTCTTTCATATTTTACTAGGCACAGGGCACCCATGTAACGGCAGGCTATTAAACAGTGTAATAATAATGGGTGACATATATGGGACTTCATCTCAAATACATTGAGTGAGGGCTAACTTTCTGACTGATGATTTTCTAATGTATTTTTCTGCCATTCAAAGAGTGGCAATTCTGTCATGGTGTGTCTTGCTATCTTTTCTTGCCTCTCCAGGGAGATTCTAGCATCCGGTATTTTGAGATCACAGCAGAACCACCATATATCCACTTCCTGAACACATTTACTAGCAAAGAACCACAACGGGGCATGGGTTGGATGCCCAAGCGGGGTCTGGATGTCAACAAGTGTGAGATTGCCAGGTAATCAGATTAAATTGTTAATAGGAAGGTATAGAGGGGAATGGCAAGAAAGCAGATAGGGCAGTCAAAGTGTGGCATGAATTATTTTCATAGTTTTTAAAGCTCCAGGCTGGTTAATTCAATTGCTCTTTCTCTCTGTTTCTGTAGATTTTACAAACTCCATGAGCGCAAGTGTGAACCCATTGTTATGACAGTGCCAAGGAAGGTGGGTATTTCATAAGGAGACGTTAGCCTGCTTTTCATTACAAGGATTCCTGGTCCAGCTTCCCTCCCTCCTCTTCATCAGTAGGCAGGCAAGCAGATGCAGTTTAACATCTGACCTAATTGCCTAATGTTAGAATTAAAATCCAATACTAAAATTAAAATACAGTACCAGAATCCTAATCTGGAAGAAAGAAGATCTTGCCACTGTAATGCTCTATTGGCATCTTGCTAGGAAGTGCACTATGTTGTTAAAAGACAGCACAGGCTACAAATTCCTAGATTCTGGCAGTAATTAAGGCAAGTTGGGCAATTTATAAAATGTCAAGAATCATTTGGCTGCCACTTTTTTCCCCTCAGATCTTGATTTCTGTCACTCTGCATTAATTTGTAATTGTGTTGATTTAATAATACTAGCCAGCGATTTAGTATGTTTAAGGAATGTGCTCCAGTTCTCATATCTGTCATTTTTAAAAAGCTCAATAAGGCAGGCCAGTTCCAATCTTATTTCAACCATGAGTCTCTCAGACCGGGGTCGCCAACCTTTTGGACCTCAGGGACCACCAAACTCATAATTTTAAATCCTGAGGACCACTAATATGAATTTTGACTGACGATGGCTTGCTGATGGTGGGAAAGAGAGAAAGAGAGAGCTCTGATCTAACCTCTCTCTCTCTCACACACACACACACACACACATGCATGCACACATAGACACACACAAAGAGACACACAAACACAAACACACGGAGGCAAGGGTGAGATTCAAATTTCTTAATAACTGGTTCTGTGGATGTGGCCTAATTTGTGGGTGTGGCTTGGTCATGTGACTGGCTGGGCATGGCTTGTATGTAAATATAAATATTTATGTAAATATTGAATTTTTTATTTAAAAAAGAGCAACTTTTACCCAAAATTAGGCAAAGCAAGCAAGCAGATTGAGTTGCTCACAGAATCACAGATTCACTTAGAGATCTGTGTTTTTGCCATCGGCTACCTGCGTCTGCACTGAATAATAGAACCTTCAGTCCTAAGGGAAGTTCAGCTCTGCTTAAAAGATCTAAAGATTAGCTAGAAAGCAAGAAATCCAACGATTTCCTGCTTTCTAGTTAATCTAAATCTCCCAACACAGCAGAACAGCTGATGGGGAAAAAAAAGGATAAATAGCAACTTCGCAGACAAGTTTGCCAGGTAAGGAATGAATGGGCAGGGAGGGTTCCCGCAGGCTATGTGGGTGGCGCAGCCTGGATTAATTGCTTTGGGGGGGTGCTCTGGGAGAGATTTCTCTGCAGACCATGAAAATTTTCTTGCAGATCATCAGTGGTCCGCAGACCACCGGTTGGCGACCACTGTCTTAGACATCTTGCAAATTAAGGTTACAGTTGTGCCAAGATTTAAACTAGGGTGTTTGAATTGACAGTTTAGAACAACTATATAGTGTCCTACTACTCCTTGTCAGGATTTGTCTCAACTGCTGTATTGTATTGCTATTTGATACTCTCTGTTTAAAACATTCCTGGCAGTTGAGAGTGAGGGTTTTTTACAATGCACACATCTGTTTTCATTCATATTTTTCATCTCTCTGGAGTTATATGATTCTGAAAAACATCTAAGCTTTCCTGGCCGCCTTTGACCTGAGTGTGACCATTTCTTTTCCTTTCAGTTACACACCTACTCCTTCACCATGAAATGCAACATTCTGCTCCGAATGTGATTTCCAAAAGTTCCAGTAGAATCGATCTTTATTCAGAAATATAAAGAAAAATGTTGAAACAGAATCAAAGCTTATTTTCCTTGACTAGCTAGAATTCCTTTGGTGAAGGGACTGATTCTAGAGACCTTTCCCTCTACTATTGTGTAGGCCAGGGATGTCAAACTTGATTTCATTCAGGGTCATGTCAGGGTGTTTGACCTCAGGGGGCCTGGGTGGGCGTGGCCAGCTCAATGTCACTCATGTCAGGGGCGCCTGTGGCGGCCCAAGTTCTTCCAGTGAAAACGGGCTCCTGAGCTCCATTTTCAGCTGCAACGGCCTCCTGCAACCCTCTGACAGTGAAAATGGAGCTCTGGAGGTATGTGGCCCTCACGAGCTCCGTTTTCTCTGGCAGAGGCACAAAGGTACCACAGGCCAGTCCTTTGCTGTATCCAGGGTAGCCTCGCGGATCAGATTAAAGCACTTGAGTTTGACACCCCTGGTGTAGGCTGTGCAACAATATACCATGTGTGGCAGATCCATAAACACTGAGGAATTAAGACGTTCCTTTCCCAATTCTGTGCCAGTTATCTCTCAGATTGGCTTTTTGTGTTTTCTCAGGCAGAATGGACATTCTCAGTATTACCACATGAAACTGTTCACATTTTGGGCTCCGTGTGTGTATGACACATTTAGTCGTCTTCTCCATGTTCAGTCTTGGTTAAATATACTCTGATTACTCAACTTAGGGCTCTGTTCCATTGCTCTGTGCCAGTGTCATGAAAGCTAATGGCTGTCCTCTCTTTACAGTCAGATCTGTTCCAAGATGACTTGTACCCAGACACAGCTGGGCCAGAAGCTGCCATGGAAGCAGAGGAATGGGTGGCAGGGAAGACAGCACCCCCCATCCTAATCTCACTGCGTGAAGCCTATGTGCCCACCAAACAACGGGATCTCAAGGTCAACCGAAGAAGCTTGTTGCCTGAGGGTCGCTCAACAGCTCCCTCCAACACTGGGCTGAGTGCCACACCCTCCAGTGCCATGACTCCAGCCGCTGCCACATCTGCTCTTAGTGCTACTGCTGCTAGTGGGGTAGGTGTTATGCTGTTGCTTGTGGCAGATGGGGATTCCAAGGGAGGGGGGCTGGATGGGTGGACTGGGGAGGATTGCATGGAGTTGAGCTGGGGAGAGCAGGAGTTGTTGGAGGAAGGACCAAACGGTAGATGGATGGATGGATAGATAAGACTTTGTTATAATCAAAGACCAAAACCAATCATGAGGGCAGAGTAGACTTGTAAGGTGTTGTAGGGTAGCACTGAGTGTCTGCTTCGTCATGGGGCTTTTTGCCCTCCCTTCATGCAGAAAAGCAAACTTCCAGCTCTTCACAGCTTTGAGAAGAATCAGCAATTTAAGAAAGGCTGGGTAGTGACTTTCTCGGCTTAGAATATGGGCTTGCACAGATCTCTTTGCAGCTCAAAATAATGACACTTTAATTTTTGGCAACCAACCATGTAAACCAGGCTCTTGGAAACACTGATGCAGCCAAATATGTTGAGCTTTCTGGCTGGAGCATTCTGGGAGTTAGTTCATACGTCTTAAAACTGCTAAAGTTGAGAAAAACGACTGTAGAAGATTTCTCTATTTGGAACCATAACAATGACCTTCTTCCTTATTGTGACTCCCATATGATGAGGATAGGGTTGTGCAAATGTGTTGATCAGGCTTGGGAATGTGGGTCAGACTTGCTTTCCGCACCTTTTCCTGCGTCAGATTGTGTCCTGTATTTGCTGTCTGTTTCTTTAATGAGAACGAGTGCTGGTTTGAGCTGAGCCATCGGAATTCTGGGGAACTTGTAGGCAAAAAAGATGGATAATATGATGAAATAATGAATGGATAACTTTTTCCCATTTGCAGGAAGGGAGGCAGCTTACTGAAGAGGTGTTGCGTGAAGTGGCATCTCTGCGGGCGCTTGTGGCTGCACAGGGAGAGCGCATTGCACGGCTAGAGTTGCAGCTGAGCCGCATTGAGAATGGTGATGTCTAGTGGGCCTTGCCTCCCCACCGCCCCCCAAGAGAACCTGACCAACGCGGAGGATCTCACTTACTTCCCCTTCCTTTGATCTGCCAGTAATCCCTTCACATTTCCCCCTCCTCCTCCTGCCCTGTGGGGTGAGACAGGGGCTTGCCCTCTCTTGCTGCTACTGGGAATGTTTCTTGGGCTTTGTCTCGGACCAAATCTCCTCTTCCTCTCACTTTTGCACCCCATATTATCTAAGGGGCCATATGCTAGTGCCCTACCCATTGCTCCTTTGCCTTATTCTGGTCAGGGGCCTATTTCCTGTCCCGTTCCCATGGATGGGGCCGGCCTAGATATCACCCAGGGAGATTGGGGCTGTCTGACAGCTTGGCCTGGCCTGCCTGTACCCTCCCACTGAGAATAAGGCTGAGGTTCCCTTATGAGTCTCTCATGGCAAGTGTGTATGTGCCGCGGGGTGGGGTGGCGGGAAGCTTATTGGAAGCCTGGGCCACTTAAGAGTCAGTGCCGAGGTGGGATGCCTTTTCTCAGATAGAACCATTGAAATCCCATTGAGGAGTTTCCTGCTTCCTTGTCTGAACTTTTTGCAATGAGAACCATGGAGAGACATCCAGTAGGGCCAGGTGGTGAAAGAAGCCTGCCTTCTGGTTACAGTCCTCAGCTACTGTCTCTGGAACCGCTCCTTTTTCTGTCTTCCAAAACACAGTGAGGATGGAATAGGAGAAATAAACTGTACGGGGTTGATATCTATATTTTCATTCCAAATAAAAGTCTTTATAGAATCAGAGCTCTGTGCAGCTTATTATTGTGGGGGCCTCTGACTTGGAGTGACTTCCAAGGTAAGTGCAAATTCTTTTCCAGAATGTCAGCTGGCCTTCTTCGGACTACTGATGGAAATTTCCTCCACCCTCCAATAACCTGGGAAAACAGTTGTATCGTGCAGTAATCCCTACTTTAAGCTGACTGGAAATTCCTAAAGTAACCAGAGTGCCTTCCCCCACTTCTTCCATAAAGGAGATGGGGACCTGCTTCCTTCAGTCATAGAATATTCTGCTTGGAACCTTTATGGGTTATCTATGTGCCCCACGTTGAAAGCATGAGGAATTCAAATAGGGGGATGTAATAAATAATTGCCTTTTGACCTAAATTTTTAACATTCATTTTGAACATACCAAAATTATTTAGTCATCTTTGTACCGAAGGTGGCTTTTGAAGCTGCATTTTCAGAATATCCGCAAACCTTTTCCATTATCTGCAATTTTGGGGGTGGGGAGTGGTATATGCAAGCTTATATTCTTGTTTATTTAAATAGGTGTAATAGGTGTAGCTCCTTTTCAGTGAAATTTGAGAACACTTCATGTGGGTGTATTCCTGGAGAGGACAAAAATCTAACCTGTTATAATGCTGAGTCAATACTACCATCCATCCCATTTTCAAATAATTTCCAGTGCACATGAATGCCACTGTGGGCTCTATTATTTTCTCATTGTGCATATTTAAGACATTTAGGGCTTCTCTCTAGGGCTGGCCAAGAACCAGCTTTTAATGTCGAATTGTTGTTCCCTAGCACTGTTTTGCAGCTTGTATCCCATGATTGTCAGAGATGTATGTTAAGTACTTCAGAGATATAATGTAATCCTTGTTTAGTAGGACTTTCTGTTCCCTTTTAAGGGAAAGCTAGCTTCCAAAAGAGTGATGTAGGTGGTTATGCATTGAGGAAGACTTGATTAAAGTACAGGTAGTTCTCAACTTTCATCAGCTCATTTAGTGACCAAAGTTAACAACCACATTGAAAAAAAGACACTTTTCACGTGGACATTACAGCATCCCCACGGTCATGGGATCAAAATTCAGACCCTTGGCAACTGACTATGATGGTTGCAGTGTCCTGGGATCATGTGATCACCTCTTGCAACTTTCTGACAAGCAGAATCAATGGGAAAGCCAGGTTCACTTAATCGTGTTACTAATTTAACAACTGTTAAGAAATGTCGTAAAATGGGGCAAAACTTAACTAGCTGGCTTTGCAATAGAAATTTTGTGCTCAATTGTGGTTGTAAGTTGAGGACTACCAGTAAAAGATCATGGACCTTGGGTAAATTGACAAATCTTTCTAAATAATTGTGTAATTTACACCTAAAAATGGTGCTCAAAATGATGTATATAATTTACAAAATAGATCAAATCAACACAATACTAAACACTAAATTTTAGTTTTGATCCCGCTATGAATGAATGAACATCAAAAATGTTCTTGCCTGATGATCAGTTTTTGATCTGAATTGATCAGAATTCTTTCCTGTATTTTACATGATTATTTGATCTGGGTTTTATTTTGACAATGTCAGGAAAACACCCTTATATTTTGTTCTTAGGTTATTGAAAATATGTGAATATGAGAAAGTTTGTTGAATATTTGTTGGTTTAGAGAAAGTGTGATTGAATTATGGAATATTTTGTGCAAACATGGAGCTGAAACCTAGTTGCTGAAGGTGGTAAGTAAAACATGGAAGTACAGCATGTGTGATAATGAAGGGAATATCTAATAAAACTTTAGCTTTTAGCAGGGAGAAATATATGCATAGGTAATTTCCTTTTGGTTATTTCATACATTAATGGATACATATATAAGGAATGCACAAGGTGGTAGGAGAGGAAATTTTAAGATGTCCAATTCTAGTAGAAAAATAGTGGAAACGAATGTCAGTTGAAAATGTTCACATAGAAGAGTTTGCATCTGCCTCTGTAAGCTTATCAAGAGGAACATAACAGTAAGTTGAATGTAGTAGGAATAGGATACACAAGAAATGTATGCGTAAACAGTAAATATAGTCAAGAATGAAGGGGGGTAATGAGTAAAGACATTTGGATGCAAAAATAGCTAACTACCACAGAAGCACATGGAGATAATTCCACCATACAGACAGAAGGAATGAAAAGTGAATTGCAAAACAAATATAAAATCTTAGTAAGGCCACACCTGGAATACTGCAACCAATTTTAGTCAACATACTACAGAAAAGATGTTGAGAGTGGAAAAAAATTCAGAGAAGAGCAACTAAAATGATCAAAGGTCTGGAGACTATATGAAGAACTGCTGCAGGTTTTGAATTTGGCTAGTCTAAAGAAGGATAAGAGTATTTGAGGGGCTACCACAAAGAAGAGGGTCAAATGATTCTCCAAAGCACCAGAGGGCAGGACAAGAAACGATGGTTGGAAACTAACCAAAGAGAAAAGCTACCTAGAATTGAGAAACTTCTTAACAGTGAGGACAATTAACCAGTGGAATAGCTTGCCTTCAGAAATCGTGGGCACTCCATCAATGTAGGTTTTTAAGAAGAGTCTAGTCACTTATTTGAAATG
This sequence comes from Pseudonaja textilis, assembly GCF_049901715.1. Classification (NCBI taxonomy): domain Eukaryota; kingdom Metazoa; phylum Chordata; class Lepidosauria; order Squamata; family Elapidae; genus Pseudonaja; species Pseudonaja textilis. Next base: position 223,663,291 of record NC_141990.1, read on the forward strand.
GTATAGGTTTTCCTGCTTCAGCAGTGGGCTGGACTAGAAGACCCCCAGATTCCTTCCAGTTCTATTCTAAGAAATAATAGGTCGAGAGGAGTAAAACAAAATAGCGTGACCGAGTGAACTTGAGGAGTTTCTTCAAAAAACATAAGTTTAAAAGGTGAACTTGCAAGTGATGTATGGATATAGTAGAAACAAAGAAAAATATAGACAGATACAATGGATGTGTTGGCATTAATTAAATTAAGCAGCATTTCCTTTTTTATTTCATTTGCTGGGTGTTTCTTACTTTTCTTTAACTTTGCAAAGGATTTCTTGCCCTGAAAAGGAATTGTGTGAATGATGCATATGTATATAAAGTTGAAAATCCCTAAAGAAATATTCTCTGCTTTGGTCCACTAGAGAGCTCTTCAACAACTGATCCAAACAAAGACCTTCGCCTTTTAAAGCAATACAAGAAGGCATTGTTGGGTTTTGTGCTGTCCAGAATAGGTTTCCTGCAACTCCATTTGCTGGCTGTTTCTCTAGTCTCTGCTTTTGATCTGGCACGTGTTTAACTTAGCCTAGATTTTTTTTTTATTTTCTCCTGTTTATATTGATGCTTTGAAAAACTACAGATTTTAAGACTGCTCCAAGGAATTGAAAACATTATGCTTTCTTCAGTTGCAGAAGCATGCCCCTCTTCTTGTCCATTCAGCCATATGTATCTTCCTATTCCTGCTTTAACCAGATCTCAGTCTTTCTAATTCCCTGTAGAATTGGTGTGCCGGTGAAGGAAGTCTTGTGACAAATCTAGCAGAACAATGGAGAGAGCCTACTTGTTAGGGGAGTGGTTTTGTTATATAACTTTATTTAAAAGTTTTCGGAAAAACTAATACAATCTAATATTGAGTAAGGTAGAAAAAAGAAGAGAGTTAAAAGTGCAAGAAAACAAAGTAAAAATAAATAGAAAAGAAGAAAGATACAAAGAAGCAGCTTCCAATCATCTTTACAGCTGTTATAAGTACATTGATAAATATACCTCTTTATCTAAAATTATATCATGATTCTTTCTATATCCTATCAAATCAACAAAACAATATATCATAAGTTCATCTTTTTCTGTTTTACACAGAATGGCCATAAGAGGCTTCCAGTGAGCAATCAACATGGAGGTTATCTTTTCTCTAATCAAACTAGTCCATATGGCCTTCTCAGCAAGTTCCATCAACTTCATTATAGGGCATTGCCAGATCTTTCCAGCTTTATGCATACTGTAATCTTGCTATGGTTATCTATACAAAAATGGTTCCATGACTTTTCCATTGCTGCAAAATTTGATCTCTTGTCTTCTTCCTGACAAAGTGTGCCAGGACATCTCATGGAATGTTTCAATACTTGCCTCTACTATATTCTCATCCCATTTGGAAAAAAAAATGATAAGGTTTTAATCATCCTTTCTCTACTGTAATACCTGCACCAGAATCCTCTCGAATTGCTCTGAATACAATTTCAATTTCAGTCATACCGGATTATCTAATTCTCTTTCTGTTTCTCTTTTTATAATTTCAGTTCTAATCTCCAGAATTTCCACTTTGTCATTAATTTGTTTTATATCTCCAGTGATTTCTACAGTTTTCTATCTTCTTAACTTTTTCTTTCAACTCCTCTTTCATTTTTATAAGTCTTTTATACATTTTTTTTTCAAAAGCTGTCCATTTAATATTAAGTGATTCAGATTACTTATTTCTAATTTTGCAAATATTTTCTGAAGCAAGTATGTTGTAATTCCTCTGCATATTGCTCTAGCAATCCCCCCCGCCCTCTCTTTTTTGCCACTTTTCTGGTGGGTCCTATTATAATGTTATAATGTAAAAATGTTTCAAATATAAGAAAAAGAATAAAAGGCAAGTTTTCCTCTTTTTTTCCTGTTTTGTCTTTCTGTGCCCTTAATACTTTGTCTTATATGACATTCCACAGTCAGTCACCATCACAGTGTGGCTTATATTATTTTTATGTTTTGTTTTATAAAATCCATTAATTGTCTGCACACTTTAAACTTTGTTGTATCCAATCCTTGTTAAACCTTCTGCTAAAGGTTAAATCCTTTGAAGCTTCCCCCCCTCCTTTCCCCCCCTTTGCTAATCCAGAAAGAATGTTGATTTACCAAGTGGATTTCAATTTTCCTACTGCTCGGAAAATCTCTGTTTATCTGTAAACAAATTGCATCTAAAAGTGGTTCATAAGTACAGCTTTTGTGAACTTTGTGTTCATACAGACCATATTATGACTGTGAGCTTGACTGAATTTTCTTAACCCATAGCCCCTGGATTAATGGAGTAATTGCAAAAAATCTCATTTTTACAATCTCCTTGTCTAGAGCAGTTGTCCTGGTTGCAAGTGGGCAATCTCATATTCTCTCTTTTTCCTAGAGTGACTATGCTGGCTAGAATTTACCATCTAGCCACCGATCTCTGATGCAATACCACCTCTATTCCTTCAGGGACATCTAGTCCACCACAGACCCTCTCCTGGAAACAGAGAGAATAATGAATTAAAATGGCTGTTTTGCAAATCTTGTGCCTGCAGATAGAGCTCTTCGAAGTGATGTCAGTATTAAATTTGACTGTTGTAAAAGTAATGTTCTGGCCTGCAACATAAGTTGTGAAACACTTTGCAGATAAATTTACTTGGGCTTGTTTTAACTTGGAATCTAGTTTAGTATGGAGCCCTTGACTTATCTTCTAACTGGATGGCTGCTCATCCTGGCTTGATTATGCAGGTAGAGATGGATTGTTTAAAGGACTAGCAGAATCTTATAAATGCGGTGGTGGGATTAAAAAATTGTTTACTACCCGTTCTGTGGGCGTGGGTTGGTGGGCGTGGCAGGAGAAGGATACTGTAAAATCTCCAGTCAAAGGTGGTATTTGCCGGTTCTCCAAACTACTCAAAATTTCTGCTACTAGTTCTCCAGTACTGGTCAGAACCTGCTGAATACCCACCTCTGTACAAGTGCCTCATAGAAAACAGTCAGTTTATGTTCAATTAATTGATATGCATCAAATATAGATTTTTTTTAATCTAGAGTATTGTGTGATCCTAATGGAACATGTCTGAGTTGCATAAATAAAGCCTGAGGTTCAACATGAGTAGTCAGAATGTAGAAAATATATGTAGAATAAAAACTTTATTTTCCTTGACACCCCAACCACCTATTCCATCCTCTTGTCATAACCCCACTAAGTTCAATTTTGACAAAGAAAGGAGCTATGCAAATAATTTTATGTGACTGCACTGGGTTATACATTGTACCCCCATTATTTAATGAAAGGAGCGGTGGCTCAGCAGAGACTATACTGACATAAAGCAAAACTTGATTTTGGCACCTTTTAATTTCCAAAAGAATGGCTTAAAAGACTCTTAACTGCTTTCCCCTCTGAAAAATGATAAGCCCACCTATCCCATGTTACTGTCCTGAACAAGGTTAAGTAAGCCAGCCAACAAAATAAGACAATATATTTTCTATACTATAGTTTACTTTACTTTATTGTCATTGCACCTGTACAACAAAATCAAACACCATCTTCAGTGCACATTATGACCATGACCATGGAAATAAACACCAACACACATCCTTCATCCTTCACACATTGAACCGGAAATCCCCGACATCACACCAACACTGCACTATACAGCAGAATTCATGATAGGATGATAGTGTCAAATGTCTACTTAAGCTCTTATCTTTTGCCAGAAAATGACCAGATTATTTTTTTATTTCCATAAGCATTACCCAGTGATGCTGCTAGATGTAATATAGGCTAGAGGTATAATAAAGACTTATTAAAATTCCTGAATGTCACACATGTGTTCTGTGTCTCTTTTCTCTTGTTTAACATCTACTTGAAACAGCTGAGAATAGCCACCTGAGAATGTGATGACATCACTGCCTGAATGATGCCAGTCTTTAAAAGGCAATCTGGCTCCAAAGAGACAGCAGAAGACTTGATGATTCAACATCATAGTCAATGAGTGAGTAGACATGTACTAGCAAGCAGTTTGGATCAGGAAGTTGAACAAGAATTGGTGACATGGACAGTTGTGCTGTACAATAGTCCTCGCACTGATTATCTGAATTCACAGCCTGAGAGGTACAGTTGAACCATTGCTAATCTTAGATGACCTGCTGGTAGCTGCAACCTCTAGATTTTCAGACATCTGTGATCTTTCTGGAAAAGTGAATCTGGTCCCCACAGGCAGGGTGAAATAGAGACTTGCCCACAAATGCTTTCTTGGCATATATGTTCTTCACATTAAAAGGAAAAGGCAGCTAGAATAACATAATCTACATAGAACATAGGAGATTAAGAGTAGGGTGAAGGTAGAATAGAACAGAACAGAATAGAATAGAATTCTTTATCGGCCAACTGTGATTGGACACACAAGGAATTTGTCTTGGTGTAAATATTCTCAATATACATAAAGAAAAGGTACATTCGTTAAGAATCAAGAATCATAACGTACAACACTTAATGATAGTCATAGGGTACAATCAACAATCAAATCATACTAGGAAACAGTCAAGTGGGAGGGGATGGGTGATAAGGAGTGGTGAGAAGATTAACAGTAATAGTAGTGTACACTTTGTAAATAGTTGAACAGTATTGGGGGAATTATTTGTTTAGCAGAGTGATGGCTTTCAGGGAAAAACTGTTCTTGTGTCTAGTTGTTCTGGTGTGCAGTCTCTATAGAATCGTTTTGAGGGAAGGAGTTGAAACAGTTTATGTCCAGGATGTAAGGGGTCTGTAAATATTTTCACAGCCCTCTTTTTGACTTGTGCAGTATACAGGTCCTCAGTTGAAGGCAGGTGGGTAGTAATTGTTTTTTCTGCAGTCCTAATTATCCTCTGAAGTCTTGTTTGGTTGCAGAGCCAAACCAGAGAGTTATAGAAGTGCAGATGACAGACTCAATAATTCCTCTGTAGAACTGAATCACCAGCTCTTGGGCAGTTTGAGCTTTCTGAGTTGGTGCAGAAAGAACATTCTTTGTTGTGTTTTTTTGATGATGTTTTTGATGTTAGGTGTCCATTTTATGTCATGTGATATAGTAGAACCTAGAAATTTGAAGGTCTCTACTGTTGATACTGTGTTGTCTAGTATTGTAAGAGGCGGTAGTATAGGGGGGTTTCTTGTAAAGTCTACCACCATTTCTACGGTTTTGAGTGTGTTCTGTTCCAGATTGTTCCAGTTACACCACGAGGCAAGTTGTATAACCTCCTGTCTGTATGCAGATTCATCGTTGTCTCGAATGAGACCAATCACTGTTGTGTCATCAGCAAACTTCAGTATTTTAACAGATGGATCGTTTGAGATGCAGTCATTGGTACATAGGGAGAAGAGAAGTGGAGATAGCACATAGCCTTGGTTGGCCCCTGTGCTGATTGTACAAGTATCGGATGTGATTCCACCTAGCTTCACCTGCTGCTTCCTGTCTGTTAGGAATCTCACTTTGCTTTATGCTTGGTGCCAAACTGCACAGTCAAAAAACATTTTATAAGTAGTACAGATCTGCAAAACAGCATGGCCTGCTTCCAGATTTTCTGTTTTCTTCCTGGAATGTGCTGACCCGAGCATTCCAAGAGCAGCTCATCCATTTCAAAAAGTAAATTTTGCAGAACAAGAAATGATTATGGTGGTCCATAGAAAATCCACCTCTGTGAAACAGGCTTATTGTGTATTTCTCATTCATTTTTAGCTTGGCCTAGCTGCTTAGCATAAGGGATCCCTAGCTAACAAAACATCACAGCCACCATAACAAAACAATTGTGTTTAAGAAGTCATTTGCTGTATTTTAAGAGAAGGTGATAAGTTACTAAAATTGTTTGTACTTGTTGTGAACAATGGTGGAAATTATACATACATTCATTACATACAATATTTTTATTTTTTCTATTCTTTTTTCTCCTGCACTTTCTAATTTTTTTTTAATTTGTAAGCTTTCTATTAGTTTGTGTCTTTTTAATTGTAACATCTAAATTCATTGTAAAAACAAAGTTTTTACATTGTAAAAACAAAGTAGAGCAACCTTTGCCCCCCAAATAGAACAGTAATGGCGAAAAGAAAATTGAAAAGAAAGCTCAAAGCAGGTCAATTCCTACATAATGCTTAGACATTATTCCAAAGTACAATACTAGAATCTCCCTTCAAATATATACTGGCAAAATATGCAAAGAACACCAGCTTGGCTCCTATAGAACCAAGAATTTCTACTGAAGTCAAGAAGGATTCATTTGAAAAATGTAATCCATCCACAAATGAAAAGAACACAACCACCACAAAAATAATAAATGCAGTGGTCAGTGAAATATGTTTCTCCTTAAAAGATTCAAGAATGCATGGCAAAATCTACAGTATTAAGGCAAACAACAACAACAAAATCCTCACACAGGGAACTTGGGCCATGAGAAGATGGAAGTCATTAAAGGCTCAATCCAACAGGACTCATCCTCTGTTCTTCATTCATCTTACGAAAGCACCAATAAGCCTGTTCTAGAAGAAAAACTGGAACATTCCAGCAATAAACTGCATTATTTTTCATAAAACGGATAAATGGGCCAGCCCTTCCTATGGCAATAGTTTGTGTGAATGAAGACATATACCAAAATGTTGTTTAAAAGGTTATAAAAACTGAATGATGTAAAAGGATCATGTCATAGCCACTCCTCATGATAAACCCCCTTCTTATGAAGGAACCTCTCCACCAGCCTGGTGAAAGTGCAGAGAGAATTTGTTGGTCATTCGTGACATTCAACGCCCGACAACATCCTGTTGTGGTTTGCAGACAAAGGGCCTAACACCTACTTAAATGCACTTGCATGCTGCAAGCATCATCTGATCATTACTTTTTAAAGACATCTGCATGGGTGGATGGCAGGTGCATTGCTCTTCCTGTCCTAGCTCAAGCAATTATGGGGGCAGCAGGAAGCTTGTGGCTGATGCTACTGAGCAGAAGGTACCGAGGCTGCTTGAACCTGCGGAAATAGCAGAGTAGAGCAAATGCAAACAGGCGTGCAGTCTGCTTGCTTGTGTCCTGTAGATTTCCTCCATTTTGTGATCATCCTCTGAATATACAACTCCGAACAACCATTTTTTTCTACCTGAGAAACTGGAAACATATTAAGATTGCCATCATTAGTATTCCCTTTGGCCAGGGAATTCTGACAAATATAGTCCCAATGGAGTTGGAGGGAAAGTACGTTCAGAGTTTACAGGTCATCCTTTCTACCCAGGATACACATAAGCCAGAGTCTCTCCCATCCTGGATCCATCCATTTGATAATTTTCCGTTCAGCACCTCATTTTGAGCTGCATTTCTTCTATTCCACCTTCCAGGTCATTTTTAATGTGTTGAGCAGCATAGAGCTGAGGATGGAGCCCAGGAGTAACCCTCACTTAGTACTTACTTCCCGGCGGATGCAGAATCACCTGTGAACGTAGCATCCTTTGGATGTGGTTGCTCAAAGGATTGGAAATCATGAGATTGCAGTACCTTTTACTCACATGCAACTGTCATGAAAGACCCTCTCATTGTTTTACAAAGATCAAGGTATGCTTCATCCACAGCCCACAACAGCCCCTCCATCATTCCCTCATAAAAAGAGATACTGTAAATCTAATACAATTTGTTCTTAACTTGCTCATTCTGCTTCCTAACAATAGTGGCATTTATTTTCTAAGTGCTTTTGAACATGCTGCTTAACACACCTCTTCTAGTACTTTCTCCAGCACAGAAATAAATTGATATTGGATTTCTTAGGTCATGCTCCTTCAGTTGGAATATTGGGATGAAATTTGTTCTTCTGGCGCCTCACCAATTCTCTATGAGTTTTCAAATATAGTTATCGATTTTGGATGACTTGTGAGAGTCACTTCAAAGTCCTGGGACGTAATTTGTTAGGTTGTGAAGACTCAGAGTCACCAAAGTTAGCAAGGTAGATTTTGAGTATTATTATATATCTCCAAACCAATTTCAGATGGTTGGAGGATCTATCCAGATCCTCAAATATGTTACTCAGTTCAGTGGCATAGGTCATCTAATATCTTGATACTTTTTTTTCAAGATGCCTACAAGAACTAGCAATGTTTATTGAGATGCCTTCTTTCTTCTTGGTGTCCTCCTTTTATCTTCTCTATTCCTGGACAATTTCCAGAGCCATGTCCTGCTCTGATGTTATTTCTGTTAGTCTTCAGGAAAGATCCTCTTTGTCTTCATCACTTTCAATTATGACCTTGAGCTGGTCTTCATTGTTTCATCCTTTTTTCTAGGAGAAAATTTATGTATAAGTACCATCTCCCCTCGTGCAAGTGTAAGAACATTTCCAGCCATCATGTGAAATTCAGCACATCTGAAAGGTGGCAGGTTGGGAGAAATCTTCTCCCCTTCTTCTCTCTCCCTTTCCCCCAATTAAGGCACATCTGAATTTTGTTTTATTTTATTTTGGAAGACTTCATGAAGGAAAATAGGATGTTCTACTGCTCCCCCAATAAGTTTTGGGTAGTTTAGATGGACAAGCTAGACAGATCAGTCTGCGATATGGTGCTGAGCAAAAATGTACAGCAAAACCCCATCTCAGGGTGAGGAAGACAGACAGGAAGCCCTCCCTAACCCTGTGCTTTGAAGAGTTTCGTTTTTTCTCTCCTTCTCTCTTCAAGACCCAGTGCAGCTCAGCAGAGAGACAACTGCATCGCTTTGGATGATGGTAAGGGAACCAACGATCCAATGGGGCAGGAAAAGAGAATGAACATGGAACTGGTGCATAGCTTAGTCTAGCAGAGGGATGTATTAATAGCCCAGATTTTAAAACAAAACTATTATTTAAAATTACAATGTAACTGGAATCATTGGGCCAGAAATGGTGGTTGGTTAAGGTGCCGACTGCCGAGTTCTCTGTACTTTCCCAGGACAATCCGTTCCCAACTTAGTTCATTTGCTTACCAATAGCAAGTCCCAGATTTCTCTGGTTAAGAAAAGCCACAGTGTGGAACATGGTGTAGAAGAGCAGCTTTTTGCGCAAGTTAGTTTTTAACATCTTGCATGGGTGGGGTGGAGAGAGGAAATGCTTGTCCCTCTCTAGCGTGATGAAAACTTTGCAGAAAAGCCATAAACACCACATTTTCTACATTCCTGCTTTTGAAATACACAGAAGCCATCTACATTCCACCCCTTTTCCTTTGGGGTGGTTAACTCAGACATTGTTGCTTCGGAATGGTTCCTGTCCCACTGCTTAAATAAGTCCATTGCAGATCATTTGTAAACCACTGAAAATAGATGTTTTGTTCTTCAGAGTAAAAAGACAATTTTTTTTCTGTACCAAGTAACTAAGACTGTATGCATTAAGAAGACGGGTTAAATTTTTCTTGTTACATGGCTCTTCGTGAGCTACGTTGTGTAGCTAGGTTTTTCTGGGTAAGCCATGTCCACTTTATTAAAAGAACAAGAGAACTGTCCTTTCACAACCACGATTTTCACCCTACTCTTTGTGTTTAGAAAATGTTGGGTCCTGTTGTTCATTTGTTGCCTTGTCCATTATCTAGAAATGCACAAGTAATTTGGAGCATGCATGTTTTGTGAATTTCATCTCCAATCAATATAACTAGCATGTGAAGTTGAAGCTCATCTAGATAAAGAGTTGCCATTTGCTTCTCCTGTAGTAGTTTCTTCTCTTGACTAGGTTTTATAAAAGTGAGAAGGGAACTATATGGGAAACTGATTACAAATACGAGTCATTTTATATCTCTGCTCCTTGAATTTCAAGAGATTTCTTTCAAATAAGAGTTTTAAGATTGCATCCTAAGGGATTAACTGGTACAGATAGTCCTTGACTTATGACCACAATTGAGCTGAAAATTTATGTTGCTAAGTGAGAAATTTGTTATCCCATTTTACGACTTTTCCCCCATGTTTGTTAAGTGAATTGCTTCAGTTGTTAAATTATTAACACAGCTGCTAAGTGGATTCGGCTTCCCATTGACTTTGTTGTCAGCAGGTCACAAAAGTGGTTCACATGACCAGGACACTGCAACCATTATAAATATGAACCACTTGCCAAGCATCCAAATGTTGACTAGGTTTTATAATTCAAATTTTTTTACTACCGATTCTGTGGGCATTGCTTGGTGGGCATGGCAGGGGAAGGTTACTGCAAAATCTCTATTCCCTCCCCATCCCACTAACCTGCTTTCCAGCTCCGTTCTCCTGTGCAGGGCAACCAAAGAAGACCCAACCAATCAACTGGGACTCGGGAGGCAGAGAATAGATGGGGGCAGGGCCAGTCAGAGGTGATATTTGCCAGATCTCCAAACTACTCAAAATTTCTGCTACTGGTTCTCCAGAACTGGTCAGAACCTGCTGAATACCACCTCTGGATCACGTGACTATGGGGTTGCCGCCACAGTCATGTGAAAAATGGTCATGTCACTTTTTTCAGGGCCATTGTAACTTCAAATAGTCACAAAATGAATGGTTGTAAGTCAAGTACTACCTGTACTGGCAGCCATGCTCTGTGCCACAACAATACTCTCTGCTCAGTTAATAATTATTCTAAATACTGCATGATTATGGTGAAGGCTGATATTGAAGATGACTTTTAATACTATACATGCAAATATCCCTCAAATATTTTAATTTCTTAAGTGTGTTAAGGTAGAAGTTTGTGCAACCTGATTTTTTGTGCAAATTGGAAACTTATTAAAATGGCTACACAAGCTGGAGGATTTTTCACACACCCATATCCATATCCTTCCCCTTCTTATCATCCTTTCATCAATGAACTGCCATCATCATCATATAATGAAGGGGAAAGTTGCTTAGGTATGTTGGGAAATATGGCCACAAAACCATGCCAACATTCCTGGGGACTAATTAAGATCAGATGTTCATTGGTAAGATTGAATATCCATCCTTTTCTTAAGGCCAAAAATTTAACAATGAATGAGAGATTTAAGACTGTCTCCTTATGCTACTCAGGTCATGTTGCTTCCACAGTCAGACCTTGAAACAATACTGTATAGAGGACAGAAGCACTTTTGCTGAACCAAGACTATTGAGATACTAAATACATAGCAACACACTGGACTCTAATAACTAGAAAGTCAAGGGGTCAATTTACCTTCCCAACTTTCATCATCAATCAAGGTGTTAAGATTGCCGTAAGGCCCAGCAGCCAAGCTGATAAGTCTTATAAGTACTACATTCTAGCATATTTGGGAAGTATCTGGATGGGTGAGAAGGAGAGATTAATTGTGTCCATCAATCATTATACTACTGCAACCCAAACTACATGCAAAGGAAACTGAGGAGTTGCAAACTGTTTCTGATGCAGAGGGTCTGCTCAAGTTGGAGACAAGGTGGGCAATGGCCTTAGCTTCATAGATGAAGGCTCACCTATCCAAAGTATGCTTATCTTTTGAACTGATCAAATTACCTCATACTAATCTAGACAAAGGGATGCGGTGGCTCAGTGGCTTAAGACGCTGAACTTGTCAGTCAGAAAGGTCAGCAGTTCGGCAGTTCAAATCCCTACACCACGTGATGGAGTGAGCTCCTGTTACTTGTCCCAGCTTCTGCCAACCTAACAGTTCAAAAGCATGTAAAAATGCAAGTAAAAAAATAGGGACCGCTTTGGTGGGAAGGTAACAGCATTCCATGCACCTTTGGCATTTAGGTCATACCGGCCACATGACCATGGAGACGTCTTCGGACAGCACTGGCTCTTCAGCTTTGTAATGGAGATGAGCACCACCCCCTAGAGCCAGAAACGATTAGCATGTATGTAGGCTTGACGTGGGACTCGTGTCAGGGGCACCTGTGGTGGCCTAGTGCTAAGGCGGGACTTCACTGAGACTCACTCTCTTCCTCACTCTCATTATAATCTCCTTCCTTCCCTCTTCCTTCCCCTTTCCTTATTTTTCCTTCCTTGCTCTCTTCCCATTTTCCCTTCTTTTTCTTTGTCTTTCCTCTTTTTCCTTTCCTGTTCCCCCTTGCATTCTCAAATGCAAAAGGGGAAACATTTCTCCTTTTGTTTTCAGTTTGTTTTGATAATTCTCTGCCAATGAAAATGGAGCCCGGGGGAGCACACGCTCCATTTTTGCTAGCGGAGGCACTGCGGGCTGGTCCTTTGCTGTTTCCAGGCTAGCCCTGTGGGCCAGATCTAAGCACCCCATGGGCTGGATCTGGCCCACGGGCCTTGAGTTTGACACCCATGAGCTAGAGATCAAACTGAATTGCTAATACAGAGATTAAGCCACAATAGTAACCATTTGTCCTGAAGGTCCACTATACAAAATACTACATATTTCCTAATTAGAAAGCCAATTTGGTGTAGTGATTAAGGCATCAGGCTAGAAACTGAAAGATTGGGAATTCTAGTTCTACTTTCGGCATAAAGCCAGTTGGCTGACCTTGGGCCAGCCATTCCCTCTCAGAAAGCAGGCAATGAACTCAAAAGTCAGCTTTGCCAAGGAGCGTTAATTTTATATCAAAGGCGGAGGAGCTTAGAACATTTGGAATTTGTGTGTCTTTCATTTGCAGCCAAACTTACATGAATAATTTGAGAAGCTGTAACACAGCAAGTTGTTCAAATTATATTGTAATTTGATAAAAGTATGTTGAGCAGCGGCTTGTTAGATCATGGTTTATTATGGATTACTTAGGTTTTTTTCAGGTTAGTGGCCCTTTTGAAATTTTGAGCGTGAGAAATGAGTGCTGCATACAAATGATGGCACAATTCAAACATCAAACTGGCGAGGCTAATAGGGTCACAAAAGTGGAAGGGATTACTCACAGTATTTATGAAGGGATTAAAGTCCACCCTGTTTCCCAATGCAGGAATCAAATTACAGCATCCCCTAAAAATGGCTAAGCCAGCATTTCTCAATCTTAGCAATGCTAAGAGGATGTGTGGGCTTCAACATGTCTTAATGTTGCCAAGGTTGAGAAACAGTGATCTGATATATCCTTGGACAATCCAAGCAAATGTGAGTTCACTCCTTCTGTGGTTGTTTGGTTCTTCTCTTAGCTGTTTGAAGTCTTTCTTAACATTTCACTAAAACCTGCCTTCCTGCAAAAGCTCAACCATTTGCTTTTGGAAAGCATTGTGCACAACTACACCTCAGGAGTGGGAGGCAATTGTGGACATCAACAAATTGCCTTATTCCTCCTGCTGCTTATTTCAATACAGATTAATTCCAAGTTAGCATTTTTGGTTTTCTGTGCAGACATGGGCATTTTAACCTAAAAGGCAAGTCAGCCTCATTTTTTTGTTCCCTTTGAATACATTCTATCCCATAATTGCCGAAATCCAGTCAAAAGACACCACTGCCCCTCAATTACATCTAGCAAATCACATTTGCCTTCCTTTAATATGAATTAAACATTTTCTTTTCAGTACTCTGTGCATTGACGCACACACCCCATTCAGGGAAGAGGGGATAAATCTATTCCCCAGAGCACCTGAAGGCAGGAGAAACAGCAATGGATGGAAACTAATCAAGGAGTGAACCTAGAACTAAGGAGAAATTTCCTGACTGTGAAAACAATTTATCAGTGGAATGAGTTGCCTCCAGAAATTGTGGGTGCTCTAACACTGGAGATTCTTAAGAACAGATTGGACAACCATTTGTGTGAAATGGTATAGGATTTGGAGGTTAGACCAGATCCCCAAGGTCCTTTCTAACTCTGTTATTCCATTCATTAGCATATAGACAATGAATGCTGTGCTTTTTTATAAACCGATTTCTGATTTTCACTGGTGGGTTAATAGGCCCTTAAAGTTACTCTGTTAATCTTTTTCTGGGTTTCCTCCATCTTCCAGATTGGGTTTGATTTTTTTGCTCAAGCACACTTTTCCCAGTCTTCCTAAAATGCAAATAATTTCATGCCAACCATTTATCATCTGCATAACATAAACCATATTCTCAGAAATCATGTTTTTCTGATACCATTTTTATCGTTGGTAATTCAAATGGCAGTATGTTTTCACTTTCTACTTCTCTTCTATGAATTGGAAGGAAAGATGACACAACCAGCAGCGCTCACAGATTTTTCACTTTTCTTCCATAGCTTCACAGTCCAAGATAAATGAGCTGTTTTGATGGCATCAAGAGAGAATGCCTGAATGTCTGTGATAAGCCAGCTGCTTTGTCACATCCATCTATTACACATCCGAGAAACAGTATTTTCTAAACCAGCAGATCTGGTACATATTATTGTATATTCCTTTTAGCAGGGAGTCACAAATTATTACAATTGCCTTATTGATCCTTCTACAGGTGTATCCTTTCCTCTTTACATATCTCCAGTCTTTCATCTTAAGCACTTGTCTCTTCCCTACAAACTCAAAGCCTTCTTTTTTTAATGAAAACCTGAAAATTATTTTTAATGGTGGAAAATTTCTTCAGAAGATCCTTTCTGGCAATCGCTCTCATCCATCTGACTTCATTGCTTATCTCTCTTCCTTGTGGAACACTGCAACTTGTATCTACTCTTAAGTGGATTTCCTAGCTTTGGCTCAAGAAATCTTCATTCTTTTATCAGCTGATAAAAGCTCTTGCTCTGATCCTTTCCCCCCCTAAAATACAGCTAGTGAGTCTACATTTGCAGCATACATTTGCTTTGTGGTTTTCAGGTAGAACACAAATATCCCAGATATTGCAGATAAGGAAGGACTGCACAGTCAACTCCATCCAATAGCTCTTCCATTCTTTGCACGATTCGCTGGATTTAATGACTTTATCACAAAACTCTTGCTAACCATCTTATTTACTTGCTCATTCAGCTCACTTTCAGAACATTTCCATTTTTTCTACAGCTTCCTCCTTAAGAACCAATCATTGTAGCACCTACAATAAACAGTGCTTCTCATTACCACATCTCTTAGGTTGCTCCCTACCTTAAGCACTGTTATTTTTTTTTCCTGGGCAGATAGGTATATGTCAAAATAAAGTTCAAGGCCACAATTACTCAACCTTTTCCTTATTTATTTTTTAAACTACCAAAGAATTCTCTTTAGAAATAACAGCCATGCAGATGACCACATGATTGTGACCCTTCTATTTAAAATGCAGATACTTTAAAAGAAAAAAAAAAGGCTGGCAGAAGGGTTGAGGCCCAAAGGATTCCAGGTTTATTGAACAGTACTCCAGTTATCCTGAGTTCACACCACCCACTAAACTATTAACCATATTTGCAATAGCCAATGAAAATGTTAACAGCTTAATACATTAAATCAGTTTAAACTCCTTCCAGATTATCTGTCCTGTTTAGGTGAGAAGAAAAGAGTTTGTCCAAGTGTATGGCAGGTCTACAGGTTGTCTTCAAGTTACAGCAGTTCATTTAGTGACAACAGCAATGAAAAAAGTGACTTATGACTGTTTTTCACACTTACAAGAGCGGTAGCATCCCCATGGTCATGTGATCGAAATTCAGGCCCTTGGCAACTGGTTCGTAGTTATGACGGTTGCAGTGTCCTGGAATCATGTAATCACTTCTTTTGACAAGCAAAGTCAATGGGGAAGCCAGATTTACTTAACAACCGGGTTACTAACTTAACCAGTGCATTGATTCACTTAACTGTGGCAAGATAGATCGTAAAGTGGGGCAATTCACTTAGCAAATGTCTCACTTAGCAATGGAAATTTGGGACTCAATTGTGGCCGTAAGTTGAGGACTACCTGTATTTGCAAAAAGCCTTTTCCCTTCTTTTGAAGACATTTAAGTACTGAGAATCAGAATCAGCAATGCAGTTCCCTTTTAGTGTCTCATGTGGATGCTACAACTGGCTTGTCCAACCCACTGCCCACAGGCTGCATGCATCCACAAGAACTCCAAAACAAAGGAAGTTTGTTATTTAGATACATTAACCATATTATATATTTCATACATGGCCCAAGACAATTCCTCTTCATTCAATGCAGCCCAGGCAAGCCAAAAAGTTGGACACGCCTCTGCTTACAACAGACATAGTTCTGACCTTCTGAAACAAAAGTTGAGATTTCTGCTGATTTCCTGTTTTTCCAGGTAGAAAAACCCATTCACTTTGAGTACAAATGCTGAGACTGTCAGCGTTTATTTTTAAAGTAACACACTGTTAGCAAACATTTGTAATCACCAGAGAGCTGGAAGAAATAAAGCATTGGGGCAATATTAGCACAATTTGCAAGAGCAAACAGTAGCTGAAGATTGGCAGATGTGAGGCTTCAGAGATTCCTACCTCCTAATTCTTTCAATTACACAATCCATAATAAATTATCTAAAAATTGCAGAAAGACGTGTAAAAAATAATATGCATGTGCATTTCTTTCTAAAACCGTAAGGTTTTTCTGGCTACATAATCTCCTTTTTTAAGTGCAGAGTATATTTAGTCCTGAGTATTACGTGGATGGGTCTTTATTTTCAGAAATTGAACTTGTGCAAAGACAAAATCTTAATCTCTCTTTCTCTCTCTCTCATGCTGTTATATCAGGAAGCATGCACCGTATGAGTTATGAGACTGCAGCAGTCTGCAAAGTGCCTAACATCACAACTACCCTACTATCTAACATAGACTGCAAAAGAGATTAAACTCTTTGTGCTATTTTTAAAATACAAGCCATCATAGGGCAGTAGCTAACTGACTAACAGGTAAAGTTTAAATAGCCCCTGAGCAATTGCAAGATACTTCCAGTCCATCTCTGTCCATGCTTTCCCCTTACAAATTGTAGCTGAGGCCAATTATTGTGCAACTTTTAAAGGGCAGAATTCCAAGATTCCAGAGCTACAGAATTGCTTCAGGAGTTGAATACAGCAAATGACCCTTTCACACCCAAGGGCTGTGCTGATCTGAGATTTGTGCTAGTCCTTATGGGGAGCTTATAGGCTCAGTAGATGCTATGGAGGAAACACTGCCGTGGCAGCTGTGCATTGTCTTCTCTGGGTTTATGGAGCAGCCTATTTCCCATTGGTGGGATCTCCTACCTTATCCTGCCTCCCATTTCTTGGCTTTCCCCCTTTCCCTCTACCCAAAGTACCATGGCGCGTTGCCATGCTATCTCATGCTTCCCCGAGAGGCACTGCTGCTCCTCACAAATAATGGCTGGCTTTGGTTTTGTGGCATGAGAAGAACGAGGGTGGGCTGGGAGGAGCTAGCTTGTCAGGCACCAATGGCCAGCTAGGAGGAGACAGAGAAGCACAGGGAAGCGCCTGTTGAAGATTTGAGGAGCAAGTCAGGCGGCTGCACGGAAGGGTCCAAAAGAAGCTCGGATCGTGACTAATCCAGACTCTTTTCTTTTTACAGAAGCTCAGGCTCTCCCATATCCTCTTATTGTTGCTTCCTGGAAAAATCCAGGCAGAGAATCCAGACAGTGGCGGGGGAAACAATGGGGACGCCACAGTGACAATCCTCATCTGCCTGTTGTTTGTGCTGCTGGTGGTGCTATGTATAGCATGGCACTATTTGAACCGTGTAACAGAAGGAAGGTACCATCCTAGGCACCTGATGAGTAACCTGGTTCTTTGGTGGCAACAGTTCCGGAGGGAGACACTTTCTGAGGACCTGGCTGAGGACTACCAGGATGAGCAACAGACTGATGGAGAGCTTGAGGAAGAGCGACAGCAGCATGTGGAGGATGGAGGAGGAGAAGAAGATGAGGAGATGGAGGAGGAGAAGGAGGAGGAGGAGAAAGAGAAAAAGCAGCTCCTTCGGGAGGAAGAAGAGAAGCTGACCAAGGAAGCCAATGAAGAGGCAGCATTGGAGGAGGAGGCCTTGGAAGAAGGTGAAGTGTCAAAGGCAGCCCAGGGCAGCGCAGAAGTTCTACTGAGTCACCTGCATTCCTTCTCTGGAACGGCATCCTGGGAAGACAGTGGCAAATCACTGAGCGACACTGCTCTCTAGAAATCCCAGGGGGGAAGGAAGGAAGGAAGGAAGGAAGGACTTGTCACAAACAAGCTTCTAATGCTGGGTACCCTATCCACATAGGGGGAAACCCAAGACGGCTGTCACTCTGCTTTGTACACTGCTCCCACTGGGAGCAGCACTGTCTGTACGGTTGCATTTGCTTCTTCTAACCTGTTCCAAAAAGCTTGTTGTCAAACAAAAAAAAAAAAAAGGCATATTCCCTGAAACAATAAAACAGAGAACCGTTGGCCGTATCTCAACAGTTGATTTTGTAATTGGGCTGGCAAAAACAAAAAACAAAACCCCTACCTCTCTTTGCTTAGTATTTGCTTAGTATTTCTCTGTGTAACAATTCCTACAACTGACAAATTTTTTCTATGCAGCACAACACTCATTTCCTGAGTATGAGCCAGGAATGACATGGTGCCATTTGCGAAGATTCATTTGTGGCTAAGGACACCACTATTTCAGAGAAGGTCAACAGCAGTTCTGGGCGAGCACTTATCTTGCAACAAGCACCACCGAGGGAGAGGTGGTCATTTTTGGCAAAGGGATGCCTGTTGGAAAAAGAAGACAGGTAAAGAAGCTTCACCCTGAAGGAGCAGTCTGATCCTTTCTTCCACTTCCTCAGAGTTGCTTTGTTTCCTTGACAGGTCCTGAGCTTTCAACTAGAGCAGCCACGATACGAGCCAGAGCACGTGCTTTTTCCTCTGACTCTGCAAAATTTCAAGAGGCACTCAGACAAATGTTCCTAGGGTGATAATAAGGCAGACTTCTGCTGCTCACGACTCCTTTGTGCTTCCCAAATTATTCTCTTCCCTCCAGGATTCACTGTAGATTGCACTAAAAGCACCATGGCTGAGTTAGTCCTGACATCAAGGAAGCACCAACATCAGGTGTCCCTTTCTCGCTGGGAGAGAAGGTGGCCCTGTGAAGTGAAAGGGAAAATTGAGGCTTCCAGTAGGGCCCCACAGACACAATCTAGTCCACCCACTGCCACACTCCAGTGCTCCACCTGATGATGAAAATCCAGAGGTCTCTTTGCTGCCCCAATTATCGTGCCCGCCCTCGGCCTTTCTTCTTTTTCGTGCCTGAAGGTGTTTTGATGGGCAGTGGAGCCGTGACTTCTAGTACAGGCCCAAGAGGGGTTGCCGACAGCTCCATTAACTCTACTGTTGTGCTTGGCTTGAAGGGCTCAAAGGGTGAGAACTTCAGTGGGCTGCAAAAACAAGGACAGGTTAGAGCTAGGTCATTTAAAGTCTTGCTTGTGGCTCTGGTATCTGGACAGGAGAGCAAACCGTAGCCTTAGAGACAGCGTTCCCCTTGGGGAAGCAAGGACTCAGCAGGCACCACAGCCTTCCTGCAGCCAGCCCCTTGAGGAACATGCCCCGAAGAGCTAGACCAGGGATCCCCAAACCTGGCAACTTTAAGACTTGTGGACTTCAACTCCCAGCATTCTCCAGCCAGCATAGCTGGAAGTTGAAGTCCACAAGTCTTAAAGTGCCAGGTTTGTAGACCTCTGATCTAGACTTTCTCCCAACTTTCTGTCTCCAGATTTACCTGACAGGTGTACGGGGGCTGCTGTTGAGACGCCGTGGAGATCGCACCTTGGGTTGGAAGGAAAACCCTTCCTTGATACTTTCCAACACAGATGGAGCTACGTAGGTAAATCCCTAGGGGAAGAACACCCAGTCAGTGTTGCTATGGTCATAATTTCATTTCAGGAGCTGGGATTCAATTATGTTCTTTCTTTCTTTTGATCAACAATGAGGAATTGGTGGCCTTGCCAAGGTTGCAAGCAACAGTTCTCAGCAACCCCTGCTAATGTGGTCAATAATGGTTGCTGAAAGTTGTAGTTCAATCACCTGGAATGCCCTAAGTTCCCCATTTAATTTCTACATCAAAAGTTAGAATCAGTTGCAGGATTCAGCCTAGGTTCCCTTCCACCCCGCTTGCATGAAACATATACTTTAAAATGCTTTTTATTTTTGATCTGCCTGTTTGCTAGGAGAGGATCATCTTTAAGACTGCAGTTGGCAAGGGTGGTTAAGAAGAGTTAACTCCCAAGCCAGCTGTCTATGGAGATTCTCAGTCACCCAGGTCATAGTTGTTCTTTCAAAAGGCAACTGGACTTGCATTGTTTTCCTTGAAGATGTTTCACTTCTCCTCCAAGAAGCTTCCTCAGTTCCAAACGAGTTGCCTTTTCAAAAAAAAACCCAACACCTTTGGGATCACAAGCCAGCTCTTAAGAAAGCTTTTTTTTCCAAGCAGCAAGTGGTTGCTATCTAAGACTTTTTTCAAAAAGTTGGGAGTCACCGTTTAATTTTTGCACTGGTCTTTATCCTTTAGCTGGCATGTGGTCCCCAAAGGTTAGTCATAGGGAAAGGAGGAACCTGGGAGGAAGAAGGCTCTCCCCACTGCTTTGTAATAGGATTGTAAACCAGATTTTGCTAGCTCCTCTTCCTTCTCACTGTAGTTCCAGCTGGTTGTTCCTTACCAGGAAAGCCTGATTGGCACTCTCACTGAGAGATCCATCGTCAGGACTATCCACAGGTGTCTGGCGAGTGAAGCGGGTATCAAACTGGCTGACATCATCTTCTGATTGCTGTGGATGGAAAAAGATATTCTGCATATCTCATCATGCTATTATCATATAGCTTTTTGGTTATGGGTGAATTCTAGCCCATGTTAATATCTACACAAACGAAGGCCTTTCTTTTTCCAGAAATTTTGTGGAGATTTCTGAAAAAAGAAAAAAAGCATTGTTAGCACATGATGTAAAGGAGCTGTATAACAGGGCTGTCAAAGTCTCGGCCCGCAGACCAGATGCATCTTGTCCTGGCCACGTGCACGCCTGATTTAGCGAAGGGGGGGAAAGTCCTGATATGTCACGTGATGACACCCCTGCTGTATAATAAGATGATATCATACAGTTGGACTTATCTAAGAGAGATAAATGGATTTTACACTGAGGGTAGAACTAAACAGGTTTAAAGTGTAATGAAAATTTGCACAACAGTGTAAGATAATCAAAGAAGCATGTGAAGTGGGCAGGTATTAGCTTGTTTGGATTTTCTTTGCACAATAAATAAATATAGCCGCTGCAGATTATTAGAAGGAAGCAACTCAGATTGAGTAGCTACTCTATTCCATTTCTGCAGCTTTGTCATGGCTCCATCCCAAGACTATACTTCAGAAATCTGGCAACAAACAGCAATGAAACCCCGACTTTCACCAAGAAAATGGTGGAAAAGAGTTGAATATTGTGAGATAAAACAATATTAGCTCCTGGTACAAAAGGACTAGGCTTAGCAATATATGAGAACTAGGCAAATGATGCTTATTTATACCAGAAAACCTCTTTATGTGAAATGAAAATCCAATAAAACCCTCATCCAATTTAGCAGTCCTTAATCTTCTTTCGTTATATAAGCTACAAATCAAGACCAAGATTCTGAGAAGGCCTATTTATAGTCAGGGACAAGACCGTAAAATAGAGAAAAGGCAGCAATAGGGACTGAAATGTGGTCACTTTACCAAAGATGGCCGAAATGGAGGGTCAACTCTTCTGGCCAACAAGTCATCCCAGTTAATGTGTCGGAAGAATGGGTGTTTCTAAAAGAGAAAATAAAGACTTTAATACTATCTAAAACACATGAAGAATCCTCAAACACATACTATAGTTCTCATATTCCAAATCTCAAATTTCTACAAAATTACCGGCGTTCTACACTTAAAAAGGCACCGATATTCACTTCTAATACCAAAAAAATTCTCCATCTCCCCTCCCCCTAGTTTACAGCTGAAGAGAGCAATTACTTTAATTGTTTTAAGCATTTAATTATGGTTTAGAGAAAGAACAATGCAAGGTGCTGATGCCCTGCCTTCTTTCGAAAAGCCTGATGGGGCGATAGCCCCAGGCTTGCAGCACCTTCGCCAAAATCACCTTCAGATTTTAACTTGCTCGTCAAAAATTCCAAATTCTTGGACATATTAAGAGAAAACCTCTTCCCCTCTCCACCAATCCACTTTACCTGAACATCTCCAGCATCACCTGGCCCACCTCCAATTCGTTGATTGGGGTTCCTTTTGAGAAACTAGGGAAGGAAAGAGGCATGTTTTGAGAAATCCTGCTTCGGATATTGCCAAAAGGACAAATCACTCTTTGAGAATTCAAGAATTCACAGTTCAAATTTTTTCCACTAGGACAGCTTCACTGTAACCTCCATTTCATCCTGATTCAGGATATTATTCACCACAGAACTGGCTTAGCTGGATCTCTTTCCACACAGAGGTGCTCACCCAGCCCTGCCCTCACGGTAAAGGCCCCATTCCTATTCTGGCAAGAGATGCAAGTCATCGGCCCCACTGCATTCCACTGAGATGGGGCTCCCCAGCCCTCTTTGCAGCCACCTTTGAGCGCCATTCAGTACAGATAGTCCTCACTCAACAACTCTAAATGGGACTGGAAACGCCATACACTAAGTGGCGCAGTCATAAAGTGAAATATCACAAGATCGCACCTGACTGAAGACACCCGTTCCAGCTGTGGTCCTGAAGCAAATAAGCTGCGGCTATTAAACACAACGCCACATGATTTCAACTTCCGACTTTCTCATTGACTTTACTTGTGGGAAGCCAGCTGCAAAGGGCAATCACATGACCACAGGAGCTACGCCTGTTTTGAAAGCATGTGCCAATTGCCAAGCGCTCAAATTGCGATCATGTGGCTACAGGGATGACTGCAACTTTGAGGACTGGTCATCAGTTTCTTTTTCTCAGCTCCATCCCAACTTCAAAGGGCCACTGAACAAGCAGTCGGTAAGTGAGGACTATTTGTAACCCAATGTGCTTTGCCACTGGCCTGCTACCTCTTTCTGTCCATCCTGGGCCAAGTAGAGCAAGTAGGTGAATGTAAGTCGAGCAGGGCTACTCTAGTGCTGTAAATGGTTCCTTCTTCTGAGTATTGTTGATGAGAGACCAGGGCTTCCTTCCTTCTCTATTCTCAGCTCAGGGTAATAAAACAAGTAGGCCACTAAAAGGCAAGAGCAGCTAACTATACTTTTATAGGAAAGAAGGAACCAGAAAGCCAGCTGTGCTTACTCCAAGTTCAGGAAAAGGTGACCAGTGCATTTTGGGCGTAGTCACATTTAAGCAAAAGAATGGCAAATCATGCACTGAAAGATGTGATAGGAAGGAAGCTGCTCAGGTACACATGTACTCTGGAAAGCCCTTCTGAACTGTCCCTCTGTGAAGGGTGGCATTTACCAACCCGGTGTTAAGCTTCTCTTCCCTCTAAAATTCAATATGGCACCCAGTACAGATTGTGGATGTCAATCCAACAAACATATTCCTAGGAATATATGAATGGAATGCCTTGAGCACAGTTTTATCAGTCAGCTCCTTAGCTTTCAATGACAAAAAAATCATACCGATACTGTTAAACTGTGGCTTTACCAATGAAAACATCTTTACTAAATGTATTATGCTGCTCATTACTAAATAGCTTGCAGTGACCTTTTTAAACCTGATGCCTTCCAAATATGTTGGACTTTGATTCTTACCATCTGTGGTCAACATGGCCCCTAACTATGTTGGAAAAAGGAACACTGGGTTGGGAAGACTGCTTGACAACAACAGTAAAATACCTGGGAGAAGAAGCCAGTTATTAATTTTATAATAATTAATATAACCATAAGATTCAAAATTCCAATCAGTGTAGCCCAATCTTATGTGATATACACAGTTATATACCTTCCTGAGCAGATCCCGAGCATCTGAAGTCAAATAGGGTGGAAACATCAACTTGCCTTTCAGGATTTTGTCAATTGTCTTTTTGCGGTTTTCAGCGGTAAATGGAGGCTGCATTAACACAAAGGGCTTAAGATAAGTGATCCTACAAACTCAAGGAACAGTAGAGTAGGCAGAGGTTGGGGGAGAAAGTAAGGGAAACAACGGACAGATGAAAAAAACTGGTAGCAAATTCAAATTGAAATATAAGCACTGTCCCTTAAAAACAGAAAGTTCAGCCGGTGGGTTTTTGCCTGAGCCAAGTAAAAGAGATAGCAAGACAGCCAAGTATCACTTCAGTAGCCCTGTTAATGGTTTAGCTGGCAGATCTAATACTGCTTGTACTGATTATATTGCCTGTTTTTCAGAAATTGTGTAGTGTGTTGATTAGGACAATAGGGCATTCTTCCTACTATCCTTTGTCAACAGCCAGCTGACCTCAACGTGAGAATCTCTGCAATAGTTTATCTGTTATCCAGTGAGAACTGATTGGCAATTCTTCCTTCGCTCCCTTCCCACCACTGCAACCTCTGTCACTTACCCCGCCCCCCCCGCCCGCCTCCAAAAGCAGCACAAGTCAGACTTGCCGATCCTGTGAGCATGTCATACATCAGGGTACCAAGGCTCCACCAGTCCACAGCCCGATTGTGGCCACTGCGCATCAATATTTCCGGGGCCCTGGAATTGAGGGCAGAGAAAGAAATTGGTACATAATTATTGAACCAGTTAACCTCACACTAAAACAGATCCAGAAGAGGTATCCTAAAGGTGCTCATGAGCCTTCGTCACCTACATGTATTCTATAGTGCCACAAAAGGTGTGGGTGACAGCACCATCATGGATGGATTCCTTGCAAAGCCCAAAATCCGTCAGTTTAATGTGCCCTGCAGAGGAAATGGGAAAGTCAAAGTCATATTACAGCCCTGTTGGGATCACAGAGTAGTACAGATAACATTCAAATTATTACGCATCCTCCCACCCTTCCCT
This sequence comes from Pseudonaja textilis, assembly GCF_049901715.1. Taxonomy (NCBI): domain Eukaryota; kingdom Metazoa; phylum Chordata; class Lepidosauria; order Squamata; family Elapidae; genus Pseudonaja; species Pseudonaja textilis. The sequence continues at coordinate 223,687,970 of NC_141990.1, forward strand.
CCATAAATAAGGATGCTTTCCCTACCTTGGCTGTTTAGCATTATGTTCTCTGGCTTAAGATCCCGGTAAATGATGCCATTAAAATGGAGATGGCCAAGAGCCAGGATGATCTCACTCAGATAGAAACTGTCAGAACAGAAAAGGGGCCTGATCAATAACGTAACCCCAAGCAATCCATACAGCTCATTTATCTGTGAGGGGTTAATAACTCATAATGAAAGCTGTTGGGTGAGAGTCTGATTTCACCGAAACGATTCTAGGAGGGAAGGCCCATCTTCAACTTTAAGCCATTTATAGAATTGAGGAACTCAGCTGTCAGAAAAAGACCTTGAGATGAAATTTGGCACTTTCGAGCTCAGATGAAAATATCTACTTTCCGCTTGGGAAAACAGGAAGGATCAAATGGCATATGGTATTTTTAATCAACAGAGATTCGCAATCCTGAAATCTTATCTGAACACATTTTGCATAGTCAAGGAATTTTGCAGGAATTCAATATTTTAAGATTACCTGCACTTAATTTCCTCCTATCTTCCCACTTCTAGTTCCAACTAAAGGAGGAGGGCATTTACAGAAGAATCAGTAGGAGGACACAAACTGCCACATGCAATAGTGAGACTGGGCAACCAAAGAAGGGAGGTGGACATTTGTCCATATATTTAAATACAGTGACCTTCTTTCATTAGTCAACTCTCCCCACCTTCCCCACTTGGGCCTTGGGCACTGCTTTGGGCATCTGTTTTACATATCTGAAAACGAGAGCTTGTACATTTCAAAATGCAGCAGAAATTATCTACATACATTTATGTGATATGACCTCCCCATCCATAGCCACTTAGAGCCGGGAAGAGCAAGGAAGAATTGAGTCTCATCAGCATACTAACGATACTTTTCAATGAACTGATGGGTGGCCTCTCCTTATGGTTATGTATAAAATGTTGACTAACAAGAAGACTCAGTTTTGTGGGACCTATTTTGGAAGCAACATCCCACAATTTTGACTGGAACCATCCACTAGGTAGCAGCAAACCCACTAAGCCCTTAAGGACAAGAGGTGTAATAAGACCAGGGTGTTGCCATGAAGATCATCCACTAAAGCACCAATTTACATCCCATATCTGGACCTGAAGTTTGACTTCAAGGGATTCAGATAATCCACTTGTAGCTGACTTGCCAACGCCACTCCACAACATTTTCCAAAAATGGAGACTGCGTAAACATTGTCCAATACAGCTGGATGAACAGGTAAGTCTTTTAAAGGGTGCATGATCACATTGCTATGTTGGACGGCCCTGCACCCTCTTTTAGAAAAGCATTAACTACTCCCCACATCCAGCAGCATACACATCCCATTAGGCCAGGTGACTGAACTCTGCCTCAAAAGCACTAGAGCCACTTCTTCTGATTATACGAGCTCACGGGAATTCAGAAAACATCGTTAGATATCATCATTGCTGTGTTCAACAGCACCCAGATCTAGCCAAATAAAATTGACTTTATCCATAAAGCATCCTGAAAAAAAAAAAGTCTGAAATGACCTATGCCTGTGTTCCCATCCTTAGCTAAGGGGAACTGAATCACTTTGAATAGGACCCCTTGGTAGGGCTCAGTGGATGTTTCAGAATGACTGAAAGGTACAGAGAGATTTACTCTACTCTCGAGATTTCCAGTTGCCTCTATTGTCACCTTACTTCTGGCCATAGTAAGAAAGAGGAGACAAAGCCTACGGTGAATGCCAATCTTCGTGGCTGTTCCAGTTCAGCTTAGGTAGCATTTTCACTAACCAGGCTGTGTCCTCCAGGAAGATGCCTTCCCGTTCCAGCTGCATGAAGAGTTCTCCTCCTACGAAGCAAAGCACAAAGAGATACTACCATCAGCCTTCTCCAGCAATGTCTGACCCAACCTCTAAAATCTACCACAGAACAAGAAGTATCAGGTCCCAGGTTTTTGGCCAAATCCACTGTAATTGTTTCCTTTCCATGGAGGTTTGTTTCCATACCACTGAGACATTCCAGGATGAGGTAGAGCTTGCCACCAGTCTGGAAAGCATAGATGAGGTCTACTATGAATGGGTGTTTGATGGCCTCCAGAATATTTCTCTCAGCCTTTGTGTGCGCTGTGTCCTTGGCATTACAGGCAATCTTGGCCTGCAGGAGATATTCAGAGAGAAATATGGTCTCACAAAGATATTTAACAAGGCACACGGAGCTGTAGATAGATAGATACTTACTTTCTTTAACACTTTCATGGCAAAGATTTTCCCAGAATTTGTGCCTTGTACCTTCCGCACTTGAAACACCTAAAACACGAACAGAAGTAATAAGCAAAATCTTCAAGGGAGCAACACAGCTATCCAGCAGAGGAAAGAGTGAGGAAAGAGAACTATCTTCTCTTTTATGAAAATCAGATGCCAATAACCCAAACATTGGGTTTCCAAACTCCTTAATATTGTGCACTCAGCCTTTCTTTTAAAAAAAACACCTGAGAACAAGCAAGACCATTTAAACAGTATGGGGCAAAGGCAATCCAGAGTATTATTTGATTAGAGAGCTTTAATACCAGCGCCTTCTGATTAATTACAGGCTTTTAAGAACATTTTCATCAGCTCTGCATTGATAATCAACATGCTTTCTTACAATGAGGTAGCTTACTTCTCCCAAGGAGACAAACCAGGCTAAACTGCACCATTTCAGACTCTGGATAGGCAGTCCCAAGATGAATGTTCCTCCATACAGAAACAAATACACTTATTTCCTAAGATTCTAGGCCAATAAAAGTACCTGGCTCTTCTACTAGAAAGGATTTTTCTCTCCCATTTGGTTGAAGGTTGAACCCTCTGCCCACATACTCACTCTTCAGGAATTGCTCACCTTGCCATAACCACCCTTTCCCAAAACACGCAGTAGCTCAAAACAGTGGGGCCCAATGTGTTCTGTGCCATTGTTGACGCTGCTTTCAGAGATTTCAATTTCCTCATAATAACCTGGCACAAAACTGTGGAGAGAAGAGATTAATCTTATATTGCTCTGCCTCAAAAATATATATAACATACCAATGAAGGGCAAGGCAAAGGTGTGAGGTTTTCCAGAAATGAGGAAGGCCCAGTTTTTGAAAATCAAAAGAAGAGAAGATGAAGAGATTGCAGCACAACTGCACTGTGCCTTTTATGAAAGTACAAATCTGAACCTTAGAATAAATTAAAATTCAAAGAAAGGAAAGTTTTCTATATCTGCCTATTCCTGCAGCTATTAATAGACAGCTAAGGACCCCATAATATGATATGGAATGTGCATAGTACTGGGGAGATACTGACATGGAAAACAACTTTCTTTCAATTGGTTTAAATTAGGATTAAAGCCTAAAAGAAATAAAGGAAATTCATTATAGCAATGTGACACTCTCTAGAATACTCCGGATACCATTGTGCTAAATGTGACATTCCCATGGGGAATTATAGTCATTAGTATGTATACCAATAGCATGATCTCTGTCACAAAGTGGCAAACTAACGCTGCTTGCTTTGTTCAATGTACAGGACTATAAATGAACAGATAAAATAATATTAGAATGTTAATTGAAGAAGTAATGGAAAAAAGCTACTAATTCAGAGGTCCACTACACTGATTAGAGGCACATTAAAGTGATGATTTTTCTTTAACACACAGTGCTTCGTATATGTTAAAGGGCATTGGAATCTACTCTACCCATTTCAACCCTCTACCACAGTTCAGTCCAGGAGCAACTTCAGAGAAAATATTTTAATTTTATTAATTTCACTATTAGATTTATATTCCACCTTTGCCTGTACAAGTGAAGGCAGGATATATAGTATTCCTGCTTCCCGTTTCCCCCACTGCAACTACCCCATGAAGTGATTTGGGCTGAAAGGGCGATGGAGGAGTAGAACTCAACTCTCCCAGTTTCTTTAATCACTACACAAAACTGGCTTTCCAGGTGCTTAAGTGGAAACTGGATGCCTCAATTTGCACGAGAGTGTTTTTCATTAAAATTAAGCCACCTTTGCCTACATTCACCATTTTATAACACTGGTAAACATTCTTGCATCAGTGAGTAGACTGACTTTCCAAATGTTGCTTTTAGCACAGTGATGAACTTTCAGTTCTCTACCCTACAACGTTGATGATGATTGGTTCAGATGCCAAAAGGACAAATGCACAATAAAGACAGCTTCTAGGAATAGCATTTGTGGAAACAGCTAGAAATCCACTGTAAATGCAAAAACACTTACACCATCACCATCATGCTGTGATCCGAGTATCTCTCCACAGCCTCTGAACTAGATGACCGTTTTAGGAACTAAATGCTGAATTAGTGAGATCTCAGTTTCTGAGTCAACAAGGCAGTTACGCCACTTTGTTTCGTTCTGATAATTTTCAGTCAGGGAAGCAAAGGAATAGACTTTATCGCTGTCATCAGGGATCAGCTATTTGTAGTGAAACAAGGACATTTCATGTCCCCTTGAAATGTTTACATCTCGGCTCTGAAAAGGCTGACCTGTCACTTTGCTTATGCAGCACCTAGAAATCCCATCACATGTTAGGTTGACACAATTTGCATGCTGCAGTCTTTCCCCAGTGGATTCTCTCTGATCAAGGACAGGTCTCACTGTCTCCAGCCCAACAGTATTCTGTGTGGGGATGATGGGAATTGTTGCCTTGCCCACAGAGTGAGCAAGTTAGAAGAAGCCATTTTAAAAGAATGGAAGAAGTAGCTGCTGACACCATACTGAGCCGGGGAGGGACCCTTTCTTGCCAACCTATTTTTCCAATAGTGTGTGAGTGCATCCATCACCTAAGAAACCCAGGAGAATTCCGCCCAATGGCAGACTGGGATGAGGCCAAGGAGCAAAACAACCTAGAGCTGGCAAAGTACTTACTCCGAGCTACTGCTGCGAAAATCGGGGTCCACTTCCTAAAAGAGACAAGCGGGGTGGAGAGAGACACAGAGCAGATGATCAGCAGCAGCAGCAACGCAGGGGATAAACGAGGTCTGCCCACACCAACCCTGTCCCACTCGGGAGCAACCCCCACTGAAGTCATTAGGAACTCTGCGCGGGGCTCTTGCGCCCTTTTCCCCTTCTCCTCTGGCTGGACCCACCCCTTTTCCCTCTATCATCTTCCATCCCGCCTCACCAAGGCCCCCAGTTCAGGCTCCTCCCCGTCGCTCCCTTCCTCCGTTTCCAGGTCGATGTCGAAGACGCCGGCCATACCGGGGGCTCCCCAAGTGCCCCGTGGATTTCCGGGCCACGCCCCTTTGCCTTTCGTCACCGCCTTTACCCCGCCCAGCGATGCAACTACTGTCGTCGCCTGTCTCGGGCGGGACCGTCGTTTTGGCGCAGCGGGCGAGGGCCAGAACGCGGTGTACTTGGGCTCACGGGCGACCTCTGGCGGTCGTGCCTGATAGGAGAGGAGGGCAGAAAAGCAAGGCTGACCTTGCGGCTAAAATGATGCTTCAGGTGGAGTCGCATAATTAGCGTAGAACAGGTTGGCCGGGATGCGCCTTCGCTGCAAACGGAGAGACAGGGTTGTATATGCAAGAGTCAGTTGGTTCAGCCGGGTGGCTATAGAAATGGAATGAATTAATGAAATAATTTTGTGTGCGTGTGTGTGCTTTTAGTTGCCGACTATATGGGATTTCACACAATATTATAACAAATATTCATTAATTCATTCCATGGTTCAACCCAACCAACTGAACCAACTGTGTGTGTGTGTGTGTCACCCCATATAGTTGGGAATGACTAGCAAAGTAAAATCCACAGGACTCCTTTACCTTTTATATATGTGTGTAATATATGTAGGCAAGTTTCCATCCAGCCATAACTTCCTCAAATTTCCCTTTCCTCTAGAGCAATATTTTTTCAAAATGTGTCAACTTTAAGATATGTGGATTTTAATGCCCAGAATTCTCCAGCCACATCTTAAAAGCTGCCACATTTGAAAAAAAAAACTGCTTTAGACCCATTTTTTTCATATATTTGTGCTGTGAGTCTGCCCTTGTTCATACTGCATATCCAAACAATCTTAAATGACTGGTCACTGACTTTGGTATTCAATCCACACTCACTCATTACTCCTTCTTTTTCTTGCTTTATTGTGCACACTTCTCATTCCTCTGTGTTTCATGCTTCTTCTGACACCCAGCTCTCACTCCTATACACAAAAACAGCAGGAGAATGTACACGTACACAGCCATTTTCACCTTCCATCCAACACTCATTCCTTGCAAGAAAGCTTCTATTGGAGCATTTCTAACAAGATCACAGATCCATCTATTTCAGGGGTGTCAAACTCATGATGGAACATTGTCACATGATGTATAGCAACTTTTTTTCCCTGCACAACCTCCCTCATCCAGCAGCATTCATTTCCAGCCCCACTGCACTCACACTGCACTGGCCACCTGCATATAACCCAGCGGTAACCATTTATTTGTCTTCCAGCTTGTTTGCAAGCTGCCTAGGGCTTGCAACTTCCTGCTAGCTTCCCCATTGACTTTGCTTGTCAGAAGTTGGCTGGAAGTCGAGGAGGTCCTTGTTTAATGGCCTGCAATCCTCACATAATGGGAAGTGCTGACACTGCCATCAGTAAGCAATATGGTCACACTTTACAAATGCTTTGCTTAGTAATGGAAATTCCAGTTCTAATTCCTATGAGGAGAATCTGTAATCCTAATAGGGTCACATAATGACCATTACAGATATTATAATAAGAGATAGAATTCTTAAAACTGATGTTTAGATCAGAAGTATAGTTGATTGTCAAATTTACCTGAGCCACAAAAGAGGTATGAGTAATCTGAAGCTCTGTTTCTGAATCATTTTCATCCGGCTGCCTAGAGGTGGTATTCAGCAGGTTCTGACTAGTTCTGGAAAACTGGCAGCAGAAATTTTGAGTAGGTCAGAGAACCAGCAAATAACACCTCTGGCTGGAGATTTTACAGTATCCTTCCCCTGCCACGCCCACCAAGCCCCGCCCACAGAACCGGTAGTAAAAATAATTGAATCCCACCATTGCCGCTGCCTCCCTGGCCTCACAGCTGTAGCTTTGCCCTTTAATTCCTCTCTTCCCTTTTGGTAACTACATTTAGAGTAATACAACAACAACAAAATTTCTGATGACTGAATTAATAAAAATCAGGGATGGTGAAAAGCAATAGAACTTGGGAATGGGGATGTCAGTAGAAAAAGCATAAGATAAATGTTGACTCCCATGGATTTTATTCTTTAAATAAATGCAGATGTTTGAGCAAATCAATGCAAATCCTGAACCAAATTGTTATTTCAACAAGAGGGGATGTTTTTACCTTGCAATATTATGCTACAGATAGTCCTTTTTAGTAACAGCTTTTGACAGTGACTGTCATTACAATGAGTTAATATGGCTCTTATTTTCACTTGCTTATTTGCCCCACACCAAGATATCCTCAAAGATCAAGAGAAAGAACCCCAGTTGAGCTGAAGGAAGAAGCAAGAAGCAAAGGAAAGCTGAAGTTATTACAAATTCTGTTTGTATATAGTATCATAGAGCAAACAAAGAGTACAATCACCATGTGCTTTACTGCTTAACTATTTTTAATTGTAACAGGAAACACAAAACTCTCCTTAGGACTAAACAAAATAGAGCAGGGCTGTCAAACTCCCAGTCCATGAGCTGGATGCATCACGCACCGGCCATGCCCAAGTCCAGCTAAGCGAAGGGGGGAAAAGTCCCGATATGTCACATGACGCCGTGACAACGTGAATTTGACACCCCTGTCATAGGGTATATACCATAGATCTAAACTTGTAAACACTGCCATCTATTGGCTAAATATTACTGTAGTTGTTGCATAAAAATACATTCCAACAATGAATTCCAACAGAAGTAAAATTGTAAACACAGTCATGGTCACATGATTTACACTTAGCAATTGCTTCATTGCATAAATGAGTTACCAGAACCAGTTGTGGTGGCTAAACATGGAGTTTAGAAATAGGGAAGAAACAGAATTGAACCTGAATTCTGTTGATTACATTGTGATATTCACTTAAGTTACATAGTAGTAGTAGTAGAAGAAATTTTCTTTTCCTCTCAATTTAAATAATATCAAGAAATGAATAGGTAGGTTAAAATAAGCCTGAAAAACTTTTTCATGAGCCCTTTTTACTATTTTTTGTTTGTTTATTTAAGAGTGCTTTTGTAACAAATGTTATTTTCCAGAATAGTCATGCTTTATTCAGGAGCTTTTACAGGACACATATGGCGCTATGACTCAGACTTTATTTTCTTATTTCGTCTCAATTCTGCTTTCCTTTTCTCAGGCTAAACAAAATCCTACTTTAAAAAAATGGTGTATGGCCATTTTGGTGGTGTGTGGTGTAATATAATATGGTCTTCTTCACTAGATAGATTATGCTCCTAGTTTTTTTGAAATGGCATGGCTTTGGTATGCTCAGTACTGTAACATTTTGAAGGGAAAAACTATCACAGGATCCTTAGCATCTTTTTCCAGTGTCATAAAATACTTTTTAAAGTTTGTAAGTGCATTTATATGCATTTATGCATATTTGTACACATTTAGAATTTGATTAAAATATGAGGAAATGTTTTCATATGACATGCTTATGAATTTCCCCTTTCTAATGACACTGCTCAAAAAATAAAGGGAACACAAAAATAAGACATCCTAGATCTGAATGAATGAAATATTCTTATTAAATACTTTGTTCATTACATAGTTGAATGTGCTAACAACAAACTCACACAAAAATTATCAATAGAAATCAAATTTAGCAACCCATGGAGGTCTGGATTTGGAGTTACACTCAAAATTAAAGTGGAAAAAAACACTACAGGCTGATCCAACTTTGATGTAATATCCTTAAAACAAGTCAAAATGAGGCTCAGTAATGTGTGTGGCCTCCACGTGCCTGTATGACCTCCCTACAATGCCTGGGCATGCTCCTGGTGAGGTGGCAGATGGTCTCCTGAGGGATCTCCTCCCACTCCTGGACTAAAGCATCCCCCAACTCCTGGACAGTCTGTGGTGCAATGTGGCGTTGGTGGATGGAGCGAGACATGATGTCCCAGATGTGCTCAATTGGATTCAGGTCTGGGGAACGGGCAGGCCAGTCCATAGCATCAATGCCTTCATCTTGCAGGAATTGCTGACACACTCCAGCCACATGAGGTCTAGCATTGTCTTGCATTAGGAGGAACCCAGGGCCAACCGCAACAGCATATGGTCTCACAAGGGGTCTGAGGATCTCATCTCGGTACCTAATGGCAGTCAGGCTACCGCTGGTGAGCACATGGAGGCATGTGTGGTCCCCTAAAGAAGTGCCACCCCACACCATTACTGACCCACTGCCAAACCAGTCATGCTGGAGGATGTTGCAGGCAGCAGGACGTTCTCCACAGCGTTTCCAGACTCTGTCACGTCTGTCACATGTGTTCAGTGTGAACCTGCTTTCATCTGTTAAGAGCACAGGGCACCAGTGGCAAATTTGCCAATCTTGGTGTTCCCTGGCAAATGCCAAACGTCCTGCATGGTGTTGGGCTGTAAGCACAACCCCCACCTGTGGATGTCGGGCCCTCATACCACCCTCATGGTGTCTGTTTCTGACTGTTTGAGCAGCCACATGCACATTTGTGGCCCGCTGGAGGTCATTTTGCAGGGCTCTGGCAGTGCTCCTCCTGTCCCTCCTTGCACAAAGGCGGAGGTAGCAGTCCTGATGCTGGGTTGTTGCCCTTCTACGACCTCCTCCACCTTTCCTGATGTACTAGCCTGTCTCCTGGTAGCGCCTCCATGCTCTGGACACTACGCTGACAGACACAGCAAACCTTCTTGCCACAACTCGCATTGATGTGCCATCCTGGATGAGCTGCACTACCTGAGCCACTTGTGTGGGTTGAAGACTCCGTCTCATGCTACCACTAGAGTGAAAGCACCGCCAGCATTCAAAAGTGACCAAACCATCAGCCAGAAAGCATGAGAAGTGAAGTGAATAAAGAAGTGAATAAAGGAGTGGTTCTGCAGGTGATGACCACAGAGCACTTATTGGGGATGTCTGGCTAACTGCCTATGCTTTCCACCTGTTGTCTATTCCATTTGCACAACAGCATGTGAAATTGATTGTCAATCAGTGTTGCTACCTAAATGGACAGTTTGATTTCACAGAAGTGTGATTGACTTGGAGTTACATTGTGTTGTTTAAGTGTTCCCTTTATTTTTTTTGAGCAGTGTATATTACTTTACCTCATCAAACAGAAAATGACCCAAACTATAGTTACAGCTGATGGGATAATGCTTGAAATTGCTAACTCTGAAAAGACCAAATTCTTCTTGAATTTAAAATAACTTACTCTTTAGTTAGTGTGTCTTGCAATCACAGATTTTGTAATACGGTCTTATTTTTTTAGAGATAATCTGGATAAGAGTTTCCCTCCACCAAGCCTTAATGCTCGTTTGTGACATAAGTAAACAAAAACTGCCATTCCAGAACTTCTGACCGAAATATGTGGCCCTTCTGAATGTCACCAGACAAGCCCCACCCTTTCTATTGCATTTTAAAGAAAATTTTTCTTCTTCTTAATCCACTACAGAGAAAGGAGATGGGATTGCCTTTAGTCAAGATCAGGTTCCAACCTCTGGTATCATAGAACCCAGTTTGAAAAATCCTAGCCTAGTATCTCTTACAGAAAGAATTCTGTATTTCTTCAGGCTTCAGTTTACCAAATGATCATTGCTTGGGCGCTTCCAAATTATGAACCAAGAATAACTATTTATTCAGAATGTTTCCTAGGCTTCATCACCAGAGGGATAGTATCAAGATCACAAGAAGTGATAGTGCCGCTTTATACTGTCCTGATGAGACTACACCTGGAATACCGTATCCAGTTCTGGTAATTGTGATACAAAGATGCTGAAAGTTTAGAGAGTACAGACAGGAGGAACAAAGATAATAAGGGGCTGAAGGCTAAACTGTATGATGAATGGTTGACAGAATAGTCTAATGAAGCAAAAGACTAGTGGTAACATGATAGTGGGTCTTCTGGTACTTGAAGGGCTCTCACGGAGAAGAGAGGGTTGACCTATTCTTCAAAATATCTGAGGGAAGGACAAGAAGTAATGGGTGAAACATCATTAAAGAGAGATACAACCTAGAACTGAGGAGAAATTTCCTAACAGAACAATTAATCAGTAGAATGGCTTATCGCCGGAAATTGCGGGTGCTCCAGCACTGGACATTTTCAAGAAGATTCTGAACAGCCATTTGTCTGGAATGGTATAAAGTCTCCTGCTGAGGCAGGGGGTTGGACAAGAAGACCTTCAATGCCCCTTCAGTCTTGTTATTCTATGTTAGAATAATTAGTTCCCAGCTAATCTTTTTTGATCCATAGAGGGTGGTGTTTTTTTTTTACTTCAATTGATACCATAATTCTTAAAGCTTGCTCTCATGAACTATTTTATTTTTGGTTTCCTGGTAGGCAGAGGAGGCCACTGATGGTCTTTCAGAGACGTTAGTGCTCTTATTAATGCTACTGAAGCTTTTTGCAAAGCCACCAAGAAGCTTTGACTTAGCATTTTGCTTAGTTTCCTAGAGCAGTAAAACTCCCCAGGAAAGTTTAAATTTTCTCTTAGATATGATTTCAAACTCTGAATGGAGAGAATTTAATTTCACCATCCCTGAACTCATAGAGCCAGATCCATATTTTGCAACTGAAAATGCTATCTGGGAAAGGACTATGATTTTGACTTTGTGTATCTTCTTTGCATGCATAAGATTCCTATTTTAATCCCTGACATCTCCCAGCAGTGCAGAAACAGAATGTTTTCTGAAACCCAAAGTAATTCCAGTTGGTGTAGCAACGATGAGATAGGAGAGGGTTTGACTCCATACAGAATAGCTGTCCATGGCATCTAAAGAATAGGGGAAGATAGAGCATGTTAAATTTTGACATTCAGATTGTAAATACTGTTTCTGTCCACCATCTCAACAAACAACGAATGACTGACATTCTGGAAAGAGTACTTTAAGACCCCATGCAGTTTAAATTTCCAAAGATTTCTGGAGGAAATTACTGAGGATGTAGAGTTCAACATTTTCCATGAATAAACAGAAATTGCTTGGCTCTTACTTTTTTCCTCCACAGCCATTTCCACTGCCAACATACTCCTTTCTGATTTAAGGCTGCCATTCTATTGCCTTCCAACAATTCATTGCTCAAGCGTTTTTCTCATACTACCTAGCAACCCAACAAAACGTTGCAAATCCCTGGCAACATGGAGTGGGTCCTTGAACAAAACTTGATGCAAATTGTTTCCCGAATTTCTTTCGATCTGCCCCATACGTTCTTGTCACATAACCTGATTTACCTCATGATGCAATTTGTATCTTCAGAATTAAAAAACACTCTGGTAGAACCAAGAAACATAGCATAGATCCTGTGAACGAAGCTTGTTTCAGATGGTAAGTCTTGAAAATGTCATATCTCGTCCAAAATTGAACAGGTGGAATCTTAAGGTCTATGTAGTTCAGAATTGAGATTGATGCTTGTAAATGAGTTTTTCTGTTTGCTTTAGCTTCTTACAGAATAGCAACAGCACTTAGACCTATATACCACTTCACAGTGCTTTGCAGCCCTCTCTAAGCAGTTTACAGTCAGCATATTACCCCCAACAACCTGGGTCCTCATTTTACCAACCTCGGAAGAATGAAAAGAGTAGTTGAAACAGATGCATCTCCTGAACATGTAGAACAGGTGAGAAAAGTTTCCAAAAGGGAGAATTGTTTTCCTGTTTGTGGACTGAGGGAAGGAGATAAAATCCAGTCAAGATCAAATTTCCTATACAAGTCAGTGCTAAAGGCAGTGGAGAACAAATGATATGAAGACTTGGGAGTCAATGTCAGATTTTCGTAGATGGTGAATCCAAAATCTGGAATATTCTTGTTTATGGAAACAGATCACCTGGAAGTCGCATTGAAACTAATAAGACCATAAGAGTCATCTCTGTATCATTGAAGTCCTCTTTCACCACCATTATGTGTCCACTCCTAAACGGGGAATGAGCTGTGGTGCAGCTGTAAAGAACACTTCAAGAGTCTTGATATTTTTGCATGGCATTTTATTGGGGAGGAACTATTATACCTGCTTGATTACAGAAGTTATGGGAAAATAGGCAGGTAGTCACCAACCAGTTAAGAGGACATGCTTAACTAATGCTCCCACTGATAACCAACTCTGACTACCTTAAAGCTCCCAGTTCCCAATTCTTTAGTTATTTAAATCTCACAAGTTCTCAATATTTTCTCAGGCAAATCAGTTGCCAACTGAGTTTCTATTTGTCGTGAACATGGTAAAAAACCCATGAAAAAGACAGAAATACTTTTCAGTTGCAGATTTACACTTTTTTTCACATTGCTTTTTATGCTGGTTAGAAGTATGCTAAAGTGTATTATTAATGTATTAAAGGAGTATTACATATTTTGGGATGTTTGGACTATGCACAAAAGCATAGTGTTCAAATTCAGATTGGTAGCAAAATTGTGGCTTGTTACTGCAGAAACTCTGTAATGCTAGCATTATGGCTGCTTGGTATTGTAGGACCTTAAGGACATTGGAGTTCCATTGGAAGGTAGATTATTTGAAGTTAGGGGTGCAATCGTTCACTGGAAAATGTTATAATATTGTCATGTGCTTGGAAATATTGTTAGTCATATTCTTTTGTGGAATTCTTGGCACATTACAGAGGTAAGGAGAAATTTCTAGATGTTACTCTTACAAGCACAAATTATATAATATTATATATATAATATATAATTATATATATATATATATCTCACAGGATGTTGTGTTGCCCTCATTATTTTATGGTTGTTTGATTCTAGAATTGTCCTTGTTAGCTGCTAAAAAGGATCAGAAGGCACTAAACTATTATTTGCAAGGTTTACAAGTTTTAGCCAGTGGATTTTGTTGAATCTTACATACTATTGCTAAACATCTGTTAAGGTATGTTTGCAAATGGTCCTTTTTTAAAAGTGGGTTGATTTGGTGTTTAGATGCTCACCAGTATCTGGATGGAGTTTGCATACAATGGCTCCTTTCAGGAAAAACTGTGCTTTCAGAAATACTCTTGCTCATTTATTGAAGTATATTGCTGTTGAAATATGCTGGACGGTATGGACTCTAAAGCACGGGAGTCAAACTCGCGTCACATGACGTATCGCGACATATTGCAATGTTTTCTGCTTTTGCGGAGCCAGGGTGGGCGTGGCCTGCATGTGACGCATTTGACCCATGGGCCGCCAGTTTGACACCCCTGCTTTAAAATTTGGACCCAAGCTTCTTCTTCCATTGATTCTGGAAGTATGCAAACGGCTCTCTCTCCAGGGCTATCTTAAAGGAACTTCCCCTTTTTCTGTATAAAAAAGAGAAAGTGAAGAGCCTGGAATTTTGCATTATCTATGGTCTGGTGCATGAGTAATTTAAAAACCAGGGGCTGGGACCCAGAAAATTAATCAGAAACACAAATCAAATAGAAAATATCCTCACACAGAGGGTAGAAGGGTAGGATTTCAAAGTTATTAGAATCCTTTCCTAAAAGAAGTGAGCTCTTTCTAGGTGTGAGCACTTCCCAGAGATGGCTCCAAAAAAGAATAGTAAGTAGGAAATTTGTGTCACGCAAACTCCAGTGGTGAAAACTTAGGAAAAAGGAAGGGGTAATTTAGAAGGAATAGACAAGTCTCTCTCCCACCCCCACCCACACACTCTCTTTCTCACACACATGCAAGTTCAGCTCCAACCTGAGGGAGCTGAATCTCCAAGGCTATTTGAAGTGAGAGAGGAAGTAAGCCACAGGGTAATGCAGGGAGTCAATGCCCAGCACCTGGCAGATGCCTAGTAGCTTGACACAGGCCTCCTGGCGACTAGAACTGGCACAAGCCACGTTGCAATAAGGCTCCTCATATTCTTTAGACACGATCTCATCATCAAGCAGGTTGAGGCGGATGACACCACGCTCATGTAGGGCCTGAAGTATCTCTAGGCTAGCTGTGGACTTGAGAGCCTGGAGATGCTGTGACACTAAGCACATCACCCCCACTAGGTTTGTACGGGGACGGGAGGGGGTGGGCAGGACTGGGGCCACTCCACAGGCAACCATGACAGAAGCTAGCATGATGTCTACTCCATAGATCTCCCGAATCCAATCGCGGAGGTAGAAGCCACCCATGCGAGGATTGATTTCAATAAGTTTGGGGCCGGCAGCTGTCAACTTGAGCTCCACATTGAAGACACCATCAGTGAGACCACAACCCAGGCAGCATTGATAAGCAGCGTGGATAAGTTGTGATTCACTCTCGGGGGGCAGGCAAGTGGGCATGCAAGCTGCCGTCTCTGTAAAGTTGGGCACCCTGGTGGGCCCATTATCAGACACAAACGCCCCCAGCATCCGTCCCTCATATATCACCAGATCCACGTCATGCTCAGTGCCTGAGACATACTCCATCAATAGCATGTTATTGCCCCAACCCAACCCAATGCCGAAATAATCGGAGTCGTCCTTCAGGTCTTGTGTGATCTTGTCAAAGTGCAGGTGACATTGCTGGGCATCTTCTACCAGCTTCACCCCTACCGCCCCGGCCCCATACTCGAGCTTCATGACACCTGGGAAATTGATGTGGCCGGCAGCTCGCTCCACATCAGCGTGGCTCTCCAGGTGGCAGCATGGCACAGCATAGAGTGCTGCGGAGGACCAGCGGGACCCCTCCTTGCACCTCCGCAACAAGTGCTGGTGAGTGCGGCTTTTCTGCTTGGCCACCCGCATGGCCATGGAGGAGCTGCAGCGCAGACCCAGCCCTTCACATATCAGCGCTGTCAAGACCATACAGTCATCCCAGTAGGACAGGCAGCCATCCAGACGCAGCCCCCTCTCCTGAATAAGCCCCAGCAGTTTCCGGGCATGCTCTTCATCCCTGGTGTGGTCTGTGGTGTCATAGTGGATGAAGGTGTGCACCAGCTGGGAGGCAAAATGGTTGGGATCGGTCTCCACCAGGTGGATCTGGGGATGGGAAAGAGGAGAGAGAAAGAGAAGGAAAGGGGAGCGGGAACAGGGTGGGGAAGAGGGGAAGGCAGAGATGCAGAGAAGGAGGGGGAAAAAATCAGAGATGCATCACTACAGACAATATCAGAGAAGGCCAACTCCTTGGGGTCAGGGACAATACAGGAGTCCCTTTAGAAGAAGGCACTATTCAATAGGCAGAGGCTTCCCCCAATCCACTGACCATTCATTCCATCAAGCTGGTTGAGCTTTCTGAGCTTTCTCTAGATCCCCGTTTCTGCAGCAGCAGGGCTTAGAAGGAAGAGCTCCATTGTCCTCTAGGTTTGGGAGGAGGAGGAGGAGGCATTAATGCTGAGGCAATAGCCATGTTGGTAGGCAGGCTGGCTAAAAAGCCTTCGCAGTCTTGAGAAATCAAAGATGACCCTGTTGCTTGCATGGGAAGGGCTGTGTGAACAAGGGAATCACATTTTCGTTTTCCACTCTTTAGCTAGACTCTGGTTAGATCAGGGAAGTGTCAGAGTTGGGTTTTATGAGTTAAGAGCAAGGGCGTGGGGAATGGGCCAACACTATCTCTTTCACTGCAGGGCCTTTTTAGCAGTGAAGTCCAGGGACACGGAGGCTGTGAAGCCTCTGGAGAACTTCAGAGCCAAGCCATCTTCCCAGGTGGGACTTGGATAAAGCATAAGGTATTGACTGTCCCCACTTTGAAGGCTGCAGGGGTGGATATAAGACTGTGGCACATGTAGCCATTGTGCTCAATTCAGGGTCTGAACTGGAGAATGGATCAAGGCTCCAAGAGGGGCAAACTCATCCTTCAGTCGCAGAGGAATAAGCTGACATTGAAGCACTTGAAACCTTCAGGGACAATGGAATGAGCTTTCGGAGGCTAAATCTGGCTCTGGCTGAGTTGTCTGCATCCTTCTACTCTTGCCGTTAGTTTTCGTTTCATTCCAGTCCTCTTCCCACCCCGACCTATTATATGCATCCCCTCATCTAATTTCGATACCACATCCAACTCATTTGGAGGGACCTTCTTTCTGGTTCTAATCAGGCTGTTAGTTGCACGAGTGGTAAGTAGGTCTCGGAAAGAAGAGCTTTGAGACTAGCAAACCCAAGATGGCTTCTTCTTGGCACAGTAACAGTACTGCACTGCCTTTCTACCTCTTCTACAGGTGGAAGACACCAGTCTCTGATAAGACTGTAGGGAACAATACTTATATCCTGAATGTGGAAAAATCAGGGAAAAGATATTTAGAAGGATGGGGGCAGGCCTGCCTGTGGTTCTGGGAATTCTCAGTGATGAAAGAAAGTTTCAGGTTTTGCCTCTTATGCTGCTAGTGAAGACTAGGAACAATGCCAAAATAACAACGGGAATGGAGAGTCCTTGAGAAAAGGGGGGATCCACAATCTCCACAGCTAGCTCATCTGTCCTGCCCCATATCTGCATCCTAACATTATTACATGGAGACAGGAAATGGTGGAAGGAGCTCTGAAGTCCGCAGAACTTGTTTCCATCCCCAGTGACTCTTCCAACAGGACCTTGCTTCTGGGTTGGGCCCTCCAATGCCCCACTTGAAGTACTCCTGAGAGGTGGCAAGGCTGGAAATGGGGCAGGCCAACTCCTCAGCTTTACGGGCAAAAGTGAAATGAGGAAGCCCTTCTGGTGGGTAACGTGGGTCTGTGGTTTACTCCCCTCTCTGTTTAGGTGATGCCCATGACATTGATGGGATACGGACAGGGGCTCTGGGGTGGTGCTGCTCTAGCTAGTCCATCCTGCAGCTTGGAAGGGCTGCACAGGTCTGTGTTTCCGCATCTTACTTTTAGCCCGTAGTCCCTGGCAGCCTCCCAGACGAACTTTTTGCTGAATCCGCCGGCCCCAATCACTAGCACATGCTTGCCCTCCATCAGGTGGCATTGTGCACGGTGCAGCATTGTCTCCACCAAGGTGCGCGCCGTCTCGCTTCCTGTGGCCCCCACCATCCGGCCCATGGATTCAAGGGCTGAGCAAGTCTCCAGGCACAGCTGTGAGTTCATCTCCAGGGCTACCAATTGCAACACCTGGTCCTTTGAGCTCAGAAGAAAATCCACCCCTGTGAAAAGAAGATGCCAAAAGAAAAAAGAAAAAAAAAAGAGGACATTTGTAACAAGGCCTTGCTGAACACCCATAGAAAGGCCGCAGAGGCCTTTGATCCTAGATCTAGTACAAAACACAAGAGAAAAGAAACAAAAGCATCTCTTTGGTACAGCAGAATGCTGGAGAGGGAATTCTGGAAGTTGAAGTCCACATATCTTAAGGTTTCCAAGCAGGGGTGGGATACGACAGGGTTAACTACCGGTTTAGGATTTACGAGCTTCCTTGCCCACTGCCTGCTGAGAAGCAGCCTTTGAAACAGCCCCCTTTTCTTGTTTTTTTAACTGCAGCTGTGCCTCGTTTGGCAGCTGAAGTTGAAAAATCAGGAAATAAAGGTCAGGTAAGAGCCTGGATGAGCGGGTGGGCAAAAACATCAGACAGAACCGGTACTATGTCTGCTGCTCTTCAGAGCTACTGGTTCTACAGAGGTGGACGGAACCGGTAGAAACCCACTCCTGTTTCCAAGGGTGAGAAACAATGCTCTAGAGGCACTAAGACAAAGAATGCTTGCTTGATGGCTCCGTCAGGTGACAGTGTTTAATCAATGGACCTAG
Organism: Pseudonaja textilis; assembly: GCF_049901715.1. Taxonomy (NCBI): domain Eukaryota; kingdom Metazoa; phylum Chordata; class Lepidosauria; order Squamata; family Elapidae; genus Pseudonaja; species Pseudonaja textilis. The sequence continues at coordinate 223,706,720 of NC_141990.1, forward strand.
AGCATGGTGAGTCTGCCTAATCATATGGGGGACAGATAGGGTTTATAATATCATGAGGGACTTACTGGAAGCATACTGGAAACTAAAGCAGCTCACCAAGGCATGTCCATAATGGCCAACATGCTGCAGTCTGAACCAGCCGCAGCTTCTCATTGGTCTAGAAGGGCAGCCTCCTGCATAGGGCATTGCAATAATCCAAACATGCAGTGACCAAAGCATGGGTAACTATCCTTAGAGTCTCCCAGTTCAGGAATGAAGTCAACTGGCACACAAAATGAATTAGAGCAAAGGCATTCCTAATCATGGCTGCCACCTGCTCTAAGAGCAAGAAGTTATGAGTGCAAGGAGACCCTCAAATTATACCGTAGTCTGAAGGGGGAAGTACAGCTCTATTTAGGATTAAAAATGGACCATCTCAAGACCCGAATATTCCAAACACCCACAGCCAGTCATTCTTATCACGGTTAGCTTCTGTTCCTTTCAGACATCTCAGAATCACCTGGTCAGCTTGGGATCAGGATATATAAGGAAGTATCATTAGCATATAGTCTAACTACAAATTGGATGACCTCACCAAGCAGCCTCATATAGCTATTTAAAAAGGGAGTGAGAGCATTGAGACTTGAAGCACTCCACCTTTCAATGATCTTGAGACTGATCTCTTGCTCACCCTTCACTGCCAACTGGAATCAACCACAGAGAAAGGAGGAGAACCATTTAGAAGTGGGGGAACCATTTTCTCCCGCCCCTAATCCCCACAGAAGGATACCTTGATGGCACTAAAAGCTGCTAATGGAACAAGAAAAACTGGGCATTCCCCCGTCTTGGCCCCACAGAGATCACTAACAATTCATCACAGAACATCATTCTACCTTTAATTTCATTTCTTTTTTAAATAGTATCTTGGTTACATTTCAACATCAGATATTAAAATACAAATTAGCATAAAAGGAAAAGGAAAGGGGAATAACATAACAAATTAAAAACGAGGAAAAATTATGCATCAAACTAATATAACAACAATGAACTCTGACTTTTTTTTGGTACAGAGATAACAATACAACCATATCAAAGTTTAAACAAATAACACCACTTTATAAAATATCTGAAAATACTAATAATCATCATAGTAAAAAAAAACACTAGTATTTTTTATTTTCACTTCTTTCACTTCTTTCATGCCTATTCTACTCCTACCCCAATATACAGTTCTAACATGAACAAAAAATGCCTTGGAATGCCTCACATTCCAAGCCTCTCATCACTAATTCTCTTTCACCACAAACAGTCACATTAGTCATGCAACTGGGGGGGAAAAGAACAATGAAAAGAATAGCAAAGCAAAAGTGTGTTTCTGTTTCCCTATTTTTGTTATCAAGCGGTAGTTGAGATTGTGTGAGGCAAAGACGCTGTAGTCAATAATATTTAAGGAGGCTGGGACAAGTTTGTTCAGTAGTACATAGTAGTAACATGGAAAACAGATAATTTAGCACGAAAAATCAGACTTGTGAATTTCAGATGAAGTGACCTGGTGCTATCAAGTTTAATTCACTGGTGGCAACCTAGTTTGGTTGTTTTTCTTGGTTGTTTTTAAGGGAAAAATAGCGCAAGAACCTATTGCTCAAGTATATCCTCAGAGGCTAGGACCAATTGACATGCTCCAAAAAATAAACCAATCCAGATCAATGCTATGTGGTTTGAAGACCTTAATTTGCCTCTCTTCCAGGAAGGCAGGCAGCGGTGGTTTAATGTAAAGGAAATACCATGCAATGCTTTTCTTTTTTATTAGAGACTATCATGCTGGTTAGTCTTACTGTCAGGCAAGCAGCTGCTAACATAAACATAAAAATAGACATTGTTGAAGCCTATTTCTAGAACAGGGAACCTGGGAAGGAATTTCTCTAATGCTCTGGGATGCCACTTGGTCCTGTTACTATAATCAGTAAAGCCACTTCACACTACTGCCCCATGCTTTGCTAAAACGGTAGTTCAGCTGCTCTGACAGCCCCAGTTTCATTGTGCAATCAAGCGCAATACCCCACAATATCTTATAAACAATAAGATATAATGACTGGTGCTGCAAGCTTACCAATAATGTCAGTTTGTGCTCGGCGACCACCTTTCTGCTCGACTGATAGACTAGCCTCCATATCCATGAAGGCTTTCATGGCAGTCTCTGCTTTTTTCTTAATCTGGGCGTGGATTGCAGCAATTTGGACCTCATCTTTTAGTCCCCAGTGCTGTAGGCTGCTTTCCAGACTCTGAGGCACTGTGGTCTGGTGCTTCAGTGGCTTATTTGCTGGACCTACACCACATATTACCTGAAAAGAATCAAAAGGTTTCAGATCCTTTTTGAACTATTGTTGACAATTTGTCTTAACATCTCCATTCAAACACTCTTAAGGGTTGGGTTCACTTTGTGGGATTATGACTATTGCTACACAATACAGAAAGATATCCAGTTTTGTTTGATTTATGAGATCAGATTTGCCCTCCTGCTGCCCAGTAGGAGGGTAAATATTGCCAATCTGATGACTAATTATGTAACTTAGCTTATTTCAAAATGAGACATTATTTTGACATATAAGATTTGCTGCATTTTTAAGCACCAATAATTGAAAGCTCAATGATTTTTATACTATTCTGTAGAAAAGTACAAAGTGGTACGCCAAAACTGGTGTGGATATGCTAATCATCTCTTGCACTGCATATGGCTCTTCTGCTGTCTGTATGCTTCTTCTTCTTCTTTTTCTTTTTAACCAATAATATGTTCCTGGTTTTCTTTTCATCTCATTTGGGCACAGAGGTCCCTTTACCTTGCTTAGCAGAGGCTGGTCTTTTCGGGACCGGCATACCATAGCACATATTCGGATTGCCAGGTTACGCTGCAGAGATATGTTGCCTGGAACTGGAGATGTAAAGAAGAAAGAGAAATAGGAAAAAAGAAATGGAAGGTGTCAGAAAGACAAATTCATAGGAGCTGAATATATAGAAGAAAATGAAAAGGACAAGGTAGGCCCAGTGAAAAGCTTATATTACTCTGGAGTGCTATCAGTCAAGTAATTTTTGGAGAATGGTGGATCTGAAGTTATGAACCTTACAATCGCTACTAGTACTGTGTGCTGTGCAGGTCCTACCACACTACAAATCATCACCACAAAGCCTCTCTTCCAAAATGCTCAAGGCCTGCTACATGCAAGAGATGCTAACAAAATGAAGTAAAGCAAGTAGAAGAGAGAATCGTTTATGGAATAACTGAGTCTTCATTGTGCTGGTAACTTTAGATAAGAAAGACTTACAAATCCTAGAATTCCCAGTTGTTTCTATAGGTAGTCTGGGAGTTGTATTCCAGCATATATAGGAGGTAGAAAGGTAGATTAAGCTATACAGGTAATCCTCAACGCATGAGCGCAATTGAGCCCAAAATCTATGTTGCTAAGTGAGAAATTTGTCAAGTGAGTTTTGCCCCATTTTATGACCTTTCTTGCCACAGTTGTTAAGTGAGTCACTGCAGTTGTTAAATTAGTAACACGGTTGTTAAGTGAATCTGGCTTCCCCATTGACTTTGCTTGTCAGAATGTGGCATAAGATGGTTACATGGGCCCAGGACACAGCAACCGCGATAAATGTGAATCAGTTGTCAAGCTTCCAAATGTAAATCAGGTGACCAAGGATTGCAATGGTTATAACTGTGAAAAATGATCATGTCACTTTTTTCAGTGCCATTGTAACTTCGGATGGTCACTAAGTGAACTACTGTAAGTCGAGGACTACCTGTATGTTACAGGCACTGAGCTGGAAGATAATTAGCTTTGTGACATAACGGGAAGTAATCAAAAGCTATTCCTTACCTGAAGAGTTGTTGGTAACTAAAGGCCCAGATTGGATGATGTGAGCAGTAGGGATGAAAGGCTCCAGCAAAATGCTCTCATCTTCCTCTAGAGTCTCCAGCAAGGAAAGGACCACCTGCAGAATGCATCCATGTTCTGACTTGTCATGAAATGATACCGCTTGGGCTCCATTGCAGCGCCAGCCTGAGGGCTTCACCACCACCTATGAAAGTAGAAAGTAGAATACCTGTAGCATCTAGCTCTTTCCCCAAAATTCTGTATTTCCAATGCTCATGCTGTGTTATTATCTGGATGGAAAGAATTGCAGTGCTCTTTGCTTTATAATGCCCTTGCCTTCACCTCCTATCTGTCTTGCTTTCTAATAAGAGGATAACAGCGTTGGAAGGGACCTTGGAGGTCTTCTAGTCCAACCCACTGCAGGAGACGTTATACCAGTGGCCCCCAACCTTTTTTGATCCAGGGACCGGTTTCACGATTATTTATTCTTCCACGGACCGGTACCTGAGTAACGTGAGACTCCACCGCCATCGGGACGACTCTTTGTTCGAAGCCGCCCCCCCCTTTGACAAATCTAAGGGGCGAGCACCCAAACGCCGCTTTCCAACTGAAAAACCGGAAGCACTTTCCAACCAAAAACCCGGAAGCAACCAAAAACCCAGAAGCGCTGTCGAAATAAGATGGCGGTGCCCAAGCTTTGCGGCCCGGTAAAAAATGATCCACGGACCGGTACCGGTCCGGGGACCAGTGGTTGGGGACCCCTGCGTTATACCATTTCAGAAAAAAATGACTGTCCTGTTTCTTCTTAAAAGCCTCCAGTGATGGAGCACCCATAACTTCTGAAGGCAAGCCCTTCCATTGGTTAATTGTTCTGTCAAGAAATGTCTCTTTAGTTCTAGGCTGGTTCTCTCCTTGACTAGTTTCTATCCATTGCTTCTTGTCTTGCTCTTCTGGTGCTTTGGAAAACAGGACGCCGCCCTCTTCTTTGTGGCAGCCCCTCAGTTCAGTTCAGCTCAGTACCTCTTACCTGTTTGTAGAACTCCATTGCACCACCTTGCAAGAAGGCTGTAATTTCCTCCTGCAGAAGGTTGTCTTGTCCTTCCCGGCCACCCAATTCAACCACGTGGATGCGTTGCTCTTCTGTCTCATTGCGCAGGAGCATTGGGCGCTTGAAGGTGAAGGCCAAGGTGGGGGGCACAGCTACTTCTCCCTTCTGATCCATGAGCTGCCGGGTCAGCAACTTGTCCTCTAGCAGGCGAGTCAACTCTCCCGAACCTCCGGTGGGGCAATCAAGATCTCGGGCCAATTCTGCTGCTGACTGGCCCTGCAACTTGCAGGGCCCAAAGCTCCCTGTGAAGTAGCTGACCCGACGTGGGGAAGAAAATTCTTCCAGCATTGTGCGGCCACCAAGCTCAAATGTCACTGCCTTCAGCACATATAAAGATGACTCGCCAGGATGAGTTTCTGAGGGAACCTTGGAGAGCCAGGCTGGTGACAAGCACAGCAGCATGTTACCTAGGAGAGATGAGAAGGCGGGAAATCCATCCCTGTGAATATTTCTGAGAAAGTAAGGCTGTTGTGAAAAATTAAATAAACCAAAACGTATAGAATTGCCTATACAACATTTGCATCATAATAACCAGTAACATAACAAAAAAACAGCAAGGCAGTTTGTCAGTTCCCAGGCCATTCAAAATAGTAAAAAATGTATTCTGTACCACCAGCACTCTGATTGCTGGCTCTGACAATGGCTCTGGAACTAGCAAATTGCCTTCCTGTTTCTGTAATGTGCTATTCTGACATATTTCCCACATGACACCACTGAACCTAGTGAGATTGAACAAGGAAAATAGAATAGTCTCTCAGGATATGATTAGCACATTGTCATTATGTGTTTTAGCTAGTCATTCTATTACAATGGGTTATTCAGTTGGGTGACAGCCTTTAAAAGTTTATGAAAGGGAAAACATTGTAGGAAAATGTCATCCTACACTTTGAAGGAGAGTACAAGCCCTGTCCTGTTATATCCAACACCTATTGCTATATGCAGAAGGCATTCTGAAAGCTAATTTTTAAAGCTGCCAACATTTAATTCCCCAAAGGTATAAGCAACACATTTATAATTAAAGGTGTATAGATAGGTCTTTGTGTAGATAGCTTCCTACTTTGTGTCTGCTTGTTTTATATTTGCATTTTGTTTGTTGGAAAGGATGTGCTTGTTTGTTTTTGAAAGGAAGTTGGGATAAGACAACATTAAAAAAATCAACAAGCAAAAATGTCTTGGGAGTTGCCAGCTCATTTCTCTTTGCCTGGGAAGCAGCTCAACTCCCTTGTTGGGAGTCTTTGGTTTGCCTCCCAACTCCCAACTCAAAAAGACAATCCTTACTCAAATGAAGGGGAATGTTGGCTGTTTGACAACACTGAGATAAAAGTCACTGCATAGGCAAAGAATGGGAAATTGTAGCTCTCAATCATTATTGGATAACAGCTCTCCTCAACACTGATCATTAGTTATGCTGCTTGGACTATCGTGGAAGGAGAAGACAAATTGATGGACCCCAAAAGTGTTGAAGGGGAAATAGAGGGAGAAGAAAAAGCTGGTTCTCCAAAATCTCCAATATCTAGTTTAATTGTCACTGATGTTCAAAAACTCTTCCATTTAACCTCTCTTTTCAGGCAGTCTCCAAGGATCTGACATGATTGAACAGAAAAAGAAAAAAAAAACGATTAGCATCTTCAGAATTGGAATTATCATATGATAAAGAAGATGCTACTGTTTATCACCTTAGAAGATCACAGCTGATTTTCAAAGGCATCCTTGACAAGGAAGTGGCATATATCCTCTGGCACTTCTGGCACATGGGAAGGCACTAGCTTGAAGAGCCCTGAACAGAGCTCATTTCTGACAATATGTTTGGGGTGAAACAAAATTTTGAGAATTAATTGATGACAGTGAGTTTTCAAATTTATTATCATTTATCAAGTGGAAGAGCATACAGGTCAGGTCAGAACTTCTGAGCAAACCTTAAGAATAGGCTAAAGTCAAGCAAAATACCTAATCTAAGAACTTACCAGGACACTGGTTGCCACCTTCCAGAAGCACTGACAGATATGAAGCAGGGCAACCCAAGACACAGATGGTTATATCTGAGGGTCCAAATCCTAAAAAGACAAGAACAAAATCAGTGGTCCATTTACGTCAAAGCCTCAGGTTTCCCCCCCTTTCTTTGCATTCTAGTCATCTCCTAAATTCTGAAGGCAGAATCTCTGGAAATGTCTTTTTTACAGGTATAGAGGCGGATGAATTGTTCAAATACAAGGATTATTCCATCATGGGATGACAGATTATCCTATATATTTCCTCTGATTCCATTCATTCCATCAGCTTTCAGGCCTGAATGCTGTATATTTTTCTTCAGTAAATGGCAAGACCTAGCCCATCAGAGTTGAACTTTTTAAAAAAAGCACTAAACGCATTGAACCTCGTTAGTACTTGGACAGAGGATTATCAGGCAATTTTATAGACTACTCTGGTAAATGATTTTCTTTTAATTCACTATCATTGTCCAGAAAGCTAGATGAATACCTTCATGAGTCATCAGCTTCATTCAAGGAATCTTTTTATCTTTTTTAGATTTGCATTTTACATCCTGATTGCAAACGTAAGGATAAGCCATTATGGTTTAAACATACGTGCAAATCAGGTGACAGGAAATATAATTATGCACTCAACCATGGTTGAAATGTATCCTACATGTGACCAATACAACATGGCACCCACCTGATCGGGGCTCCTTGGTGAGATCAATGGTTTCTGGGAGCCCTTGTTGCTGTAAGCTGCATTGCAACAAGTCATAGTAATAGGCTGTCCAGGCCCTGGCCTGTGCATCCTCAGGGCTAATTTTGCTATCCAGGAGTGTATCTCTGTGCCGGGCACTGCGCAGTGGACTCAATGGTGGAAGAAAGCTCTGTTCTGCCCAATCGAATTCCTTGGGTGTTTGGGGTGGGTCAGTGTGGATCTGGTCCAGAGACAACTGCAGTCAAAGTATTGAGAAATAGGCCAAGAAAAAGGCAAAGAGATGCACTTTAGATTCCATCCAAGGAACAAAGAGACACTTATTTTGAGAGTTTTCCCCTGTCTCAGTGCTGGTCCATAGAGGACTCAAGAGGAGAAAGATCTTCAGTGCAAAAAGGAAGGTGATACCAGCCACCACCCATTAGAAATCAGTTTCTACTTGTTAACAAAACTTCATTTCAGTTTTCTATCCCCTCTAGAAATAATCTCAAGTGGGATATTGGGGGTTCTTAAAAATATGCACACATACTGTCTTTTGAGAATATATATGTGCGCATGCATGAAATAGCAACACACACACACACAAGCCAGGAAAGGCAGGAAAAGAAGAGATGCGATGAAAACTTACCATTGTTCAAGATGAAGATACTGCAAAGGAAAAAAGAAATAAATTAAATTTCTTTATACTTCCTGTGATGCAAATATTTAGCCCGTCCCTAAATCCAGACACAAATCTTTTTTAAATGATGAGGATGTTGATCCATAACCTTACACAATTAAATTTAAGGGACTTTGAAGTTGCTTAGGCAAAACAGTTGCCCTCATCAAACTCTTGAATAAGAGCACATCTGGCTTTCTGGGGTTTTCTATGGCTACTCTCTAGAACAGCGTTTCCCCAAGAGCTATAGGACTCTGACCTTTATTGGTTGATTGATTGATTTAGTTCCTCTAGACACTCATAATGATGTTCAGTGAATTTCAGTGAAAACTTGGTTGCTCTCATAGGCCTTGGTGGTTGGGCTCCTGTGGATGCTTTTGTTATTTTGTCCTTTGCATGCTTATGATCTGTCTTTCTTTTGTTGTATTTTAGCTGTTCAGAATCATTTGGAGTGAGTTAGCCAGAAAATATAAATAACCTATTTTTCTTCTGTTATCTTGAAATCATGCCCAATTATTCCATTTGAAAACAATGACATGTTTAATCTTCTGCTTCTTTAAAACAATTGTTATGCTGCATGCATTCTGTTGCTCATTTTGTACTTCTCTCCAGATTCTACCAAAGAGATCTGACTGGCTAATAGGCTGAAATAGATCTTGTGGAAAAGGGTTTGCCATGTGTATAAACAAGGGACAAATATTGGAGATAGCATTTTCAAGGTCAGTTGATCTCATTTAAAATTGGTTACATCCATATTTTCCTTGCCTTCTTACAAAGATATCAGAACAGCATTTGGAATTCTCACAGAACTAGAGATTTAAAGCTCCAACTACCCACCCCCCAAAACAATGCAACGTTTGAGAATGTTCAGATGTACAACAAAATATTACACACACACACACACCCCAAAAAGCAAAAATGATGAGACCAAGCAAGGAAAAAACCTGATTTGATACGGATTGCAATAATATTGCATTGGAGAAGTAATGTCTACGCTCATTACTTATGGAAAGATGGCTCAGAATACTTAGAAAAAATTCCAACAAATATGTGCATTGAGCTCTGTGCTAGCTTGGACTTTTAGTGGCAGGTGAATAACTTGCTATGTGTATTCAGACAGAGATGTTTTGCTAGACAGCTCTCTGGGAATTCACAGATTGAAGTTTTTCTATGAGAATAAATCAGAGTAAAAGGTAAAAGATTTATATGATCTGAAGAGAAACCAACAAGAATGAATTTTACCCAACATTGGAAGAAAGATACATTTCCAACTATATGAAGATTTAAGCAAGAATACTAAATCATTTAAGCAAGAATGTTCTCATGTATACAGTACATCATGAGCATCACTTACAATCTGGCTTCTAAGAGGGCCTACATTTCTACAATGTAAATTAGCAGGTGTATAGTATAAAAAGAGAGAACTCCAAGCCACACTTTTTCCCCTTTCTTTCTTTTATTTTTTGGCATCTTAAGGCTTGTTAATTTTGATTTGCTTAAATCCTTTTGTTGGAATGCTTTACTCATAGACACAGGAATACACACATTCCCCTGATGGTATATTCAGTTTTGGATTTAAAAAAATCTTATGCTTATAATATTGACATCCTAAATTATAATGAATATTGATAAAATACTTCTCTTCTTTTCTTTATTTCCAATAGTCTAAGTTATATAAACAATAAAGCATCAATAAACTTTGATTAATGCTGTATAAATAACATTGTATCAAAACAATATATTAAAACATGAATAAGCAAAGTAAATGATAGAATTAAACTTAGATAATTCAGCATATGCTTAGTCTCTTTGGCAAGCTCTGAAGCAAGGCTCTTATTGACTGCATCAGTGGGTCTAGCTGGCCTCGCCAGATTAATAGATCTACTGAAAAGGATTGGCGGAAAGATGCACCAATTATTGTCATTTATAGTAACAATAGTATAATAAAATGTCAATACTGAAGTACCTGAAACTCCAAAACTTTTAAAAATTATATGGTAAATTTATTGCTACCCATGATGTAAGCATTGGTCTTGTGGCATTTTGAATTCTTGTAGCCTTTTGCACATCAAAATGCTAGAAATGGCATTAATCATGTTTCCCCCGCCACAAATGTCAAGAAATTGTAGGTCTTTTGTCTGAAGATTTGTATCTACCTGTATCTTCCTGCATGCTTCCAAATAGAGAAACTGGGAAATGCTGTGATTATGACCATCCCAAAGTGCAGCTTTCGGTGCAACAAAGCTGTCAGCAGTTACTGAGAAGGTCCGAGTAGGACCCCACTAATAAAGGAAATGTGCTTCTTTATGCAGCAAGAATCTGATGGCTCCCAGAGCATTTCTATCTAATGTTGTGCATGAATATGAATGTTTTGTAAATTTCAGTTTTCCTTTGTGTTAAAAAAATTCAGTTCTGCTTAACTGTTCCAAACTTCCAACTGCGTATCCCCAATGAAATTCACAACTTAAAATCTATTTACAAAACACAATCCATTTACCCAATCAAAAATTGGAATTAATTTCTATAAACAAGATTGCAGACTTCAACTCCATTTTTACCTGCCATTTTCTCCAGTTCTAGCAATATGCCATTCTGCAATATTATATCATACTAGTCTTTCCAGAGCTGTCCATGGGACAAACAAAATCCTCTTACTCTTTTCAATTGGTAATGTATACCCCTAGCACCTAGACTGAGGTAATGCATACAATACATTTTAATCAATAATTAAATAGCAGCCTGTGTATCCTACATTTTCTGCTTAGGAAACTAAGAAATAGAGTAGTTCAACTGCTAGAGATTAGGCTCATTAGACACTTGAGCTTCCAAATGTCAATTCATTGAGTTTATTTAAATAACCACTGGAAAGCTGACATCTTTCAGTCTAATAGTAACTATTCCATCAATCTAATATTTGGTTATACAGGTAATCCTCATTTAGTGACCACAACTGGGACCAGCAGCTTTGTCTTTTGTACTGTCAGAGAACGATGGTAAATTGTACCAACTTATTTTCTTTTCATAGATATATTTGTATTTTAATATTTTAATTTCAATAAAAGCTTTTCAAAATTAAAAAAAAAGAAAGCAGCCACTAAGTGAGATGTCCTGTGACCATGACTATGTTTTCGTTTTCCCCACTCCCTCAACCCTTTGAAATGCTCTCTTTGGTGCTGGGATAATTGGCAAGAAGGGAATTAATGTTTTTATTTACATCCATTGGAGAGGAAAAGGTTTCAAGAGAATAAGCAGGCACACAATTAGGAATATACATTGAAAGCAGTGCACTGGCACTCAAGGCTGGGATTGTGAGCAAGCTATGCAAACAGCCCAGTGTATTCTCCATTCTCTTGCAATCTGTGCCTGTTGATTCTCTTGTATGCCCTTCAATTCCTCCACTCTGCAGAGGGGAAGAAACAAGTGATTTCTATTGATAATCTCTTCTGTGCCTGTTTCCTCCCTCACAGAGGTTATGAGGTCTTCACTTAATGACCCACATGATCCAGGGTTAAAATGGTAACCGAGACTGCTGAGAGTTCTCTCTCTAAATAATGTGGTCATGTGATAGCATGCTTTATGACTGCATCACTTAATGACATTGGCTTAGAGGCCCCAACTGCTGTCATAACCTAAGGACTAGCTGTAATAACCACATTGATAATTAAAATTAAAGTAGCCACCTGTACACAATTTGGACACAGGGGCACCACAATCATTTAAATAAAGCTTGGGCGTGTCTATTTGTGATATGAATTGCAGGAGCTGGTCTCACTTTTGTCCCAGAATAAAATATCTTAATTCCAGTCTAATCTGTTCCAACAGCCTCCTTTCCTTTTTGAGGACAAAGGGCAGCTGAACTAGCATGCAGGAAAAAGTGCTACCACCCCAAGCCACTGCATTTATTTTAGCCTGGAATGCTTAACTTTAACTTTTCATCCATTTTTTGTTCCATATATCTGGATGGAACTAAATTAAATAGTTCCATTTTCCATAATTAAATATCTGGAAAAACGGATTTTGAAATAATGTCACTAATCACCAAGAGCCTCTGGTTAGAGCAGTGTGTGATATGAAGAGAGGCGGCCATTACAGCAAGCGAAAGTATAGTGGAACAGCACACACACCCTTTTATACCTCCTTGGATAGAGTGAGAACAAATCTATTCAGCCAATTGTAGCTCAAGAGCTCAGCATCGATCCACTGGCAGTTCTTTCGATTCTTTGATCCTTCCTTGCACTGTCATTTATCCTAAGGTGGAACCTAGAAAGGGCATAGAAGTCTATTTCAAGTCCTCGTTTTTTGATCTAATCAAACAAAGTACTCACACTTGGATAGCACTTCTAACAAAGTGTTCCCTGCTCTGGATAAAGATTTGGCACACATATTTTCTAGCTTCTGTTCCTAGATCCCAACTTCACAAAACTTTCAACCAGGAGTGCTATTGTTGAAATCCTTGGCTAATATTGTCATAACTTTTTTTAATTATTATTTCATAATGATCAGAGTTTACAAGCATGAAATCTGAAATGATTAAAGCAGGGTTTTGTCTAAGTAATCCAGCAACTTTAATATTTATAACATACTTTATGTTAGTTAAGCGGTCACATGCTCAATTCCCCCGGCCATGTTTTCTAAAGGGCAGTTGAAACCAGAGTGAAGTGGAAATCCATTGGGGGAGTTAGACTGCAGCACAAGAGTGATAGCCAGATGAGTCCTAATACTGAACTGTTTTTTGACACTGGACTTTGGTATTTGGATTATCCCTGGATTGAAAAACTGACCGATTTACCTGTGAATGACTTTGGATTGCTTATTTTGGACTTTGCTTAACGTTTCTGGAAGTAAAAACCTAAATTTACTGTACAGTGTATCTGTGTGCTGTGTGTGTATTATTCAAACACTTCTCTCAAATACGTCTCCCTGTATGCGCTCATTCTCCTAACGGGGAATTACCTCAACAAGTCCCTATAATGGTACGTGGGAATGACCTTGGGGGGATGGGGGTAGGAGAAGAGACACAGTCTAGAAAACTGCCATGCCAAAGATACCTCTGTCCACAGAAGCTGAGCCAGAATGGGAAGTGTTTGAGCAGTGACCCTCCCTAGAGTTCTCAAGAATAAAGAGAAAAGTGGGGAGAAAAATACTTTCAGGATTGCAAGATTCTGTTAGTGTAACCTTACAATAAAGATAAAGCTAGTACTTCTCGTAGGGTTTCTTGTTTGGACAACCTTGAAGGGTTAGCAGTCCTTCCCTCTTCAATGCCAAAAATGCTTTTCCCCTTGTGATTGTTACTGTGTCCTAACATGCACTAAAGGGAGGCAGAATGATTTTAAAAAGGTCAAAACCAAAAGTTCTGTACATTCCTGAAAATGTACCTTTTATATTGCAGACTAATGTTTGTGTATACAGATAGTCCTCAACTTACGATCACAATCATGCCCAAAATTTATGTTGTTAATTGAGAAATGTGTTAAGTGAGTTTTGCTCCATTTTACAACTTTTTTTGCCACATTTGTTAAATGAATCACTGCAGTTATTAAATTAGTCACACGCTTGTTAAGCGAACCTGGTTTCCCCACTGACTCTGCTTGTCAGAAGGTCACAAAAGAGGATCATATGACTCCGGGACTCTGCAACTGTTATAAATGTGAGTCAGTTGTCAAGCATCCGAATGGAAATCTCATGACCATGGGGATGCTACAATGGCCTTAAGTGTGAAATAAGGCCTTTTTTTCAGTGCCGTTATAATTTCAAATGGTCACTAAATGATCGGTTGTAAGTTGAGCACTACCTGTATGTATGTTTGTGACTTCAAGGCAGCATCCATTGCACACCTATTTAAGGATAAGCTGTATTGGAATAAAAAAAAAAAAGAACTTTAGGATTTCATAGCTTGGCTGCAGAGCATGTGTGCCTCAGATCCTTCTGGAATGAGACTTTCTCCAGAGTAAGCATGTGTTAGCATTGCATTTGCAAAAGTAGGCAGGCAGGAGGTAGGGAGAGGCTTAAGTGGCTCTTGCCTGGCATGCACAATGGGGAAAAAAAATCCAATTTAATTTCACCATCCTAATCTGTTATTTTTCTCTGCAATTGTTATGCTGCATGTCATTATTATCTACATCAGCTCATCAGCATTCCTCAGTCATTCATTCTAAGACAGGAGTCCCTAACCCCCAGGCCGTGGCCCACCTGTTCAGAACCTGTCCACGTGAGTGGTAGGCCATGCAAGCAGTGGGTGCTTGCACCCACACGTGAAGCTCCATTTGTGTGAGCAGCGGGCTCATGTACCCACTGCACTCACAAATGGAACTCGGGTGCACACGTGCCAACTACTTACACAGAACCATCTCCTCTTCTTCTTTCGGGGCTGCCAAGCTGGAAAAGTTGGGGACCACTGTTCTAACAGGCACCCCAAATGGTGATTTCCCTGGATAACTGTTCAGTCTCACCATATGAAACTATCATACCCCACCCCCGCAAAGAGCTATATCCCCACAAAATATACAATATTATGTCTATTTTTTTTTTACTCGGCCTAACAAGTATTTATATAATTTGAGTATTTTTCCACATATGGGTAGTTAGTATAGACTGGTACAAACAGTGCAGAAACTGGTGAAAACAGAAAAAGCCAAGCATATTGCAATTGAGGAATCTATTTCTGTGAAATTTGAATAAGTTTAATATCTGCATTAATAAATTACAATAGACGCACACTGTATTTCATTCCAAATTTTTCGTTCATGGGGCTTTGCCTCTCATATAGTGGATCTTGGAATTTTGTTTTGTTTTGAACTAACAGGTTTGGGTGGCTGGGAAATGGTTGGAAGCCCCTTGCTTAGTCTAATCCATTATCCTGCCTGGGAAGTCCTGACATGGAGGGTAAAGCCTTTGTGTGTAGCCACTTCCTTTGCCAAAGACCAAGCAAACCACAGCTTTTAATTAGAATGTAGAATAACAGGGTTGGAAGGGACCTTGAAGGTCTTCTAGTCCAACCTCTTGTTCAAGCAGAAGACCGTATGCCATTTCGAACCAATCTCTTCTTGAAAACCTGCAGTGATGGAGCACCCACAACAATGTAGAAACCCAATTAAGATCTAGCTCTTTGCTGTTTCCCCAGCGCTCCTCTTTTTAGTCAAGGAGGAAGGAGCAGTATTTCTGTGGATTCTCCCCGTATCTTTCTTTCCGAGCCTGTTCGTGCGCGGGAGGAGTGGGGCTCCAGTCCGAGCAAAGGCCAAAGAGGGTCGATCCAGAAGTGTGCGGCGAGGCTCGCTCAGCTACTCCAATTTAAAGAGCCACGAAGATGGTTTCGGACTGGGGATCCTTCTACGGCAAAGTAATGGTAAGCAGGATCCTGGTCAGGTCAGGAGAGAGATACAGCTTTATCCATTCTTTTCCCGGATGGAACTTGGCGCCTTTATTTCCCGGCGAAGGGGGGTGGGGGCAGAGCGGGAGCTCCGGGGGCGGAGTTGAAGCGAAACAGGGTCCCCGCAGGCATCTTGATCGATTCCCCCCCCACTTTTCCCTGCCCCCAACAGCAGGCAGGGTCAGAGCTGCCACCCACCTCTCAAAGGTGACCATATCCCCTACATAGCCCCAGCCGCGACGAAGGGAAGCGGTTAAGGGATAAGCTGCCCGTCCCCTCCAGCCTCGCCTGAGACCCTCGGTAGCAATTCGCAGGCGCGCCTATCAGCAGGTCGCAAACGAATCCGGGTCAAGCTCTCCTCAGAAAGGAGAGCTTCGCTTGCAACCTCGAGACGAAACGTGCGGCTCTCCACCCACCACCCCGACCAAGCACACATTAATCGTTTTTCCAAGCGCGGGCGACCACGCGGCCGGCGGTCCCCCCCCCCTCCGCCCATCATCACCGTCGCGCCCCTTTTCTTCGGTACTTCAGCGTTCACATCCGTGAGAAGCAGCGGCGTCCCCGCTCCGGCTCCTCGAGCCGGGCAGGAAATGCTGAAACGGGAGGAAAAAAAAAAACCTCCCCCTCCCCTCCTATTCCTACTCCTCCAGCCTTCTCCAGCCCGGATTACCTGGAAAATAAAGGAAGGATGCTAAGGCCAAACCGCACGATCCGGTCCACTGGCGAGAGCGGGTGGAAAGAGAGCCCAGAATGACCGCGGATCCAGGCAAGCAGGCAGGCAGGCTTTATAGAGAGACGGGCGAGGCAGAGACCCAATGAAGAGCGGCACTTTAGCAAGCATCGGAGCAAAACAGGCGGGCGCTTGCCGAGACCAGAGACGAAACGCGATCCCGGGGTTAGGGAGCGAGCGCGCAATGGGACGGCTGCCAGCAGTGGAAAAGCAGGCGGCGAGGGGAAGGGAACCCTCCTATTCTCGCGGGTTGTGGGGAGTGGGGGGGGTGATGTGAAAGGTCAGAATTCCCTCTTAACTGGAAGGAATGAAGCTGCGGGTTCCCTTTCTGTGCATGTTACTATTATTACTATTACACACCCTGGTCAGCATTTCGTTACTTTCCTGCCATCGGGAAGGAGATACAGGCTGAAGAACAGTATTTTATCCGTGGGCTGTCATACTCCTGAATGGAAAATAACTTTACAAGAACATAGTAGGATTGACTTGCGGGGCCGGTGTTCACATGGTGCAATAGGATTGTGTGTTCGTTAGTAGCATTTACAGGGTTAGGGAACTCCGAGGTCCCTATTCTAATGCCTGGAATGCACTACCTGACTCTGTAGTTACATCCTCAAAGCCCCACTCCTTTAAAACTCAAACTAACCACTATTGACTTCACTCCATTCCTAAGACATCTGTAAGGGGTGTGCATAAGTGCACCATCGTGCCTCCCGTCCCTGTCCTATTGTCCCCATTTCATCGTACCTATTTTCTGTATTCTTACTCATGTTTATACTTATACCTATTATTTTGTAAGCGATTGACAAATCAAATAAATAAAATAAATAAATGATTGATTGAGTTCTTGACAAGTCCATGCAGTTTTTTCTTGGCAACTTTTTCAGAAGTGATTGGACATTGCCTATTGCCCAAAGTCACCCAGCTTTCCTGCTTAAGGCAGGACTAGAACTTGGATTTCCCATTCCTATTGTAGTGCCTTTAATTACTATATCAGCATTTCTCAAATTTGGCAGTTTTAAGATGGGTGGACTTCAATTCCCAGAATTCTCCAGCCACTATGGTTCTACATTGGTTGGCTGGTTGATTGTTTTTTTCATTAAGACTCTGAATGATCTGGCCCTGCTCCTGTTTCAACACAATAAGACCTTAATAATATATGAACATGCTTAGTCCTTTGTGCCATTTATAGCCTTTCTGGTCCTACTTCCTTGTGTCCAGATGCAATAAAGGATACAATAAATCATGTTTGTTTTGAAAGTGCTGTGAGATAAATATAGTTATGAATGGATAATAGTGCAAATATGGTTCCCCCCAAAAAAATTTTTAAGGATGCCTAAGCTGTTTTGTGTGTGTTTTTTTTAAATCCCTATTGACCTCTCCCATTCTTAGATCCTTTAATGAAACAATGTAAAATATTCAAACTGGCAAGTCTTTCCATGGCCATGATGATATGTGTTTGCAATAGTGCTTTGAGTTATCCTTCAATATCACAAGGAGGTTGATGAAAGTTGAAAGCACAATCTATAATATCATGTATGTACATAGTTTGTCCCAGAAGTTGGAGTCGACCCTTAGAGGTAGATCAAAATTATGAATGCTAGCACTACTTTGATTGCAATAACAGAACCTTGCAATTCTGAATGTGCCTCCATACCTCTTTCCCTTTATCATCAAGAGAATTGGGGAGGGTCAAATTTCAATTTTACTTCAGAGTCAAATGTCTTTTGTCTGACTACTGTCTCGGTTGCAGCTCTTCCTCCTGTTTCTCAAGCTTATTCTTACAGCTCATTATACCTGGACTGGGAACTCTCAAATGTTTTGGATGTGTCAAATTAAAGCTGGCATATATGCTCTAGCTGAAGAAAAAGTCTTTATTGTCTGTTGATATAGTTGAACATGAAATGAGGATCAGAAGCAGTAAAAGTGTCTGACATGGAGTGTGTGAAGCATGAACCAAATAAAACTGGAAAGAACCAAGAATAAAATTGAATGCACCCAAGTTAATTTGTTAGGCATTATTGAATAGAAATGCACTGTTACTGGGCACCACAATTCTGATAATCACATCTTTTGATTACTTG
This sequence comes from Pseudonaja textilis, assembly GCF_049901715.1. Taxonomy (NCBI): domain Eukaryota; kingdom Metazoa; phylum Chordata; class Lepidosauria; order Squamata; family Elapidae; genus Pseudonaja; species Pseudonaja textilis. The sequence continues at coordinate 223,725,202 of NC_141990.1, forward strand.
ATTGAGTGATCATGTTCCATCAGCTTGTTTCTGACTCTTAGTGACCACATAGATAGATTTTTCTCCATTACAGTCTATCTCTAACCTGTTATTTCTTGTCTCCCAATGGTGTGTTCACCACCATTAAATCTGAGTCCATCCACCTAGCTATTTATCATCTCTTTCCTTCCACCTTTCCCAGAATTAGAACTGTTTAAAAGAGCTGGACCTTTGCATAAGGTGTCCAAAGTGGGATAATTGGAGCCTGGTCATTGGTGCCCTGAATGAGAACTCCTAATTGATTTGTCAATGACCCATCAATGTATGTTCTTCACTGTCCAGGGTATTCCCAAGAATCTTTTCAAGCGGCATTCATAGCCAAGGAGAAGCTTGTAAGAGCTGTAATGCAATGTAATGCAATCAATGAACACTTACACATTTCTGCTGGGTTTTGAGAAATGCCCATTGCAATTTTCTTCAGCTACCGGTACATATGCCAACATAACAGAGGTAGAAGATGAAGTTGATTCTATGAATAGCATAAACTGAAACTGAAAGAACATGCAAACACAATATACTAATATTTAGCGGCAAAAATTGGGAATTAAATAGAGCGAAAGTATGGGCTTGGGAATAGAAATAAAGTGGAGAATATTTGACTGAATGCACCAACAGGCCATTTATTTCTAACACCTTCCAGCTGTATAAGCATTCACTGTACACGTGGACTTTGCCCAATGTACTGTATAAAAATCAAATTGACTACATCTGTGGAAGTGCACAATGGAAAAGCTCAATAACATTAACAAAGGCAAAAGCTGGAACAGATTGTGGTGCAGATAATCAACTACTAGTATGCAAATCAGACTAAAGTTGCATCAGAACAAACCAGTCATGAATGTAACAAAATATGACCTTAAAAATATACCCACAGAATTTAAAGACTCTGTAAATTTGCTGCATTGGATACTAACAAGTATGAAGAGGGTTTCTATGGAGATTCTCAATTATCCAGGTCATGGTTGTCCAAAATGTGCTTTTCAAAAGGCAACTGAACTTTCTCATTTTTTTTCCTTGAAAATGTTTCCCTTCTCATCCAAGAACTGAAGAAGCTTCTTGGATGAGAAGTGAAATGTTTTCAAGGAAAAATCCAAGAAACTCTAGTTGCCTTTTGAAAAAGCACCTTTGGGAAGTATCAGAAAAGTTATGGGAAGACATTTAAAAAGTGAACTTGAAGAACATTGAAAACTTTGGCAATAGATAAAAAAGCAAAGATGGCCCAAATAGATGATTAGGAAGAATTCCTGAAATTGTACAGAAACATAAATAAACAAAAAACCAGAGAAACAAGAAGGGCAACTACATAACTGAGTCAAAATTTCCAACATGCTGCAAGATGAGCCAAAGAAAATTACTACAAAAATACTTGCAAGGAAACAGAAAATTGAAAATATTGGTAGAAGAACTAAACTGCTTTTCCAAAAGCTACTAGAATTAAAGAGAACATTCCAGCCTTGAACTAGAAAGCTGAGATGATCAAAAATACACATTGAATAATGCTGAAAAAAATCAAGAAAAGATAGAAAAAAATAAACTGATACTCATTATAGTCCTCATTTGGCAAATACAGTTGGGGTCAGCAACTTGGTCACTAAGTGAAGCAGTTGCTAAAGAAACCATGACTTTAGAATCTTACTTCAATAGAAGAGAACATACGTTATCATAGACATATAAAAAGAATACATGTCACACACCTGATTTGGTGTTTCTTGTTGGAGCAGTGCCTATGTGATTTGGAACTGGTGGGCCTGTCTTTGTCCCCTTGTCACGGTCAGATCGTGCCTTGGCTATGAGCATCTCTAGAGCTGTACCCCTCCAGAGAGAGGCAGGAGCTATTAGATTGGTCTGCCCCCAGTGACTGATGGGCACAGATGGGTTTCCAAGGAATAGGGGTTATAACCAAAGATTTGCTGCATAGTTCAGCCAAATCCCTAGTAACTGCCTGAAATAGGACAGTAGCTTTGGGTAGGATTGTGCAAATGAAATTTCTCTTGAGTCATGGTCCTCATTGCTCCCAAAAGGTATATACAAGTATATAGAGAGGGTTAAAATATCTAAAGCACCACTGGTGGAAGATGAAGAATGAATTTGACCAAATCCAATCACGATATGGGAAAGATATGAAGGTGTGGGAGATTAGTAGACAAGCCACAACACTAGATGCAATATTTTGGGGGACAGGCAATAAACTGATAAGGAAAATTTATAAATTTTTATTGGACTATAAGATGGAGGAAGAACAGGTCAAGGAAATGATGGTGGTATGGGCCAAAAACTTTGGATATAATATAGAATTGGATAAATGGTAAGAACTATGGGAACGAACAGTTCCCATTGTATAAAGAAAACCTATGCAAGATGTTATATAAGTGGCATCTCCCCCCAGCAAGGCTGGCTAAAATGTATAGAAACCTATCACCAAATTGTTGAAAATTTGCCCAAGAACCAGGCACATATTATCATACATGGTCTTGTAAAAAAAAGCAAAGGAGTTTCGGCATGGGATCCAGGCGTAATTAGAGGAAATGATTGGACAGAAGATAGAATACAAACCAGAATTATTTCTACTAGGAATTATGAAAGAGAGACATAGTAAACAGGTAACCTATTTAATAGTACATATTATCACAGCTGCAAGAATGGTTTTTGCTCAACAATGGAAAAAAAAGAGAAATCTCCGATGAAGGTGAGGTGAGAAAGAAAATACTGATGTGTGCTGAAATGGATAGACTGACTATGGAATTGAAAAATAAAGAAGAGACAGAATATTACAAGATATGGAATAAATTTTACCAATGGTGGGAACAGAAAGGAGGGACCCAGAATAAAAAAATGATTTGTAGAATGGATAATTGAGAATATGTAAATAAGTACAATGGAACATGACAGATAATACAATGGGTATAAGTTAAATGTATAAATGTATATAATATATGTATTATATACTTTAGTATGTATGGTGAAAATGAATGCCAGCATGACCACACCATGTCCAATGTTTTAATGTTGTAATCAATAAAATATTTCAAAAACAAAACAAAACCAGAATTCGACCAAATATAGGTAAGAGATATTATTGAAGCCTATATCTCATGGCAATTCAAATTGTAAATACTTCTCCACACTAATTGCCCAACAGCCTTCTTCAAGATGATCCACTTACTTCAGACATTATATACGGGAGTCTCTGTGGTTAAACTGGGAGAAGATTAAAAGACAATGTTATTTGAAAATTCCAGTCTGGTTATCGACTATTGAAGCATTTTCTTATCCTATAATATACAAAAAGGAACAAACAGTTAGATATGGTGAAATATTGAATGACAAGGGTGAACCCAAATCTATACAAAAGCTAGAGGAACAAGGTATAAAGATGAATTGGTTTTCATATGCGCAAATACATTCAAGGTATGATAAAGATTCTAAAATGGAAGGTTTCTATGATAAATTGACTGATTTAGATAAGATTTTGACAGGTACTGATGAAAAGGTGATTAAAAAACTGTATGGATATTTATTAGAAATTAAATTAGAAGAAGAACAAGTTAAAGAAACTATGATTGCCTGGGGGAGGAATTTTGGATATGGGATTGACTTAGAGAAATGGCAGAAATTATGGTTGCAAAACTATAAAATGACAATGTCTACAGCCTATAAAGAAAATTTGTATAAGATGTTTTACAGGTGGCATTTTCCCCTGACAAGAATAGCAAGAACGTTCAAGAATAAATCCAAAAAATGTTGGAAATGTCATCAGACACCGAGTTCATATTACCATATGTGGTGGACTTGTGTGGATGCTAAAAATACTGGACTAAAATCCACATGTGGTTGGAAAAAATGACAAAAAAACATATAGACTTGAAACCAGATATATTTTTATTGGGAATTTTACCTGAAATATATAGTAAAGACTTGAAATACCTGATTGTAAATGTATTAACAGCGGCTAGGATTGTATTTGCTAAAAACTGGAAAAATGAGGATATACCATCACAAGAAGAAATCATTAAGAAAATATTGGAATGTGCTGAAATGAGTAGATTGACATTTGAAATTAGAGAACAAGAGGATGAACAAATTTATAAAATTTGGGATCTTTTCTATCAATGGTTAGACAATAAACTATAGTAATGAAATATATAGACTTTTAGAAAATAATAAATATATAAAGATGTACTTCTTTCTTATTATATCTACAAAATAATTTTAGGATAGATTTGGGATGATAATGTGAACTGTTATAAAATAAACTAAGTTAATTATGATTATCTTGTAAAACATGAACGAATAAAAGTATAGTCAAATGATTGATTAATAATGATACTAAGGTATTTAATTTTTGATTGAAAATATGAGATTATATGCAATGTAATTGTAATTGAAGACTACAAAATGGAAGCACAAAACAATTTGTAAACCAACCGGCACACTGTATGTACACACATGGAAGATAGCTTGATCTTTTTATGTTTTGTTTGTTTATGTTTGTTTTTAAAAACCAATAAAAAATTTTTTAAAAAAGATGATCCACTTTCTTCTAGGGGAGGAATATACAGAGGTCTACCTCCAGGAACATGCTGAGGCATTTGCTGAGTTTTTGGAAAACAAGGTTTCCCAGATTTTGCTCCCAGATAGAAGTTGATAGATGACTGCTGGTCCATTGGGAACGTGAGCACAATCACTTATGTTTTAGATCTGTGTCCCTCCTGCAGAGGGTCCAGTGCTTTCTCCGCTTCTATTTAACATCCACATGAAGTCACTGGATGAAGTAATTTACATGGAAATCATCTGTCACCATGAAGTGAGATATCATCAGTATCAGATAATACTCAGCTGTATATCTCAGCCCATGATGAGTTAAGCAATGTCATGACCTCCCTTTTGCAGTGCCTGCAGGCTGTGGGCTCAGAGTCAGAAGAAGGGACTGATGATGAGCAGCCAGCTTCAGAAGTTCTGAAAGATGACAAGCAACCAGCTCCAGTGCCATCAGAGATTGCTGTCTGGGCAGGCAGAGGATATGGGCAAACCAGCAGCCAGCAAACACAGCTGCTGTTGCCCTCTGAAGATGAGGGCACAGAAATATTGCCTCTTCCCAACCCAAGAGCTTGGTGGGCTGCAAAGAGAGTTGGGCAACTGCTTATATGGAAGGGCTCCAACCCCATTATATGAGTTACAAAGGAGCTGTCTCTATTAAAATGCAATAACAAACACAAACTCTCTGTTGATGACAACCACCTACTCTGTGTGCTTTAACTTCTGAGCTTCACAACGCTGACTTTGATTCTGGACTAGGTGATGAATCTGCTACAAGATTTGATCCTTGGACTCTGCTTTAAATGTGCAATTCTTGTAAGCCAAACTTGCTGAATGTGGGGGGAAAACATACCTCTACATGGCAAATGTGCATATTTACAAAACCATCCCTTTGTATATTTGTGTGTACTTGACCTGGGGCAGGACACAGACAGACCTGGTATATAATCTGGGGATTCTCCTAGACTCACACAGCTCCTGATCAGGGACAGGTGGCAACCAGGAGGGCCTTTGCAAACACTGCCTGCTTAGGACTGTTTCCCTGCATCTCTTCCCACCTAGATAGTGAAGTCTTTACATCAGGCTTGTCCAACCTGCGGCCCAAGGGCCGCATGCGGCCCAGGTCACCTTGTAATGCGGCCCAGTGCCCACCCCAACCTTCGTGCCAGAGCCAGCGAGGAGGAGGAGGAGAAGCAGGCGCGAGGCAGGGCGAGGCGAGCGCCAGGCCAAGCAGCAACAGAAAAAGCAGGCGCCGTCAGAGCGCCACCTCCTGCTGTTGCCACCACCGCCATCGCCGCTGCTTCTGCCCCTGCCACTTCTGCCCCCGCTGCCACTTCTGCCCCTGCCATCGCTGCCGCCACTGCCCCTGCCGCTGCTTCTGCCCCCGCTGCTGCTGCTGCTTCTGCCTTCCAGTCCTGCCTCATCCAGCCGGGCCATTTGCAGGAGGAGAGGTAGGCGCGCGAGGCGGGCGAGCTTCCCCCGCAAAATTTGGCCGGAAAATAAACCATGATAAAAAAAACGTGATAAAAACTGTGATAAAAATAAATAATTTTTAATAAATAATTAATAATAAAAACATCTCACTAACTTCATTTCCAAATAAATTTAATATGTTAACTATGTTTTCTATGGTTTTTTTGGATGATCAGGTATTGTTACTGTTATTTTATTTTATGTGCGGCCCAAACCAAATTTTCATCTTCTAAAGTGGCCCAGAGAAGGTGAAAGGTTGGACACCCCTGCTTTACATTCTCTTGGTGATGCACAATAAGTGGATGTTATCATGTTGCACTGCCCGGGAAGTGCCAGAAAAGAAAGAACATTGTTCCATTCATACAAAGGGAAGCAGCTGGAGTCTGATGGATTCCAACTTCAACTGGGAATTCCTCAATTCCTGAGATCATTATTATCCATTAGAGATAATGGCATGACACTGAAAATAAGAGAGTGGCATGCATAGCTGAAAGTATGATTAAAACCTAACTACAGTAACCAATGTTCTCTAGTTGAATAAACAAGCTGGCCTTCTTTGAGCCATTGAAGATAATTGGCTCACAGATAGGGAGTCCCAGGTCCAAATAGTTGCTTAGCTATAATTCAGCTCCCTGGGAGACCCTGTGCCACTTGCCTTCTCATATTGTAACAGAATGCTGGAAGTTCACAAAATGGAATATAATCCATGTAGGTCAGACTGAGCACATCAGATAAATGGCTTAGAAGGGTAAGATAAGTGGCCTAACAAATCAGTTGTGGTGATATTTCAGACTGTGTACTCAAGTACCTGTCCCTAAGATTTCCACATTGACATCTATTACTGGGACCTAAAAGAAACAAGTTTTGGCAGAATGCAGTGGTCATGAAACAGGATATGAAACTTTTGGTTTCCTTTCTTGAGTGCATGTGCTCTATGGCACCACTGGCAGTGAACCATTATTTTTCTCTTCCATATCCCTGAGTTATGTCCCTGAGGTCTTACAGTGTGGAAAAATTAGAAGAGGGAATGTAATGTCCCTTCAGGAATATAAAATAGAATACGTAACATCCCCTCCTCTTATTTTTCCACACAGTAACAACCGGATGATGAAGGACTAAAAGACTGTCTGGTCCCAAGTTATCCAGAGAATTTCTGTGGCCTTAAATTTATGTCTCCTTGGATCTAGCTGCAACACTACACCAATATACAAATTGGACTTGGGTTCTTTCGCACTTGAGTTTCGTGAACCAAAAGGTTGTTTAAAAGGCACAGGTTGGCAGGCTTTCTGGAAAAATTGCCAATAGCCATAAAGGTCATAATGTTGGCAAGCTATGTCCCTGATGGGCTTCAAAATATTCCTTTGCTGACTATCAGGTGGCAGCCTTGGAAGTAGAGTGGAGGAAAATCTGTGTTACCATTAAGAAGTGCTGATTTATCCTGTCAGAAATGTGAATATTCCAATTCTCAGTCTCACCGATTTTGCTAGTACTCCATAATTATTGCTGGAAGGAGAGCAATGGCTGGGACTCAAAGAGCAGAAGTACGCAGGTTCATAATGCGAGGTGCATTTCTAGGCAGCTCTCCTTTGCCCTGTTTTTGGAATGGAATAGCAGTAAATAGTGGAACTTGGTTCTCTTACAGATGACCTGAAAGGCATTGGATCTCAATTTTGAGATCTGACCCAAGAGATAAAGACTATTTTTTTTATTTCCATGTATAACAAGTTGAAGAAATCCTTCAGTTTCTGTATAGTATATTCATCATATTATATAAAGTAATTCATTATAATTCAGAGCAGAAAGAATTAATCTGGTTGCATAACAGGCTTTCATATCCATAAAAAAATGTAAACATGATATATTAAGTAAGTTGAGGATTGTGAAATATTGTCTAAGCTAGATTCTTTCATTTCAAAAGGAAGAGTTTCTTCTGATGCTTTTAAATATATCCAAGCAGACTTGTTTATTTAATGCAACAGAGATGTAAAAAAATAAAAAATAAAAGGAACCCATTCACAAAAGGAAGGAAGGAAAAAGAAAGGCAAATGTTTGTTTCAAATGTCCTTTAAACAGTTGCCAAATCCTCCTTTCCAGAGAAAAGAGTCAGGTAAGAGAGAAAATGAGGACTCAAAAACAGAAGTAATCCTTCTTTTAAATAGCATCCAAAAAGTGAATAGAAAGAAGGAAATGGAGCAAAGAGTGCAGTGTTTTAAACACAAGAAACTTTAACCTAGTGCTTCTTGCTTATCTTAAAGTATGCTGTTTTCTTCAACTTTTCTGCTAAAATTTATTGTTTTAATATAAAAGTATCTATTGTTCAGCTAAAATGCCTCTCAGGATAACGAGATGAAAAATTGTGTTAAAAAATGGAATGCATGGGAGGGGGGAAAAATCTCCCCAAAATAGCAAGGTTCTATTCATTTAGCAAAGACAAAGAAAGGCATATCTAAGTTTCACCCTTCTGATAGCTTTTGAACCAAATTAACTACCTGGCTCTTCTCAAACCACCTGCATAAGATGACCATTAGGGGCCAGCATCAATGGGCTCTTCCCTGGCCCATACAATGACAAGGTTCTCATTCTTTCCCCTGAGCTTTCTAGCTGAACTGCTTCTTCTTGCTGAGTCCTTGGGCCAATTTTGCCTAGGGGCAGAGGGCATGTGAAAGAATGAGCATTGGTGACTGTCAAGGAAATGGGGGCTTCCCAAGGACATCTCACCCAGAACCAGCATATTTATAAAGCAATATTCACTCAAAGGAGCAGAGTTTTTCAGTCAAAATGCCTTTAAGATGTGTGAATTAATCCCTGTTCTGAGAGTTGAAGTTTAAACATCTTAAAGTCGCCAAGGTTGAGAAACACTGCAATACAGCTTAAGCAAAGAACTGTTTGGATTCAAAACAAACCTGTAAAACCCCCTCCCCAGCTAGCCTGCTTGCTATAGGCATGTTCTCATTTACCTGACCAGAAGAAGCTCCACCAGTGACTTGCAGCATTTTTTAGAGTCACCAAGTCATTGCCAGATGACAGAGATCTTATTCATACAACAATGGGTGAATGACTTTGGAAGATGTTCTAAATCACTTGAAGGGAAATGGCCTTTGTCATTTAACCACAGCATGGACTGAAAACTCCAGGCATGTGCTCAGAAAGAAAGTTTAAAAAAACTATTTAGCCTGTGTCTGGGGAGAAAAACACAGTTTTATCCGTAGCTTACAGAGAAAAGTTATTGCTAGGACAGTGTTAACATTTCTCAGTCTGACTGCACCCTTGAACAAGAGCAAGAATGGTTAATGGAGGTTATTTCTCCATGTGTTTAACTACAGTGATATTATTTGCTTTTAAGAGATGGGATATTAACATGAGGTTTCTAAAACCCACGAATAGACTCTCATATATTAATGCTGTTATATATTTGCATACTTGAAATACTGCCTTTTGATTAGTCCGTCAATACTGCCTTTTGATTGGTCCACCTTATATATTTGAATACTTGTAATACTGCCTTTGGATTGGTCTGTCTGACGGTGGGAAATTCAAGGAGCCGTCATTGGCCGTGAACCGCAAGCAGCCGCGATAAAAGAGGCTGCCGCAGCTCCGCGGCAATTCAGTTTTGAAGAGACTAAATAAAGAGCTGAAGTCACACTGGTCTCGAGTCGATCTTTCCTGTGACATAACACTGGCGACGAAGGTGGCATTCTGAGACGAAGGAGACCAGTGAGCAAGTGGCAACAAGAATTGAGCGAAGAAGAAATGGCCGGCAGCAACTCACCACCTGCACTGTTCAACCCAGCAACGGAGGACTGGGACTCTTACATCGACCGATTCCTCATGTTCATGAGGTGAACATGCAATGAGTTACAGGGGATATCCGATAACAGGAAGAGAGCCCTGTTCCTGACCCACTGTGGACCCACAGTCTTCAAGATGGCCAAAGCGTTGGCAAAACCCCAAGATGTGAAGCAGATGGCGTGGCCAGATTTGGACAGAGTGCTGTGAGCCCATTATGCGCCAGCCGTCTCCAGCCTCATCCGGAGGCACGAATTTTACAAACGAGACCAGAAAGAAGGTGAGACCATAGGAGATTTCGTTGCGGCTCTAAGAAATATTGGCGGAGCATGCGACTTCCTCAATATGGATGAGGCCATGCAGGACCGCATGGTCCTTGGACTCAGAGATCACACCTCTCAGAGCCGGTTACTGACCAGACCCAACATAACAGTAACCGAGGCTATCGCAGAGGCTACCGCAGCTGAAGCAGCGCAGAAATCAGCAGCCACCACGCAGAAAATGAACAGAGCAACACAGGAAACTCTAAAAGACCCCAGCACAGCTTGAGACAAGAAGCCAGAGGGGATGCAAAAGACCACTGCCACAACACACCACGAGGACATCGTATCTCTGTCCGAAACCGATGAGGAGGAAGAAGGGATCAACAGACTCCAGTCGGAAAAAAGCAGACGAGACCAAAGAAAACGGAAATGAAAATTCCGTTGTGCCGGGTGCGGAGGGGACCCCGCACGTTCCGAGTGCCATTTCCTTGATGCTGTTTGCAGGCACTGTGAAAGACGGGGACACATAGCCTGGGTCTGCCGCAACAGAAACAGCTACAGCCCTAGACGATGAGGGAACACCCCCCCTCCCAGAACGAGAGAGAGAGACAGACAGGGAGCCATTGGAGCCAAGAAAACAGAAGCAAGCGTTTCAATGAGACCAACAGAAAAGAGGAAACACACCAGACAATAATCATTGGCCATTTGAGCGCAACCAATGCAAGAAAAGTGCACGTACAAGTCACCATAGAGGGACAGCCATGCAAGATGGAGGTGGATTCCAGTTCATATCTTTCCATGGTATTGTGGAACACACTAAAGAGCCTGATACCAGATATGCAAAGAAAAGAATTAGAAAGGCAAAACTAACACTGAAAGACTACCAGGGAAACAGGATTCCCGTAGTCGGACTCGGACATTTCCAAGTCAAGTTCAAAAGATACACGGCAATCCTTCCATTGATGATAGTAGACCAGGATTGCCCCAGTCTGCTAGGACTCAAATGGTTCGCACCCCTGGGAATCGGAGTGACCGGGATCAACACGTCACCGAGATGGACTGGGAGGAGAGCCTGATGAAGGAATTCCAGGACGTTTTCGATGGAAAACTAGGCAAATACCAAGGGTCCCCTATCTCATTTAATTTGAATCCTAACATAGCCCCAATCAGGTTGAAGACAAGGCGAGTCCCTTTCGCATTAAAATAAAAAATCGATGAGCAATTGGATAAACTCATTGCACAGGGGGTATTAGAATCAATAGACCACGCAAGGTGGGAAACCCCAATCATGACTCCGATTAAGCCAGATGGGTCCTTGCACATCTGCGGAGACTATAAGGCCACCCTCAACCACGCGCTACAACAAAGTGCATACCCTGTTCCGGTGGTACAACACCTCTTACATTCGTTGGGGGGAGGAAAAGTTTTTGCGAAGCTCGACCTTGCACAAGCGTACCAACAACTGCCAGTTGACCCAGAAACAGCAGAGGCACAAACGATTGTGACTCACAGGGGGGCATTCAAATGCAAAAGACTGCAATTTGGAGTCAGCGTGGCCCCAGGGGTGTTCCAAAGCTTGATGGAGCGCCTATTACAGGGAATCAAGGGGGTGGTATCATATTTTGATGATGTACTGGTATCAGCCAGGGACAAAAAACAACTGGAAAGCCGCCTCAGGGAAGTCTTACAAAGATTTAAAGAGGCAGGACTCAAAGTGAAAAGAGAGAAATGCCAGCTAGCCACCAATAAGGTGGAATTCCTGGGGTACCTCATAGATAAAGAAGAGATCCAACCCATGGAACAGAAAATCAGAGCAATAAAAGAAGCTCCCAGGCCCCAAAACAAAACAGACTTACAAGCATTTCTTGGACTTATTAATTTTTACAATGTCTTTTTGCCGCAGAAGGCAACGACGGTGGAACCGCTACACAGGTTGCTGGATAAGAAAGCTACCTGGACCTGGGGGTGACGAGAAGAAACCGCATTCCAGGAAATCAAAGACTTACTGACATCAGACTCTGTGCTGATCCAATACAGTGAAACCTTGCCACTAACACTAACCTGCGATGCATCACCATTCGGCATCGGGGCCATACTCAGCCACACTTTACCAGATGGAAGAGAAGCACCAATCATGTTCTACTCCAAAACACTATCCAAGGCAGAGAGAAATTACAGCCAATTGGACAGAGAAGCGCTAGCCGCAATCACTGGAGTCAAACGATTCCATGAATACCTCTATGGCAGGACCTTTTCACTGATTACAGACCACAAGCCGCTTCTAGGAATACTCGCAGGGAACAAGGCCACCCCCAACATATTGTCACCACGAATGACAAGATGGTCCAAGTTCCTTGCCGCATACAGCTACAATTTGATCCACTGGCCAGGGAAGAACATATCACACGCTGATGCCCTGGGCCGTTCCCCCCTACCTGAATTGGAAGATGACCCAGCACCAACCACATCCACTCTACAAATCGAAACATTACCAAACCTACCCATAACCGCATCAGACATCGCAAAAGAAACCGCAAGAGACAAAAAGCTGGCGCAGATTTTAAACTGGGTAGGTAAAGGGTGGCTGGAAACTGAAAATGACGAGACTTTTAAGCCATTCTTTTAAGCCATCATTCATTTTAAGCCAGACAAACTCTTGATTTTGAACTCTTGATTTTGAAGGGATGTGTACTATGGGGGGGATCGGGTTATCATACCGGAAATACTAAAGGAAAAAGTACTGTATATATTGCATGAAGGACACCCAGGTATTGTAAGAATGAAATCCCTGGCCAGGAGTTACGTATGGTGGCCAGGGATGGATAAGGATATTGGGACATGGGTGGAAACATGCACACAATGCCAACAATCCAGACCTACCCCCCCTTCTGCACCTGTCCTCGACTGGGAAACACCAAGGGGCCCCTGGTCGAGGATACACATAGATTTCGCAGGACCCACGAAAGGACATACATTTTTGATAGTAGTAGATGCTTACTCCTATTGGCTGGAGGTTAGCGTCATGCACTCCACGACAACAGAAGCCGTAATCAGACAGCTGAGGAAATTGTTCGCAACACATGGGTTACTGGATCTATTGGTCTCAGACAATGGGCAGCAGTTCACGGCGTTGTCATTTGAAAGGTTCCTTGCCAAACAGGGCATAAGGCATGCCCTAACAGTGCCGGGCGACTGGCTACAAACAGACAGGAGGAACGCATGGTTCGGTATACTAAAGAGACACTAGATAAATTAAACACAGGTGACATACAGGAGAAAATCTATAAACTGCTAACTATACAGCATATCACACCAAACACAACAACTAATAAAAGCCCAGAAGAACTATTGATGGGCAGAAAATTAAGGTCACACCTAGATAGATTACACCCCACATACAGCCCTGAAAAGCCAACAGACTCCTCCAGTAAATACTGTACATTTGGAATAGGGGACCTGGTCTATGCAAAAAACCTCACGAGGGACCCATTTGGATACCAGCAAAAATAACCCAAATAACAGGACCCCGGTCATACAGAGTAGAGACAGAGGATGGAAGAAACTGGAGGAGACACATAGACCAACTGAGATCAAGAACACTAACGAGAAATGCTAACAAACCTAAGGGCGAAGGGGAAGATCACGCAAACACACAAGAACCACATCAAACATTAAATGATAATAATAACCAAACCAGAGATGGGGGAGACCCCTCAAACACAAATGAAAAGGGAGAGGGAGACCCTCCACAAACACGAGAAACAACGAAACAAAGCCTAACAACAACTCACCAACCAACACCACCAGTAGCCCCAGTAAGAAATCGCAATTACTTACCTGCAGACGACTTCGGAAGAAGGGAGCAGGCAGCGGAGAGTCAACACGAAGCCACTCCTGGAGGGAGCAGCCAAGCTGACTCAACCAGCCCGGGTAGACCAGGTGGGAGCAGCATGGCTGACTCACTCTTCCAGGAGGTTCCACGGAGAAGGACAGGAGAAACAGCGATCCCATCCGAACCGGCCGAAGACAACACCGCAACTGAATTGCGCAGGTCAAGTAGGAACCATAGAAGCCCTGCCTACTTACATGACTACATAACGTAGGTTGCACTAAACCAAATGGGGAGGGGTGTTATATATTTGCATACTTGAAATACTGCCTTTTGATTGGTCCACCTTATATATTTGAATACTTGTAATACTGCCTTTGGATTGGTCCATCTGACGGTGGGAAATTCAAGGAGCCGTCATTGGCCACGAGCCGCGAGCAGCCACGATAAAAGAGGCTGCCACGGTTCCGCAGCAGTTCAGTTTTGAAGAGACCAAATAAAGAGCTGAAGTCACACTGGTCTCGAGTCGATCTTTCCCCCGACATAACAAAAGCCTACAGGGGACGCGGTGGCTCAGTGGCTAAGACATTGAGCTTGTCGATCAGAAAGGTTGGCAGTTCGAATCCCTAGCACCGCGTAACGGAGTGAGCTCCTATTACTTGTCCCAGCTTCTGCCAACCTAGCAGTTCAAAAGCATGTAAAAATGCAAGTAGAAAAATAGGGACCACTTTGGTGGGAAGGTAACAGCGTTCCATGCGCCTTCGGCGTTTAGTCATGCTGGCCACATGACCACAGAGACGTCTTCAGACACCTTAAAGGTTCCCCTTGCACATATGTGCTAGCCTATATTTGTATCAATTTATCTACAATATGGCTGTAGCCATTCAAATTTCTTGGCACCAATCCAGAGCATCTTTGTATGTATGTTTGCTTGTATGCATGTGTTGCAATATCATGACACATGTGATTTTGTCAAGTGGAGAAAGGTAACAAAATCACCACTGGGTTGTTTTGTTTTACTTGGGGAGAAGTGATCATTAAGGACAATTAGCACAGCTCTGTCTTTGAGGCTGTACACTAATGAGGCATCATAGATGTCCCTGGGATACAGAGGTGTTCATTCTTTTTTCTTTAAAGGAAAACTCTTGTCAATATGGTGAAATGGATTAGTATAATTTATGGGGAATGGCATTCACAAAGAGTTCTGTAACCTAAAATAGCTTAACTTTGGGAGGTACTATTTCTTGCTTAAGGGGTGATGATTACTCTGTATTTACTTATCCAGCACTCAGCCCTTTCTTTATATGCCTCACTTTATAGATATCAGATTGAACTTCAACAGCTTCATTGTAGAGATGCTCCATGGTTTTCTAAGAAGGTTTCTCTGCACTCATCCCCTGCCAGGGGCTGAATATTTCAACAAGTATTGCAACCCTTCTATGGAAAGCTTGCAGAACCTTTGCTCATAAATCAGAAAGACATACAAGTCTTGCCAGAAAAACACAGCCACCCTAGAGATGCTGCAGTCATAGAAACGGTGGCGTAGCAAGCAAGAGTGACCACTAGTAACCTCATTGCTATTAGTAGCCTTAGAGTATAATGAGCTCCCTTTGGCATTTGTGTGCTTGAGTAGGAGATGGGTCTTTTTTATTGGCATTTGAGACAGTGCCCAAAAGCTTCAGCTTCCATATCCATTCTAGGCTTCCTTGTTCCAGTTAAGAGAACTTTACATAATGTTCTATCAGGTGTTCTTGGAAGAATTTTAAGAGTTGGTGTAACCTTGCTGTAAAAGTTGATATTCATATTCCTTTCGGTCTAAGGAACTAAAAAGAGGAAATACATTTTCATCCAAAAGCTACCGTAATAGTAATTTAATTCAGTTACTTATCTTAAAAAAGCAAATCTTCATGAGGGGGCTACTGACCTCCCAGCCTGCTGATGGAGTTCCCAGGATCTCTGGTTGTCTATTGTTGGGCATAAGAGACCATTCATCAATTCTCTTCATTTTTTAAAGAGCTTGGCTACCTTTCATTAGGCATGAGAACCAATAAAATAGGACTAGAAGAGGTATGAAATGATGCTATTGTTCAAGTTTATAGTTCTTTAAATGAAGAATAAGGAATTATAGCAACATAGAATATTTACCATTAGGCAGCTCAAAAGACATTGTGGAGGTACTTTTTCCTCCATAACATATCCTTTTGTTTTACTAGAAGAAAAAGGTACAGCTGAGAAAGCACAGTAGATATGTTATAAATGGAGGATTTATTTGCTTGGCATTCTATAAAATTTGGAAGAAGTTAGAGTAATTGTGCAGTAAGTTTTGAATGGAACTATCCATAAACTGATGCATTTCCCTGAGTAGAAGACAGGAAGAAGCCAGATAATTTTTTTACAATGAGGATTCTTTAATATTTATTTCAGATGTTGTAAGTAATTTTAAAAATTCTATCTTTGGGTCTTTTTTGAAATCGTAAAAACCACTATCACTTTCAGAGGCTTTCTTTAAAAGCCTATGTTGTTATAGACTAGTGGATGGTAAATCTAAATTCATATTTACATCCAGCAATCTGTGTTGAAATGCCCAGTGGACGGGAACATTAATAATATTATATTTTAATGTATTGTGGCTGCCATGGGCAGGGGTGGGGGTGTAGAAGGGAATATGTATGAGTTTTTATGTTATGGATTTTTAATGTAAGCTACCTGGAGTCACTTCTGTGTCTGCTGGATGACCATATAAATTTGTTTACTAAATAAGTACATTAGAAAGGGTCATGAATTGGAGCTGAATGCTGAGGTGTGTCTGCATCGTTCTTTGACTGCTTCCATCTTGCAATGCAGAAGTAACATATTTTGCATACCAAAGTCTCTAGTACAGGTCATTTCTGAAAGGATCGCACCTGGGGTATTTTGTTTTGTTCTGTTTTTTTTTTTTAAATCATACAATGCTACCATTTCCACACTTGGCCATCTGAGCCAGGCGGCCTTGTCCATACCATGTTTATTTGAGTCCACAGCTTCTAGTTGACCAATGATTATTACTTTCATCGCAGAGAGAAGACAAACTCCAATGGGCCTAGAGAATGACAGATGGAAGACACAGTGAAGCCTTTTAACGAGATTCCCTTGAGTTGAGCTGTATTCTAAATGCATCGTCATAATCCACCATCTGCAGATAGGATTACCTTTGGGCACAGTGGAAAATTTAAAAGAGTAAAGGTGAAGTCACCGTCTTCTGCCTGTAGAACTTTGTCCTATAGGACTAGTTGGGTGGGAATGTGATGCTTCTCTACTGTCTAGCTCAAAAGTGATTGCTGAAAAAATGAAGGGATTATTCAGGCCTAATTGACTGATTGCCCTTGCAGCCTCCAATGCTGCCTTCATGTATTGCTTCCATACAATTTCATTCTCATCATCCTCAGCCACCATGCATATAATTGGAGATTTGCTCCAATCATTTTTTTTTTCTGGTGGGGGAGAGGAAATGTCTCCTCCACCTTGTAAAACTGTAAGTCAAGCAGTTTCAATTGGAGTAGTTATGAAAAACTGTTTCAGTATGGGATATCAAGTCCATAAGGGATAAACTGCCTTAACAGAGCCAGTCTAAAAGATTTTTTTAAGCAGGGTCTGTGTTCCACGCATTAACTAATCATTCTGTTTGCTATTTGCATTGCCCTGGGAGTTGAGAGTGGAAAGAACTCTCACGTTGGCTTTTATCCCTTGGCAGGTAATGGAAGCCTGTTTCCCTTGCCTCTCGAGAAAACAAAGAGGAGAGATGCTTACTATCAACTTGAGGTGTTGCAATGGCTTCTTTCTTCCCTGCTAGAAAGACAAGTTTCCAGTTCTTGCTTCTTTTGGCATCTCCCTTCCTTTGGTTTTCAATCAGGCAGAGATGTAGTTTAATATCCCCTACCCTAGCAAGATTCATGCTTTAGATATGCTGAAGTTACAACTTTTGCCATCCTTAACCAGCTAGGGAAGGTTGGTACAGCTCTTGTAGGGGTGTTTAAGATTGTGCATTAAAAATTCTGTTGAACATAAGCCTGCAAAATAGTACTTCTCTTATACGAAGATCTTGTGCATGGTTTTCATTGGGGTTGCAATGCATTAACTATAATGCAGTTCCATGTCAACGGAGGTGCAAGGGTGGGGCAGAGCATGGGAATATCCCATACCATTTTCATAAGTGTTCAGAGCCATGGAAGACGCTGATGTTTTATAAGTAATAAATATTACTATTGTTATAGAATAATGATATAAGCCATATGGCGGAAAAGATTCTCTACTAAGTTACTGAACTATGAATCGCTCACAGTTACCGTTAAGCATAACTGGGGGGTGGGGGTGGAAAATGGAATTAGCATTAGAAAATGGAATTAAATGGAATCCTGGTTCTGGTTGCTCTACTTTCTTCCCTTAGCTGAACTCCTTTTTGGATTGTCTGCTCGGCCACCCCCTCCTGTGCAAGCCACATGGTGCGGGGGCACCTGAGCCTCTGCAGACAAAGGCTGCTCTGTGGGCCCCATTGGCTAGGAATTGCCTTTATTCTTTGTTGGAAGAAACACTTGTCATTTGTTTTTTTACACACCAGGCTCCTGTTCTGCCCGCCTGTGATTGCTTCTTTCTCGCTTTTGTGCTCTTTTTCTTCTCTCGCTTTGTAAACAAGCGCGGGGTTTAAAGGAAACCCTTCCTGAGGAGAGCCCCATTCCCTTCCCCACACTTGCATTGCCAATGAAATGGAACCGTGCCACCACCACTCGCCCAGTTGGTGCAACTCCACCAGAGACAGGTCTTCAAGTAACAATATCAACAGTTAGCTATTCGTATAGAAAGGATTTGGCATGGTTTTTAATGCATGATCTTAACCCTCTTCTCAACAGTGATGTCACCCTTCCCTGATCTGGCTGGTAGATTTGTATAGTTCAGGCCATATTGATGTGTGGATGTGAACAGTATCCCCCAAAGATGCAGTGTATGATGGCTGTAAAAAAAAAAACCCTCTACACTTTTGTGCTATGCATTTCTTTGGTCTCATGCTGCAGCCCTTATCTGAAAACAGCATACCTAGCAGCCTCCCGGTCTTCCATTCATGCCAATGCAGCCTAGCATAACCTTAAATTCTGTACATAAAAGAGCCAATGTTTTTTCATGTGTGTTTATCGCCCAGTGTTTTGAAACCAAACAGGAGCATTCCAGCTGGTGTTTCTGCTTGAGTTAATCGTTAATCATCAAATCAGGAAGCAAAAGAAAGACCAGAAAATGGTTTTAACTGTAAGTCACCATCTGATTCCAGTGGGTTTAAAGAAAAATTAAGAAAGGCTTCAAAACCTAAATTTCAAATCCCCCACAATAACAGTGTATTTGTTTCTGCAAATACAAAAGATTCGGCAGCATAGGACTTGGATAAGGGAATAGAACAGAACAGAACAGAATAGAATAGAACAGACTGCAAGAACCTTACACAAGGAAGCAGCTGGGCCACTGAAGGATAAAGGGGATATCTTTATCAGAGACCAAGCTGGTTATGAAACACATTTCTACTTGGATTGTTATGAGGGGAGGGACAATGGTCTTGATCAAGCCAACTGTTGATCCAGCTTAGAAGAAAGCCCTGTTGTGAAAATTTGCTGTAGATGGCTTCCCATTCTGAGTTGCCTCAGAAGTTCAACAACACTGAGGACTTTTAGAGAACCTTCATTACAAATATTTGTTAGAATGTTAGAATGCATGCATTGGTAAAAGCTAGCATCCTAACAAATATTGGCAATGTGAAAGATAAGACTTTGAATTCTTTATTAGTCAAGAGAGTATGTTATAGAGCATGATAATCACTCCCTACAGAGATACAAGCTATTTCTTCCCATCTAAGTTTCCCGAGTCAAGAATAACACTATGGTCTAGCCAAGGAGTATGAGAATCTGGAGACGTACCAGGGTCCAGAGGAGGAACTAGACAGGATGCGGAAAATAAAGACCAAAGTGGAAAACTCAGGTTGTATAGCTCCTAAGCTGGAAGAGTGGCTCCAACAGATCTCTGGAACAACATCAGTAAAGTGCTAAGATATTGGTGAGAACCTTCAAACTCCCAGGCTTCTGCTAGAAAATTGAGAAAGACACATACTACCCATAGGGGAGAGAAAATAATTTTTAACAGAGGGAGTGGGAGAGGGAGAGGGAGAGAGAGAGAGAGAGAGAGAGAAATGGCAAAAACATGACAGAGAGCATGTCATTGCAGACATTCTTCACAAATTACTTTTTCAGCATCGTTGTAACTGCAAACAGTTACTGTCTGAGACAGTCACTAAGTGAGGGCTACCTATAATGACAAGCTAAGCTATGCTTTAGGAAAAAGTCCTAAATGTAATCAAGGCAGATTTCAAAATTTAGTTACAGTGGTTGTTATGGAGCTCCTGGACTCCTACGGAAACAGCATATAGTAAGCAGACACAAGTTGGCACCTGATTTCAGCAGAGCACTGAAAATGCACCTGCGTATCCAGTTCTGGATGTCACTCTTAATGGGTAATGAGTGTGGAATTGGCAAGAAGCAGCACCACCAGGAATGAGTGTGACAATCAAGATCCACCCATCATACTAAAGAACATCACCTGGCATCATAGGACTTTCCTAACTGAGTTGTGGTATTGTAGCATCACATCCAAAATGTTCATAGGAAAATAACAATTCTTCCTTTTTGAATACCTAGTTTTGTGCTAGGCATTATAATGAGGGGAGTGAATGGGAAATGCTTTTTTCCTTATCATTGATGCTTACTGATAATATTAGAGGTATGATCACCATACATTTCCAGATGACTCTGAGGTGTAGGTTGCTTATTATATAAGAAACTTGGGAAATAGCATTGTTTGAAAAATGAGCACACCAGCAAAGCATCCTGAAGAATTGCTCAATTGAGATTTTTTTTTTAAATATATCCTCTAGTTTTTTGTCATAGCAATAGCAACTCAAATAGATTGCTTCCATCTATTTTGGAACAAAAAATTGAACATGTGTGTTTAAAATTATAGCTTCTTAAGATTAGAAATGTATAATATATGCATGCCCAATTTCCGTCTTTTAAAAAAAGTTCTTTTACTAGTCTGTTATATATCATGTCTCAACTTGGTAAATTGTAAATATATATATTGGATAAAAGGCCTTCCTCATTTTTTAAAAAAATCTGTATTTGGAAATTTCCTTCTTCTTGCAGCAGTATTGATCAAGGTGCCACAGTCTGAAAACCATTTTACTGGATTTCCTGTTTCTAACTGACTACATTTTATTAGTGTCTCATGATAAGCTCCATGAGGGAAGGGGGAAGAGGCTCAAGGTAGCCATACTATAGAATCTCTCAGGAGAGCTTAGAAGTACCTTAAAAGGTAAGATTCTGTCCATTCGGCAAATAAAGAACTGGACTTGACTAGATTTTTGCTCTGTCGCTTCTGGGCTTGGGCCTGGCACCTCACTTACTATGTGTGCCAATTGATGGATTCTCCAACTTCCCTTCCAAATCCATCCCTTTTTTCTATCTTGTGTTGATATTCATGGAATCTAATTGATGCAAGAATTATGGCAGAAGCTGCCCCTCACTGAGACAGAAATATCACGCCAACCTTTTAGTCCTCTTCAGCACATGTCTCATTCTTTGAATGAGGTGTAAAGAGAAGGTGGAATCCATCAGTGTGTTAATGAAGACCCTTACATTTCAGTATAATTAGTTGTTTAGAAACCACGTCCAATGTATTATTCCGTGTAATAATTTCATCCTTTCTTTCTTTGATTTATTGCTGTTGGAACTCTCCTTGTCATTTCTTCTAGCCCAGTGGAAAGAAGAGGTGATAAAAGTCCTCCCTTTCCCTTCATTGGTTTTCAGCTAAAACCCTGAAATGTACTAGGGCCATTTCCCATTACCAAGTTATAGTGCTTTCTACTCATCCCGATGTTAACAGAAAAATTTACCGGTGTGAAAATGATTGCCCCATTGCTGACACCCATCCTGTCTCTACTGCCTCCCTTCCTGGCCATCACAGCTATCTGATTTTCTTCTGGTGTGCAGCAATGGGTAACCAGATTAATAGATTGTATACACCTTGTCCCTGCCCTTGGAGGGAATTGGCATAAGAAGAAAAACCCCTTTAACACCAATACAGCTACTAATGACTAAGCCTGCCTCATTCACGGGCTGAGTATCAGAAGGTCATGGGGAGAGAGAATCAAGGAAAGGTATTGGCGCCTCTAAGGGCAGAGAAAAAACCCAGGCCTGCATTCATAT
This sequence comes from Pseudonaja textilis, assembly GCF_049901715.1. NCBI lineage: Eukaryota > Metazoa > Chordata > Lepidosauria > Squamata > Elapidae > Pseudonaja > Pseudonaja textilis. Next base: position 223,747,401 of record NC_141990.1, read on the forward strand.
ATTCCCAGTGTCTCCTCAGTTTCTTTTTCTGCTGAAGAGGTTATTATTTCTTCTGGGGAAATCAAAAAGGGAACAGCCCATGGGAATATGTTTCATATGAGCCATACTATGAGAAAGAGGTAATCCATGAAGGTGACGCAGCTTAGTTTTATGGTGTGTTCTCATTAGATTTACAATCGCTTTATTTGGGTTGTAACTTTATCAATTGGGCAGATGAATTGACATTTTACAGCTCTTGGCTTCCAGTGAGTTCCTTATCTTGGCTTCTTCCCCTTTTGAAACCTAATTCTGCTGGCCTCTGCAAAATTAAAAGCCCACCCTCCCCATCTCAATTCTGCCATCATCACCCTGGCCCTGGGCATATTTTCCCAACTCAGCTGATTCCACAAGCACTTCAGGGTTTGGAATGCATAAATGTCATTTCTAAACACACATTTTCATTCTGGAAATGTTAAGCATGCCCCCAGGTTCAGCTTACAGTTATTCACTCACACACAGCCCTGGTCAATCACCACTCTCAAATCACTTTCAACCCAATACTGTGGCACAACTGATTCTTTGGAATACATGGAGAACCAGGGAATTTAAAGTAACAGTAAAACATCATTGGTTTCAACATACACTTTCTGTTTCTCACGTGGATTCATGCACTCATCTATACTTACTTAAAAGTATTTAATGGTGTTTCACATAAGGACTATAAAATTGTATGTTCAGCACCAATTTGATGCAGTGGTTTGAGTGTTGGAGTAGGATGTATGTAAAAGAGCATGACGCAAATCCTTCTTTTGGCTACAATTCTGAGGGACATAAATCAGTCAGACTCATTATGCTAAGCTGCCTCCTTGATTAGAAGGACAAGATGTCCCTCATCCTGAGATCCTCGAGTCTTCCTAAGTACAGTCCCCCTTTATCCATGTGGGATAGCAACTCAGCTCAACACACTGTCCCACAACAAATGCATGTAAAAGTGACTCCCCCATTTCAGAGTGCTTGGTGAAGTAGCACCACAGGCATTCCTGACGTGTAAGTGCCTCTATCAGAACCTTGCAGATCCTGGCATGACATTTGGGTGGCACTATCTCCCCCAGACACTAGGCTAAGGGTTTAGGTGGCAGCAATAGATTAACATTTGTGTCAGGAGTGTTGTGGGGAAGCGTAAGTGGAGACTACTGAAGTGGGTGAAGAAGGAAGGGAGATGTTATGTAAGCCTTAGAACAGAAGTCTCCAAACTTGGCAACTTTAAGACTTGTGGACTTCAACTTCCACAATAGCTGGCTGGAGAATTCTGGGAGTGAGAGTCCACAAGTCTTACAGTTGCCAAGTTTGGAGACCCCTGCCTTAAAGGGATCAGCGGTTCCCTTTCTCCATTCATTTTGGTATCCTTCAGGTGCGTTACAGTCCTGGCTCAGCTGGAGGGTGCAGTTGGGTTGGGGTTTTTTGGGGACAAGCAGACATTCCACAGGAGTTCCCAGTACAGGTAGTCCTCAGATTAATCGATAATCAGAGTTGGAAGGGACCTTGTAGGTCATCTAGTCCAACCCCATGCCCAAGCGGGAGACCCTACACTATTTCTGACAAATGGCAGTCCAATCTCTTCTTGAAAGTCTCAAGTGATGGCGCTCCCACAACTTCCGAGGGCAACTTCTGTTCCTTTGGTTGATTGTTCTCAGTGTCAGAAAGTTTCTCCTCATTTCCAGGCTAAATCTCTCCTTGTTCAGTTTCCATCCATTATTCCTTGTCTGGGCTACAGGCACTTTAGAAAATAGCCTGACCCCTTCCTCTCTGTGGCAGGCCCTCAAATATTGGACTACCACTATCATGTCTCCCCTGGTCCTTCTCTTCACTAGACTAGCCATGCCCCGTTCCTGTAACTGTTCTTCATATGTTTTAGTCTCCAGTGCCCTGATCATCCTGGTTGCTCTTCCTCGACTTACAACAGTCCATTTAGTGACTTTTCAAAGCACTGAAAAAAGCAAGTTATGACTGTTTTTCACACTTAAGACCATTGTAGCACCCCCAAGGTCAGTGATCCAAATTCAGACACTTGGCTACTGACTCATACTTATGACAGTTGCAGTATCCTGAGGTCATGTGAGGAGGACCTTTTGCGACCTTCTGGCAAGCAAAACCAATAAGGGAAGCCAGATTTACTGAACCACCGTGCCCCTAGCTTAACAACTGCAGTGATTCGCTTAACAACAGTGGCAGGAAAGGTGGTAAAATGGAGGCAAAATTCAATGTCTTGCTTAGCAACATAAATTTTGGGCTTAATCGTGGTCATAAGTGGAGGACTACCTGCCTACAGTCCAGAGAGAAAAAGAAAAAAAGAGTTTCACCTCAGGGGAAGAATCTCCAACCCACTTAGTGGTAGAATGACGGATAACCATTTGTGTTTGTCACTGGAGCTGATAACTTAAGCGGGGAAGAAGCACTTGAAGGAAACAGTGGAGCCAAGGCATTTCAAACAGCAGGAAAACTACTTATGGTAAAGGGTAATTACTCTGTAGGTCCCGAGAAAGATGTCTCCCTTTTAAAAGATGAGAAATTTAGCTCTGTGCTGAACCAGATCTAAAGTATGGAGCATATACGGGATATTCGGAGCGTAATATATTCTTGTATTCCAGCACAATACCATTGCATTACAACCTGGCTGGGATGAACAAAAAGGGATTGAAGCTGCGACAACAGAGGGTTTTTTTTAAAGGTTTCAGACAAGGAGAAGAAGGAGCAGTCCTTCCCAGCCAAATTAAACGATTTTGTAGCACAGTGTTACCTGGTGGCTGGTTTGTATATTGCAACATATGTAACATTTCTTCCAGGGGGGTGGTTTGGTTGCTCTCTTCCCACCCCCTTCCCTTTAGTGCAGAAGATTACTGTAGTAAGATGTCTGTCCTTTTGGAATGGGTCCATTTGACGAAAGCATCTACATATAACCACTTCAGTTGTCCTTCAGTTGCTATTGGTTCCAGGTGTCAACTGGGCAGAAATTTCTGGCTTGAAGGCTAGAATGAAACTGTAACAGTCATGAAGCCTTTAGCAGCAGAGGGTCTTGTGAGGTCTTGACAGATCCAGTTTCAAATCCCTCTTCAGACGCTGGGTTCTTGGATGCCTCTGACCCTGTTCCCTTAGTTTAACCTATTCACAGGGGTGCTGGGAGGACAAATAGAAAGCAAAGGGCTATTGAGCTGTGTTTCTTTTTAAGGATATAAATAATCAACAATTTTTTTTTCTTTTACTGTGGCTCCTATGTGCCTCTGTTACCTTAGTACTTCTGTGGTTAATTAAGCATTTTCTATTTGTTGCATCATCTAGAAGACACGTGGATTCAGAGTTACATTTTTGATTCCTTTATTTCCATATCTCTACTGCAAAAATCTGGACAACCAGATAGCAGATAGCAATGTTTATTTGAATGTCCTCTGGTGTTGTCAGATTTTTTTTTTTTTGCAGCCCCAATATGGTGGCTTGATTTCTCAAAAAAAACCAACAACCCAGTTGTAGAAAGTTAGCACCCACCTCTCTCCGAGAAGAATGAAATGTTTCAGGAAATATTGAAAAGGCAGAATATTATTTCTCCCCACAGGGAGAAATGGAGAAACATGCTCTTGGAGACAGAAAGCAGCCCCCATCTTTGTTAATAGCCCTCAGCAGATGTCAGGACTTAAAAGATAAAGAGCTTATTCAAAGAAGCCAAGTATCTAGGTAGCTCTATTCATAACAAAGTAAATATTGCTGAAATTTCCTGCAGGAAGGTCTGAACAAAAGTAGGATTAGCCCTTAGCCACAATAGGAATTGCCCAATACCCCTTCATTGCGTCACCCTCAGAAACTTCAACCAAACATAGCCCAGACAAACACCTAGAATTTGTACTTTGCCTATGATCCCATATAACCCTTACATGACCCCATGGGAATCTGACAACAGCCAATAGAATTCATGTTCTTGCACAGGAACAGGAAGCTCAAGTGCAAAGCTTAAAGAAGGTATAACCCACCACCACCACCACACACACTCAACTCCATGTGTTCAGCTGCACCAGAACCATGTGCTCGGTGGTTCTGTTCATCATTAAACCATCGTCGCAATCAGCCTCCATGTTTCCAGAGTCTTTCTCCCGACTTGGAACTGAACCAGATGGATATTTGTTCCCATACAGTCATTATCACATATCCTAAATTTCCTTCCTTCACTCTAAAATCTGCTGCCTGTCTCATAATGTATTATATTTAGACACTGCTCAATGCTAAACCAATTCTGTGTGGCTTACAACATAAATAACATGGGGTAAACAACCAGATAGTAATCTGGCACAAGACACCAAACCCAGTTTGGCCTAGTAGTTAAGGGATCAGGGTAGAAGCCAGGAGACTATGAGTTCTAGTCTCACCTTGAGCATGACAGCTGGCTGGATGACTTTGGGCCAGCCTCTTTCTCAGCTCAACAATTACATCACAGGGTTGTTGTGGGAAAAATAGGAGAAGGAAGGAGTTATTATGTATATTCAGTATCTTCAATTATTTATAAAAATAATAAAGGTGGGATAAAATAAATACTAAAAAATAAGCTCTCCACAGTTGTGAAGATTTAGAGTTAAAATTTTCAACCAATGATTGCAGAAGGCAACTACATTTTAGGATAAAATATAATAAAAATGTATAGTCTTGGAAAGGGGTTGGCTCTCTTTTATTAGGATTGATAAACAAAACCCAGGAGGCATGTATCTGGGAAAGTTTGCATCCTTCAGTATACATCCTGCATTAAACAAGTGATGAACTTTCACATCTGAAATAAACTAATAGTCTAAAACTGTTGGTGTCCTATTATTTCAGGATACTGTTCATGTGCTATCATCTTTGATCATCCTATTCTGCTCTCAGAAATAATACAAAGCCCGACAAAATTTGTTTAGCAGAGGCAAAAATGAGATTTAGGGTTTTCAATTTGATTCTATTCTTGTGGGGTGGGTGGGTTTGTGGAACAACAGTAACACTATCATGTTTGCACCTTGACTCTGTATTTGTAATGAGCTGTGCCACAGTGCTTCTGATCAATGTGATGCATTTTTGAGTTCGGGACAAACCCTGCTATGGTTTCTGGGAGAGTAAGGGAAAGGTCAGGATCAGAGTGCTGGACAAAAGCCAATTACAAGCAGCCAATTTTTTGGAGTTAGTGTGCATTTAGAGAAGAGGTGGAATCAATTAGGAGCTGGGACCTGTTAACCTGAGGTACTCACTGGAGAAATTTGGTCTCTATCCTTGGTTGGCTCTCATTTAAACACAACCAGAAGAACATATGCTTGGCCCATCTCTCATTGTCTCTATCTGCTGTGGACACAGAGAAATACTTCTAATGTTATGTAAATTTCAGGGTGGACTTAATCCTGTTGAAGCACCACTACTATCTGTAACTGAACAGGTGCAAGTTTCAGGACAGGCAGAGAAATGGATTAACAGAGACGGCTCAGTCAGCATTTGCAGGATCTCTTTTGTTGTAATCCAACAGGATGGCAAAGCCTTAGCAAGCATGTTAATATTCCTCCAAAGGATGGGAAATGGCTGGAATGGTAGATGAAAATTGCTACCACTTCCAGGAAAGATTGTCTTTGTCAAGAGTCAAAGTTTATACTAGTAAAGTAATACGATTTGTTCTAATTAATGCATCCATTCAGAATGCACCAATCTTCCAATAGAAAATGTATTTTAAGAGATTGTTCAACAGCTTAAATAGACAGCATACATTTCTTTTACAACAGCATTACCCCCTTCTCTTTTTCCTCACTCTCATAGCAGCAGGAGTTAGATGTCTTCCTCAGAGGTTGCCCTGTTTGTGTCTCTGCACAGCTCTGTGTCAATTGTGGGTCAGAATATTTATTTCCCCACAATTCCTGAGAATACAGAAACCACATCTGTCCTAAACCCTTTCCCCCAGCAGGTATTCCTGTTTGCAATGACCTTCGTGATTTCTACTTGGTTTTTGACCCCATACTTGGATATTGCCCTGATTTGAGGGCCTGAAACGCTATTGTTTTTCCCACCTATTGGGACCCATGAGCTGGATTTATACAACATGCTAAGCCAACACTGAACCAATCACCTTTTAGTGCAGATCTTTTCCCATTGCTGAGTTAAAATGCTACTTCCTGAGTCAGCAGAAAACTATATGGACACAAAATTTTGCTATCCCTACTTACAACCCCCATCTTCCCTTTTTATTACCTTTGCTCTTTATTGGCAACAAATTGTAGTGTCCTCATTTGTGTATGTGTGTGTCTCTATGTCCAAGTCTATGTCTGAGTCATGTTAGGTATGACTCAAAACCATGATTACTCTGGTTTTGTTCAGTGATGGGATTCAAAAAATTTTACTACCAGTTCTGTGGGTGTGGCTTGGTGGGCGTGGCAGGGGTAGGATACTGTCAAATCTCCATTCCCACCCCACTCCAAGGGAAGGTTACTGCAAAAACCCCATTCCCTCCCCACCCTACTAACCTGCTTTCCAGCTCTGTTCTCCTGTGCAGGGCAACCAAAGAAGACCCAGCCAATCAGCTGGGACTTGGGAGGCAGAGAATAGATGGGAGCGGGGCCAGTCAGAGGTGGTATTCTGAACTACTCAAAATTTCCACTATCGGTTCTCCAGAGCTGGTCAGAAGCTGCTGAATGGCACCTCTGGTTTTGTTTGTCTCCCTAGGTGACAGCTGATAGCCACCATTCAGCATAGGAATGTGGGTGGGGAGGGAAAGGTTTGGTTGGGTGTAGCTGTGTGTCCCAGATGTCTTGGGAGTTTGAAGGGGAGGGATTCTGGGAATTGTTTCGTTCTGTCTTTCTGATGGAATTGAATTAGCATGTTGACTCAAAGAAGAGGGTTGCCTCTTACTTGCAGTTTTCATACCCTTCAGATCATCCAGAATAGGGGTGTCAAACTTGCATCTTCACATGATATATCGAGACTTTCCCCCTCTTTGCTTAACCGGGCATAGGCATGGGCAATGCGTGATGCATCCAGCCCATGGGCTATGAGTTTGACAGCCCTGATCCAGAAAAAAAGAGTTCCAGCACTTAGCAGGACGATAAATTTCAATCCAAGTGCCACTGGATTTATGGTCGCTCCCAGACATACTTTATCTTGCTTGCAAACACCTACCCACAGTTATTATTAGCACATATGTTCTCAATAGATAATCATTTGGTCCAAACTAAATTTCAACCAGCTGAAAGACTTTGCAAAAGTCTTTTCATCCCCATTGCCTGCATTTGATCTTGCTAAACTACTGCACCCAAATTGAAGTTGATTGATGCATTTTGATTACTGCTTACACATAATCAGTTTCCCTTTCCACACACTTGTGGAACACCAAAACAGGCTTTCTGAAATAATTACATCACTACTGTCAAAATGTACCTTCTCCCCAGCCAGTCCATGCTAAGAGTAATTTCTGATCGTTTTGCCCAATCTGTTGATGACACCTAGTGAGAGGGGAAACAAAGCCAGAGGCCCCACTAACAGTTTTATTTAATTCATTCCATACTGCAGCTCTAACTAGTATTTATCTCAACTGTCAATATCTATTTTTTCCATCCCACCCTCTCCGCCATCAGAACTGATGAATCTTCTTGAATGAAAGCAAAATGTTTTTTTCTTCTTCCTCGAGGAAAAAAACAGTCCAGTTGCCTTTTGAAGAAAAAAGTACCCTTGAGACAACTAAGAATATAAGAATATACCCCCTGCCCTTAATATAAGAAATATCTGGAGTGTGCGTGTGGAAAAACTCAAAATAGCAATCATGGCATGTGACTGAAGTATTACCCTTTTTTGCACATGCATGCAACATTGACATGTGTACAAAAAGGTGTGGGGCTCCAATTGTGTAACCATAACTGCCATCCTGACTTTTCTGAACCTCTCTGTAAAGGCAACTGCTTGTTACTGAGCTGAATAAGGTTTGGTAATGAATGCAATGAAAAATGTGTTGGCATAATTTTTTTCGCTGTCCCTGGGATTAGAAGAAAGGACTTCAAATGAGATTGATGAGGAATAATCCTATTCCCCAATATTCATTCCCAACCTTCAGTTCAGTGTTTAATACTATCTTTGTGGTTTTATTTTAGTCCAGAGCACTAATTCAAAATAAATTGAATATCCCTGCAGACCACTTTCTTTGTGACCAATGAGAGGAAGCCTTGCAGATGACTTCAGCCTGATTTTTAATTTGGTTGTTAAATGATTGGTTTCTTTTTTTAGTCTCAAGAATACATTTGGGAAACTTGCAGTTATCTTTATGAAGATGATGGCATTAACCTAACAAATTTTATCTTAACATTTATGTTTTTCTGGAATAAAGATTGACTGTATTAAGTTCACTTCCCATTCTGAGCCAATTTGGAAAGCAAATGTGGTAATATCCCTGAAATCTTGCCAGGTATTAGGATCAAGATACATTAAATCAGGATCATTTCCAGCTTTGAAAGCTGCTAAGCATATTTGGTTATTAATAGGTAAGCAGTTGTGATTTGATCTCAAATCACATGATAAGCTAATGTGATGGACCTCAAATCTGAAAATAGTAAGGAAGAGGTTCTATTTGAATACCTGGGCTAAATGATGGCTTAATATTTTAAATGAATTGATTTTCAATGGCGGTTTTAAAATTTTTGAGAGATTGTCTTTTGAGTTTGGCTTGTCTTCAATATATTCTTGGCAATATTCTCAAGTAAAACATATACTAACTAAAAGCATGGCCTGAATACTTTACCAGCCTCCAAGATACTTTCTATTTTAGCTTCATTAAGAGAGGCTGCAGTCAAATGTTTACCAATAATTCATTTTCATAAGGTAGTAAAAACATGAAGGGAAAATTTGCATTATTTATATATTGGGTCTATGGAAGGAAAAATTAGAATATCCAGTTTTGGAAAGTCAATGGGTCCAAATATTAAAAAATGGGAAATACACTTCTTACTATTTAAAGATGAAACTAATTAATCATAAAATATTATGACAGGTCTGTTGGAGGTATCAAAGAATCTTTAATAAAGGATGGACATTAAGACTTCTTAGGTTGACTGTGTAAGAAATTTGAACATTCTTTAACTCACATTATTTTGTCTTGTTCTATTATAGCTTTTGACTAATTCTATATTTTACAAATATAATTCAACACTCAAAATGAAATTAACATGTATGTTAATGTAATCTTGGGAACAAATAGTTAAGGATCTCAGTGTGATGTTGAGTTATATTTGTAAGATATAGCATTAGTCATTTTATGAAAAACTTCAGCTCTATGACAGGGGTGTCAAACTCATGTCATCATGATGGCGTCACATGACATATCAGAACTTTTTTCTCCTTTGGTAAACCGGGTGGGGTCATGGCCAGCGCATGACGCATCCAGCCCATGGGCTACAAGTTTAACAGCCCTACTCTGTGAAACTGAAGGCACAACAGAGGGGATACTGATGTGTAACTGGAAAGAAAGTCAATATAATTTTAAAGAATGGGTACAGGATATCAGTATATTATCTGTTTTGAAGAGTCTTTGTTCTCTAAAAATAAAAAATGACACATTTTGTTGCTAAATACTAATCAGATTTAATGATAAACTCAACAGTTAACTCCTTATAATTATTTATACTGATCATGTGGACCTTTGTTATTAAGGGTTTTTAAATTTGTAATTATTATGATTAGTTATTTTAACCACTAATTGATTCACCCTTTCTCTATTTTCTTCAGTTTGTTCAATTTAAAACAGTATTTTCCTGGAACCAAATAATTATACAGTCCACCCACAATCCCTTTGCCACACTGAAAAACAACTTTCTGTTTTTTTATGAATATAGGAAACTCACATTTCTGTAATTTTACTAAATTAGATTCTGTGAATCTGTTTTATTATACATGTGCAATAAATTTTGCCCCTTAGAATCAAGGTGCCAAATACCTCAAAGCCTAGAGCAATTGTAAATACACTGTATTTCAAATCAGGTTTCATTCATCCTCGATCTTAAGAGTTCTTTTTTTTTTCCTCATTGCCTGGACTTCAGGTTACAACATTCACAGCAAAAATAGATGCAAATGTGTAGCTTACAAGTAGTCCTTGTCAAGTGACCAGAATTGGGAGGAGAAAATTGGTCGTTAAGCAAAGCAGTCTCTAAGTAAAACATCACAATTTTGCAATTTTACTTCAGCTTTTGTTGGCTTTACAGACCTGCAAAGGTTCTCACAAAATTATTTTTTTTATCACCATTGTAACTGCAGAAAGTTTCTGTCTAAGGCAGCTGTTAAATGAGAGCTACCATATTTCCAAATTATCAGGGGTTCTCCTTCTGACACTATCCCAAAATTACTGGGGGTGGGAGCTGAGTGATGGGAAGAAGGGTACTTATTGATATCCACTTGCTCTGCCCTTTGAAATTCACCAAGCTTAGCTAAATTGTATGTCTATACACTCTCTCTCTCTCTCTCTCTCACACACACACACACACACATACACACACACACAAACACCTATAACTCATAGCTCTATCTACATCCCAAAACATATGTAGGATGGGATTACCTATCTCTTATTCTATAACCCTCTTCGTCTATAACCCTCTTATTCAAACAGGGTTATAGATGAGGGCTTCAGAAAGAGGAAGCTTCTAAAATTAGGAAACCCCCCTATTTTATTTATTTTTTTTCCTAGAAATTTGGGCTTGCCTTCAACTCAAGCTATGTCGAAGCTTCTGAATTCATCCATTAACCGGAGCAGGGCAGTGAGAAAAGGCTGCATGATTGTTCCCCCAGAGTTCCATTGCTTCTCTGCCCCAAGTGAGAATCGTGGAGGGGTGGGATTCCTACCAGCATAACAACCAGATCAGTGTGTGCATGCTTTGGAATCATGCCTCCAAGTAAAAAGACGACTTGGTCCTTGTGGCTTCTGGTTCTAGCTTTCCCTCCCTTCTACCCTTGGGATGCTCAAAGGCGTGGAAAGTCTTTCCCCGTGTGTCCGGCTTCTTCCTTTTCTGCTCTTTTTTCTGACCTTGCATCTCCGAGGCCCTCTTCTGCTCCTTTGGGGATGACAGGGGTGGGTCCACCTTGATTTTGGGGATGTGGAAAGTGTGTGTGTGAATTTCTTTTCCTGTCTTATTGTTCTGTGCATCCTCCAGTTGCTGAACGTCAAAAATGGCCTTTGCACCTGAAAGGCGCTGCTTTGGGTTGTACTGGAATTTCGGCTGAGTTTTGCACAGTTTTCCCAGTTGGATTCTACATTCACGTTCCAGGTCACCCTCTGAGATGGGCACATCATGGACCTACCAAAGGGGAAGAAAGCAACAAATTTAGGTATGAGGTCCAAGGAAGAAAATATGAATTTAGAATTACTCGTATTACAGAAAAATGGACTTGATGGAGAGGAGAGGTGCGGGTAACCTATCGATCGGGGTCCATATGTGGCCATAAATTCCTTCTTTTATGGCTCTTATGGCTTCAATAAGCGGCATTCCTGAATTTAGGCTGCAAATTCCCTGAAAAGAATTCTCATTTGGAGGAGCAAAATAATTAAAAACGGGTACATAAGGCTTCATTTAATTTTACACACCAGGAATAACAAAAAACAGCCCAGCAATACAACAAAACCATCCCCTACCTTGGAATGAGAGCCTAGGCATTTACTGGGAGCCTAGGCGTTACTCCTTTGCTTAAGGACAACTCACAGCCCTCAAATTTCCCCACCTCTGCAACAGAGACAGGGAAGGACACTGGTGAATATTGCCAGGTTATAGCTGGTTTGTATGTAGGTTAGATTGGGCCTGCTGAATAGATTTCGGGGGGCGACTAGAAGCAAATCAATTAGGGCTCTCATGGGTAAACTGTATTTTGCAACCTCCTGATTACCTAAAAAGAATGCTGCTGGAATTCAGTGGCAGAATAGCTGATTTCCAGCATGGTACTTTTCAGCAACAATTACCACCCCCAAAAGGCCAAAATAGCAATAGCACCAGCACTAGTACTTAGACTTAAATACCCCTTCATAGTGCTTTACAGCTCTCTCTAAGTGGTTTGTAGATCCCCCAACAATCTGGGTCCTCATTTTAACAACCTCGGAAGGATGGAAGGCTGAATCAACCTTGAGCCTGGTGAGAATAGAACTGCTGGCAGTCGGCAGAATTAGGCTGCAATATTGCATTCTAACTACTGACATGCCAGCAGGATGATAATAAAGGTGAGAATCCAAATTCTATGTGCTGGATACCTACAAAGCCTATATAACATGACACAGAATTACATCAGGCATCAACTTGCCAACATTGATTCTACCCATTATAGTCACGCTTCTTCTTACCACCCCTTGAGAGTCACCACCCTCTCTTACACAAGAAGTAAATGGGACTTGGATCAGGTGGCTGGCCTTTTCCGTAGCAGCCCCTGACTTCTGATATATGCTTTTCCTGGATATGTATGTGTAGCATTGTGGAAAGGGAACTTCACCAGGGCAGGGGTGACATCCAAGTAGGAAAAATGCGAGGGGAACATCAGGCTAGCCATAAAAGCAAACTTGCATAGGAAAAGAGTTTTGATAAAAGGTATTGAAAGAAGCCCCCTAGACAAAAGCCAAGTAATTAAAGCTAGGGAAACTAGAAAAACAAATCCCTTACAAACAAAAGGCCATGCCAAATCAGCAAAACAAATAGAACAAAAGACACATAGCAGACAGGAGATTGCCACTAAACAGATATAAGAAATGAAACTAATAATCCAATCAAACCACCCCGCAGAGTTTACCCCTGATGGAAATGAAGACAACCCCCGACAGGATTTAAGCACTCACACACAAAAGGGGAAAAGGTATAAAAATCAGGAGTTTATTACACAAAGCTGGCTAGCCCCAGGAACGCAGACTTCTTGCTATCTCTTGCCTTCCTGAAAATTAAAGGAACCTGCTTACAAGCAGCTGCCTCTGTTTGTGTCCTTACTCTGGAGCACTCCCAGCAGGAAAAAAAGAACCCTTGGAAGAAAGGCATTTGCAAGCCTTTCAACAGCATCTTCCTCCTTGCATTCTGCAAACCAGCAGAATATTTTTTTATTCTAACCTGGTTTGGATCCTGACTGGCTGTTTCATGGCATTTATCTTGGTATGTAAGTGTCACTTTGTATTGTACTGTATTGGTACTCTTTCTATCAAATTGTAAACTGCCCAAGTCCTATAATAGTTGTAGTCAACAAATATTGCAAAGAAAATCCATATATATATATATACATACATACATACATACATACATACATACATGCTTTGTTCGGGTATTTTCCCACGTCATTATAGTTGTGCTTTTAAAGTTGTAGCAACGTTTTGGCAGAATCTCATCTGCCATCATCAGACGAACACAATACAGAAGCCTGATGATAGCAGATGAGATTCTGCCAAAACGTTGCTACAACTTTAAAAACACAACTATAATGATGTGGGAAAATACCCGAACAAAGCTGAATACCACACACACACACACACACACACACACACACACACACACACACACACACACAAACATACACACACACACACACACACACATATGCATTAAGCCTCCATGAGACAGTAGTCCATCTGCGTCTGAAAGTTCACATTCTGGATAGAGAGAGAGAAGACCAATAGTTTGAAAGAGGGTTCAAGGAGTTCAAGGGTTCAAGGAGGCCATCTATGTTCAAACTGAAGAACCCTCCCTCAAACATGGGAAAGGGATATGATATCATCTGTTTACTACACAGTCCTTTCAGGGTCCCAAGAAGGTTCCACACCCATTTACACTCTGATTCGGGTGACTCTGAAGAGTCAGATAAACCCTCAAGTGGCCTCAACGACTCTCAGAGAGCAAATGCTAATGAACAGATGACTGCAAAGAATATAATACTTCCATTCCCCTCCAGTCAGAACTGAAGAAACTTCTTGGATGAGAAGTGAAACATTTTCAAAGGGGAAAAAAAACCCTGGACAGTCCAATTGCCTTTTGGAAAAAGCACCTTTGGAACATACATTCTCTTCTGTCCTTTAACATCCCACTCTTTACACACAGACACACCGAGAGTTTTTACCCTTTCACAAAATCTCCCAATTATTACTGTAATCATCTTTTGCAGGTCTCACATGCCTGCACATTCAAAATAGTTGATTGTGGCCAGAAAGAAACAAAAAAAAAAGAAGCTGCTACACCAGACAGGAAGTTTTGTAGTTTCTACCTCAGCCATGAAGCTGTCTTCTTGCAGAAACTGGGGTGGGATGCTGCGTAGCTTCTCCAGTGTCTCCACCAGTCCTGAACAGCCACGTAGTTTTTCGGAGGAGCCCAGGGCTAAGCGGACTAACAGCAGACCAACACGAAATAACACCTTGACCCCTGTGGGAGAAAGCCAGGCAGAGCAGTTGAGTTCAGGGCAAGCACTCTTGTACACTCTTGTCCATCCATCTGGCCAGGCCTATTCTGACCAGCAACAACATATTTCATGTTACTTTTGGCTGGAAGTTCTGGGATTCAAACTGGGTGTTCTTGCATTGAATAATACTGCTTCTCATGGTTTCTGGACAATCTAAGAGCTCCAGGGAAGCAGAATTAGATAATCTAAGAGCTCCAGGGAAGCAGAACTGGAGCTCCAGGGAAGCAGAATTAGAAAACTGGTGAATGAATTTACTGAAGTAATCCTTCGTACACCAAGCTATCCTGCTTACTCAGAGTGTAGGAGCTAATGTAGAATTGTAATTCCCAGAATTCCCACTCTTTGCGCATGCTCATAGAGAATTCTGGGAGCTACAGTCTCAGAATCTGTAGAAGGCTGGGGATGACTGTCCCTCCAAAAAAAGGATGAGTAATTTGGTAAAATATATTATATATAATTTGATAAAATATACTATATATAATTTGATTATACACACACACACACACACACACACACATATATATATATTCATTCTTAAGTTTTCACGGGTATTTATATGTATGGTATTCAGCTTTGTTCGGTATTTTCCCATGTCATTATAGTTGTGCTTTTAAAGTTGTAGCACGCTTTGGCAGAATCTCATCTGCCATCATCAGGCTTCTGTAAACACAATACAGAAGCCTGATGATGGCAGATGAGATTCTGCCGAAACGTTGCTACAACTTTAAAAGCACAACTATAATGACGTGGGAAAATACCTGAGCAAAGCTGAATACCATACATACACACATAGATAGATATAGATATAGATACAGATATAGATATATAGATATAGATAGATAGATATATGATATAATATATATAAAATATATTAGATATAATTTGATAAAATATATAGCTTAGCATTAAGGAGAAAACCTTCCACACACCAATTTCACCCGCGCTTTTTACAATTTTGTAAACAACAAACTAAAATACTCAAGGTCCATCCCACCCCTGATTAGACCTAATGGTAAAGATTGCAACGACGACACCATTAAAGCCATCATCTTTAACACATTCTTTGGCTCAGAATTTGTAAACAGCAATGGATCATGCCCAGTATTTCCTAGCCGAACCACAGAAAACTGCAATGATCTAATACATATCGATTTTACAGAAGAAAATGTTGAAAAAGCACTACACAATCTAAAACCATCTCTATCTATTGGACTGGACGGAATATGTGCCTACTTCTTAAAAAAGCTATCCACTGCCATAGCAGAACCTCTAAGCATAATCTGTGAAAAATCTTTCAGGACCAGCTCCTTGCCTAACCTATGGTCACAAGTCATGGTCATCCCTATCTTCAGAAAGGGAGACCCCAGCCTAGTTGAAAATTACAGACCAATCTCCTTTTGCTGTGTCACCTGTAAAGTCATGGAATCAATTATTAACCAATCCATTATCCTCCACTTAGAGACAAACAACCTACTCTCTAATAAGCAATTTGGTTTCAGAAAAAAACTGTCCTGTAATCTGCAACTCTTACACTGCAAAAACACATGGACTACACAACTCGATCAGGGCAAAGCAATAGGCGCAATCTACATAGACTTCTGTAAAGCCTTTGCTTCAGTGGTACATGACAAACTACTCCTAAAACTAAAATCTTATGTTATCGCTGGACACCTGCATAACTGGATAGAAGCATTCCTGTCAAACAGACAACAAATGGTCAAAATAGGGAGTGTCCTATCAAATTCTGTACCTGTCAATAGAGGTGTCCCCCAAGGCAGTGTTCTAGGACCAACTCTCTTCATACTCTACATAAATGACCTCTGTGATCATATTAAGAGCAACTGCGTTCTCTTTGCTGATGATGTAAAGCTGTTCAATACCACAGACAATACTGCTACCCTTCAAAAAGATCTTGACTATGTATCAGAATGGTCAAACAAATGGCAACTTCAAATCTCAACAAATAAATGCTCTGCCTTACATACTGGCAAAAAAAAACAGAAAATAAAATACAAGCTGAATAGTCAAGACCTTGTTGATGACACAAACTCTGTCAAGGACCTTGGAATTTTCATCTCAAATGATCTAAGTGCTAGAGCCCACTGTAACAACATAGCCAAAAAGGCATTAAGAGTTGTTAACGTAATCCTACATAGCTTTTTCTCTGGTAATATCACACTACTAACGAGAGCATACAAAACATTTGCTAGACCAATACTCGAATACAGCTCATCAGTCTGGAACCCACATTACATATCTGATATTAGCACAATTGAGAAAGTCCAGAAATATTTCACAAGAAGAGTTCTCCACTCCCCCACTCGTTATATACCTTATGCCACCAGACTTGAAATTCTAGACCTAGAAAACCTTGAATTATGCCATCTTTGGTTCTGATCTAAGAATGGTATATAAAATCATACATTGCAACGACTTACCTGTCAATGAATATTTCAGCTTCAACCATAACAACATAAGAGCACACAATAGATACAAACTCAAGGTTAACTGCACCAAACTTGATTGCAGGAAATACGATTTCAGCAACAGAGTGGTCAATGTCTAGAATACTCTACCTGACTCTGTGGTTTCTTCCCCAAACCCCCAAAACTTTAACTTTAGACTTTCTACAATTGACCTCACACCTTTCCTAAGAGGTCTGTAGGGGGCGTGCATAAGCACACCAACATGCCTACCGTCCCTGTCCTATTGTATCTTTTATTTTTCTTATATGTACCTATTTCATGTATTCATACCTATGTATATACCTATTCTTATTATCTTGTAAGCAATTGACAAATCAAATTAAATAAATAAAAAATATTTTTCAGGATCTCAAGTGTATGTCCTTCAACCGTAGCTCCTGAAAATCAGCATACATTTCCCATCATTTTGAAGTGGAAACACTTAAAAAATACAGCAGAAGCCCTAAAATAACATAAAAATGAGGAAAAAACTCCTCAAAAAACACCTTGCATAACCGTTGGATTTTTGGTGATTTCTTGGGTGTGTCCATGAGCTTTTCTTGGCAATTAGTACAAGGACATATCTAACAATATGCTAGTATCTTTTTCCTGAATGTTTTTTCAACTTCCCATTTTATCTGTTTTACAGCCCTGGGATTCCTGAATAGTTCTTCATCTAAATAATTATGTGGCTTAGTGTGATCTGGCTTAGTGATTTTAGAATAACTCCATTCCAAAATGTAAAAAAACCAGAATGTCCTGTTTCTGTGAAAACACACAGAGCAAAGCTCTGCTTACTGAGCAGCTTCTCTACTTTGCTTTTACAAAAAAATTTTTTACGTGTGAGTCCATCATAATGTTGTCCATCTTGGTTCCAAATCATGACCGTCCCTGTCCTTCTCCATCCAATATCCTATTTCTTCTTAAATTTATTTCAGAAAGATTTTAATCTCTTTATCCATAGAAGATATCTCTTCCCAAAAGAAAGGTTGTTCTGACTCTCCTGCCTTTGTTTTCCAATTTAGCATCCTATGTCAACAGAGTTAGACTCTAGCAATTCATTCTCCCAATCATCTCATACCAGAGGTGGTATTCAGCAGGTTCTGACCAGTTCTGGAGAACCAATAGCAGAAATTTTGAGTAGTTCAGAGAACCGGCAAACACCACCTCTGACTGGCCCCGCCTCCATCTATTCTCTGCCTCCCGAGTCCCAGCTGATTGGTTGGGTCTTCATATGTCGCCCTGCACAGGAGAATGGAGCTGGAAAGCAGGCTAGTGGAGTGGGGAGGGAATGGGATTTTGCAGTAACCTTCCCCTGTCACGCCCACCAAGCCACACCCACAGAACTGGTATTAACATTTTTTGAATCCTACCACTGCCTCATACTACTAGTTGCTGCCTTGCAAAGTTTGCAATATGATTCTGCTTCTTGTCTCAGTTCAGACTTACAGATCCCCAGGTGCTCATTGCCCTCACTCACCTTCACTCAGGAAGGCATCCCAGACTCTCAACACTGTGGGGAAGGGCAGCGTGCGGGCAAAGAGGCACAGGAACCACTCGGGCATGTACATCAAAGGGCCCACCCCATGTTTCTGCAAGTGCTTAAAGGCCTTCGGACACACTTGATGGAGGAGCGCAGTAAAAATTTCACTGTCTAGCACCAGCGCCTCCTGCAGGAAAAAGATACAGTGACATCATTTAATGAAATAGTTTTCTTCTCTGTTACTCTCAACTTTCATATCCTTGCCCGTCCTCAATTTATAACTATTTGTTTACAATCGTTAAAAATTATGTCAGTGTGGATACAAGCTGAGTATTAAAACACAGAATTGTTTTTTCTTTATTCTTCTATAAATGATAGAATATGATGTTTAAACTTCAACCTGCATGGATCCTTCTGGATGGGCATGGAAATTTTAATTAGAATCTTCTTGCCTCTGTAATGTTATGTTGCAACATAAACCAGTGCAGCAGACCAGTGACATCTTATGATCTGACTTGAGCGCTGCATTTTCATTTGTCACTTCCTTTTGGCAGCTGTGAAATCAGGCTTTAAATAGTGGTCATTCAACACAATTTTCATTTTAATATCTAAAAATGAAGATTTTATTTCAAATAAATTTCCTTGATGTCTTCTGAAAATGGTCTATTTACCAAGCAATGGCCGACTCGTCAAGTCACTTGCCTCTATGCTACAGTCAGGAAGTGGCATTATGGAAATTATTTCCCTTTTTGAATTTTGACCTTTCAATCATCAGGAAGGGACACACAGGTTGTGAAAGCCCAGTTAAGGTTATGGGAAGTATTAAGAGAAGAATAATTCATGAAATGGCCCCTGGAAGATAGTATAGTGGCAGTAGGAGCTACTAAGCCATTATCTCAGAATAGAATAGACAAGAGTGTGAAAGCCAAGGTATGAAGGCACAAAGCACTTCCAGGAGGGAAGATATGAGACTTCCAGCCGTCCAGCCTACAGTTTCATCCATCCACTACAGTAGGGGGTCTCCAAATTTAGCAGCTTTGAGACTTGTGGTTTTCATCTTGCAGCGTTCCTCGGCCAACTGCCTGGGGAACTCCAGGAGTTAAAGTCCACAAATCTTAAAGTTGCCAGGTTTGGAGACCCCTGCACTACAGTCTTGCTTGCCATCCTCACCTGGCACAATTCTTGAGCCTTAGGTTTTAATTTCATGCGTGAATCTTCTTTTATGTGAGTCAAATATGAAGTTGTATCACCTGAACTTTTGCCTTTAATCTATCTATTTAAAGGCTCAAAATCAAAATAAAAAATGCAGTCCTATTTTGCTCCCCCTCTACCCCCCCGGATCCCTAGGCACTCTCTTCCACTTCCTTGTCCCCCTCTTCCCATGGGGAACGAGATGCGAGCAGCTGATCAGCAGGCTTGTTGAAATGCCAGATCTGGAAAGAGCTGCTTTTTCAAAGTCCCATACTTCTAAAAGTCTTCTAATTACATGCCTGTTTTGCTTAATTAAAACCAGAGAGAGATTGAAAGGGGGGATATATTAGGGGTTCCATTCCTCTCCCCAATCAGTGGTAATTAATATCATCTCCAGCTGGAGAACATTCTGCCTAAATCAGCTAGGATGTTGCTTTCAACAAAGGAACGTAACAAACCATTTTCTCTGGCAACCTTCCTCCTGGAACCTTATGGAAAACATCATAAGAAGCTAAATTGATTCTTCTCGGGAAGAGTTGAAGGGCCAGATTGTTAAAGGCTGATCTGCATGTGATAAACCAGCACAAGCCAGCAGGCACCCAATGTCAAACCCTCACTCCTGTCCCATCACTGTTTTCCTGGCTGCTGGTATTGTCGAGAAGGAAAGGTGGGTACCAAAGCCAGAGGGCTAAACCCATGGCTTAGTTTTCCAAACCCTATAGATGGTTTTGATTAAGAGGATAGCACCATTTGGCAGCAAGCTGGAATAGAGGCTGTGGAAGAAGGATAAGCATTGGCAGTGGGGACAGAACAAAATATCTCAATATAGCTTCTGCTATTAACTTTAACCTTAAACTGTCTACCGTGGACCTCACTCCATTCCTAAGAGGTCTGTAAGGGGGCGTGCATAAGCACACCAGCATCCCTGTCCTACTGTTCCCATTTATTCATACTCATTCATTATGTATATACTTATACCTGTTTATACTTATATGTTTATATGTCATGTTCATACTTATACTTGTTTTTCTCATACATGCTTGAGAAACTAAAATAAATAAATAAATAAAATATTAAAAATTGGTGGGGAGAACTTTAATTCAACCCCAAAGAAAGGCCTTAAGAACCGCTGTCCCATTCCAGTTTGTTGATTCCCACCACCACAGGTGGATTTCCCTTCTTTCCTAAACCTCTCACCATTTGGGGGCTGTAGTAACCAGGCAGATAGTGGTCGCAGATCTGTACCAGGCACCAGAATGCTTGCTGGAAAAAAAATAAACAGGCAGCCATCAGAGAAGACAAACAGTAGCAGCCGGTAGAGATTTAGCATGGAATAACTATGATGTAGGAAAAATAAAATGGATGAAAATCTGACCATCTTGTCTAGAATTCTAGAGAGGGTTTGGGAAATCAGAGGAATACAACTTGGCTCCTCTCAGAGAACTTCAAAGGGTACATTAAAAAAAAATGTCAGGATGCCGTCAGGAGGTCACGATGATACAGTCACATTTCTGCCTATTTTTTATTTATGGCAATGCATATAAAGACGGACTCATCTACAGCTGCATCATCTGGACTAGCTGCATTTTAACACCACTGCCATGTTGACTTTTTTGACCTCACATGCAGACATCCCTTTCCTTTATGTTTTGACTTGTTGAAGGGCAGTGGAAGTAATTTGGTTTCTCAGGAGCTTTGGAAATTGGGTTGAAGCCCATCCAATTTCTATTTGGGAAGTATTTTAATGTTATATGGACTTACATCCTAGCCAGAAATGGCTCATATATTTTGTTAGATCAGTCAGTCAATCCAACAACCGTAGTGATAACTGTGAGGGTGAAGGCCTTTGCTTGAGACTCACCTCTGGTGGCATGTGCATGAGAAGCAGGGCACCCACTGGTCCTTGAGCTTGACAATAACCTTCTTGGGGCCGATACACAGTGTAGGCTTTCAGCAGCTGCAACAGCCCTTGCTGTCTATAACGGAATAGAGATCACAGAAGGCTTGAGGAAGCCATGGTCACATCCTTGCCTTGGGTTCACCAAATCCAACCCAGTAAGAGCACTCCAGCTCAGCTTTGTTATTCTGCTTTTAGGTAGAATCCTGTGCCCTGCCTTGGCCAGTGGGATTCAACCTGTTGCTCGGTCTTAGAATTTGTAAGTGGGCTTTCCATTCCCCGACACTCTACCATGGGGCAAGTGACCAGTCTACATATATGGTAGGATTGTCCACATTCCATAGATAAACTGGGTTCAAAGCAACTGGCTGGGATGATTCAAATGGTACCCTAATGCATCTGGAAAATTCAGCTTGGTGTTAGCCAAGTTAGAGTTGGAAATGGAATCAGTTATACAAAGTATAAAGAATTATAGCCTGTATCATGTAACATGCTGAGTGTGGCTACTGAGTTAATTCATTTTCTATGGTCACACAACATGTTGAACCATTAGCCACACAAAGTTCGTATAACCTATTAAGCCTTACACACATACAAACTCAGAGCTAGGATCACTATTCTTTAGCCATGCTGCTATAGTTTTTCAGAAGATGTGATAAAGGGTTATAGGGACAGAGTTATCGAAAGTCCATTTCAGTCATCAAACAATTATCTAACTAAAAGCACCCCTGGCAGATTATTATCTAGCCTCTATCTGAAAATATTCGAGGAATGAAGTCTTTCTTCTTGTATCAATCCACAATCCCTTCCCTTCCCAGACAGAGGTAGGTACACTTTAGAAGGCAGTGACCATATATGATTTTTAGAGCATGCATTGTGCACTATTATAATAAGATGAGCATGGCAGAGTTTGAATTTTCACCAGATGAGTGCCATAATATGATATTCTTCATGGGAAATTGGTGAGGTTGCTCTCATCATCTCTTTAGCCTTCCTTGGGTTTTCTTAATTCTGGCTTCTTTTGGTCTTTTTCCTGGTCATGTGGGTATCTTTTCAAGCAAAGCAGTAGCCCATTACTCATTGCTTTTATTTTCTACAAATGCCATTGGGATCTAGTGAAGCTAGTTCTTTGTTCTGCAACAGGCTAACTTCCTTTTAATTTCTAAAAAATTAAAGTTAAAACTGAGTGAAGAAGGAAGCCTTGTAACCCTAAAAAAAAACTATTTATGGATCTAATGCTATTATGCAACATACAGAGCAACCCATAAGCATGTTACAATTTAGATATGGAGTTTTGATTTTTTTAATCAACAAAAATATTGGGCACAAATTAAGAAAAAATAAAAAGAGATAGAATATGAAGCATTTATATTTATATTATTTATTTTCTCTAAAACAAATATGATGGATTGAAAATTTATTCAGACAACTACTCTGTGTATTTTAATCTGTAATAATCTATTCAAAAATTTCATTCTGCATACTCTATCCACTCACCCAGGACCTTCAGGAGACAGGAACATCTCATGGAAAGGGAATTGGCGGTGAATGTCTTTTGTGATAGTCTCCACCCATTGAGGATCACCAGGTACCTCAAGCAATTCCTGCAATAGCAACCAGACCTCTGTCAGTGATGGCCCCATATTTGCCCAACTCTTTCCCAACAGGAATACAAAAATGACAGGAACGCGATGGCTCAATGGCTAAGACGCTGAGCTTGTCAATCAGAAAGGTCAGCAGTTCGGTGGTTCGAATCCCTAGCATCACGTAATGGAGCGAGCTCCAGTTACTTGTCCCAGCTTCTGCCAACCTAGCAGTTCGAAAGCATGTAAAAATGCAAGTAGAAAAATAGGGACTAC
Source organism: Pseudonaja textilis (assembly GCF_049901715.1). Classification (NCBI taxonomy): domain Eukaryota; kingdom Metazoa; phylum Chordata; class Lepidosauria; order Squamata; family Elapidae; genus Pseudonaja; species Pseudonaja textilis. The sequence continues at coordinate 223,770,705 of NC_141990.1, forward strand.
TTTGGTGGGAAGGTAACGTTCCATGCACCTTCAGCATTTAGTTATGCCAGCCACATGACCACGGAGATGTCTTCGGATAGCGCTGGCTCTTCGGCTTTGTAACAGAGATGACAACTGTTACATCAGCCCTTAGAGTTGGAAACAACTCACACATATGTGCGAGGGAAACCTTTACCTTTACCTTCCCAACAATACCCCACATGTTTATATGTTGTTAAAGACAGATAAACACAATAAAGTTAGTAATAATATAGTGGTAGATAATGTGGTCTTCAGGCACTCAACATGCTACTTTCAGCATGTTACTTTATTAATAGTGCTTACGATATCATCTGGCTAAATTAAATCCTTCCAGACATCTAGTTGCTGATGTTGACATGCAGGAAACAAAAATCAAAAGCTGAAAGACAGAATTATTGTATTTTGCAACACGGAATGTAAAAAGCATGAAAACAGAAAAATGAAAGTCAAATGGACTGCACATGTTGACATCTTCTGCATCAGCTAATTGTAACCAAATAATATCAATATCAATAAAAGCAACGGGCAACTCTTTAAAATAACAGTTATCCAACTTTATCCTCCAAATCTTAACATTTGATGAAGAAGCTGGTGGGTTTTATGGTCAGTTTAAATCTGAAATTGAAAATCATGCTAGCCAGACATGGTTGGAGACTGGAATACTACAACTGAAAATAGTAAGGAGGAAAATGACTTGAACTGTATGCCCTACAGAAGCAGAAATGATGCAGGAGAATGATTTATTAGTTTCTATCAGTCCAGTGACTCCTTTATTGCGAACACAGTCTTCACAAATGATGTCTATAATTACCAGACGAAGGGCACAGAAATAAAACTGATTACATTATTGGTACAAGGAGATGCAAATGCTCAGTTACACAGTAAGGCAAATATGTGGCCAGGAGCACGGTGGGAAAAAATAGGCCTATTATTAAATATAAAAAAGACCAAATCAGTACAGTAATAACACGTTCAATGACCAGCTTTAGAAATGACACTGCAGTAGTGGATAACTTTTGCCTGTTAGGATCAGTTACTGAACAAAAAGAAACTAGCAAGAAATACTACCTCTTTGGTAGAGTACAAATGAATGTTCAGATGTGATATATCTATGGCCATAAAGATCAGAAACTATGCGGACAATAGTTTTCCATGTGGTACCCTGTGGAAATGAAAATTGATTTTTGAAGAAGCAAGATAGTGTTTTAGAATTCTTAAGAATGTCATGGATAACCAAGAAAATAAACAAATGGCTCATCAAACAATCCAGAGCTTTCACTCAAGATCAGGCTCAATTTGTCACATTTTGGACACATTGTACATAGTCAGAGTTCCCTTGAGAAATCCATAATATTAAGAGAGATGGAAGGAAAGAGAAGCAGAAAATGATTAGAAACAAAATGGATGGATTTGACTATAAAGGCAATAGGTTTATATTATAACGCAAAAACACATAAAGGGCTGGGGTGGGAGAGATCAACTTGGAGAAGGTCTGTCTGTGATACTACTAAGATTTGTAACCAACTTAATGGCACATAATCTAAATAGATTTCAACTACTTTGGTTTACTTGGACCATTCTGTATTTGCTTAAGGTTTTTTGGTTTTGTAATTATATTATTCTGCATACATTTCAATTCTTTTAATTGCATATTGTTGCCTTGAAAACATATTTTTGCTGAAAGCACAATATTTTTAAGTTAATAGATATTACAAATGAATATCAACCAATAACATGGAAGTAAGTCCAATAGACTTACTCCCTCTTAAGTGTCCATAGGATTGTGTTTCAAAGTATTCCTCAATTTAAAGAAATGCTCTTGCCATACCTTTGTTAGAGATGCTGTACTATACGAAGCAGGCCTCAGGTCTTAATGTAAATATTCAAATAATCAACAGAAGAGGAGATATAAGTCAAGAAGAATGTGTGGTTAGTTTGCTAATTAATTAATATAAAGGCACAGATGAAAAGGATAAGTGCAATAGCAGAAGGGGTGGTTGTCCTGTTGGCTGATGTGATAATAGAACATTTCTAAACATTTCTTTTAACATGTGTAGAATATCTTGTGCCTCAAAAGCTAGAATAAGACACAGGCTTACCTGGTACTTTCCAGGGCTCCTCTCCATTTTGGCTTGTCCTCCACACAACAGAGGCCAACAACGTGCACGTAAAGAGGAAGGGATTCCTTTTCGGCACAGCAGCTTTATCTGAATTGTTATAAACCATATAAACTAAGTACATAATGATCCTGTATAGAACCCAATCCCATAAAGAATCCCAATACCCTTTGTCCCTATGGCTAGCCAAGGTTTGAGCTACAGACACCAGGAAAGACTCAACTTTTTCTCTGTTTTTTTAAAAACATCTAGCTAAAACTGTGGTGATTGCCAGGGAAATTTAAACAGTGATAGGCCATCACCAGAAACTCTAATTCCAATTCTTCTTTAGCTGTTTCAGTTGAGGCAACCTTACAAAGACTAAACTGATGTGTGGAACCAATAATAGATTGAATGGGAAGCTGGAGCTCAGCACTCACAAGATGAGGGTATCATTGGCATGCTTATCACCAATCTAGCCTTTTCTGGTTGGCTTCATACTACAGCATGGAGTGGTAGCATATGAATGGTCCACTGGATGTTGCTGAACTGTTCCCTGCTGTAGCCAGAATGGCCAGCGATTAAAGATAGTGGGATTGCAGTCAACAATATATAGAGGAACAATGTGCCTATTGGTATAAAATAATAGCTTTACTAAATGCTGTTAGTATTTTCATTTTCTTAGTAAATTGTGGCTTCCATAAGTGAACATAACTTATTCTCAATCATCCATATACTTACCTATATACCTCTTCCCTTTCCCTCCCTCCCTCCCTCTCGCTCGGTTTGCCTTTAGAGTTTTATTGCTGTAAATAGTCCCCCCCCACCAATTGTTTCCCAAGAAAACATAGAAGATACCAAGCCATGCTGGTCACACAAAAAGTTCCAGGAATTTAGTAGGTTAATCTCAAAGGTGTTTTGTAAACTTAGATAGGCTTGATGAAAGGTTTGGATCCTTGTATGGATTTTAGGATCACAATATTAAACAGTATAAAGACAACCCAAAAAATTAAGAAGAAATTAAAAAGAATTAAAAGCAAATGCCAAGTTTCACAATCCAATTAATATATGAAGAATTCAACAGCCTCATAAGGTTAAAGGGTCTTTGGTGCCAAAAAGGATTATTCATCTTTCATGTGAACTTGCTCCTAGGCTAAGCTTGCCTTTGGAAAACAAACTTGGAGTAATTCATGCCCATCTGAGATAAGGTTGGTGCAGGAAGATTTCTCAATTTTAGAATCTATTTGTTAGAAAAATCGTTGTAACTTCTGTCCTTTTGGCTTCATGCAAAGATCTTTTCATTTTTTTCCTGGGTTTTTAATGTAAGTTCTTTAATTTAATATCAGTTTATGCTGCAGTGGATTTGCAAATATTAATTGCAATAAAAGCTGTAATATTAATATTTCAAGGAAACTGCAACCATTGGTTACAAAAACTTAGCATCTTAGACAGTGGTGGGATTCAATTTTTTTACTGGGTGTGGTTTGGCGGATGTGGCATGGCTTGGTGGGTGTGGCTTGGTGGGCATGGCAGGGGATGGATACTGCAAAATCTTCATTCCCATTCCACTCCAGGGGAAGCTTATTGTAAAATCTCCATTCCCACCCCATTCCTGGGGGAAGGTTACTGCAAAATCCCATTCCATCCCTACCCCACTAACCTGCTTTCCAGCTCCGTTCTCCTGTGCAGGGCAACAAAGGAAGACCCAACTGATCAGCTGGGACTTGAGAGGCAGAGAATAGATTGGGGGCAGGGCCAGTCAGAGGTGGTATTTGCCGGTTCTCCGAACTACTCAAAATTTCTGTTACTGGTTCTCCAGAACTGGTCAGAAGCTGCTGAATACCACCTCTGATCTTGGAACTCCTTCTATCTATATTGTTCTATTTGGACTGTTTCTGTTTGGGGTTGGTATGTACAAAAGAGAGATAAGAGAAAGTTTCTGATAAGTTTCAGATATTATTCCATCTCACAGTATAATGTACTGTATTTGGTCTAGACTTTGTTCTATGAAGTTAACCATTTGCTATTTATTCAATAAATCATGGTTAACTGTCATTTAATATGTCAAATGCACATTACTTTTTGAACATAATTTGAAATTATGATAGGGTTCACTAAAGACTTTGATGAAAAAATGTGATGAAATCACCCATTTAAGGAAACAATGCTAGATACCTTCTTACCTTCCTGTAGCGCCGGGCCATGGTTTTCTCCCAGTGAGCTGTCATTTCCAACCATTTGGTTTCACGGCGTCGGATGAGCACAACAGGAAGATGATCTTGACTGCATATGAAGGAGAGAAAAGCAAAACTTAGGTCACCTCTCTAAATTTCCTGTAAGGCCATAATGCTCCCCATCGTACTTTCCCACTGTGAAAAAAAATATTGCAAGACACTATTACTCTTCATGAGGGCTCCTATTAAGTCCATTTTTATAGAGTCTATTTTTAAATTCTGGGAGTTGAAGTCCACAAATCATAAAGGGGCCATAGTTGCCCACCTCTGCTATAGAGCAGGGATCTCCAACTTAGGCAACTTTAAGACCTATGGACTTCAATTCCCAGAATTCCTCAGTCAGCTTTGCTTTGCTGGCTGAGGAATTCTGGGAGTTGAAGTCCAAAAGTCTTAAAGTTGCCACGGTTGGAGACCCCTGCTATAAAGGATACAGAGGTTTGCTGAAGTATTGAAGTATTAATCAATAGCTGCTCAAAGTGTAAACTACAGAAGTGTTGATTTTGGCTATTGATTGTCCTCTGAAAAGGCATCCCTTTTCCCCTTGACAAAAATCCAGTTTGAAACTGGCTATGGCTCATGTGCTTCTTGTGTGGACAGGCGGTTTGCATATACCTGCATCCAGGACAGTTCTGTGATAATCACCATACAGGCACACACACAAACACACAAGTTGAAAACCTAAATAGGTTAATATCGAGACATAACATTTGTAGATGCCTTATTCTTCCTTTTGAGCGATTTCCATTCCTCCTTCAGTTTACTTCAGCAGAAATCCCTGTCAAAAATATGCAGGTTCTCCCCATATCAATCACTCAGTGAGTTTATTTCAGCATCCTACAGACCATAACAAAGTACAATATTATTTTGAAAAGCCAATGCTGTATCTCTTTACTATAGCCCTCAAACCCCAAGTCATATTAGCATGAAATTAAATTATTAAATTGGGTCAAATATTTTGGATTAATGGAATAATATGTGATAAAGGGGGTTGAAATTTGCACTATGTTGTGATCTTAAAGAAAATTCTTAAATGATGTATCATTGGTACATGATGTCAGGAACTATTTAGAAAGTATAAAGGGATTTCCAATGGATGTTGAAAAAGTACACAACATAAAGGGATATTTTATCATGCTTTAGTGGACCTGCAAAAAAGCTAAAAAAATGTTGGATTCAAATATATACGTTACAGAGGATTTTACAAAATTAATATTCAGTTGAAGCCAGAATTTTTCTTATTTTTTTTCTTAAACACGAGAGGGAAAAAACATGTTTGAAAAAGCAATACAATCTACATGGATATGTGAAATATAAAACCAAGCAAAACCTGAACAAATGGAAAATGTAGTAACAGCAGAAATTGTATTAGAACAAACTAAGAAGTGAAGAATTGGAGTGAAAGAATGAAGAAAAGATGAATTTCATTGATTTTGACCCAAGCCTATGTCCATTTTACAGCCTCATCTTGAAAATCATTTCAATCAAATTTGCAAGAAGGGTTAATAGAAGACTGGCCAACAGGCCAAATGTTTTTGATCACAAAAGTCAAAACAAAAGAAATACCCAACAATAAATCTACAAACACAGGTCTCAAATTCATTGTGCTCCAAAGAACAAAAATTCTAGAGGTACAAAATACTAAATTTTGATTGACAAAACAATGCTACGAAACTAAAAAAGATTGAATAACACAATATGTCTAAGTCTAAATGCTATTGCTGTATGATTAAAAGGCACATTGAAACAATCATTTAGTTACTTTTGAATAAATCTGAGTATTACCATTTGAAGGCTAAAAGCAGTAAATCTTTATCTGGAAGTTATTTAAGAAATTATATTCAGGTAGAACACAAATGCTGACTACATTTAAATAAATGTTGTCAGGAGCAGGTATTGAAAATATTGATTTCAGCTAAAAAGACATGTTAATTTCATAAAAAGAGATGTCAGCTTCCTTTTTTTTTCTGCAGAGAAGGAACAGTTGATTTAAAACAAGAAAAGTCCTTGCTGGAACCTTCTTCAGCCCAAAGGCAGTGGTTGCAGGGGTGGGGGGGAATCTGGAGCCCCCTTCTTGTTGCCACATTGTTTGGATAGGAAGTTGCACATGGAACAGCAGAAACAGTGGTGAGGCAATTACAGTGGGAAAGAGAGAAGAGGCAGAGATTTATCCAGTAAGAAGACCCATCCAAGAGAGTGGGTGTGATCTTCCGGCTGCCTTTTAAAGAGCCAAGTTCAAGCATCTTTAATATGAAGCACGTATGCCCACAAAATGCTCTGCAACCGGAAAGGGTGAGGAGGCTGTTCTCTGAGTCAGAAGGCTGTACTCCTTTTCTGCTATGACCTCAGCTCCTGAGATGAGTTCCTATGATGCAAAAGCCCCGAGCGATTTTCTTATCTGTATCTTAGCATAGATTATTTACCCGGACACCGAGGGTAAAATGAGATGATCCCGAGTCCTTTGGGAAAATGGTACAGTATTGGAATACCAGAATATCTATACACTGGAATACCAGAATATCTGCATACCAGAGGTCAGGGCAGAACTGAGTCACTACAGGATCCACTGCTTGGATCTTGGCTAGGCTAAACAGGACAAATCTTTTGCTCAGAAACAGTCTTTCCTTAAAAACAATCTCTCTTTTCCTCCAGAAACGAAATGTAGCATGACTCCCTTCCTCAACATCTTGGATGTTCAGATAACAGGGCATAACCCAGTTGATGATTGCATTTTAAATGACTTTCAAGCTTGCTGACAGAATTGAAGCAAATGTGAGGCATATCTGGGGTGGGGTCAACAGTATCAAAATGGTGGGAAGAACTGAATAATTAAAAGCCCCACCCCTTTTTTACGCGCATGTGATGGGTGTAATGCATATTAAAATATTGGCAATACATACTGTCTAGTTTGGTACAGCAACCAAACAGGACTGGTACAGACTCCAATGGATAGTTAAGACTGCAGAAAGAACTGTTGCAACCAGCCTGCCTTCCAGAGAGGACCTGTATATTGTGAGGATTAGAAGGGCTGAGAAAATATCTACAGACCCCTCATATTCAGGACATACACTGTTTCAACGCCTCCCCTCAGAATGCCACCATGGGGCATTGCATGCCAAAACATCTAGTCAGAGATCACTCTGCTGAGCATCTAATTCTCATAGTACCATCTAATGTCTATGTATATTTACTCATGTAGTATGGCTGTAGTATTATTATCCTTATCTTCTTTACTACTACCTCTTATTGATATTATTATTACTATGATGATGATGATGATGATTTTGCTGCTGCTTTGCATTTACACTGAGGGGACAAAGTCCTTGTGTGCAGGGGTGGGATTCAAATTTTTAACAACCGGTCATGTGGGCGTCGCTTAGTTGGTGGGCATGGCTTGGTAGTCATGTTATTGGCTGGGCATGGCCAACTCAATATCAGTCACATTGAGGCACGCATCTCCACACCTGGCTTCTCATGACTGTGGGGATGCTGCAACCATTGTAAGTGTGAAAATGGTCATAAGTCACTTTTTTCAGTGCCATTGTAACTTTGAATGATCACTCCACACCAGCAAAGTACCAGCAAAGAAGGGAAAAAAAACTCCAGAGAAGTTCCTGAGATAGGAAGTCTAGTCCTGCCAAGAATGTAATAAGGGTTAACGGAGAGGCAGTTTCTGTAAGCAACACCAGAATGTTTCCTTCCTGCTTTCCTTACAGGATTAGGCCTGTAATTTCTTCTAACAACCGGTTCTCCGAACTGCTTAGAATGTTAACAATCGGTTCTAGTGAATAGGTGAGAATTGGTAGAATCTCACCCCTGCTTGTGTGTCTAATCACACTTGACCAATATTCTATTCTATTCTATTCTATTCTATTCTATTCTATTCTATTCTATTCTATTCTATTCTATTCTATTCTATTTCTATTCTATTCCATTTCATTCCATTCCATTCCATTCTTAAAAGGGGGTAGGGATTTGGTTATTTTAATTCTATTATCTCCCTTCCCATTTATGCCTATGAAGGTATTACAAGAGATTAATCATGCCTGTAATGAGTTGTTTCCCCCTTGGTATGTTTTGCACCAACCTGAAGCAGGAATCCTTTCATACTTGGAAATCATGCTTCTTTTCTCCTTCCCTCCCTCCACTTTATTTTTTTTTTCAGCCTGTAAGACAAGGGGAAACAATGGTGGCATATCTCATCTCTGGAAGGCAGGAGGCTTCAAAGATAGTTTTTTTTTTAAAAAAGGACAGTAAAACAGGAGCATCAGGAATTTAAAATTCTCCATTTACTGCTTATTTTCACCATGATTTACTGCTTAACTTCACCTCAAGGACAGAAAACCCCGATCTTGAGAAAATTCCAGTGGCTGCCAAGAAAGGGGTGTGTGTGTGTATATGTGTGTGTGTGTGTGTGTGTGTGAGAGAGAGAGAGAGAGAGAGAGAAAGATGTTTAAATAGTTCTTCTCACATTAAAGACAATCTTGATCTATCTATGTTAAGAGTGCCCACATCAATTCCTTGCTGCTGCTTGCTGCAGGTCATGGTTTATATAGTCCCATCTTCATTATCTCAAAATATGAGACATACACACATATTTTCTTCTTCAAGGAGCTCTGAAAAAAATACATTTGCAATTAGGAAGGAGAAGCTTAGCATTCTCTAAAGGGTTGTCCGCATTTCATCAGACCCTGGTTTCACAATTCTTTCCAGGAAGTCTTGAAAGTTGAAATGGTTTAAAACTGATGAGGATTTCTACTTTAATGTGACTAAAAAGAATTAATACAAATGTGTTGAGTTCAGCCTTCCGAAGTCATGTAGACCAAAATCTCAAGAAACACACTCAATAGCCACCATAACCACAACGTGTATTTTCAGGATGCACAAGTTGTCATAGATACGGTGAGAGGATGTGGCTGAGCTACATTGCTAAAACAGGAAATGTTAGTTAATAGGTAGGCAAAGACATTTTCCACTCAGGCCTTCTTTGACATTACAAATAATTTTGATCTGAACTTCATTGTTAAGAGTGCTCTTATAACACTGCTTGCAAATCTCTTGTGAATCTACTGACTGGCTGGCTACATAGACACTTATATTGGAGTTGAGGGGCTTGTCTTCCCCAGCTAAGGGTGTTAGGACTATAATGATTGTGTAACAATGACGGCAAACCCTTTGGGCTTGGTGTATCAAAAATTCAGAAAATGCCTAATTTGACTGGGCTCACATAGCACTCACTCATACACACACACACACACACACACACACACACACACACACACAAAGATAAATAATTCTCTATCTCCCTACATCCAGGCAACCCTGAAAAGCCTCTGAAAACCATGCAAAAGTACATCCCATTCTTGCATGAATTTTGGAGGCTCTGTAGAAGAGCATATTCCCCTCATGCAACTTCCAGGCAGCCTGTAGGCCATGCAAGACCATACCCCATTCTCGTGCTACCTCTGCATGAGGCATGAGAAAATCATATGAAAATGGGGCATCTTTCAAAAATAGTTATAGGGTGCTGGTAAAGGCTTAACGTCCTAGCATGTTCCCTTTGACATGTGTAGCATGGGTTCGCCATTACTGGTGCACAGACTGTCATCTTGACACATAATAGCATTTAAACAGACTATAGTTCCAGTCAGAATGGATGACAATTCAGATTTTATTTTGATTCAGTTAATCAAATAGGAATGTAGGGCATCATTTACAGATACAATTACCATTATCCAGACAGAGTACTCCAATTGCCTTGTATTACAAGGATAAAATATATGATATCTGCAGGAGATTTAATATGGTTAAACTTGGCAAGTTTAAGACTTGTGGACTTCAACTCCCAGAATTCCTGAGCTAACATGACTGGAGGAAGAATTCTGGGAGTTGAAGTCCACGAGTCTTAAAGCTGTCAAGTTTGAAGAGCCCTGCACTACGCCAGTTCTAACCTGTAATGAACAATGAGAGGGTGCAAAAAACCCCACCCTCCAAACATTTACCACCTCTACATATTTGACCTACTCCAATTATAAAAAGTTACAATTATAAACCAATTATACAACAATGGTGCTCTTTGGTGATTTAAAATTATTAATCAACAGGAAAGGGGGAAAATGGGTCCTTTAAATATATTTTAAAGAGATTTGTTATCACACTGATGAGTAATGATATACATTTAAAGTTTTTGAGAATGTAGGAGCAGCAGTATGACTGCCTAATTTGGATAACAGTTCACTCTTTTTTAGGATTCCTGGAGGGAATTTGTCCCTGTCCTGACATTAAGCCAATTTTAGAGTTTTATTGCAATTCTGTTTCAAGATGACAGGGAACCTTGCCACCAGTTTTTGGCAATTGTGATTAAAAAATGTCCAAGTTCTACAAGAAGGGAGATTGGATGCATGAAACTCTTGAATACCAGTGTATCCATCTTTGAAATGCTTCCACTAAAGTTGCTATGTTTCACTTCTCATCTTGGGACTGTCCCAAGAAGGTTCCACAGCCATTGGAAAGTACAGATTTTATCTGTACCATTGAGAGTAAGATAAACCCCCACAAGTAGCCTCAATGACTCTCAGAGACCTAATGACTGACATTCAGAATGCTAACAACCAGCTAAGGAATATCACTGCACTTAAGTTAGTAACATTAAGCGAATCTGGCTTTCCCATTGATTTTGCTTGTCAAGAAGGTTGCAAAAAGTGATCGCATGATCTTGGGACACAGCAACAATTATAAGTATGAACCACTTGCCAAGCATCTGAATTTTGATCACATGATCATGGGGATGCCTCAAAGTCGTAAGTGTGAAAAATGGTCATGTCACTTTTTTCAGTGCTGTTGTAATGTGAACAGTTACTAAATGTTGTAAGTCGAGGACCACCTGTATTGCCTATTTTCCTTGGGAGAAAAATTAGTTCCTATCATCCTCATCCAGCAAATCACATCTGAGTTACAAACAGGTCCCATGTGCTCCACTGATAAGAATGCAGGTGAACACCTTTATCTTATGTGTCTGGATCTCTCTGACTTGATTAAATGCCTCTTTTGGTGTGTATAAATTCATTTCATCAAGCCTCAAGTCTTTTTACATCAGCCTGTTTCAACCTGATACCTTTCAAATACATGAGGATTAAAGTTCACTCATCTAGTATGACCATAAAGCTAGAAAAAAGGAATAGATTCAGATCCACAAACTTGAAACTGGGATTCTAACCTGTGGCCTCTGTCAAAATAATACCAAATAACCACAATTTTGTGACATTTTTCCATTCTAGCCAGATTTTCCTAATTGAATATTTGAATTTAAATCTAAAATATCTGGCTTTTTCTTGGAAATGTTACTCTAATCTATAGGCCTTTTTATTTTATAATAATTATATCCTTTAATACTAGCTAAGTTAAAAACAAAAAATAGCAAAATAATTTCCACCTCTAATTTTAAATTGTTATTTTATTGGGGGCAGTCTCCTAAGACATTACCAGAAAATTACAAAGAGAATCAGATGTTACAATAGATTTTGTGAAATAAATCTAGAGATAGTCACTTAGACCAGTGGTAGTCAACCTGGTCCCCATCGCCCACTAGTGGGCATTCCAGCTTTCATGGTGGACGGTAGGGGTTTTGTCCCCTACTTTATAAATCACCATTACTGTGGGACCGGTGGGCAGTTAGAGAAAATTTTACTACTAACAGAGATATAGCACAGTATTTAAATAAAATGATTCAGTTGAGATCTCCATATGTGGGATTGATTGGGGTAGATTGCAAGGGCGACTCTGAAATATAATGTTATTATATTTTATCTATATCTTAAATTACTGTACATTATTACAATTTTATTTTGGATTGTATTTTATTTTATTACTATTTCATCTTAAATTGTATTTTGTCTAGATTCCATTTTAAATTGTATTTTACCAAGTTCCATTTTAAATTGTATTTTATCAAGTTCCATTTTAAATAGTATTTTATCAAATTTCATTTTGAATTGCTTTTATTAAACTTTAGTAACAAATTGTTGCTGGAACTTTGCACTTTGATATGGCCCAAGGGCTAATCAATAAAGACTTATTATTACTAACAGAGATACAAAAGTGGGCAGTAAGTATAAAAAGGTTGACTACCCCTGACTTAGAAGAATGGGCCAGAAGGTACTAGTTCAACACAGATTGCTTCCTCCAAAAGAGAAGTTGGGGAAAAAAAGGCCTTCCCTGGAAGATATTAGTCTAAAATTACCGAACAATAGGGTAGAATAGGGATGGATAATTATTTATATACCTCCTTTTTGCCTTTGAACCTTGCCACATCTGAAGTAAATAATATATCTTGGAAAATTACATTAAGCCAAGACATATTTATCGCCTTTCAGTTTTTCATCCCCATCTGCTAAGTACATTTCCTTCCAAAGTTCTACGGAAATGACACCTTATTTCTAATGATTAGAAATATTATTATTTTAAGTATCTATAGAGGCAGCCAGTCAGGTAAGAACAAAATAATCTGATATGTATGAAAACTATTTCTGCAAAGTGAAGCAGTCAGAAACAGAAAGAACTCAGAAAGGAGTAGCTGAGAATATGAAATTTTTCTACTAGCTTGAAAAGAGATTTCATCCACTTGTCTACACCAAACTCAATGCCATTTTTCCCTTGAGGGTCATTCCTCACCCTTCCAGCCACCTGTGGTGCAGAAGTTGCCTCTTACCCATTCTGGAGGCTACTTCCTCCAATAAAGCCGTAGCGATCCGTCTTGCGGTAGGGAGCCATGCCATTCAGCTCAGAGTCGGAGCCCAGAGAGCTGACATCATCACGCAAGTAGAAATCAAAGGCATCTGGTAGTTCCGCCATAGCTTGGCTTATATTATCAGCTGACAGAGAAGGATCTGACATTTTCCCCTACCATTCAAATCTTTTGAATCAAGTGAAACTGCCAATTTTGTGATTTATCTCATGTTGACTTCAGGCCCTTGGCCCAGCGACTTCGGAAGAGAAGACTGCCTCTATGAACGTACCCCTACTGTTATGACTAGAGTTCCTCACAGGTTCTGCAAGCTATTTCCTCTCAAAACCATTTCCTGATGTAATACACTGCACTATGAAATGAGTAAGGCAAAGGGGTGGAGAACAAGAAAAGATGGAAGGGCACAGAGGAAGGAAGGGAGGCAATCAATAGTTCCCTTGCAAAGTAAAAAAAAAAAAGCTGCAAATACACCCCCAGGAGATGACCCCCCCCCCTTCCATTCTCTCAGTCTCTTCCCTATAGGCAGAGTAAAACTAGGTGCTGGGCCACAGCCTACTTTCATTATAATGAAGGTGAATATACGTGTCCTAGGATAATGTTGCAGGATCCAATCTGAGTCGGTCACCCAGACCAGAGATATTGTCTTCCAAGTTTTCAGAGTTGTGCTAAAGCAGATCCTCAGGGAACTTCAGGCTAGAGAGGAATTCCCTGAAGATGGGCTCCAGCTTGAGTCCAAAAGTTCGGAAGACAAGCTTTTGGTGACCAACGCAGATTGGATCCTGCAACAATACTTATTACTGTGGTCATTTTTATTATCCCAGCTGTTATGAATAATTATTTTTTTAATCTAGAGTCTACCTTTCGTCCCCAAAGCCTAAAAGAAAAGACACAGTTCTCTCCAGGGCATTTTATCTCTACAGAGAAATAACTATTGGTTCAAAATTACGCAGTGTCTTCATTGAGTAGTTATTTGAACTGGACCTTACCTCCTCCTAGGATGACGTTAGGCCCATTACAACGTATTGTCCCTGTGGAATAATTTAGGTAGAGATAAAATGCTACCAGTATGACAGGCTGATTTCAATAGTCATCATATACATGAAAGTTCTCCAAAGATTAACCCATTTTCTTAGGTCCATTTGAGTTGCATTATTTGGAGTTGTCAAGATAAGTTTATGTGATTCCTAGATGTGCTGGAAATCACTCAGATTATCTATAAAATTTATAAATAAAAGATGTTAATTTATAGCCTCAATAAATTTGTGTCATACTTTGAACTAGACTGACTCTCCAAATGTGCAAGCACAGTTCTAGCAGAGTACCCTCGAAATGCTGGAATAGCTGCAGTCTTTCTATGCTTAAGCTCTTTTCGTTACAGATGCTGGTTGCTCAACACGATCTAGATCATAAATGACTACTCTTTGCTGTTGTTGGATAGTTGTCTCAAGAAGACACGTACTTCCTTGAAGACACAGGAATTACTGTGGGAATCATGGTTGTTCTTTATTACTCACAAGATTTGGGTAGACGTGTGTTTCTGATTATGTAAGAATATGTCAACAAATCCAGTTTTGTTTTACATGTATATATTCTAAATAGCAGTAGATATTAACACACATCCAGACATGGATAATGATGGGTTCTTAAACTCAGCATACACAAAGGATGAAAAATTCATGAGTCATTGGTGTATATATTTAAATGCAGATTTCACAAATTCCTAAACAACTGAAAGGTTGTTATAGGAATTTTATATAGGAATTTTCTCTCTGAATTCTTTAGTGACTTGTATGCAAAGTAGTGTATGGACAATTGAAGTTGGCTCAACTGTACCTCTGCAGTTTGTTTGACTCATCCCAAGGTGTGGTACTGAAAGATTTAATCTGTTTTGAATTGGAAAGAACATAAATGTAGAAAAATGTAGCACTAGAGATGTAAAACTGTGTTTTTACAACATACTCATACCACACAGAATCACGGTTTAGTGCAGGGTTGTCAAACTTGGTTTCACTGAGGGCCACATCAGGGTTGTGTTTGACCTTGGAGGGCCAGAGGGTCGTGGCTGGTGTGGGCGTGACCATGGTGGGAGTGACATAGTTCTCGTGTTGGGAGGTACCTGTGGTGGCCAAGTGCTAAGGCAGGACTTCCCCGAGACCCTCCCTCACTCTCATTATAATCTTCTACCTTTCTTCTTCCTTCCCCTCTTTCTTATTTTTCCTTCTTTGTTCTCTTCCCTTCTTTTTCTTTGTCTTTCCACTTTCCCTTTCTCCTTTCCTGTCCCTTCTTGCATGCTCAAATGCAAAAGGGGAAACATTTCTCCTTTTGTTTTGTTTTTAGTTTGTTCTCCTGCCAGCAAAAACAGAGCTCAGGAGACCATGCACTCCATTTTTGCTGTCAGAAGCACCACAGGCCGGTCCTTTGCTGTTTCCAGGCAGGCCACGTGGGCCAGATCTAAGCACCCTGCGGGCCGCATCCAGCCCGCAGGCCTTGAGTTTGACACCCCTGGTTTAGTGAATTGATCTAATTGCCTGTCTTTTATAAGATGAACTATAAGCTAACCACTTGGACTGGATCTCCACACTAGGCACAAACTATTTGCTCCCATAGCCTTGGCTTAGTCTACTGCACAAAGTCAGGGGATATTGATGGCACTCTCCAACAGAGAGGGAAGAAGGGACAGCAAAGGGGCAAAGCATAGGGAGGCAAAGGATCTATGCTTGCTTGAGGCAGGGAGAAAGGCAGGCAGCAGAGAAGACGAAGGGTAGCAACAGTTTGGTCTGGAGAAGGCAAGGTAGGTCAAGCCTGGACTGGTGAGAGCATGTGACCTGCTGCATGAAGGTTTACCTAAAGAAATTGTGACCCAAGGCAAGATATTCCACAGGGTTGATATTCCTGATCCAAGAAAAGAAGAAGAAAGCTGCTTGCTGACCAGGACTCTGGTCTCTCTGGGAGCCAAGGCAGAAATGGCCATGGGGATACAAGCCCAGTGGCTGAACTGAGAGTGGCCGTCTGTGCAACAGGGCAATTGGACCTGCTGGTTGCCGACTTGGACTGTTCCTTTCCAAGGGCTTGCTCTGTTTGGGAAGATGAAATACCACTTTCCTGGCAGACGGAGTTACTCTGACATCAGCCTTCTGCAGCAGCAGGCTGGCATGAAGATGGAGCTTCTGCTACCAAGCTAACAGGTAAGAAGGCCACGAGGAAGAGCACTCGGAGAGGAATGAGGACTTAAGAGCTGGTTTTTAAATTCAGCTTCCATGGGATTTTGCATTGGATATCTTAAGACAAGTAGCCATTTTTCTACTCTGTTTTCTCTCTCTTTCAGATGCATATGATAGGTACCAGTTCACCCGGCTTCTTAGGGAAATGAATTAGCCAAAAGTACTTCGCATTTTCAAAGCGCTGTGGGTCCCCATATTTGTCCGCCAGCTGCTTCTTCCGACTCTACCGGGAC
Source organism: Pseudonaja textilis (assembly GCF_049901715.1). NCBI lineage: Eukaryota > Metazoa > Chordata > Lepidosauria > Squamata > Elapidae > Pseudonaja > Pseudonaja textilis. The sequence continues at coordinate 223,787,250 of NC_141990.1, forward strand.
CTGTGTGAAGTTCCCAGAAGCCTCTCGCCGCAACCATCTCCTCCTCCTCCTCCTCCCCCCTCCTTTTTCCTAGGCTCGGCCAAAGCTCGCGCAATCGCAAGAGAAGCCTCGTGTTGATCCCTCCAGCCTGGAGGTGGTGGTGTCGGCAGCAGAGGCCGGGGCCCATTGGCTCTCACGGTTTCCTCTTCTGCGGGTTGCTTTCGGAGGAGGAGGAGACTCCTTGGCAAGAAATAGGAAAAGAAAGCCGGCCTTTCCTTTCCTTTTGCTTGCTTAGGACCACCGAGCGGGGCGGGAGGGGGGCGCGCCGAGGGGGAAGGAAGGAAGGAAGGAACCAGGCGATCCCAGCTTCTTAGGACGCCATGTCGGACGGCGAGAAGCTCAATTTAGATTCCATCATCGGGCGCCTGCTGGAAGGTAAGGGGCTGGGGCTGGGCCCCTTTTGTGTGGCTGAAAGCGATTGGAGTGCCCGGGCGGCACAGAGTCCCGGGGAAGGGCGAGGCGGCGGACCTTGCCCGCTTTCCGATCCCCCTCCCCGCGCTGGAATGTCCCACGCCGCCCCCGCAGCGGCGCCTCTTTTCCAGACGGCAGGGCGCTCTCGACCGGCGCCAGGATTTCCAAGCAGCGGTTTTACTTCCCCGATCTGGGCCGGAGGAGAAAGGAACCGGATCGAGCTGTATTGCGTGATCTTGGCGCCTCGGCATTTTTTTCCCACGCGTGTGTGGGATCGAAACGGCTGAGAAGCGCACTTTTCGTTTCCCTGTCGTGCTCGCAGATCGAGAGGCCTCCAGTGACGCGGGCGGAGCGGCATTTATCACCCCCTTCAGCCTGGCTTACGATCGGGGAACCGAGGTCGGTTCAGGATTAAAATCTTGCCCGGGTTGAGCTGCCCCCGCCCCGTCTGCGTCGGTTTTCCCACCGCGGCTCGCCTTTCGTAGCCACTCAAAGCGCCCCTTTTGCCAAGCCTCTTTCCCGATCTTCTTCTGGCTAAAAGAAAAGAGCCGGATGCCGGCGTCCGAAAGAGGCATTCTGCAGGGATGGAGGGAAAGCTTAGCGGAGGGTCGGGGCGGATGTGAGAGCCCTGCGCCTCGAGAAGGGTGTGCCGGCGATCGAGGGATTCCGCCAGCGCCGGCTGAGTGTTCTTGCAGATACGATCTTGAACGTTACAGCGATCGGGGAGCCGTACCAGTGTCCGGGGGCTCATCCTCTCCGTATGAAGGCGATGAGCCCCCTGACTCAGACGGGGAGCGGAGTTTCCTCACACTAACTGTGGAAACGAAAACCGGGGATGCAGAATCGCCAGGCGATTACTTGCAGTTGTTTGGTTTGGCTCCTCTTGGGTGCAAATGGAGGGCGGGGTGAGGCGCAGGTGCCGGCCTACCCCTAGGGAAAGACCTTTTGGCGCTCGGCGAAAAAGGGAGAGGTTTAGGCTTGCAGAGGCCCTGACTGAACAGGTTGTTCTGGCCTTGATCAGAAGCTGAAGCTCTTTTAAGGAGGCTATCTTCCAAAACTGACCCATCCATCTATGAAAAGGCAGTTACCCTAATTCTTGGGGTCTCCACACCCAACAAGAAAGGAGGATACATCAATGTTGACTTAGAAGACCCTTTGCTATTTCAAAAGTAATTGCAGATCCCCACAGCCCCAATCTAAGTGTTCACTTCGGTATCTGTCTTATATAATTCCGGAGATATGGAGTCCGGTTTTCTGCTAACCAACCTGCAGTGGGAGTTGGCTTTCCCAGATTATCCAATTGTGCCCTAGTTCCGATAAGCTTGGGATTTAATCTTGCTGCATTTAACTTGGGAGGTGGGTTAAATCTGTAACTCGATGCAGGAGTGGGTGGGTGGATTTTGAGAGAGAGATTGGCAGCAGAATAAGGCAGGATTTTAATATTAAAATTTGCTGGAGCCCATGGATTATGAAGATTTAGGTTGGTACGTTTTGATTTTGTTTTTTATTCAGAGCTGTTTATTTGCAACGTAGCAGTACAAAGAAGAAACCCTCGATCACAAACTCTGGCTCTGCTATAACTAGAAATTTGGAACACCACCGTCTCATTGCAATTATTGTGTTAAGGAACGCCAGTTTATGCTAGATGAGAGAGGACTGTTTGTGGGACAGTGCTGTCATCCCAGAGTGTTAGGTTTTTACCAGCACCATTAACTGATCCACTTGCTTTAGAGCCTGGTTTTCATTAAAAAAAACTACTCCCAAAGCAGAATAAACGTTATACTGAAGCAAATAATGCAGTTTTGAAGCTCTTTAAGACTTTGCTGAGTGCGTGGCAGTTCCCCAGTGGGTGTCTCCTGAGGCAATAATGCCTTGGTAACCTGTGAGAAGCTAAGCTAATGCGTGGTCCTTCAGGCACAGACTTGGCTAACGGATTCTGCCTTCCTCGTTTGCAGAAGGAAATAATGCTTTCCATGTGGGGACAAGATAGGATTTGGCTATTAACACCAGAACTTCCTAGAAACAAGAAGAGCCAGGAATATCTCCGGAAAGGTGAACCAGCATGAAGGTGAGTGATCGGGAATAAAGAGTATCAGCTTTTTTCTTTTTTATTCTCCCAGTGCAAGGATCACGTCCAGGCAAGAACGTTCAGCTCACAGAAAATGAGATTCGGGGCCTATGCCTGAAATCACGAGAGATCTTCCTGAGCCAGCCCATCTTGCTGGAACTAGAAGCCCCGCTCAAAATTTGTGGTAAGTGGGACGCCATTGCAGGTTTTTTTTCCCCTTGTCTTTCTCTAGAGCTCTCTCAAAATGGTTGCCTCCGTAGGTCAGCCATAAAACACCTATTGAGCGGAAGATTCTGTACTGGCACTTTCAGAATGAGCTGAAGCTGATCTTTTTATCTGGTCAGATTGATTCTCTTATCTTTTAAACAAAGCACTGAGCTGCATCACACCGTTATTTTAATTTTTCAAGCATGCCTATGGGAACCAAGATACTAGAGGGCAATGCCTTGGGTTGCGTTGTATCGTCATTTAATCAAATTTTAAAGTAGGGCAAGAAATCTGGCAGACATTAAAGATGATGTCTACAAGCACATTGATGACTATGAATGCCATGTGTCTGGTTCTGGGATAGTCATTTCCCACCCTTGCCATTGTCACTTAGGAAGAAGACAGCATATATATAAATGCAATGTGTAAATTGTTGATCAGATTTTCATTTCTCTTTTTCTTTCTTCTACCATCTTCCAGGTGATATCCATGGGCAATACTATGACTTGCTCCGGCTTTTTGAATATGGGGGGTTCCCCCCAGAGAGCAATTACCTCTTTCTGGGTGACTATGTGGACCGGGGGAAGCAGTCATTAGAGACAATCTGTCTGCTGTTGGCCTACAAAATTAAATACCCTGAGAACTTCTTCCTTTTGCGTGGCAATCATGAGTGCGCGAGCATCAACCGTATCTATGGCTTCTATGATGAATGTGAGTGCATCATACCAGTAGACTTACAGAGTGGGAAATGAAGCCATATCGTGGTCAAGTACATGTAGATAATGAGGGTAGCAGTTTGGGAAATGGGGTGTGGCATAATGCGCTTATGCTGCATGAGTCTTTCTTTCTCTCCAACCCATTCAACAAATCTTGCAGGAATATGGCTATTCAAAACTATTCAGCTTTTTTTTCCCCCAACTCATTTTTGCTCCTTTCCTGCTTTCCACAGGTAAACGGCGGTATAACATAAAATTATGGAAGACCTTCACTGATTGCTTCAACTGCCTACCTATTGCTGCCATCGTTGATGAGAAAATCTTCTGTTGTCATGGAGGTAATCTAATCTATAATGTTGGGGGTAATCTATAATGTTGGGGGTGAGGCAGCTGATCGTACTATTGATGCCACCAATGCAGCAGGCAAGAGATTTGAAGTAATGCAGAATTTCTCCAGATGGTTCGCAATCTGTGTCAACAGGAAAAGAAGTCAAGTAATAGGCAGTGTCAATAGCGCAGTGGGGAATTTGGTGTCCTTTGCATATTGTGTAGGCGTGTTTCCTTTGGGAGGTGGAACAGAGCCTGGGAAAAAGTGAAAGACCATATTCCTATAAAGGAAGCATCTTTCATGCAGCATTTTAGATGAAAAATTTATTCAGGCTATTTTTTTTTTTTATAAAACAAAGCTTTTATTTTTTACAACAAACATACGAACAAAACATAAAAAGATAAAACCGTCTTTCAATTATATACATACAGTGTGTCAGTTGGTTACAATCTTTTGTGCTATCCTTTTTTTACCATTACTCACAAGTTATATAAATTCTCACCTTATTGATCTAGCTTGTGCTTATATGATATCAATTATTAAACATTCATTTGACTATTTTTCCATCATTTTATACGAGATATTCTTATTTTCATTATGATTTAATCTTATACATTCATCCAATGGTTATATATTTTATTGTATTCTATGTCAATCTATTAATTTTTATTGTAAGGCTTAGTAATCTATTTCTTTACCATGTCTTTTTATCTAACCATTGATAAAATAAATCCCACATCATATAAAATTGTTTATCCTCTTGTTCTCTAATTTCAAATGTCAGGCTAATTTTGATACCAGCATTGAGGGATAAGAATTGGCTTAAAGGATTGAGTATGGAAAGCCTGGTCAGACGTATTTTTTCAGTTGATATCCCTAACAAGAGTATGTTGTAAAATAGTGACTCCTGGTACATTACCTCTAGCGAGAGCCACATGGTGAAATAATCTGCTTTATAATTGCAACTTCTGTATTCCAGGACTCTCTCCTGACCTCCAATCTATGGAACAAATTCGGCGGATCATGAGGCCCACAGATGTGCCTGACCAGGGTCTGCTTTGTGACTTACTCTGGTCGGACCCTGACAAGGATGTGCAGGGCTGGGGTGAAAATGACCGTGGGGTCTCCTTTACGTTTGGTTCAGAAGTGGTCGCCAAATTTCTTCACAAGCATGACCTTGACTTGATCTGCAGAGCGCATCAGGTCAGAGCATAAAGCAACTAGAAAGGGTACACCTGGTTGGAGGGGGAGGAAAGGGTCTCAGTGAACTGGGAAATTACGTAGTTTTAAATAGAGAAGGTAGAAGGGATGGGAAACATAGCCGCAAAAGCTGTCCATGAAATAAAGAAGGCTCGAAATATATTATTGGCAGGGGGACATTGAACTGGGTTGAGCACGGGCATATATTTGATTGATGGACTCTCCCACCCCGGTTAGGTGGTAGAAGATGGATATGAATTTTTTGCCAAGCGGCAGCTGGTGACCCTCTTTTCTGCTCCGAACTACTGTGGCGAGTTTGACAATGCAGGCGCAATGATGAGCGTTGATGAGACCCTCATGTGCTCCTTCCAGGTAAGGACTTTTGAAGATGCTACTTTTACAGCTGTTGTCCTTTTGCGCACACGGCAAGCAATAAAAGGGTGTGCTATTTTTGTGACAATGCGAGAACTGGAGGATTCTAGAATACAATGTTTAACCGTCAGTTGTATTTTAAAGGGATTTTTGTATCCATTTAAATTTCTCCTACTGTAGCAAGATTGTGTCTCTGGTTTATGGTAAAAACTGGGATACTGGGGAAACCAACATTATTAGTTTTTCCTTTGCATTTATCTCACCTGCAGTGCCACATCAGCGTGGATGGCCACTGCATGGATGGAAATTCAAAAGCTACAGAAATTAGAATGATTGTGGGGTGGGCTTTTTTTTTTTAACTAATCAATGGCAAAGTCATAGGGTGGTTTTAGAATTGTAGCTTAAATACTTTGTCAGGTTGAATATGCATGCGCGTGCATGTTATTAGTGATCTTAAATGGTAGGGAAATGTGACATAAAGGGCCTCAGAAGTTCTTTGCCAAAAGCAATTCCCATATTTAAAAGGAATTGGGATATTATTCCTTTTTTTTTCTTTTGCATTTATGTTAGTCCTTTTTAATATGGCACATGAAGCAGATACAAATTTAGTCCCATAGTTTTCAAAAATGAGGAAAATAGTTGAATGTAGTGGGGGTTTTGTGTGCTCTACTATTCCATTTATATAATTTCAGAAACAGAATATACAGGCCCAATGGGACTTTGTAGCTTAAAGACCATGAAAAGAGAGAAAAGTATGGTGAGAAGGAATTTGAAGTGCAATTCCATGTCCTTAAGCTTGTTTAATTCTAAAGCACTAAGTTAGAGAATTTATGGCTGTTTTATTTTTACCAGTTATAAAGAACTGTGTCTGGAATTGCATTTTCGTCTTAAGAATTTTACTACATGCTCAAGTTTCAGGAGGTTCGGTGTTCATTTTTTTCACCCTGAAACATTTGCAATTATTAGATGAAATCCGTAGGAATTTTTCCAGCAGGGATCAAGGACAGAAAACAAAAAGCTGTTAATTCCCAGCTCTCATCTTAACTTTTTTCTCCTCTTCCGTAGATCTTGAAACCGGCAGACAAGAACAAGGGCAAATATGGTCAGTTCAGTGGCTTAAATCCTGGTGGACGCCCAGTCACTCCACCACGCAACTCAGCCAAAGCCAAGAAGTAACGTGTGTCCTGCCTGCCCTCCGTCAGCAGACAAGGGGGCTGGGCTGTCTTGCATAGCGGTTACACTGTACAGCGGCTGCTTACCTAGGATGCTAGGATCCAGCCATTTTTTTTAAAGAAAAAAAATATCTGAATGAGATTGAGTACCAAAAAAAAGAAAAGAAAAAAGATCTCATTCTCTAGGAAGGGAATGTCATTATTTTTGGGGGTATTTTTGATCGACTTTTTTGCCAACTCTGTCCTGATGTGTGCACCTCTTTCTCCCATGGGGTTACCACATCATTTTTTGAATAAACATGTAATATTCTTAATGTAGTTGCTTCTCTTTATAGTTTTGGGAAAATAAAATGAAATGGGCTGGGAGAAAACTGCTTCTTGCTTTCGGACAAAATACTCCCCCCCCCCCCCTTCCTCCTTTAAAGCACCGAGTTTCTGGAGGATAGTGCTTGTCCTGTACAATTAGATGTATATTCTGAATAGACTAATTTGGGAAAATGTACAGACAACTGAACAAGTTGTGGCAATGAAGTCAGAATCTGGCTGTAGCAACAGCTCTGGTCTTGGACTCGATCACTTATGGGAGAAATAAAAAAAAATCAGGCTTCCTCTTAGAATGGCAGGGAATCCAATCAGATTCAAGTTATCTCACATTTGATTTGCTGAGGCCTGCTCTGGAAAAGCACGTGATAAACTCTGGACTGTATTCCCTGTTATGACCTCTCTAGAGGCAACCCTTTGATTGGAACTGTTGCTTCAATCATTTCACTGCCTAAAAGAAACTCCTAGCGGGTTGTTTCCCCACAATGCACCTGCTCTTTAGAAGCACCGTGCAAGACCTTTAATTAAGAGTGGTTTTCAGTTTTAACTTCAAAGCTGGATTGAGCTAGAGAAAGCACCAAGAAGTAACAAGGGATCAGGTCCAGTCTTTTGCCACCTTCCATATTTACTGAGTAATGGCAGCTTTAGAAGCCGCCTAGTTTTTTTCTTCTCTTATTTCATTTTTCATTCCCAGATATCTTCCAACTAATGAGAGCTTTGGCAGTAAAACCTGTTAATTACAGGGAACGAGAGGAAAGCTGGCTCCAAACAGTGGAAGGTTCTAAAAGGAAACTTACAAGCTTGGTCTATATTATAGCAGCAATATGCCTTGGCATCAAACACTGAGAAGTATATCTTTTTTTAATAAAACAAGTGTATTGGAGCTTTACATTAGTTGCAAACCTGAAGCAGGAAATATCTCCTACATTTCTGCTTTTCCAAAAAAAAAAAAAAAAGCGAGCTGATGGTTGTTATAATTCTACACTGGAAATAACAGTTCCATGACACCCTGTTCATTTCATTAAAAAAGATGCAAAGATCTATCACTGGTCAAAGTATTTTGCTGGGGCAGGTTGGATTAAAATCCTAGCCTGACAAAGACTCTTTGGGATTTAGAGGTGTGTTGCACGCAGCACAGCAATCCAGATGAGCTCACGAATCTCCCTCACTGTCCTCTGCTAGTACGTCCTGGCTGGCAAAGGAACGAGTTCTGGTCTGGGACTCACTCAAAATTGATCCAAAGAATAAGGAACGAAACTGCAAAAGAAAATAACAAGGAGAAAGAAAGCTGAAAAGGTGCAAGCATTCTTGAAACTTTCCCCATCACAAATTGATTTAACAGGAACAAATTTAAAACACAAAAGCAATCTTTATAAATGTAGAAGAAAAGATGATACAGATGATATTCAGAATAAAGTTTACTACACCTAGGGGCTGACCGTTTGCCTCCTTTCCCTGTTCCTCCCAACTGCTCCAAAGCTGCTCCCAAATGTACTTTTCACCACACCTCTCTCTACCACACCACCCTTTTCAAGTGACTTTAAAAACCAACAACCTGATTTTGCAATAGAAGGATTATTAACAAAGCCCGGCTGCGGCCATTAAAAGTCAGTAAATAATGGCTCAGCTCCAACTGAAGTTAGTCATAAACCCAGGACCAACTGTGAGGGATGGATAGGATTGTAAGTATTTAAGTTGGTACACAGACCACAGTAAAGTACTGTCAACTTTCCCACATTACTGAATGACTTAATAGTCGTTCTATGCATATGTAAACCTAGACCATGTTTTACAAACCTCAATGGCTGGATGTAGAGAATATATAAGTGCCAGGGAGTTACGGTAGGCAGTGCCAGGTGGTACAGGTGCCCACGTGATCATGAATGCAGAGGTCATAGGCACTTTGTCCAGGTGTCAAATGGATCCTGCTATTCTACTGCTTTCAATAACATTTGATCGTTATTGTTATTGAAAGCAAGAGAATAGCAAGATCCTCTTAACACACCAGGCCAAAGTGCCTATGACCTTTCCATTCGTGATCACGTGGGACTGATCTTTTCCCCAAGAAGTTATCCTTTGAAATCTCTACCCCACCCACTTCAGTGGCACCACCCCAGACACTGCCCCAATATGACTTCTAGAATCCTGTTTCTGAAGTAAGTGATACGTCACACACACACAAACACACACACTACAGTAGTCACAGTACACACCAAAGGAGCAGGGTGGGTAGATGCCAGTAAGTACTGCAATGGTCACATCTTCCTATGCTGAAAAGCACTACCTATGCTCCTGCTTCTCCCATCTTTTAATGTGGATGGTCAGGAGATTCTCCAGGCCAATGTCTGACACCCTCCACCATGTTTTCATGCACTGAGCAGTAACACGCTTGCTCCACCTACCCTCTTTTGCGGCGGTGTGCCAAGGACAGTATCCTCATTTTCACTGTCCGATTCCTTGGTTTCAGAGCTGGGATGCCTTGTGGCGAAAGCAGAGCTGGGAGAGGGTTCCGTTTCATCACACGTGGCTTCCATGGCTATCATGTAGGCATCAATGTCATCGTTGGTAAGGTCACCAGCTGGGGCAACTGGTTTGTGAGTGCTGGAAGAGGCAAATGGGGTAGGCTTATATTAGCTACAGAGCCCTTAGTTGCCTTTCTTAGAGAAGGTGTCCCGTTAATCCTAGGGAAAGCCTTCCTTGGGGACACCTGGTTAAATTCTTATCCCACCAATTAAGTCCTCATCCCAAACCTCAAGGGTTTGACACAGCCGGATGAATAGCAGGAAATAACTCATGTAAAGCTGAAATATTAAACAGTTCCCAAAGTTACTAAATAGCCATGGATATCCTTTACGATGGTCCATCAAGCCTGGGGAATGACAAACACCTCAGCCAAAAGGGCAACAAAACTGCCCATTTCAAAGTGACACCCCCTTCCTGTATGCCAGGGAGAGATGGAAGTCCTGTTAAATACTTTGTTCTTTTCCAGCAACTTGTTTTCTCTCTATGCCAAGCAGGCTTAGTGCAAGAGGTAGAATATTTCTCACCTGGCTGGCAGATGGCTTTCTGATTCAGAAAGCGTGGCAAGGATCAGTTGTAGCTCCAGCACAGGATCGTCCACAGTAAAGATAGCTGGCCTGGAAAGATAAATATGGCTAGGGTGGCCGTACATATTTCAACTGGACGGGAATAATTTAAAAAAAGCAACAAGAATGGAAGCATGTCCAAGCTGACCAGAGCCACTGATGTCTCTGGTGAAGTAGAACAGAAAATACATTCACTGATGCTTACAAAGACTGCCTTTTTAAAAAAGAGTATAAGCAGGATGCTTACATCAAATTAGGGTTTGTGAGAAGCCTCTTTGGAGACACTCAAAGCAATACTGTGAAACAATACGGATACCGTCCAGCGAGTGTTAGCCAATACTGTACTTTAAAATGGCCTGGCTCCACTGCAGAAGTCTTTATTTGATCATTAAGCTTCTCAAGCCAGCTGCTTAAGCCCTCCTACCTGCCAGGTATGTCAAAGTGGATATCAAGGGAAAGATTTGAGGACTCAGCAAAACTCAAGAAACCCTAAAAATGGGAAAGGAGAAGGAGAAAAAAAAAGGTGATGAAGCAGACTGGGAAGAACAAACTCAACCGCATCCCAAAGAAAGCAGGCTCACCCGGAATTCCTTCAGGCAGAAAGTGACTTGTATTTCTTGCTTGACGTGGAAGGCCTGGAACTCATCCTCACTCAGGCACATTTCTGTCACCATCATCCGACTTGGCTCTGTCACACAGAGATGGATCAGAAAACATCTCTTCAGATAGCCACTTTTCTCCATTCCATACAACTTTCCATGAGGAAGCACATAAGAGATAGCTGCGGACTGCTGAAGAGAATCAGGGATTTACAGCCACACTGCTAAGGTGCCCTCAGGCTGGAACTTGCTAGCCACAGCTTAGTTTGTTAAGGGAGGCTAAGTAAGGAAGCCTCATCTTGTCGGGTTTGGGGGATGAATTGGAAGCAAGGCCTAGTGGGCAGCTCACCTGTCTCTTCTTCTAGGTAACTACGGAGAGTCACCTTGCCATTAGGGCTGGCACCCAGAGTCACCTCAGCCAGGTTAAGTGGGAAATGAACCACAGCATCTGCTAATAGCCTGAATTGGATGGAGAGAGGAAGGAAAGAGGCTGAGTAGAAACATGGAAAACTTCGTAGCAATTCCCTTCTGTACTTAGTCCTTATTGTTTTAATAATATAATTGGGACAACAGCATTGGCTCGCAGAAAGCTCTTCCTCCTCTCACAGTTTGTTCACACAACATATTCTTATATGTAATATATCAATTTGGGGGAGGGAAAGGGAATCTATTATCAGATTCCCCCTGCACTAAAATCTCTCTCAGTCAACAACATGATCGCACCTGGGAGAAGCAGAGTTGCCTTATTGGTGAGAGGGGTGGCATATAAATTTAATAAGTAAATTAAAATAAAGAATCCTCAAAATACCTTCCCATCCATTTCAACATTTGTAAATTATGCCATGCTGATATATTGGCTGCTGTACTGGTAAGTGGGCCTCTGGATGGTGGAATTCACTGTGCAAAGGATGCATACAACACAACCTTGGGCACTTTAAGCCTGGAGGACTTCAACTCCCAGAATTCCCCAGCCAGCAAAGCTGGCTGGGGAATTCTGGGAGTTGAAGTCCTCCAGGCTTAAAGTGCCCAAGGTTGATACAACACATGAATGTGCAGGACTATCAGTGCCATTCCTATAGATGCATCTATAAACCATAATAGCCTCCCATCCCCCTGCACTAAAATCTCTCAGTCAACAACATGATCGCACCTGGGAGAAGCACGCAGTAAATGGGCATATTGTGTTTTGTCATAGACAGCCTGTAACAATTCACATTCCTGGAATGACAAATCGTGAGTCTTGACAACCCCTGCAATGAATATAGAGAAGGGAGAGTGAGTGAGAGAACACACATTTATTACACTAAGACATCCTTTGAACACTGATTTGTTGAAATGCCATAATTCACTAGACCCTATATAAGATGAAACCAAACAAACCCCATTTCTTAAAGTCAATCTGATTGTCAAGGAAAATGGCCTAGGCCCATATCGCTCACCGGGTCCTGAGCCTAATGTTGCTGGAGATGTGAAAAATTTAAGGTGGGAAAAGCAGCATTTATCCCTTTCAAGGACAAAAGGAAAAAAAGGTGACATTGATGGGGGGGGGGGGGCAGTAAAAGCTTTTGATGAAATATGTGGTTATTAAAAAGGGAATCACTTTTCCATGCATTCATTAAAGATAGCACTTTTAAGAGAAGTTCATGCTTCTTCCAGGTTAAATTCAATCGACAAGCCAGCCATTCCCAATGTTACGCACATCACTAAAGTTAAAATCTCCTTTGATCTGAGCTCGATTCACTATGATGAGTTCATAGACATGACCAAACAGGTTTCTTAGCATTAGTAGATAAGTTAGTTTACTATTGACACCTGCAATTTTTCAATGTCTCCCATCTAGCTTATAGCCCAAGCATTCTGTAATAATTTCCCATTCATGATGCTGCTTAGCTTCCAAGTTCAGATTGTTACAGCTCTCACTCTCTTTCTCTTTCTCTCATTCACACACACACACACGGAGTTCACAGTAACTGTATCTGTGAATATAACACACTTAGACCCTTCTCAGGTAGAGTGCAAGTAATAAATAATTTTCTCTGGTTCTAAACTTCAAGAATTTGCCGGCATATGAAAACACTCTGAACTCTTCATTCAACATTCAGGATCTTTGCAGCCCTTTATTACTTCAGTTAAAAAGTGATGCAGGCCTGTGGCTTTTAATATTGGTTTTCAATAGATTCTTTACTCTTGCCTGTACTTCTCTCCCCTCAATTCATTTGAACCACTCCTGGATCTTGCTCTCTCACTTAGGTATGAATAGGCAGCAGGGTTCCTGGACCACAGGTCAAATGATCCCCTTTTTACTGTCTGAAGTTAAGTCTTTTCGTGTTCAAGGAGGGCTCTTTTCCAGGGCTCACCATATTTGCAATGCAGTTGAACGCGGAACTGGTTCTTCTTGGACGTCAGCGACATGAGACATTTCTCCACTGTCTTCTCCAGAGCAGGGATTGAGCGGAATACAGCTAGGAAAGACTGCAAGGCACGATTGGGTGAGATTGTTCTTAAAAACAAAAGAAAGCCGCAAAGAGGGCTGCATTCTGCATAACGCTTGAGTGTCAAATTAGGATGGGGGGAAAATTCAAGTTCAAACCCCAAGATTAAATTCAGTGTGCCACTCAAAGGCCAGGTGGACTACATTGAGGCCAGTTACAGACCAAGCGGTTGGATCTGTATATGTCACTGACTTGAAAGGAATGCAGAGACCTCAAGAACCCAGAGGGGGAATATTTACTTCAGCTTTGAGGAAAGTTTGCACGCTCTCTGCAATGTTCAAGAGCATCTCACCTTCATGAGCACTTTGCATCGGAAAGCACCAGCATCTGAGTCTGATCCAGATTCCCCAGCCTGGTAGTGCTGGAAGAAGAGTGAGGTGAACAGGAAGCAGGCATAGGCAGAGCGAGATGTGTTTATTGCACGCAAAGACAACTGGAAAGATAAAACAGGAAATAACAGTTGGACAGGAAATAGCTCCCCATCTTTCCAGCCTTTAGCTTTCTCTCAGTTTCCAACATCTAGCAGCTAGGGGAGGGGCGCTTGGTCAGATCAGGTCCAGCATTCTATTATCCCACTCAATGTCTATAGGTCTCCCACATGCAGACCATGGAGCATGGTTTCATCTTTTATTTCAGCTTCCACAAACTCCCAGCCAGCATGCTTACAGGAAATTCCCAGCCAAACTCCCAGCCAGCATGCTTACAACTTTACATTAGTATTCCCTAGCCAATTGTTACTGGAGACATTCTGATTCTCTTTCTTTTCTCCAATAATTCAGTGGATCTTCTGAGGTGAACTCTGACCAGAATTATACACAGTGTGGCTGCTGTCACTCAAAAGAATTGAATAAAAGCATTCCAAAATTATTTTACATTACTTTATTTACACTCCCAATAGAGAAACGCACCTTTCACTGCAGTGCAGCATATTGAAGTTGCTATTTTTTCTCCAGTTATCTATACCATCCATTTTCTGGTCAATTACAACATGTCTTGTAAGGATTCATCGTAACTTGTCCAAACATGAAACAAACTTGAATTGTCAGACAGCTCTTGGTACAAATCAAAACTGCTGACAAATGAACTACACAGACGCACCAATTTAGACTATATTGCAGCCCTGTTTTGGTTATGACGGTGCTTACCAGAACCTTATTTTTATGCAAACAAAATTATTTCCTGGACACCTAAGGGATAGGCCTCTACTGAATAGTTTTGATTTGTATTGCAATAAATACATCCGATGGCCTTAGCATAGCAGATGTCCATTATATCTTGTTCTATCTTGCAAGGTTTTATATATTTCTGCATCAGAGTGGCAAATGAATTAACACCTAAAACCTAAGCTTTCTCATAACATTTTATATTTAACTTTTTTTTAAAGTGCATTAATTTTTCTGTGGAATATAGTCATGTGAACAAGAAAAAAAAATCTTTTTCACATAACTGTAGCTTTCCATTTACATAACATTCATTTAAAAGTTTTCCAAGCCCAGCAAATATCTCCTAGACCCCTCTTACCCCTTCTTCGAGTGGTTCAATGTAGATTTCATCTCCAATCCGGGAGAGAGCATGTACTGCTTTCCCCAGGGCTGCACAAGGATAGAAGAACACAAAGAAGTGGATAAAGTGAAGTCTCATACAGTGTGAATGCTGTTTTTTTTTTAACACTAGCTAGGAATTTGTGTAGGAGGAAATGACCCATCATAACTCCCTCCTGCTACTAATTAATTATAGGGATTTACATGAAATTTCTTTATTTTACAATTCTCTGTGAGGAAGGAGGAAGGGTGCATGTAATAACAACAGTGGAAAAGGCTAAAGCCAAAAATGATAATCCTTTCTCTCTTTAATCCTGTACTTGTTCTTAGTCTCTCTATCTTGTAAAGATTGTTATTTTATGAATGAAAAAGCTCCTTTAGAAGTGTCTTCCCTCTACCAATACTCCTGTTTTTAGAAGGACCTGATCAGAAATTAATACTCTTACACAAAACTTAAGGGACTCACAAAATTGGACTCAAAGTGGCAGCTGATACCTTGTGTGCCAATTGTCTCCTTATGTGAACCAGGAGGCCCTCTTTTATGTACACTGAGAGTATTTCACCAAGACAAATTCCTTGTGTGTCCAATTACACTTGGCCAATAAAGAATTCTATTCTATTCTATTCTATTCTATTCTATTCTATTCTATTCTATTCTATTCTATTCTATTCTATTCTATTCTATTCTTTTGAGACAGTCACTCACACTTTGGTCATCTTGTGTGTGGATCACTGCAATCTACTCTACATCAGGATAACCTTGAAAGCTATTCAGACGTTGCAGCAAAATGTGGCATTATAGTTGTATCTCATCAAACTCATGTAACACTTTTGATCTATGAGCTACACTGTTACCAGAAGACTTACGGTTGCAATTCAAAATGCTGGCTATTATCTACAAATACTTCATTAGTTATCCAAAGAACTATCTGTCCTCTGTGGTTTCTGTCCAGCCCAGATGATCATGCTCCTTATCCCATCCATTAAGCAGTGTCATCTGATAGGCCCTTGAAACCATACTTTTTTTGGGGGGGTGGGGGTGTCATAGAGCTTTGCAACACTAACCCACATGAGACATGCATGGCGCCTAATCTGGTCATATTCAAATCAGCTCTGAAAATCTGTTTTTCCCCTAAGTCTTGGGTTAGAGTAGGTGATAACTCTTACATTTTTAATGATTGCTTTTCTTATGGCATTTGGGTTTTGGTTTGTTTTAATGGCACAGTATTATCATTTGTACCATATGTTGCCCAGAGTTGTTGTAGAGTTAAGTAGCTTTATAATTTTTTAAAATAAATAACTAAATAAAATTGTTGTACATAGCTCACCTTTCACATTGCCCCCTGTAACTATGCACTTCATGCCAAAGGAGAGATGTCAGAGAGAACTCTAGTAGAACTGCGAAGAAACAAAATATGTGCGTGATTACTCTTCATTTGCTCCATTTTACGACTTTTCTTGCCACATTTGTTAAGTGAATCATTGCAGTTGTTAAATTAGTAATAAGATAGTTAAATGTATCTGGCTTCTGAATTGACTTTGTCAGAAGGTCACAAAAGGGGATAACATAACTCCAGCACACTGCAACCGTCATAAATATGAGTCAGTTCCCAAGCATCCGAATTTTGATTACATGTCCATGGGGATGCTGCAACGGTCATAAGTTTGAAAAACAGTCATGCCCCTTTTTTCAGTGCCAATGTAACTTTGAATGATCAACTAAATGAACTGAAGTAAGCTGAGGACTACCAATAAACACTAGAAGTCACCTGTCTGAATAGCTGAAAAGCATCAGCCTTGCTTCTTCTTCATCATCTTTTTAAAATAGTCATTTCATGAGATCCTATGCCTTAACAAGGTATGGAAAAATTGGTTTAGCATTCCAGATACATAGATGGATGTAGATGGTTTGGCATTTCATATACATAGGCAATTGCTAGAATAATAGGATTTGTTTTATTAGAGTGATTTGGTTGTGATGCTGACCCAGTCCAAACTAGACAAGGACAGCTGTTCCCTTAGGAAAAAGGAGCTCTTGGGGACAAACTCAACCAATATTCTAAGCAACATCCATGATGCACTTCTGCTTATTTTATGCAAAAGTAGACTCGACATATTACTTTAAACAAACATTGCAGCTCCAATAGGTCTGACAAGTTGAAGTTGTCACCCAACTTACTTAAAGTAAGGGAGTACTGTGCAAGGTCAGGCTAGATTGTCTGTCTATCTAATCAAAGATACCTTGGTATGAAAGGCATCAGTCCACCGTCGTCTGAATGCTAAATTTCCCACCTCGACACGAGTTTCGCTCTGCTCTTTGGACACAAGGCTTCACTACCCCATCCCAAAACTTAAGACTGCTGAATGGCCACCCCTGGCATGAGAAAAAAGCTACTGCTCCGCAATCCTGAAAAAAAAAAGTGGGGGGGGGGAGACGACTCCACAAAAAGGGAATACCGTCCCGAACCTCTTGCTATTATAACACACTAATTCGTCCTTTTGCCGCCTTCCTCCAACAGCAACACAAAAAACCCCAAACTCCTCTCCACCCACTCTGCATTCTCATTGGACAATACGACTGCCAGGTCGCGCCGGGCAAGCACGTGGGAGATGGGTTAAATCTCATTTGTGGAGTTTCCTCCACGTGATCCGCGAGGAGCTTGGACCGGAGGGTAGACCGCAGCTCCTCCTCATTTCGAAGGGAGGGAGGGGGAGGGAAGTGGGAGCTCTTCTGATTCTCGTTAATCCTTTGATTATGGCTGCGGTCCGAGGGAAGGGGAGGGTCTACGCCTGCGCTGAATGAACTGAAGGGGGAGGTTACTTTGCAATGGGAAATCTTGCCTTTATTTTTAGCTATTGAAATGGAAGGGCCGTTTATTGTCCCTAAACTCGCTTTCTTGGAGTAAACCTTATTGAAATAACCTCTCTCTCTCTCTCTCTCTCTCTCTCTCTCTCTCTCTGTGTATGTATGTATGTATGTATGTGTATATATATATATATATATGAGTGTGTGTGTATGTATATGTATATGTATGTATTTGTTTTCTTAAGTTTTCGCGGGTACTTACATGTATGGTATTCAGCTTTGTTTGGGTATTTTCCCATGTCATTATAGTTGTGCTTTTAAAGTTGTAGCAACGTTTCGGCAGAATCTCATCTGCCATCATCAGGCTTCTGGTTGTGTTCGTCTGTCTGATCAAAACTGAAACAACTGTAAAAGTCTGACTCACAGACAAACACAGCCAGAAGCCTGATGATGGCAGATGAGATTCTGTTGAAACGTTGCTACAACTTTAAAAGCACAACTATAATGATGTGGGAAAATACCCAAACAAAGCTGAATACCATACATGTAAGTACCCGCGAAAACTTAACACACACACACATATATCTCTCATATATATAATGTATATATATATTGATATATATATCGATATATATGTATTATTATATATTATATTTATTATATGTATGCATATGTGTGTATGTCCAGCACTAAATATGTGCACTAAAGATATTTGTTTTATTTTAAAGAATGTTTTTCATTATGTAACTTAGTGAGCTGTGAAAAATGGAGAGGAGAAAAATCATCGTTACATTTACATTATATTTAAGCCATCTCAAGTGCAAGACATTGGGTTTTATTCCAGATGATCTCCTTATTTACCTCCCGCCACCCCACTTATTGTTAAAAAATAAATAGGACCCCGAAATCGCACTACAACATCCATTAAAAACTCATGGATTTCCTTTTGAAATTAAATCTTGCTAATTCAAATCAAGGTGTTAAAAAATATAACATATTGGCAGCAGACTGTAGTTTATTGTCATTGCACCTCGTACAATGAAATCAAACACCATCTTCAGTGCACATCATGACTATGAAAATAAACAAACACACATCCTTCACACTCCACATATTGAACTGAAAAACCACAACACCGCACTAGCACAGCAGTATACAGCAGAATTCAAAAGAGCTACTGCCCTTGGATAGAAGCTGTTTTTCAGCCTATTTGTGTTTGTTTTTAATATTCTGTACCATCTGCCAGATGGTAATAGTTCAAAAAAAGGGTGTCCAGAATGAGATGGATATTTGAGAATATTTTGAATTTCCTAACGGCAGTGGGAGCTATAAAGCTCTTCCAAAGAGGGGAGAGGGCAACCAACGATCTTCTGTTAACCCTCTGGAGTGCTGTCCTATTTGCCACTCTGCAGTTGGAAACCATACAGAGGTGCAGAAAGTTAAGATAGTCTATGGTGCAGCAAGTAGGAGGTCACCAGCAGTTTTCCATTCAATTGTTGTTTTCTGAGAAGTCTCAGGTAGTATAATCTCTGCTGGGCCCTTTTGACCAGTGCTGCAATGTGAGCACCCTAGGTCAGGTCCTCTTTTAGGGTAACACCCAGAAACTTAAAACTGGCCATTTGCTCCACTCAGTCTCCATTGATAAGCAAGGGCTGTAAGCAAATACCTGGGGCTAAAGCTAGATTTGAAATTGCAAAATATAGTTGAAAAGTAATTATGACTTCATTGCATCATACATGGTTTAAATCAACTATAATAAGCACATCAGGAAAAAAAGTACTGTAGCTTTTAATAATATTCTTAAGAGATTTACTACAATATCAGGAATAGATTTGAGACTAGTTACTTAAATAGAAGCATTCATTATTATCAAGTAATAATCAGTCCTTTCCACAATCCAGGCAAGTCAAATTTCTTGGTTTTAAACTGACTGCAAACAAGCTGTATCACGAGATAAATTCAAATGTTTTAACTGTATTATTAATCCAACTGGTAAATTAAATTATCCATGTCCAGGGAATCCTGTAAATATTTCAGGATATGAGACTGCATCATAAATATTTTCTTAACTTGGAGGATTTTTTTAAAAAATAAACATATTTTACTTACTGAAATAAACTGGATATCCTGCTAGAAATGCCTAAATAAAAGCTAAATAAAGGCCCAAACAGACATTAAACCCTCAGTATCTCTCTACTTATTCAATAGAAATGTCTTCTTCTAAAATTGCTATTTTAGACCAAGCATGGAAATGGGGAGAATGAGTTGTTAGGCACGCTTACAGCTTACTGATGGCTGACATGCATAAGATGCATAAAGGATATCATTCTGGGGTTATCTTTAGTCCATATATTCTTAAAGTTATATTACTGTAGAAAAATATATTTTACAGACTTCAGCAGGTTCCAATTATTATACTCTGATTTATTCTATAGGAAGCTATGATTCTGAATCTTTTTTTAGGGGATCTGCCAGGCAGATCCTAACAATAAACTTCCTGCCTTTGCTTTCTTTTCATATTTAAATGCATTTTGATTTTTAAAACATTTTTGCACATTTTTGTAGTTTTTATTCAAGGCATTTGGAATGTTTGTGGAAGAATGCTATAAATAAACCATTACAGAAGACTGAAATACATATTTTTGGGAGAAAATCAGATTCTGCCACTTTTCATCTTGCAAGCTTTTTTTGTGGAAAGATATTTTGTTGATGTTTTTCCTGACCTGTAGAGGGCGTTCTGCAACCATTGCTTTGAAAATAGGAGCTTCCTGTGAAGGCAGGATGTACTTAAGATGGGAGAGAGGGCAAGAAAGATGTAGGTTGAGTTGAGAGATAGATATAAGAGGTCTGCTGGGAAATAAATATGTTCTATCTATATCCTATATTCAATTTAATTAAATGGATGCATGTAATTATAGGCAGAGGTGACAATGGAAATTTTCCCAGGAGCATGCATTTTCACATATTTGTCCATTGAATTGTCTGATTGAATTATCTTATTTCAAAAGTTAAAAGATTAAAATGGAGAAATGGATGAATCAGATTAGGGGTGGTTTTAGTCTATCATAAGCCAGAAATTATAATGTGCTGCTAGTCCAAGGCAGAAATACACATATAGCCAACTATTTAGGAATTTTATCCACATAGTCATTAAACATAGTAAAATGTACTGTATTGTAACCACACACATATATGTTCATCAGGCTACTCCTGTTTAGGGTAAACAATATGCAAAATGCTGAAAAAGCATTAGAAACAACCAAAGAAAGGAAAGAAAAAATAAGTAAATCTAGTGTACATCAACACCATTCTGTTTCTGTTTTGCAAATGATTGTTTCTATCGCCTTACAACAGTACTTCATCTTCTGCCTTTTCTTTAAATCTCTCTGAGAATCTCTTCAACATTATCCAACAATGAGTTTCCCATTATCCTTTTCTTTTTGATCCATCCACTCTCCCTTGTTTTGTGATTTCCCCCCTTCTATTTGATTAAACCACCATAATGTACTTCTTCTGCAATGGTCCCTAATTCTTTTATTCAGTCTACATTCTTATAGCAGCCATTCATTCTTGACCCTATCTCATTCTTGTTTTGCCATGTAAATTTGTGTGTAGAGTATTCAATTTACTGTTTCTCCTGACATACCTAACTCTCACTTCCATAAAAAAGTGGACCTAAGGTATGCTCTTATCATAACCATTTTGCTGCTTTTAATACATATTCATTCCTTGCAAGAGACCATAAATTACTACCTACCATTTTTCTTCCAGGATTTGCATATCTTAAAAGTTTCTCAGTTTCGCCAGCTTTTTAAAGCATTGTAGCAAAATACATAAATGCATCTAATTGCTCTAGTTTTCACTCTTTACAATTTTTCCTCATTTTTCCTCTTAAACTCACCTACTTTAATGTTTTATACATTAATTTTCATATTCATATTTTCAGTTAGATCACACAATGTATATCATTGTTTTCAGCCAACAATCTGGCATTATCTGCCTAGAAAATATGCACATTCACATTTCTGCTTAGGACATGATTAATGTTACCGCAATTATTCCTTATATATTTGACTTTGACTTTAGGTCACTCACTCTCAGCCTAACTCCCTCACAGAATTGCAGTTGTGGAGAAAATAGGAGGGAGGTATGTTTGGATATGTCTGCTACCTTGAGTTATTTGTAAAAATAATAAAAGTGGGAAACAAACAAATAAATACAGGAGAAGAGAAGAAAAGACTATTAGGTATGTTTCCTACCTTGAGTTACTTATGAAGAAATAAAATTGGAATTAAAAATATCAAATAAGTAAGTAAATAAATAATTTTCCCTCAGGTTGCTTTTCCCCAATTTCAATTGTAATGGTTAACATTTGTGAATATGATAACTGGAGCCACAAAATAACTATGTGGTTTCTCATCTACTCACCCCGTCTTCTCTCAACTAAACAGTTTTCCCTATGTTCAATAGTCGTATTAAAACATTGGGACACTTTGATATTTCAAGTAATGGCTTGAAATATGACCACAGAAAGATTTCGTTTTGGTTTCAGGCAAAAGCTTTGCTTTTGTCGACGTCAGGAAAAAAATCTGTCCACATTTGGGAAGATTGGAAGCCTCTGAAACATTACAGGGTATGCATGTTTAGCAGAGACTTTTAAGAACTTAGCAAGAGAAGTTGCCAAGTTGTCTGCGGTGAAAGAGTGCCAGAATGAGCTGATGGGAATCCACAGAGTGGCTCTTCCTGGCCGCCAGGAGGTGATGTAGTGCTGAAATAAGGGACATTTGCAGATGGCAAAATCCTTCTTTCTGCAAAGGATGGGGTGGGGGGAGACAAATAAATGAGCGAGTGACAGAACATAGAGGAAAGATAACTACGGTACACTTTTTATTTGAAAAAATTATGGTCCATCTATATATTGGGAAAATTGTTTCCATTAAAAAGGACATGTATTTGGGGGGGACATCTCTTTACATGAGATCCCCATGATAGGATCTCATATAAAGGAATCACTTATAAATTATATTAGAGCCCCAACTTGATCATAAAGCACTGACCCTCAGCAATAGGGGCTAGGTTCTATTTGCAATATTACTGAAACATTTCCTGTGATTTAATTGCACTGGTGATGGATATATTCTTCAAAATATATTTTTAAAAAGAATTAAATGAATTAAAAATGAATGATTTT
Organism: Pseudonaja textilis; assembly: GCF_049901715.1. NCBI lineage: Eukaryota > Metazoa > Chordata > Lepidosauria > Squamata > Elapidae > Pseudonaja > Pseudonaja textilis. The sequence goes on from NC_141990.1 coordinate 223,809,799, forward strand.
GATTACGTAGGCTAGATATTATAAAAAGAAGAGAGTTATTAATAACTTTAGAGAAATATGTAAACTTAACTGTTGAACTTACAACTGCTACAAAGAAAATTAGAAGCTACTTTATATCTTTTTTCTTTTCGATTTTTCTACTTTTTCTTTTTTCACTTTAATTTTCTCTTTAATTCCTTCCCCCCCCCCTTTGTGGTATTAAGATTGTATTAATTTTTCTCTTATTTTTCAAAACTTTAAATAAAATTATTTTAAAAAAAGGATTAATCACAAGTTACTCACAGAGGACCATAAAAAGTTAACACAAAATGAGGAAATGGCAGAGCTACTCCTATTTGGTCTCTGTCTTCGCCAAAGGTGGTCTACCAAGCAGTTGTGAGGAGCAGAACAAAGAGGCAGAATTGAAGCTTGAGATTGATAGAACCATGGTCAATGGATATCTATTTACTTGGAGACTAAATCTCCAGGGACAGATGAATTGCATCATAGGATACTAAAGGAATTTGCTCATGAGCTGGCCAAATGTTTATAAAGTCTGAGAAACCCTGATGAGTGGGTGAAGTGCCTGATGATTGGAAGAGAGCAAATATTATCCCTATCTTCAAAAAGAAGAAGAAAGAGATTCTGAAGAATTGCATACCAGTCCATCTGACATCAATATCTCATCAGATTCTGGAGCAGGTGATAAGGAGATTAATCTGTTAGCACTTGAAAACAGTATAGTAGTTACCAGACTTCAACAAGAATTTGTGAAGAACAAGTCTTACCAGACTAATCTTATTATTTGATTAAGTAATTTCCTTAGTAGATTGTCAAATGCTTTGTAGAAATAAAGATATAATAGAGTTACATGCAAAATTCCCATGATATGGTAATTAGCAAGTAGGAGTTGGATGGCATGACAGCTAAAAGTTACATACTGCAGGCTCAAAAAGCAAACTCAAAGAATGCTCATCAATAGTTCCTTCCCAAACTTGGGTAAAGTGAGGAATCAAGTAGGGCAGTGGATTCTTCAAAATTTTCATAAATGATTTGGATTAAGAGTTTAGAGGGAATGTTAGCTAAATTTCCAGATAACTCATAATTGGATGGGACAACTATACTCCAGAAAATGGACATAAAATTCAAAACTATTTTAGTAAACTAAAGGAATGGGCTGAACAAAAATTAAAATTAACAATTCTTCTGTTAGAAAAATAAATTCAAAGGGAAAGGAGGCTAACAGTATACGTGAAAACATCTAGTAGTTAATCAAACTGAATAAGAATCAGCAATGTGATATGACTGAAAAGTAAAGGCAAATATAATTTGGGGTTATATCAACAATTTCCAAGTAACAAATTCCATATTACTCTTTGATGGTCAGATTCCAACCAAATTCTGGGCAACACAGAATTAACCCAGAAGTTAATTTTAAAAGCAACTGTCTCTATAGATAAGACTGTTTAAAAGAAGAGGAACAGGCTGATTTGAAAGTGGATTTAAAAATGACAGGCTTCAAGAATGACATGGAAAATAAGCTGAGTATTAAGAACAATTAAAAAAAATTTATTCAAAATATATTTTTTTAAAAAATTAAATGAATGGTTTTGATTACATAGGCTAGATATTATAAAAAGAAGAGAGTTAACACTGGACATAAGAAAGAAATTGGCGGATGTTTTGAAAATTAAAAGTGGTATACAAATAACCAACTAAGTGAACTAGACAATTTTTCTTTATTGGATTTACACAAAGGAGGCTTGTTAAAGTTTTGAATAATTTTGTGAAAAAGGACAAAGAACATACTAAAAGAAATCAAGTTCTAGAATGTAATTTGAAGGGGCTAAAGATTGTTAGAAGTAAAAAGAATGAATATCAAGTTTGTTTATTTGATCAAATTTAAGAGATATTTTTCTAATCTTTAATTGACTTTTGCTGACATCAGGATTGAAATTACAGAATTTTATGTATTTGTTTAAAGATAAGGGGATATAGGAAGAAGAGATCATTTGTTGTATTTTAAGAGAAAAAATGTTTCTATTTCTTGTAATGAAGGGGGAAGTCATTTCTTTATATATTCTTCTTTACTAAATTCTTTATTTTTTTATTTTCTTTTTCTATGTTTTTTTCTTTTCTGCACTTTTTCTTTTTGAGTTTGTATTAGTTTTTAGTGTTCAAAAACTTTCATCAAGTTATTGTTTTTTTAAAAAAAGAACAAGAAATTGGGCATAGCAGCCTCAGTGCTATGATTTTATTCAACTCAATGTCTGAGAATCTCTGAAATTTATCAGATAGTGCCAACTTATATCTGAAATTTGAATAGCTGGTATGTAAAACAGATATGTCTGTGCAGACTGATCCCATCAATTTGCCCGATAGGGATGTGCATAGCTGTGTTTCCAATTTCACCATACTGATCCAGAAAGATTTGGCTGCAAATGAAATGCAACCGTTATGTTACAACCATGTCACTTCCATCAGCCAATTGCCTTAGGGCTCCAACTGCATTCAACACAATGGGTTCTAAGGGCATTAGTTGCCAGGTGTTCTTGTATACATTCATTGAAGACTGTCTCTAACAACTTTAATCACTACTTCAAGTGAGATCCAAGAAAAGTTGAATCACAGGCAAATGTTAATGAAACTAGAATAAAGGCATTGCTTTATTTCTTTAGAAGTAAAAGCAGGTACTACACATATTTCTATCAACATGTTATTATGATAAGAAAAGATGAGTCCTTGAAGTAATCAATGAGCTACCTCTCCCTATTTTTAGAACTGGATATGCTTATTGGCTGATAGGCTGAAAGATGGTTTGAAACTGCTAGAGAATTACTCGCTTCCACTTTCGTCCTTGTCTCTAGAATTGCCAGTCTTTGTCATTTACTTTCCATGTCATTATTTGCTTCAGGTTTTATGTAGTGCTTTCCATTTTTTGTTTTTTGTTGCTTTAGATATGACTAATTGATTTCTATGAGCATGCTTACTTTCCAGTGGGCTTGGGGAACAATAGACAAATTATTTTTTCAACATGCTTTATTAGAAATAGATAATGGAGACAGCAGCACCTCACATTCTGTGTTTTTGTTCTTACCATTTAATAGGACATTTTTATTTTTGTGATAAAAATTAAATGAAAATCAGCAAAAGGAAACCATTAGTTAAAGTTTCTTATTTCTCTGAGCAACATAAATCAACATCCAACACACAGGAGTAGTTGTTGAAAGGAAAATCTCTGGTCACACATACAAGTTGCTGGGAGTCCTGAGCAAGCAAGAACTACAAACAGGAAACTTAGGCGGCAATCCCATGGCTGCTTACCGAGAAGTAATTCATAGTGGGACTTGCCTCTGCTCAGATATGTATAGTGCTGCAGTGTCTATTAACTTTGATAGGCACCTTTTCTTAATGTACTTGTAAGTACATGTAGAGCAGACCAAATAGATTGACATTGTTGCAGAGCGGAATGCCAATACTAAGGATTTATATAGAACACATACAGTACTTTATCTCTGCTTCCAGCCAACTGTGAAAAATAAAACCTCAGCAGTACTGAAAAACTCAAGGTTGGGAGTTCCTTCGGCCCTCCCAAATCTGTAAAGGAAGTCTCGACTGAACCCTTCCTATACAGGCAGTTAATTCATCACTAAATGTGCATGATTAATTTGCTTTTATATTGATTAAGTGAATTCATGTCCTAGTCAGAATTGCTCTAAGCGCCAAGCAGTGAGTTCAACATCCAGTTTCCCCAATTGTTGTCCCACTGCTGCGCCATATGAATCACTTTCTGGTAGCATAGTAATTATGGGGGTGTTTCAAGCTATGTGCTTTTTGAAGAACCCCATGAATGCTTCATCACAGCCATAATTCTTAGCATAGCTCTTTGAATGTGTGAACTGGCTCATTCCAGTGTTGTCAGAGAGGTAAGCATCTTTGTTTGCTTTATATTAGGTGAGACAATGAGTTCAAATAACTTACCCTTGTAGCACTGAAGGCATCTTAGAAAGGACTCCCACTGAGAATTCTTTTAAAGGCCAGGAAAAGATCTAGGCAGGATATCCTCTGAGCATCGGTCTCTTTCTGGGAATGAATTTGTCTACCTGGAGTGTAAAACTAAAACTCACTATGTTCACAAATCATGCAATCTATTAGTTAGCTTTCGACTCAGTATGTTTTGTGAACCTAACCACTGTGATCAGTAAACTCTAGTTTGTTATTTAGCATACAGGGTGAATCTACTTGGTTGTGTTTTATTGGATGAGCTATAGCTTAACAGAGTGTTTCATCCATCATTATTACCTGTGAAAGTAGCAATTGTACAAAATGCTTAGCCAAGTACATAAAACCACTCAAGAGACTACTCACGGAACTAGATGCAGATATCAGCTTCGGAAGCCATATTGAGATTCAATTCTCTCACGCTGCCACAATTGAGCCTGGGAAAGTGGGAGGGGGGAATTCATTTCAGTTTATCTAGTTAGACAAAATAAATTTCTTTCTGTTTCAAGGTCACATAGCGTTGCACATAGTGAAAAGGAAATTTTACTTTGGGACAGATGGTGATTGCGCCATTTGATGTGGTGATGGGTAGGGGGGATGGATTTGTAGTTTTTACTTTTGCAAAGAAGCCTTAAACTTTCAGATTCGGGATTCCACAGATGTACCAGTTACTATCCAAATACAAGGAACCTTTCAGAAATGTCTGTCTCGGAGTTACTGATTGGAATGGAGGTTTGCTGGAACGTTGACAGCAGAGACATGAAAGCTGCCTGGTTTTAAACAGGAGCATTCATCTTTCTTCTTGTCCCATTCCTAGCCTCTCTCCCACTCAATCTAGCTGGAAGGTAGTGAGGGCTTGCCTGGACTGAAGTTAATTCCAGGCAAATCTCTCTCACCCACCTTCATCTTCTCAGAAGAGGCAAGTCCTCCAGTCCAATACCTGGCTAGGGCAGTGGTGTGCTTTCAAAAGATCTGTACAGGCAGGCAGCTGAGGCCCCTTGAAAAGAATCTATTCTTCTGCCACAAGCCTGGTAGGTGACTAGAGGGAGAGAGACAGAGACAGAGAGAAAGAACTATGGTAGTATCTACTGCCTACAGCAAAGGCTAGAACTGTGGTGGAGATCCCCGCTTTGATCACATAGATGTTAAGGAAGCTATCCCAAATTAAGTAGATACTTTCTCCATTATAAATGCCTAATCAAGATGCTGTGAAGATAAAGGAGCTACAAGGAGGCATTAAATGGGACACCCTAAAGGAAGATGACTAATTCTTTAGTCAGGGCAGCATTTAATGTTTGCAGTAAACAAAGCTCAAGGCTATACAATGAAGTTGAATATAAAAGCTGGTAAAGTAGGGAACTTATCAGAATGGAATGAAGTCTTTCAAACAAACCTTTTCTCTCCTCAAATAGCCTTTGGTTCGAAATGAAGCAACCCAGGAGGCGAAGATGGGGGGTGGGGGGGGCGAGGGGAGGCTTTCCTAAATCCATTTGCTTCAGGTGCAACATAAACACACTGGAAAATCAAGGCTTTTTTATGTATGTGCTATAAAAAGCGACTCACATCCAAATTATTATTTGTTTGATTCCTTTTTTTTTCATTTTCATAATTTGCTTTACCTTTTCAGCTTCTTTAAGCAGCTATTAAAATACAATCTTGTATCTTAAAAGCTTTCATCTTTGGAGATAGGAAAAGTTCATAAATACACAGGGTTTGCTTGTTTGGTTTAGCCCCCATCCATAAATAACTGAAAATATTTTTGTAGTCCAAGTAGATATGCTGTATGATCACAAGAAGTCAGTGAAACTTGAGTTTAGGAAGATGCCAAATGTTTCACTAAAAAAAATTAAAAATGGAAACAACCTTGCTACTATGTATATATACATATGTGTGCATGTATGTTTGCATGTATACATATCCTGCATGGTGTCCCTAACTCTGCATAGGCCAATAGACAATCTAAAGGCTACCATAACATTAGAATTTGCCAAGATCAATGTACTTAAGAATGTTTGAAGATCATGCATCAAATAAGTAAGGAAGAAGAAAGAAATGGCAGCCAATTGGAACATGAAATATAATTTCTATAATTGTCTATGGAGCCTGACTGTGTGCATGTCTGTGCCGTATATATTGTATGTACTGCATATACATACATGCACATAATATGTAAACATGCATATATTATGGAAAGTGGGTGGCTACAAATATAAGTGAGTAAGTAGATAAATAAGAGCATATCTGCAACTTGAAGAACAAGTATAATTGCTCTCCAGGGTCACTGCAATTTTATTCTGGCTTGATTTTTAGACACAGACAACCGGTTAAAGGCTGAAGAGTGGTAGAACAAGCCTGTTCACTCCAAGTCTCTTGAGAACCTGGACCATGCACCCAAGGATATTTTCTTTTGTTCATAGTGGAAGGTGCCCAGGGGTGGCTGCTGGGGGTTCGGGAGAGCCCCTAGCTAAGATTCTGTGCAGTTTGGAGAACCCCCAAATCCCACTCCTGGCTGGCCCTGCCCACCCCACCCTGCCTCTCCCAGGAGTCTATATACGGCCTGTTTTGGATGCAGGTAAGTGCAGGGCACCTGCGGAGATTTGGGGAGGGCGAAAAATAGACCTCCTGGAAGTTCAGGAAGGCCGGAAATGGGCCCGTTTCCAGCTTCCAGGGAGCCTCCGGAGCCCGGGGAGGCCGTTTTCACCCTCCCAAGGCTTGAGGAAGCTCAGGGAGTGTAAAAATCCCCCCCTCCCCCACCATGGTGCAGGAGGCCAACTAGGCCACGCCCACCATGGCTATACCCACCCAGCAACTGGGCAGAGAACCCTTTGCTAAAATTTTTGAAGACCACCCCTGAATGTGCCATATGAAGATGCTGCTCAAGGAGCAGAAATTGGCAGCAATTCTTCCGTGTGGACAGGAGATGTAGAAGTACCTACCACTGCAGACGCCACAGAAGTAAAAGCAGATGTAACATGAAGTAAAAATGCAAATGTAGATGTAACTTTGGTTTTTACTTTTCTATTTGCACTGCATGGATTTTCTTCCTGAGGTTGCAGAGTGCTCCACAAGTGCCACTATAACAGAGACATCTGGCCTAAGAATCAGCCGTGACTCTTCATTGCACGGTGCATCGATCCCCACTACAATAAAAGTTCAGCTTAAAAAACAACAACCCAAACATCATTTCCCTTTCACAGCGTTCCCTCACTTGCCACTCGCTTGGTGGAGGATGAAGAAAAAGTAGTAAAAGAGAGACTCTTGGCATGAGGGTTTCAAACTTGAAAAGAGCAGCTGTGGGAATGTCAGCAAGAAGAGAACCTTCGCATGTGGTGCAGGGGGAGGAAGAGATGAGAGACGAAGGAAGATCTGAGTGGAGGGCAGGGAACACTATCTTTCAGTGACAGCAAGCATAAAATTATATCACTGGGAACAGTGTAAACAGTCAGACATCTCTCTGGTTTATGGTAACTGATGGCTAGGATTTCAGACCCATGTCTCTGGGATTCTCTCTGGTGATATCACTGCAGACCGAAAGCAGAGCCAGACATCTATGCGATTCTCATATCCCACTGCCTTGCCTTCCAGAAGCGGGGGGGGGGGGAGAAAAGAGAAGAAGGCATCACATGTTGGCAAAGAAGAGGTTGGGAAGAAACTCTATCAAAGGTTGGAAGTGGGAGGTTTGACTGGGGCTGGCGCCACTGGAGGGCAAGAGAGCGATTCACTCTTCTCTGGTGAGGTCAGCCACCCACAGCACTTCCTGTGTGCAGAAGGGGAAGGGGGGAGGAAGTGAGAAAGGCAAGGCTGGGGATGGCAGAACTAGGCAGTCAGCCAAGGCTGAGAAGGCCAGCTGGTGACCCATCCAACCATGGATGGAACGGCTCAGCTTTATAGTGGGTTGAAAGTCAAACCAGGATGCTTCTGACCAGGACCAACTCCCAAGGAGGAAACCAAAAAGTGCTCGAGTTAGAAAGGGAGTCTTCAGCCTGCCTAGCTTTCTGACATTCCGTAGCAAAACCTCTTGTTTTCCACAGTCAAAATGATGGCTGAGGGATTATGGGCATAAAGAACCAGTACTTTGGAAGAATGTAGCTGAAAGTCAGCTAGAAAGAGCAACAGAAATCAAGAAGATTTTATAGTTTCATCTAGAAGCAGAAACGTCATAGTTGACATTTAAAATTTGACAAGAGGGAAAGGCCCCTGATTACTGTCTAGCTATCAGACAAGCCATGATTCACTTTTATATATATAAACAATTAAAAAATCTTTTATAAGAGAAGATTAAAAATTAATACAAAGTAAGAAAGAAAAAAGTAAGCAAAGAAAAAGCAAAAAGTACAGGAAAAAGAAAAACATTAAAAATAGAAAAGAATGAAAAAAAACCACACAAAGTGGTTTCTGATATTCTTCACAGCAGTTATAAGCAGTTGTAAGTACAATTATATATTCATATAATTCAAATATAAGTACAATTATATTTTAAACTCTTTCTCTAAAGTTGCTGCCCAATAAGCTGCATAGCATGGGAGGATCTAATGCTCTCTAAAGTTATATCATAATACAGGTAGTCTTTGATTAACAATAGTTCATTTAGTGACCGTTCAAAGTTACAATGGCACTGAAAAAAGTGACTTATGATTGTTTTTCATACTTACGACTATTGAAGCATTCTCATGACCATGTGATTAAAATTGAGACACTTGGCAACTGACTCATAGTAATGACGGTTGCAGTGTCCCGGGATCATGTGATCACTTCTGGCAAGCAAAGTCAGTGGGGAAGCCAGATTCACTTAGCAACTGTATTACTAACTTAAGAACTGCTCATAAAATGGGGTAAAATTCACTTAACAAATGTCTTGCTTAACAACAGAAATTTTGGGCTCAATTGTGGTCGTAAGTCAAGGACTACCTGTATCTTCTTTTTATAATCCGCCTTTCTAATCATCAAAGCTATAAATCACAAGTTTAATTTTGACACAAATAGAGATTTTCAGTCACAAATAAGTTTAGGCCACGGGTTTCAAGCTCATCGTGTCACGTTGCCATCATGTGACGTATCACTATGTTTTTTTCCCTTCGCAGAACAAGTGGATGTGGCCTGCTCATGATACAAATGGCCCACAGGCCACCAGTTTGACACCCTTGGTATAGACAGTCTACGCTTTTCTCTAATTAAAGAAGTTAGTTTATTCATTTCAGCAAGATCTGTCTATTTCACTAACCATTCCTCCTATTGGGTAGTGTCAAATCTTTCCCTCTCTGTGTAAGACTAGTCATGATTCTTCTCATTATAAAGAAGGTCTGGGAAAATATACAAGAAATTACTGCTTTGATGCTGTGGGGACTGAAAATGATTCCAATATACAATACATATAACATGAAACATTTCTGGTGGTGATCCTCAGATATATATACCTTGTTTCTTGACATCTCACACCCATCATAAGCACTACATATAGTCCTCGACTTATGAACACAACTGAGTCCAAAATTTCTGTTGCTAAGAGAGACAGTTGTTACGTGAGTTATGCCACAGTTATTAAGTGAATCACTGCAGTTAAATTAGTAACATGATTGTTTATAGTGAATCTGGCTTTCCCATTGACTTTGCTTGTCAAAAGGTCGTTAAAAAGTGGTCACATGATCCTGGGACATGGTAGCTGTCATAAATATGAGTCAATTACCAAGTGTCTGAATTTTGATCATGTAATCAGGGGCATAATGCAATGGTCGTAAGCGTGAAAAAATCATAAGTCACTTTTTCAGTGCCATTGTAACTTTGAATGGTCACTAAATGAACTGTTGTAAGTCAAAAACTACTTGTACATAATGCTCTAAGGAATACAGTTTGGTGATCTTACATGAAAAATTCCAGGATTCTTCCTAGCTCTGCTTCTTAAAGTACAACAGAGTTATGGTCAAAGAAACACTTGAGGAGAGAAATGTATGATCTCTATCTCAAAGGTGCCTTTTCATAGGCAGCTGGGCTATTTTTTGAAGAAGACAAAGATGTTTTCCTTCTCATCCAAGAAGCTTCGTCAGTCCATCTGCCTTTTGAAAAAATACCTTTGAGGCAACTATGACCTGGGTGACTGAGAATCTCCATAGACCAGAGGTCTCCAAACTTGGCAACTTTAAGACTTGTGGACTTCAACTCCCAGAATTCTCCAGCCAGCTATGCCATAGATGTATGATCTTTTTGTGCACAAACATGTGGAACAGAAATTGTATCATTTTCATGTTATGTCTGCTTCATGCATGGATAGTATAAAGTTAAAGGCTGTTAAGTGCATTATCCTTGCTTAATAAGCTGAATTATCTATATGAAGATGGCCTCACAAAAAAAATAGATGAATTCCTGCCCAATAGAACTCCAAGAAGGGGAAAAAACTGTCAGATTCAAAAGTTATAGGAGACTTATAGACCTTCATAAAACTGTTTGATTAAGATATATTATATTTTAAAACATGACTTTACTGAATCATGGCTTCCAATTGGTTGTGGGTTTTTATCTTATATGATCCAGTAAATATGCTCAATCCATTTTCTGAAACAGAAAATCACAGAGAATAACAGAAAACTGATGGAAAATTTACTTAATTTACTCAACACAAACAATTTCCATTGTTGATATCCACAACATATACATCTTCGTTGTGCTTCTTTATATTGACCAGAAATTTTAAACACAAAAATACCTACTCATGTTTACATCTAATTATGAAGTGAGATATAAAAGCTGAATTTCAGATGCATAGCTTGTGTTTTTCTTTCTCTCTCTTTCCCCCATTTAAAAACATCTAAAACCTAGCAGCCTAGGTCCCTCAAAATTCTAAAGCCTTTGGGGCGGGGGGGAGAGAGAGAGAGAGGGAGAGAGACTACAAATTCATTCTGTGTATCTTATCCAATCTCACAGTGCTGTTGACTATTATTATCCCAGATATCCTATATTTCAAATATCAGAATAAAATATATAAAAAGTGTACTATGAGGACACAATTTGCATGATAATTTCAGCTGAAGTGTTTCTAAAATGTACAGTTCCTTGAATGCTTGCTTCTATCATTTGAGGCACAAGCCTGCCATAGAATCATGAATCAGTCTGTGAACTCATAGAAAATTCTACTTGCTCTTAAGCATGATTATTACCGTCCTGTGACAGAGCAGAAAAGGATGTACATTGTTTCCTTCTTCTCCCACAAACGGGTAAACTCTTGAATATTATTATCACACAAGATGCGTGAAACTCTGCTGCTTTATACATTAGCATATGATGGGTTTTACTCACAGATTTAGGGAGAAGATTGTATTATTATAGTCTTATTGCTGATGTTAAATAGGAATGAATTTTCCTCTTGCTGCTCTGCTTCTTTCAAATGAAGTAGAGAGAACAGAAGCCATTTTATAGGGCTTGAGGGAGGTACATCACCACCTTTTATGTAGTAAGAGTGATCATGGTTAGAAGTATATTTGGTGTCTACTTTTTGGAAGATGAGTTTTCTAACTATTTTATAGTTTGCAGGCCATCTCAAGACCTGCAAGTTCCAGTAGCAACTCACACTTGGTAGCATATTTTCCTTCAGCAAAAAACACATTAAAAATTACTGCTTTACACTGAAGAAGAAGAACAGAAGAAGATATGAAATATCCTAGCAGTAATTTTTTATGCATTATAATTACAAAAATTTGATGGTCCCACAACTTACACAACAGGAAAAAGACTGTTCAGGTACATAGTAGTGTACAAAATATGTCCAATTTCAAATGATGGAAGATTATCATCTTAGATGGCAAAAGATTGCTGTTTGTGTCACAAATATAATCTTGGCTGCCTGTTAGTTGTAGAGCCCATCTCTGCAAGAAGTTGACTTAAAACTAAAGCTAGAAACCTAAAAAAAAAAAAACCCACGTCAATAAGTTACTGAACTACAGTTCCAAAAATCTGTCATCACTGGCTATACTGACTGGGATTGTGGGGAATTATAGTTCAGCAACTTCTAGAAGTTCCTCACTCATGACCTAAAGGAAATGAGTCAAGTCATTTTATGGCAGGGGTCTCCAGACTTTACAACTTTAAGACTTGTGGACTTCAGCTCCCAGAATTCCCCAGCCAGCATAGGGAAGTCTTAACTTTGCCAAGTTTGGAAACCCCTGTTTTAGGGCAAGATAACAGGGCCTTTGGGGAGGAGGGGGAGAACACATTTGTTGCAGTTACCAAAGAGGCCAAGTTATCCAATAGAATTTAAACTCCTTCAGCATTTTCTCTGTCCTAGATATCTTGATACGTATTGGATCAGGATGCACATGACAAGTAGTTTGCTTGAAATAATTATGTTCTTTCAGTTCATACTGTAGTTCCTAAAGCCTAGAAATGCCCTCATATCATATCATATCTTTCCAAGAGTAAGAAACTATGAATTGGGATCTAGATCCAAGCCTCTAGTTTATCAAGGATTGCCAAAAATTTGTGCTCTAAAGGAATATATAATTTCTGTATGTACTACAAAATAAGCATACTATCGTGAATAGTATTGTTACTTTTGTTAAAACTATTAATTATCCTGACAGCTGATATATACACACCACACAAAATCAGTTCTTGCTGTTTGTCACCCATATGTATTTTTGCAGATATTCTTTATTTCAAAGAGAGTTTCTTGCTCTACAATTTCACAGTCCTCCAGGACAAAATATACATTACACATTTTTCATGTAAATGATATATTTTAAAAACTCCAGCTCTGTCTTTGGTGTTTTCCTCCTAGGAAAGCAAACTTGGGACATTTACAAATAAAAGTATCCTTTCTTTAGGTAAAGACTAAAAGTTCACAATTTAGGTTTTAGATTGATCCCTATTGCCCCATAATAATCAGTTTTAGTTTATTTTATATTTTTGGTTTAATGGGCTGAAAAACAAAGGAGTAGCAAGTGTGTTGTTCTAAAATCTCTATATATTTATAAACACGTAGAATTGTTTCATGAACAAACAAATAATTAAGCAACAAGCTTTGTGTGATACTCCCTTAAGTATATACATTGAGCAACCACTGCTTACCATAAATATATTTTTATGGCTGCTTACATCAGCCAAATCAGAGATACATAAATCTTCATGTGATGATGGAACTGTTATTTTAAATAAAAACCAGACTACGGTGAAGTTGGGGCACAAAACTTTTAAAAACCTGAGGACTTGAAGCACAGACTGTATTTGAGATTCATTCTGAATTTTACCTTTTGGAGGCACAAAACACTTTTTGGGAAAGAAAAAGAAAAAAGAAAAAAAAGCATTACAATTAGTTGTGTCTGTGAGTTCCTTTGTTTTTACACAAAGCATTACGCAAAAGCCTGCAAGGAGAAAAAAAGAATAGGTTTCCACCCCCCTCCTCCTTAAAGTTCAAAGCCTCATAATAGTTTTTCCATGTAAATAGCGAGACAGGTTTTAACAATGAAAAAACGTATATATTCACAAATGCAATTAATTCGGGTTGAAGTGATTGGATTTCCTCAAACAACACAAAACTTTTAAACTTTTTTTTGGGCTTGGTAAATATGTAAATATTTAGTAAGGAGAATAAACAGAGTTTTGGTATTTTTCCACTTTCGCCCTATACCTGGCATGCCAGCTTTAATAACATGTGACAGTTTATTTTAAATATAAAGTTTACTTCTAAAGTCCTCATCTAGTTAGAAAGCTTCCCATCAGCAAAGTCGGTTCTAATCAAAGGAGGGTAATTGAAAACAAACAATTGCTTGACTATTGAAATTCAGAGAAAGGGTTAGAGTGGGCTTTTTTTCCTTGGGTCAAATAACTTTTTAGACATAATTAAAGAAAACAAACAAACCATTTCAACGCTGCTCAAAATCTTTGCAAAAAGGGAATTCTCCTAAAATCTCAAAGGTCAACACTTCAAGATATTTTACTTGGAGAGCAGCAGTAGGGAAGGGAAAAAAACAATGCAGCAAAAGCTAGATGGATCCCAACCACCTATGCTGCTAATTTGCTAATGGAGATGCTGTGTGTGCAAGAACCGCAGAACTGGGGACTCTCCAAAATTTGATAGTTTCCACTCAGTTGACAGTATACAAACCCTGTTGAAATCAGCAGGGCTACCTTTTGCTAAAAGGATCATGCCCATATAGTGCACATTTCTGAGAATATAGGGAAGTGCTGTTTATCACCTCAGCAGAGAGTGCTTTCTCTTTTGTCCAGGTTATACTTGCAAGGTAGGGTTTTTAAAGAAGTCCTTCTTTAGCATCCATCCATCCATCCATCTGGGGTTCCCTCCCCTCCGTCTTTTCCCCTTCCTATAGTCACCCAAACTTTTAGGCAACCTCCCCAGTTTCCACCTTACACCCCTTTCCAAGAAACCCATCCAGTCAGGGAGGTCACCCCCCCCCCATTGTCAAAGAGCTGAGTCACCCATGGTGAAAGAGGACTGGAAAAACTTTTGCTGAGTAATGAATTAGTGTTGGATCCCACAGATATGAGACACAGAATGAGTGGATGGGAAGAACAACCATGGGTTTGAACAAAGAGAGAAGTGGGTACAAAATACTGTGTGTGTGTGTGTTGTTATTTTGTTTTGTTCTGCCTGGAGGGAGGGGAGGTCACCTTTTGCTCCCAATATTCCCCGCAGTCAGAAAGTAGAGGCACACCCTCCTTTCCACAGGATGGGGGAGTGAGTTTAGTCACCTGCCAATGACTAAAGGCCACTCAGTTTACGGGAATGGGGTAAGCCCTTGAAGGCAACCCACCAACAAGCGATTGTGCTTTGTTTCCTACACAAGGGCAGTGGGGCATCAGGAGGAAGCCCAGTGCTTGGCACTCAGACTGGCATGTGAGGGAAGAGCCTTTCATAGTCGAGGCCAAAGGTCTGGTCCAAGGGAGTTGTGGACAGGCAACTCTAGGGCAGAGACTGGGAAGTGCACGGTAGGGAGGCAAAAGAAATGGAGAACAAGAATGGGTCAGTTTCTTTGCTCTATCCCCACCCCTTTCCTCCTTCCACCCCCCCCTTCCCAAATCTGGCATTTCAGCCTGAGACAGGGTGGGTTCACACACTCACTTCGCCTTGTCTCTTTGTAGGGGAGGGGAGGCAATCTGCAGGACCTCTCCTCCCCCTATGCCCCCCACATACATCCCCCCCTCAGGGACTGGGCTTAGCTTTGTGGTTAAAGCTTTACACGTCAGAAAGGAGGGGGGGGGGTTAGAAGAAAGGTTGCACAAGTTATCTTCCCCAAATTAAAACGTACACATGCTTACACACACGCACACATCCACATTTCAAAAAACAAAAAAACACACAACCCACCCCACAACCAAAATCCCAGTGAGTGGGATTGGCAAATGGGATTATTAATCCTGGCCCAGAATAAAGGAGGCAGCAGATTCCATGCAGACCCTTCGGCGAAAGGAAGCATCCAGTCACACACCTACCTTCAAGGGCTGCACCGGACTGGGGCTTTAACCAGATGGCGTGGAGAGCAGGTAGGAGAGCCTGGGGTCCCTTTCTTCAACCCCCATCCAGAGGGCAACTGGCAACCCCCTCTCTCCTCACTCAGAAGCTCAAGGAAGACCTTGCAATAGGTTGGGTTTTCCAATATTTGCTGGAAATCCCCACACCTTTCTTTTTTATTTTAATTGATTTTTTAAAATGCCACTAGGAAAACTTGGCAGCATCCAGAGATCTAGAGAATAGGGTGGGGAGGAGTATGGTGGGCTGGCATTTCCTCTGGATAGTTTTTAGACAAATAACCCAAGAAAAGTCCCTTCCTTCTTTCCTTTCAGAAGAGCCCTATTGCTAAGTAGGACTTTTACCTTCCTCCTGCACCCCTCCCCACTCCAAAGTTTGAAGTGGGGCACCTCAGGCTGAACAGCAAGCAGGAGGTGGGAAGAAAATGAATGGGTGTTTGTCAACAATGGTACCAAATACATTCTTGAAAGCAACCTGGTTCTGTTTAACACTTTTAAGTTTTTAAAAAGGCAGCTACTTTAAGAATATTATGCCTTTCTTTCTTTCTTTCTTTCTTTCTTTCTTTCTTTCTTTCTTTCTTTCTTTCTTTCTTTCTTTCTTTCCCTCCTCCTTCCTTTCTTCTTTCTTTCTTTCCCTCCTCCTTCCTTTCTTCTTTCTTTCTTTCTTTCTTTCTTTCTTTCTTTCTTTCTTTCTTTCTTCTTTCTTTCTTTCTTTCTTTCTTTCTTTCTTTCTTTCTTTCTCTCCCTCCTCCTTCCTTTCTTCCTTTCTTTCTCTTTTTCTTTCTTTCCTTCCTTCCTTCCTTCCTTCCTTCCTTCCTTCCTTCCTTCCTTCTCTTTCTTTCTCCTACATTCCTGGACACCAATCAAAGAAGAAATCACAGGAGGTGGAAGAGGAGAGCGAGAGAAAGAGAGAGAGAGAGAGTGAGTGAGTGAGAGAGAGAGAGAGAGAGACTGCGTGGTGAAAACTTTGCATACATACAAAACAAAGTACAGACAGCTATTCCCACCTAACACCCAGCAAACAAAAACCAAAACAAATAGGGAAGGGGGGGAAAAAAGGAAGGAAGGAAGGAAGGAACGGAACCCGGGGCAGAGCCAGCCAGAGAGAAAGGGAAATTTTCACTCCGCGCTGGGATCTGCAGCGATCATTCGGAGCACAACCGTTGGTCTGCTAACCCGCCGTGTCGCCCCCAGCCCACACTCTGAGTCTACTATGCTATGTGTTGCTGGGGAGGGTTCAGGTAAGGGCTCGCATCTCGCTCCGTTTTGAGAAGGGTGGGGTGGGGTGGGGGGGTCTTGCTGTGCGCCTTGTCTTTTTTTTTTTTCCAAACGCTGCTGATTCTAATTTGATTTGATTAAAACGTCTGTCTGGCTTTGAGACTGATTTAAGACCTCTACCCCCCTTCCTTCTTTTTCATGTGTGTTTGTGATTACCGAAGGGGGGGGGCGCGTTTAGAGAGGAGAAGGCAGTTTAGCAAGGGAATATCATCCCAAACTGACAGAGGAAAATCAAAGTCACCAACATTTTAGAAAACAGCTAAAAAGCGTCCTCTCTCCCACCCCCCCCACCCCATGGCTTGAGTTAACTGCTTTCCCAAAACAGAAAGAAAGTATGTTTGGTTATTAAAATTAAAAGATAGTTTATTCGTTTATTTTTAAACAAAGAACGGGACAAGGGGAAGAAAACCCACCCCAAAACACTTTTCCCCCTCACCCCACCAAAAACGAGGAAATGTCCTTTTCTGGGAGGGGATAGAAATGGAGGGGGGGAGAAATCGCAACTTTAGGAAGTGCCTGAATCTTTCTGAGTGGTTTCTGTGAGTGGTTTGGAGTGTTGTTTTTGTTGCTTGGTAAAGTTTTAACATTTTAGCCCGGTTAGCAAAACTTTTCTCACTGTTACTTTGAGAAGGTTGAAAAGCTGGAGTGGTGGTGGGGAGATTACTTAGAATGAGAGTACTTTTTCCGGCAGGGTGTAGTTTTTATAAGCAATAGTTTTTTTGTGTTTTGCAGACAACACCCCGGGCTTTCTGGGAGAGGGCTTGTGTTTAAATAAAATAGAAATGTAAAAAAGAAACCTTAAAAGGTCAAAAGTGGTTTGTTTCCCCAGTTGGCTTTTTTGACAATCAAATCATGCCATTTAGCAATAGGTGACCCTTTTGCTCCTACAATAATTAGTTATTTGAAAAGAAAGAGCAAACAAAGCTTTGGTTTTTTGTTTTTTTTAAAGGACATAAAACAAAAATATTTGGGATTATTTTTCCGTTTTGGATGTTGGAAAAGGCTGAGGAAAGAAACTGAAAAGAAAAATGCCGGAAAACGTGAGGCCAGGGAGGCCAGCTTTGATTCATTCCTCCAGGAGCAGTCAGGCAAACCCAGTATGTAATGAGTGAGAGACCCAACTCTTAGGTATAGTGGAAAGCGATGCTGCCCATTGCCTCTTGGGACTCTCTTCAGCCAGAAGGTTCTGATCCTTGGCTGAGATAGATAGCAAAATTAAAGAAGGAGAGAAGAAGAGACGCCCAACTGATAAAACGTTTATTTACGGCTCTAACAGTCCCATCCGGCAGCTGCAGAAAGGAACCTGGGACCAGCTTTCTTGTCCCTCACCCCCCCATCTCTCGTAGGATAGACAAAATTAGGGGGCAATGTTTCTCAACAACATGCCGGCATGGCTAGCCTCTGAGGTAACTAAGCTTTAAGACAGCTTTAGACCAACTTGATAGTAATGGAGTAGCAGAACAAAGAGTGAGTGGATCATACTGTATGCTGTGGAAGCTACTACAGGGAAAGTTTCATGGAGGATATAGGTGAAAGGTTCTAAGAAAGGGCATAATTTTTCATAAACAATACTTTCTCTTTACCTGCATGCACACATATGTGTAAGATTATACAAGTTTGCATGCAGCTATGGCCAGTCAGACAAAAAGACACCTCTTATTGCTGAAGTCTTCAGTTTTTGGCAAGTAGTTTTCCACCCTGTGCGTTAGCGCCATAACGTAGCCAAACACAAACTGTTGAGTCACGTGGCCTTCTCTGAATTACAGGGACCTGTATAGCATGTGGAAGAAAAGGTAGGAGCCCTTTTTGTCCAGAGAGAGAACTTGTAGTTCCATCTAAACCCAAGAAGTTTCTCCACAGAGAAATACTATGGTTAGAAATCCAGTGTCCTAACAGGAAACAAATTCTGTGATATAGGCAGGAATATGAAATTATCTAAGAAGCAAATACCTAAGCTAAAAGCCTAACTATCTAGCCAAATACTCAGCTTTATATATATGAACATCCTCATCAAGAAAGCACATATACATGCTCCAAACATGTATATACCACATCAGCATCTCCTTTCTATGCAGTAAAATTTATCTTGCTGCTTAGAGATGACAGGGCAAGGAGGTTTCCATCATTGGTTTAGGATGACGATGATGATGATGATGATGATGATATCCATTCAGTCTTGTCTGACTGTCAGCTGCCAGCTTCTTACTTAGAGGTTCAAGCTGAGGAGGTCTGACACTGACTCTTGGCGATTCTATGGATCAGGTCTGTCCACATCTTTTGACCTTGCACTATTTCTTTGAGTTTTTCTATGTTCTGGCTGGTGTCAGCTTTGATGGTGACCATCATCAATTTGGCAAACTGAAGATATATTAACCCTTTGAATGGATTTGAAGTATAGAGAGCAAGTGTACAGTTGAAGAGCTGTTTCCGTGTAAAGCACATTTGATGCTATTGACCAATTGTTTGGAGAGAGATTGGCATATCTGGATTTCAAAATGAACATGAATGTCATATGTATAAGGAATGGGAATGGTAGCACCAGGCCCTGCTCCAAACCAAAGTGGGGGAAACATCAAAAAACCACAAGAACTGCAGGAATCTGCATAATATCAGACCTTGTTCATCTCATAGGCATCTCTCTCACCCAGCCTATCTGAGTCTCCACATGGCTATTTAAAATTAGCAAAGAGACAGAATGTAAACTATCAGTGTCAGGACAATCAGATACACGACAGGAAGCAGACTAATTCATACAGTCTGTCCTATACAGGGATCTCTGTACAGTTCTTCCAATACCCTGACACAGATATTGCTTCATATCCCCAAATGAAGGCTGCCAGGACTTGACTGTCTGGAAATTCTAGATTTAGCTCTGTGGAGAAGGTATTCCTGCATGTATTTGAGGAATTCTTTTTCTAACTTGATAACAGGTGTTATGGAAAGCCAACTTCAACCCAGAATATCAAACCTGGTACGCTAATGCACCGTTGTTAAACATTCATTAATGCCTCTTACCTATTAGGAGTTAAATCTTGATTTTGGAGGAAGGTTCAGAGCAAAATTGTATAAGTAAATTCCCTGTCCCCTTTTCTTGCTGCCTTCCATCTCACAAACAGTTGTATTGAAAGCAGCTGTTTAGATTTGAGAAGTAGATCAACCTCTCCTACACACTCATATTTTTGCATGCACACATTGGTGCACACGCACAGAGGCACACACTTTTTATGTACACACTTTTTTCCTGAGGTGTTCTTCACTACTTGCTGATCTAAGTTTTCTGATCCTGAACCCTCAGTCAGTAAATTAAAGAGAAGAAAAGTTGTACAAACTGTCTTGACAGTTTTGCGTTATTGTGCAGTTGAGCAAGGAAAACAAAACAACGGAGGCTCTGTTAAGACATTTCGAATGAGACTTCAGTTTTAAGGGGGCATATTCTCAGCAGCTTCCCGATCAAGTACCAAGCTCAATTTCAATGTTTTTAATGTTTCATATTTCTGCTTTTATTGTGTTGTAAGTAATCCAGAATTGCTTTGGATAGTGAGATGGGTGTATATCAATTTTATAATAAATAGAAAATCTCTTATTCACGCAGCAGTGGAGAAACCATAAATATAGTCTGATCCATAACCTAGGTGGCCAGGGTTAAGAACAGAATCTCTGCATACCCATCACCAGGGCATCGCAATGAATTGCAAACAAATGTTCTAAAAGTGTCTATACTTTTGTATCTCCCAACCTTTGAAAACAAATTTCCTTTGCTTAGATATAAAAATTGGAGCAAAATGTATACCACATGGCTAAAACAGATGAGACTGCCAAAACTTAATAAACTGTTTCATGGGCCAGGTCTGACACATAATTAGGCACGCTCTGGGAAGAAGCCAATGCTTTTTCTATGAAGTACCTCCTGTGCTTTTTATTAATTCCATCAATGGAGTCACTAGCATGAACAGGAATGATGCCATGGCATTTACACAGCTAAAGCAGCTCACCTAGTCTTCAAATTTAGAGACATCCAGATGTTCTCTTTATACTCGTATTTTCTGGTGTATGCAAGGGTTCTGAAGACATTCTTGACAAAATCCAATTTGTAAAACCAATCTAGGAAAAACTCAGTTTCCCTTCCAAGACCACAAGAAGTGTAACATGTCTGCACAATAATTCTGTGGTCACAATTATTTTAGCTTCTAACAACCAAGATCAGGTTAAAGCTTCACTTTTGCCGAAGCCCCCCCACCCCCCCACCCCATATAGCCCAGGCATTTGCTAAATCTGGGAGCAAAGGTCCAGTATAAAAATCCGGATGACCAGTATAACTGTTTCTATCAAGCTCTCTGTCAAAAACTGACATAATAGCCTTAATGGTAGCCAGAAGAAGCCAGGATTCTAAAAAGCCAGTTTCTCACATGAAGATATTCCTTGGTTCCTGAAAGATAAGAATAGTTTGTTCATTCTTGGACAGATGTCAATCGCAACATGTTAGGCCACCTGTGATCCATTTTTGTAGGTGAAATGTGATCCCTAAGGTGTCATCAAGGGGAGATGGATGTCAGGAAGACAAACAGCCTCAGGATGACAACATTGTTAACACTGGGAAGCTTTTAAACTGCAGAGAGGCAGATCTGGCAAAGCAAGGCAAGGGGGTCCAAGCAATAGGCATCGCCTAAGTAGGCAAGGTTGGTTGGCAGAGACAGAGCCTATATCACAGGTAGGAACAGCAAGTCTGTATTAAGCTAGGTCATGGGCAAAAGGCGGCTTGGATGATAGCCCAGAAGATGTGGAACAATTAGTCACTGGAACTTAGTCAGAGAGAGATGTCTGAGGTCTTGAACAAAAGGCAACATGGTGCTTACCCTGACTATATATGGGAAAATCAAGCTCTTTTTTGACCGCATTGAATTGCAGGCAACCGAGGAGGACAGTCTCACGAGGCCTTGAGGAGAAGCCAAGAGAACAGAACACAAAGGTGCAGGCGGGGGTGGGGGGAGGACACACAATTGTCTGAATGTAGTAATAGTGACACAGGAGAACAGGCAGGAGAGAGGAGCCCCAGGAGAGAGGAGATTGCCATAAAAAGGAGATCAATGGGGGACCCAAGAGAGAAGAAGGCAGGGAGTCGCTAGTGAGTTTGATCGCAAAAGAGGGGATTGAAGGGGTACTATTAGCTCTTTGGAGGAGTACTCTGGAAAGGGGCCTGAACTTCTTCGGGACATCTGCAGAAAAAAAGAAAAGAAATGAGGCTTAAATGGTTAAATGAGTCTGGGCTGCCGAGGAGGAGGAATCAACACAATGGTAGAAGGTAAAGGCTCTCTTGCTTTAGGCCTAGTGACTACATAGACCATATTGTTTTGTAGGTTGCAATACAATGAGGGCGGTCATTGTTTTCTTTCCATAAGGTTTTTTTTTTCCCCAGGCTAAGCTACCGCCTTGAGATTTCCTAGTGGTCTCCCACTGAAGAGTTAACCGGATTGATTTTGGTTAGTTTTTCTGAGATTGGTGATGGTTAGCTAAGTGCTATCACCTGTTGGGATCTACTCTAGAACAGCAAGGGCATTTTGTTGTGGAAGTTTACTCAACTCTGTACAGGTAGTCCTTGACTTACAAAAGTTCACTTAGTGACCATTCAAAGTTACAATATCATTGAAAAAAGTGACTTGTGACCGTTTTTCACACTTGTAGCACCCCCGATTTTCATACTTGTAGCATCCCCATGGTTACGTGATTTACATTTGGATGCTTGACAATGGACTCATGTTTGTGACAATTGCAGTGTCCAGGAGTCATGTAATCAGTCACCTTTTGTGATCTTCTGACAAGCAAAGTCAATGGGGAAACCAGATTCACTTAACAACCGTGTTATTAATTTAACAACTGCTGTGATTCACTTAATAAATATGGCAAGAAAAGTCGTAAAATGGAGCAAAACTCACTGAACATCATACATTTTGGAGTCAATTGTGGTTGTAAGTGGAGGACTAACTGTACTTCCAACTTACAGCAAGGCAATTTCCTGCTTTTTAAAATGCGATAAAATAAGTGTGTGAAGCCACCATTGGCTTGTTGCACTTATTAAGAAACCCACAGATTTTTAAAAGCAAAGCAGAATGAGATAGTATCCTTAATTCAAGGTTACCTCCACACTTTAAAAAGAAAAAAACCACCTCCCTCAATCTATAGCAGGGTGTCAAACTCATGTTGTCACAGTGTCATCAGGTGATGTATCACAACTTCCCCTCCCTTCGCTAAACCAGGCATGGGCGTGGTGAATGTGTGACACATCTAGCCCACCGGTCAAGAGTTTGACAGCCCTGATCCATAGCCTCTTCATCCCATCTGGAAAGATAGTTTGTTTTCTATAGAAACTAGAAACAAGATACCCCGCTCCCCCAGTCTAATGTCTAATCTCAGTGTTGGTTTTATTCTTGATATAAACCAGCATTTCTCATCCTTGGGAACTTTAAAATGTGTAGTCTTTGACTCCCAGAATTCCTCAGCCACCATGGCTCACTGGGGAATTCTGGGAGTTGAAGTCCACATCCTAAAGTTGCTGAGGCTGGGAAGCACTGATATAGACAGATCATGAAAAGGCTAACAATTTCTCATTTAGCTTGTAATAATGGGAGGCTCTATTTATTGTAAGCATATTTTGTGCATTCTTGTGCTCTGGCATACAACTGGTTAGATCAAGAGAGGGTTATGCCTGTTGGCTTTTCCTTCTGTCTGTAATCCCTTCTACGGATCTTCAGAGTTAATCTGCAAATCCAGCTGTAAAGGCACTTAGAACACTAGATTTTCTGTGAATGCACTATGCTAGATAGAAAGATCACTAATGAAGATTTCTCCCCAGCATTCTTTGAGTAAGGTGATCACAAATTATCCTGCAATTATTTTCACAAGTACTTTGAAATTCCATGGGAAGTGGCTTCTCATGAGCTCCTGCCAACAGCTCAGTTTCTCCCAAGGGAACAGTCCACAAGATGAAAGGGAATCAATTTGCCTTAATCTTCCAATTCTTGGGAGAGTTTTCGGTCAGAAAAATCCAGAAAGCACCACTGATGCTTCCATGTCAAAGAATCTGCTGCACCGCAAAAGGGAAACATCCAGAGATGCCTTCAGCTCTTTGTATTGACTGCCTGCTTCATAGGCAGATATTTCAACTGACTTAAGTTTATCTGGGCTTGATCTAAGAGAGGCCATTACTGGCTCTTGTTTGCACATGTCTCAAGTAACCAAGTGGGCACTAGAATTTAAGCTTAGTAATTTCTCTTTTTCTTAGGATTAATACATGGTTTTGTACCAAATCATATTGTACAAAGGGGCTTCTCCTCAGTGTGGCTTCTGTCCTTCCCCTCCTCCTGGCTTTGAGAAATTTGGATTTTCCTCTTGCCCCGCCTTCTAGCCTTGATACTCTTGGAAGCTCACATCACCCTGTGGTTTTAGACTAAGCTGGTCAGATTTAGTTTCAGCAGAGCTCAGCTCAGTGTTTACTTCAGCTCCGCTGGCTTCTGCGTTAAACTATAAAGGCACTTATGGAGCCTCCCTGCAAGAAAGCCTCTGCAGTCAACTAAACAGGGCCTCAATTTGTTGCTGGGGCCGAGGACGGTTTTGAGGCTGTGCAGGCCTCTTCTACTCTGAGTTTACGCAAAGTAAATCCCACTGAGATCAAGAAAGCTTACCTCCAAGCAAGCACGGGAATGAGTTTTATATAAAGCAAAAGCAGCCATCGGAGAAGGCTTCAAAGAAACACCACTGTACTCTCAATTGCTTCCCAATCCCTGAACTGCTCTCTGTCCTTTGTTATCAGTCCGTGCTTCCAATCAATACTTCATTCCTAAGAATGCCTTGCTATAAAATCTGGTGCCAAAATCTGGTAACCCTTCACCACATGCAGCAATTGAAATAAAGTGTTTCCTTGCAGCATTTCAACACATGGCTTGTTCTCTGCATGCTTGAGGTCTTTCATCCAGAACAGTTGCTTTCCTTCAATGGAAATCCATCATATGTCACACTGCAGGAAGCCTCTTGTTATACACAGAATGCGATGCTAAGCACACGGTGTAGAAGTAGGGCTGCAACCCTAGGCTCATTCTTCCCAGATTTAAGTCCCTAAGGGGAGACTAACACTCAATAAAATGCCAAGCCTTGCAAGATACGTTCCACCGAACGTAGCATAATTTACCACTGAGTAAGTACACAAGAGGAATAGCCTACGACTTCATGCCCAGTGTTTGGACCATGTGCAGAATGCCTCCTTTCGTGTTCTGCAGGCCTTCCGTGAGGTTCTTATAGCCTCAGCATTTAGTATCTCAAGTAACCTTTCAGCATTGATCTGGAAGGTGCAGAGGGAAGGGGAAAGGTGTTCGGCATTTTCTTTTTTTTGTAGAACTGGAACTGCCAATCTTCCTGACCTGCATCCATATCTAAAATTATATTTGCATTATATAGCAATAGCAAATAGCATTTAGACTTCTATACCGCTTCACAGTGCTTCACAGCCCTCTCTTAAGTGGTTTACAGAGTCAGCCTATTGCTCCCAACAATCTGGGTCTTCATTTTACCCACCTCGGAAGGACAGAAGACTGAATCAACTTTGAGCCAGTCAGGATTGAACTGGCAGTTGGCAGAATTAGCCTGAAATACTGCATTGTAATCACTGCGCCACCACAACTCCTATATAGTCTAGACATGATCTTGTCAACTGTAATCCAGGGGTACTGGACACGCTTGGTGGTCCTGCTTCATAAGTGTGGAGCTAAGAAATGTTTAGTTTCTTTGCTTTCACTTGCAAATATGAGTCTAGTCCAAAAGGATCACTTCACAAACTTGTCTCAAGTAACTTGTTTTTCACTTGTCAAGGAACTATACTGTAGTATCCACATATTTTTTGGCATGACACAATAGAGCACACTTGTATAGCTTTAGTGCACCTTGCTTCCC
Source organism: Pseudonaja textilis (assembly GCF_049901715.1). Lineage (NCBI taxonomy): Eukaryota > Metazoa > Chordata > Lepidosauria > Squamata > Elapidae > Pseudonaja > Pseudonaja textilis. The sequence goes on from NC_141990.1 coordinate 223,835,467, forward strand.
TATTCTTTTCTGACATTGTCTTTTGCATATTGGTGTGCAAGTAAATTAGTGACGCTAAGCATGTAGCTAAATAATTTACTTCAAGTTGAGAAAGGCTGCCTTAGCTTGCAATCTTTTCAGCACCCTTTATTCTTAAGAATGGCTGGCTCGGGAATTCTGGGAGTTGAAGTTCATAGATTGTAAAGGGTCATAGGTGCCCAGCCCTGCTTTTTTCTGACCTTGTTTGTTTTCACCTCCCTTGCAACATTTCTCTATTCTGGGCACATTTCCCCTTCTCTGCAGCTGCTGATATGTAAGTGGTTATTGATGGTCCTCCATTTGTTCATTGGCTGTAAATATAATATATTCACTAAGGTTGCAACCCTAGTCATATTTACCAGGTAGCAAGTTAACCTGGAATCAATGACCCTTCATCTCATATGTGACTAGGAAATTCTAAGTTTGACATAGAAGTTTAACATCTGCTGGAAGATCTAATAAAGGCTTTCTTATTCCTAGCAGCATCCTGGCATATCTTCAGTGTGTTGTTGTTACATAAACAGTTGGAAGTACCCCAGTAGACCATATTAATCTACAGAAATCTTCTCTTCATCTAGGAATTTCCGGATACCTCATTCAGTTTCACACTTTTTCTGTTCCTTGTCACTATCCACGTTATCCACCTCTCCTGGAGCAAACAGCTTACCTCAGAATGGAAAAAATCCTTACAAATCACAGCCTCCATCTGGTTAATTTCACTGGTTTTTTTTTCTTTTCTTTGCATAGCCTTGACTCTGTCACCGATGCAAACAAGCCTGTTGGCTGCTTGAGGCTCCCCAGTATCATCTGCAAACCCCTCATTGCTCAGCCTGCAACAACTTTGGGGGAACAAAATAGATGTAAGGACAATATGCATCTAACGACAAACCAACTTATTCCAGCCTAATAGCTCCTTTTTTTTGGCCAAAAATTCACCAAATGAGTGGACAAGTATTTTCTCAGTCTAGGGGCTGCAAAATGAAAATAAATTAGACCACAGTGAAATATAGACCACAGTTGGTTGGTTTTGAAAGTGAAACGTAATAAAAGCATTTGACCAATGCTACTGATTCCCTGTAAGGGTCCAGATGCTAAAAACAGATGCCATATCATTTGCAGTGTGCCATAGTCAGATAGGAGACCCCCTCAAAGATTCATAAAAATCCATCATAATCTATCTATCTATCTATCTATCTATCTATCTATCTATCTATCTATCTATCTATCTATGAATGAACATGGCTCATTGATAAAAAAAATTGGCCACTCCGAGGACTGTGCATGTAACACATGTGCTGCATGTGCTGCATTGGATGATGTTTTGTTTGTGGGACCAATGTAAGATCTTGGTTATCACCTTTAAAGCCCTTCATGGCATGGAACCAGAAGAATCATCTTGTCTTAATTATATCAACCCATCCAACCCAATCAGGCAGGGAGGATATGTTACAAACAGCATCAGTTATAGTATTTCACCTGGTTGTATCTAGGAAAAGAGGCTTCCCTATTGTTGCCCCACCCTATGGAATATCATATCTCCAGATATGAGTTTGGGCCCCCACTCTTTTGGCCTTGTAAGCGTTAAAACCAGAGAATTAAGACTATCTCTGCCATAGCATGGGGGTTGAAGAATATACAACCCTGGGGCTGGTTGGTGGCTTAAGAGCGTTCCCTCTGAATTTTTTTAAAAAATTTAACTTGTCTTTTAACTTTGCTCTTATTTCATTCTTCATTCTGATTTAATTCTGCTTTTAAGTTTATTTCTTTTATATGGTTTTATCGCCTGTATCTGAATTGCTTGGATAATGAGATGTGCAGTGTCTACATTTGATAAATAAAAGATTATCTTGTTACATATATTATAATGATCCTCGATGGTATATTGATGTTTATTCCATCTTCATAAGCTTTTTTAAAGTAGCACCAAAAAGTTTGCAGAACTGGCATTTGAATGTAAGATATGCAAGACAGAACTACCAGTGTTCCGCAATTGGAAAAGGGACATTGGACATTTTACATTGCTTGGCTCCTTTTGGCTCTTGGAGAAATCCCTGCATTATACTCTGTACAAACAAGCATATTTCTGAGGTTTCTTGCAACCAGTATATATTAAAAACACACTTTAAATCAAGCAGAGAAGGATAAGGATAAACGACATTAATGAACTATGCTTTTTATTGCTAGCCCTTTGTAAATGAAATTTTTTTCTCACCTAAGATTATCCTGGAAACTGAAAAGTGATAACCTTTCTTTCAGTGTGCCACGTTTTTAGTGCATCCTAAATTTTCCAAAATAATCTTTGACCTATTTGGAAAGCTTCAGTCTGGGAAAGGATGTACTATGTTCTAAATTGGAAGCCTTCTTTATTAAGACATCAGGCCTTCAACGCACAATGCTACAGAAAATACGATTAGAAAGAAAACTTTTAGCATGTTGTAATGATTTTGTTCAGTGAGGATTAAAGAGTGCTAGTAATTTGTCTTGTATCAGTAGAATTTGTTTAAAGAAGTACAGTTTCCTTCTAAAAGTTCAGTTCTTGTTATGTCTCTATCTCATGTATACTCAGTCCTCATTTAATGACTGGTTGTATTACAGCAGTTCAAAGTTACCACGCCTGCAGGACGGGTGCTTGACAGTCTGTAAAGCCATCCATCATAAATGGTCGTGGCATCTCCTCTGTGGTCATATGACCAAATATTGGGAAGGTCAACTTTATGACCCATCCCAGCAGTATTCCACAGTAATCTGATTGTGACTCACAACTGTTTTTTCTGGTTTCTGATCATTTTTGCTGGTTTATGACAAAAATACTCATTCAAATGAATGGGTTTGCTTTGACCACTGTGAAAAAGGCCAGAAATTACTTCTCGTCACATGGGTGCCCTGATTTACAACCATAATTACTTACAACCAGGGGTGGAATTCTACTGGTTCAGACTGGTTCTATAGAACTGGTTGTTATGATTCTGCACAGTTCAGAGAACCAGCAAATCGTGCCCCTGGCTGGCCCTGACCCTCTCTGCCCAGCCCTCCCTGCCCAGTCACAACATTGCGTGCATGCCTGACATCGCTGGTTGCATTCTTCCCCACCCAGTCACTCCTTAAGATATTTCTTTTTTCTCACCCTCCCAATGATCAGCTGTTCCTATGATCAGCTGTGTCGGAATTCCCCTTGCTGTCTTATTGCTTTGCCCAGGAGGCTTCCCTGAGGCCCAGGAAGGCAAAAAATGGAGGGGGGTGCAGCTGTCCCTGCCCCCTCCATTCTTTTTCCTTCCTGTGCCCCAGGGAAGCTTCCTGGGAGCAAAACACCCCCCCCCAGAGGCTTCCCTGAGGCCCAGGAAGCCCCAAAATGGTGCGTGGGGGGGGGGTTCTGTGTGCCCCCCCATGCGCCATTTTTTGCCTTCCTGAGCCCAAGAGAAGCTTTCTGGGAGCAAAAACGCCACCCTGGGAGTTTCCCCCGAGGCCCAGGAGGCCCCAAAATGGAGCGCAGGAGCGCTCTGTTTTTTCCCCTTTCTGAGCCCCAGGGAAGCCTTCTTAATGCTGATCTCAAATATGGTACAAAGTCAAGGTCTACCTGCATGAATTCATTGAACCTCCATTTTAACTTTGCCCTTTTCCTTTCCAACTATCTATGTGCACACTGAAACAGCCTTCTGATTACTCTGGTTATTCTCCGATAAATTTATGTACCCCACTTATGGAACAGAAATGGAGGGCTAAACATTTTGAAGGCGTGACATGTCCCTTCTCCTTTATAGGAAAAAAAAAGTTCTGTTTTTGGATTATATAACTTCCATATAACTTTATATATTTTATATAATTTCATTATATATTCTAATGCACTTTATATAAAACAGTTTTCAATAACTGTGGTTTTATGTTTCCAACATATTGAATGTACCTGCTTTTTATAAAAGACCTTGGGTAAAACTGGATGACTATCAGCTTTAGCCTTGGTCAAGTTCAAGCAAGTTACACTTCATTGATTTGAGGAGCAAGGACCAGACGACAATATGTGAATCCTAGTTCTACCTCTTACTCTCATATTTTGTGCCCTCTGCATAATTTGTATTAGTTTAATTAAGACCATCTCTACTGAATGAAAAAATGCTTAAATGCTACTACAGGTAGCAGTAAATGGTACTACAGGGTACCAGTGTGGCAGTTGCCCACTGAACTCTTGTCATAGTTCAGGCCAGAGGTAGTATTCAGCAGGTTCTGACCAGTTCTGTAGAACCAGTAGTGGAAATTTTGAGTAGTTCAGAGAACCAGCAAATACCACCTCTGACTGGCTCCGACCCCATCTACTCTCTGCCTCCCGAGTCCCAGCTGATCAGCTGGGTCTTCTTTTGTTGCCCTGCACAGGAGAACAGAGCTGGAAAGCAGATTCATGGGGTGGGGAGGGAATGGGATTTTGCAGTAACTTTCCCCCAGGAATGGGGAGGGAATGGAGATTTTACAGTATCCTTCCCCTGCCACACCCACCAAGCCATGCCCACCAAGCCACGCCCACAGAACTGGTAATAAATTTTTTTGAATCACACCACTGGTTCTGGCAGAATTTTCTCAGCCTAAGCCAACTTTCCCAAACCTGATATATTTTTCCAGTTATGTCACTCTTTACCAACTACAGTTCTAACCAGCAAGGCTTGGATGGCTGGTGTAGGAGAACAATCCAGTCCTGTGTCTCATTTTCCCTTGGGTTCTTGTTTGACAAACACTTTGTGCAGATGCAAAATTATTTTTCATCCTGCTATGGAAGGCTGGGGGGTGGGTCTTCTCTGTAGGATGAGGGTAAAAACATAAACCTATATCAATGCACGACTGTAAGTGCTCTCTCCAACCTTAACAACACTTCTGTTGGAACATGTAGAGTCGAAGTGGCTAAGATTACACACATGTAGATCCACTCGCTCTTTCTTTCTTTTTCTTTTTAACTAGAGCCACCAAATGGAGCCAGGTGCAAAAAAACATTGAATAAAAGGGATTAAATGAACTCCATAGAGCTCCTGGTGCTTCTGTCTATATATATCCATTCCCAGTTTCCCCAAGCTTGCTTTATTTCAAGGGAAGGGATTTTGGGATTGAAATTGTGCAAGAGTCAGAAATGCTGCTCATCTATGGTAAAGCTTTCAGATCCAGCTGCACCTTTAGTCTGCCAATACGTAAGATTAAGCTGTTAGCCTCCCATCCGAAAAAGGGAAAACAACTTACAAAAGAAAATACAAATTTTCTTCTAACTATCCATGCATCGAGTTACATTGTAGAATAATTTTTCTGTTTCATATATCCATGGGCAACCCACACAAACTAAAAACATGCACGTTTGTTTAAAGATAATTCCCCTTTGCCTTCCAGCCAACATTAGCAGGATCCGTATATGCAGACAAAGAGTTTGAGAGGCAGCACTGTCCGGTGTATAATTACTTAGGCTGAAATCCTATCCATGAAGCGTCTTACATCATAACTGTCATGCAGGCTAGGATCCTGTATTTATGGCAAAGAGGCATAACATAGTGACATAAGGTTAGGAAAATCAGCAGGAAGAATCACCCAAACTGAATCATGCTGCAATTCCTTCGCTTTTGCTAGGCTGGAACAGACAGCAACAATATGTACTCTCATACTTGATTAAACGAATGTTGTGGGCGGGCATGACGTTGACAATTGCTCTCAGTTGATAGTAAATGTGTTTGAATTCTGCTGGAATTGCTTCACAGTAAACATGTAGAAGATTGGTCTTAGATTTTAGAGAAGAGACTTGATGGGTTATTCCAAGCGATGTGTTGTTTTCATCCTGCTCAAGTTGTTTGTTTCTTTTCTCATGGAGTTTATTATTTTAAAATCTTTTGGAAGAAGATGTTCGGTTTTCATTCAAGAAGGAGATGCTTTTTGAAACATAGCTTATCTCAGCAAAATAATGCAGAGGTTTTTACAAGTAATGTGAAGCAAAAGTAAAAAAAAATAGAGTCAACCGCCAGTAATTTCAGTAGATATTCTTGGCAACAAAATAGAAGTGGCTTTCTACTGCTTAGTCATTGAAAGGCCAAGGGATTTTCTAAATCTAAACTTGAGATTTCCTAATGGCCCAATCCTGCTCCTGCTTTAATTTTTTTGAGGTCTGATAGCATTGCTGGTATTATCAGTTCTGTAGAAAGCCATAACCAGAAATGAAAACTGGTTGTTTCTCAGTCTCATAGATTTCATGCCCGAATCCATTGTCTCTTATTGTCAGTAACATAGGTGATGTTCAAAAAGACAATTACAAATAGCTGCCAATCAAGCTAACAGTAGACAGCCCAACCCAAGAACTTCCAAGCCCATTCCCTGATAGGGCAAGCCACTAGAACAAAAACTGAGAACAAACTGCCTCCTTACTACTAGCACTGATGATGTTGCCTACTTTGGGTAATGAAACGTCTGTAAGAAAACAAAGGAACCTTCAAAGGACAATTCATCAGCCATTTTAGAATTGTATCAGCCAGTCCTGCCTGTTTGCTTTTCAGGAAAGGGGGGAGTCTACAGGCAGACTATCTTTGCTAGTTACTCACAATTCTTGCGCAGGTGGCTAATAATCTGTTAATGGGCAAGCCTTAGTGTAGGCAAGAAACACAAATAGACTCAGGAAAAAGCTCTGGAGTGGAGGTGCATCCTGGCTTAAGCCAAGAGTTCAAAAGGGGAAAAACACTTTTGGCAGATTATCTACTGTAATGCCTCAAAGATGTTTTCACAGCTATTCTGGCATATTGTCCAGATACAGGTAGTCCTCATCCTTACAACAGCTTGTTTAATAACAGTTCAGAGTTACAATGACACTGGAAAAAAAAACCCAACTTATGGCCCTTTTTCACAATTACGACCATTGCAGGCATCCTCATGGTCACGTGATCAAAATTTGGACACCTGGCAACTGGCTCATATTAATGACGGTTGCCATATCCCAGAGTCATGCGATCGCCTTTTGCCACATTCTGACAAGCAAAGTCAATGGGGAAGCCAGATTCACTTCACAACCATATTGCTAACTTAACAACTGCAAGGATTCACTTGAAAACTGTGGTAAGAAATAGAGCAAACTCACTAAACAACTGTCTTGCTTAAAAACTGAAAATGTTGGGCTCCATTGTGATCATAGATGAGGCCTACCTGTATAACAGGAGTGTTCTTATTCAGTATTAAGCTCCTTTAAGTGGCAACTGTATATGCCATATGAAAAGCACACTGCCAACAGGAAGAGGCAACCACTCAGAATGTAATCCTCTTCAAACTTTCTCCCCACCCAGCTCTGCTCTAAAATGGGTAAGATTATGCATATATTGGAGTGGGATTAGATTGGAATGTAAGGCTTAGAATTTATAAAATGCTATGTGGTTTCAAAGATTGCTAATTGCTCTTGTGTGCATTAAACCCTTATTTGACTTTCTCGGGAGTACTTAGGATTCCTTTTGTTAAATTCTCACTAAAAAGGAAGGACAATTCTTCCTAAACTTTGCCTTGCCTTTTCTCTATATGAGATCAGCTATCCCTTACACTGAAGCAAATGGAAACCAAATCCCATCAAGTCCCCAGAGTCAGTTTCTGCCCTGAACTTATAAGTCTGCCAGATAAGTCTGCCATGATTTATCCACAGAGCACCCTGAAATTCTCAGTAATCACTGCAGGTGGGGAGTGAGAAAAAATGGTATTGTTAGACCTTAATCCAACATTATTATCTAATTCCAAATTTAATTAGTTCCCAGTACCTGTTTGTCCAGTCTGCCTTTCTCTTTCAGCTCCAAATGGTTTTATTTGAGAATGGAAATTTATAACTATTTTTCACTCACTTGGGACCAAGCCAAGCAAAAAAGATACACTTCCTTTAGGATAATCATGGTGCGGAACTACAGAATAATGATGAAGGCTATTTAATGCAAACCCATTCTCAAACTAGAACATCTTCATGATTAGTTGCTCTAGCATCAGTAGAAGACTTTCCAGCTTCTGCTTAAAGGGAAAACCTTCCTGTGTATCCTTGTGGAATTGGCTCTGTGTATAGCATTCCCTCAATCTATTAAATTGGTAACTCTGTCAAAAATATATATAGATATAGTTAATTTAGTTTAGTTTATTGTCATCGCACCTCATACAACGAAATCAAACACCATCTTCAGTGCACATCAGGACCATGAGCATGAAAATAAACGCAAACATACATCCTTCACCCTTCACACATTGAACCAGAAACCCCCGACACTACACCAACACTGCACAATACAGCAGAATTCAAAAGAGCTACTGCCCTGGGATAGAAGCTGTTTTTCGGCCTATTTGTCCTTGTTTTTATTATTCTGTACCGTCTGCCAGATGGTAATAGTTCAAAAAAAGGGTTCCCAGAATGAGATGGATCTTTGAGAATGTTTTGAACTTTCTTAAGGCAGCAGGAGCTATAAAGCTCTTTCAAAGAGGCGTAATCTAGCATAATTTGTTAGTGACAGACCTTGCTGACTCCTGTTAATTGTAGCATGCACTAATATTAAAAAAAAAATTTTTGAGGATACTTTGCTCAATAGAGTGTAGCTGTCAAGCTTGTACTTTCCCAAGTCCTCCTCCTTCCCCTTCTTGAAGATGCAGATGTTTGCTCACTTTAATGGGGACCTTACTAGGATGTCAGGAATTCTAAAAATAATACTGAGAGTGGTTCCACAATACTTCTGCCAGTTCCTTTGGTACCCTGGGATGTAATCCATCTGGCCAAGGAGTCTTGAATTCATTTAAACTAGGTAAACCTGTCTTACTCACTCCAAGGCTATGCTAAGCTGCAATTTCCTTCTCTTCCCCATCTCTTTTCACAGAAGAGTGCTCAGCGAGGAGGTGTCCATTTAAAAATCAAACTTGACTTTTTGCTTATTAATGTGAAGGAGTTTCTAAGAATGGATATTGACAAACAGGGAGTTGATGATGATGGTTAGAAGTATGTACAAGTCCTATGAGGAAATATTCAAGGAACCCAATATGCTTAACCCAAAGAAGATAAGATGAAGGAAGGGCACAATAATAGACAGAATACATGAACGGCCATCACATAGAAGTGAACAAAATTTCATTTCATTTTCAGGAATGGCCCTGCTGTATTGTACAAAAGATCTATATAGTCAAGTTTACATTTTTGAAAAGTCCAAAGGTCCCAGTGCCTCTGTCGAATTGTGGTCTAGTTCACATAACATTACTGATTTGATTTAGTCATTGTGTGCAGTAAGTTGTAGACTACAGCTTAGTGGGTTGTGTACATCCAGCTAATTGTGGAATATAAAAAAAAAAACTTGATAAACCATGGCTGTACATGTGAACCTAGTTGTTGATTTCAGCAACCAGCAGTTAGAGACTACATTCAAGATTGGCAACTGATTTGGAGCAGGGGATGCTTTGAAGGCAAACTGCTGACAAGCCTACTCTGGAAGGTTGAACAGAGCCAAAATGGATAGTGTATAAATATAAAAGTGAATGCAAATAAAGCGAGGGAATGTTTTCCTTCCTTCCAAATCTTCAAATGCAATTTTGCAAAAATGGACGTGAGCAAATTAACTTTGTTTGCTTCTAGGCTTTGTATATGTAGAGGAATGTTAACACAGTGGTGGTCCAAAACTACATCCTGACCTTGAACTGAGGATTGAAATGCTTCCATGGATCTGGATTAGTGAATTAGGATGACAGACGGTTGCTGGCAGGAACCAGAATCCTGGGAAATCTTAGCTCTGGGAAATGATGGGAATTCCTTCACCATCCCATTCTATCCCACCTCATTCACATGCATGCACAGGCCAAACCTTTCCAAGAAATATGTCTGCCAAATCAGAATGTTCTGCCACCAGACATGACCTTTCCCTATGTTTCACAAAGGTTTTGACATCAGGAGCATCCATAGATTTTTTGAGTCCAAATAGACCATTATTTCTGCCTGGCTTCCTCTCTTTCCCACAAGGAATTGCCTCCAGCCAGCCTCTCATTTGAATCATGCTGCCTTCTGCCCATTCCTCAGGACATCTTTTACTCCCAAGCTCAACACTTAAAATTTTGCCCACTCCTCAAGAGCGAGTTGAACTTTGAAACATTCTGGAACATAATCCTGGGGCAACTGTGGGCATCTCACATGCTCCCAATTTCACCAGGTGGCTCTGGCCCTGTCATGGAACCTGGAGGCCACATTCTGGAATTGTCATCTCCCTCTTCTCTTTTCAGATGTAGGTTTGGTAGAACTGGGGGGCCGTGGGGGGGTTATTGCTCCCTCCCTGCATGAAGATGTTTAGTCTGCAGCTCTGTAATAACCCTCCTTCTTCAGCACCACTGTAAACATCTGTCAGGGTCAATCTATCCCAGGGCTTAACCAGGCACAATCTCTGTTGCTTCCCTTACTCCCCCTCCTCTTCCTGCTATTCCTGTTTATGCAGAGGCTCGCCCAAGAAGTTGCAAGAAAGGGGGGTGGGCTTCACCCACTTGGGGTACAAGTTATTTTCCTTCGTTTCCAGGTTGCCCGAACACACCTTCCAACAATTGGAGAAGTTGCATCAGTAGATTCTTGTTATGCAAACCAGTGACTCATGATGCAGTAATGAGAAATCAAAGCCCTTGAGTGAATGAACCATGCTTTCTCTCCCCACCACCCGCTTGTTAAAATGCTGGCTGCAGAACATTTTGGCATAGATATACCTTTCCATTGTGCTAATGGCACATTCTGTATATCTCAATTCTTGCAAACTCCTCCATTGGCAGAAAAAGATATCACTTTTCTTGCTTTATAATGACAAACTATGTAATTTCCTGCAATCAAAGACAGCAGATGTTTACACTCAGATATCACCGATCCCTGGCCCCTTCTTTACTATCTCACATCTCTCCTTCAGATTCTAATTTTTAAAAACAAATAGACATTAATAAATGTGTTTTAGATACTTAGAAAAAGAGCAGGTGCTACTATCAAGTCAGTAGGAGTGATCCATGTTGTGGCATGGAATGCATACCTTTGTTTTGTAGTCAGTCTGTGGTGGAATAGCAGAGTGGGAAAAGCAGATCTGAAAACACACAGAGTCGTATTTCAATACCTTCCTTTTGTTCCTGGGAACTGGACAACATATGCATTAACAAAGTGAGATTCATAAACAGGATTTCTCCGAGAAAGAAGAAAGCAATTCTGTCTGACACATTTCAATTTTGAAATAATAAAGCACTGACATCTCCAAGGCCAGGTTGCAAATTTTTCAATTACGTGAATCTTGCTTGTTCACAGTACTTAAAACCAAACAGAAAATGGAAAGCAGTGGAACATGTCATGGAAAATATTGGCAGAATTCTAGAATCTAGAAAGAGCAGGTTTGCTGTTGTTAAAATACTGGAGCTGTGGGCAGTGCTGTTCTGGGATATTAGAACTGGCATTGTTGGTTGCCGGCCTATACATGAGAAACAGGGGGTGAAGCTGAGTTATTTGCATCTGTAATCCCAGGGACAGGTTTGCAGGAATCATGGGCATAAGCAGAGCTATTTACAGAGGGCTGAGGATTAGAATAGCAGGATGAGGGTGGAATCACAGAATGGAGTCAGAACTATTTTTATGGGGAGCCCTGAACTGGAAAAGGTCAGCAAATTGGGGTGAGGCTGGTTTACAGGAAGGTGGCAGAGGACAGAAGCCTTTTGCAATGCTAAAGACAGTCCAATTTCTTTGTTACAGAACATTATTATTGGGTGATCACTTAAAGCAGACATTAACCCTATACTGCCCAATAAGACAGCAAGTTGCAGACCACGTAGTTTCCCAACTTGCTTCAGAGCAAAGAAGAGCTGTTTTAGACTGAGCTTGACTGCTACCCAGCAGGATGAAGTCACAATGCCTGCTGTGCTGGGGAAACCAAGCCCAGGCTGGGGAATGTGCCATCGCAGCTCTGAGTGTGAGGTCCCAGAGACCCAAGAAAATTGTGAACATTGGGGGCTCAAAAGAAAGATGTGCTCAGTGCAGTTTCAGACGTTCAGGCTTAGAGGAAAAATCTACAGATTTCTCCCAATCACATTAAAATTCAGGAATAAAGTGGATCTATCGGATACATAAGTTATTTTTGGGGGAGACCAAAGGAAACATTTTACTGAAAGAAATCTTGGCTTTATCCAGCATTGTTTTCTTAGAAAGTTCTTATGCCACATGCCTTACTGACTTCATCTCGCATTCCAAGGCCTGAAGGCCTTTTGTTTAGGTTATAAAATATTGCCCATGTGTGGAGCAAAATCATCCGCATGCAGCAAAATGTGAACCTTTTAAAGTCAAGGACTAAGCTTTAATGTGTATATGTTTCTATTGTCTACTCTTAAATTTGCTATCTTAACCAGACCTGATTATGATCTCAAGATAAGCCTTCTCCAGGATGTTGTGTCCCCCAGCCAGGTTCTTCAGAACTTTCAGTGATGCATCATTTCCATTGTTATTGCGTTTATTCTCTTTGCTGCTGATATCCCTTTCTTTCTTTCTTTCTTTCTTTCTTTCTTGCTTGCTTGCTTGCTTGCTTGCTTGCTTGCTTGCTTGCTTGCTTGCTTTCTTTCTTTCTTTCTTTCTTTCTTTCTTTCTTTCTTTCTTTCTTTCTTTCTTTCTTTCTAGCTTTCTTTCTATATATCTTTCTCAGCATGATAGATTTCTCCAGAGAGCTATCTAGGTATTTACATAATATGCTCAAAATATGGTAATCTGAGCCTAATCATTTGTGCCTTGAATGAAAATTCTGGATTGATGATCCTTGGCTTGTTTTCTTAGCTATCTGTAGTTTTTGTCAAGTCTTGTCCATCCTCAAAGTTTAAAAGTGTCAATACTGTTTCTATCCTGCTTCTTCAAAATCTCTTTTACTTCAATAGAGGATCACAGGGAAAACCATTGCTTGCATGATTCTGATCTTAGTAGTTATAAACATATCATGAGATTTTAAATATTTTTTCCAAGACTTTTATTGCTATTCTACCAACTATTATCCAGTGGTGTATTTCTGGACTGTTACTTCCTTTACTGTTGATAGGATCTAAACAGGAAGATACTAAAAAGAAATATGAGGGAAGAGGACAAAAGCATATCAAGTTTTAAAATTCATAGTACTTGGAATGTCTGGAGTCTGATTAAGCAATACCTCTGTGTGTAATCCTCAGCCTGAGAGAAATAGTGAGGTGTTCTGCCACTCTCTAATTCCTGCTATTTCTGTCACTGAAAAATCTTCCTCTGAGGATACAATTGCTTTCAGCCAGGAGTTTTGGGGTACACTAGGTTTTTTCTCTCCATGAGCTGGAGCCCTCATGATAGGAGGTGCCAGTCACATGGAAGATTTGGTATGGACACAGAGGCTCCGAGATGGAAACCATTGTGTTGCCATAGAGATGATCAAGTGTTAGACATCTCTGCTAGAGGTGGGTATTCAGCAGGTTCTGGCCAGTTCTGGAGAACTGGTAGTGGAAATTTTGAGTAGTTCAGAGAACCGCAAATACCACCTCTGACTGGCCCCGCTCCCATCTATTTTCTGCCTCCAGAGTCCCAGCTGATTGGCTGGGCCTTCTTTTGTTGCCCTGCACAGGAGAACGGAGCTGGAAAGCAGGTTAGTGGGGTGGGGAGGGAATGAGATTATGCAGTAACCTTCCCCCAGGAGTGGAAAAGGAATTTGAGATTTTACAGTATCCTTCCCCTGCCATGCCCACAAGCCACACCCACAGAACTGGTAGTAAAAAAATTTGAATCCTACCACTGATCACTGCATATCTGACACAGGGAAAGAATTGTTCATTGCTTCTCCCATATTGAGATTTATGTATTGAACATATTACCTGAGCTGGGTTTGAAATGGAAGCAGAGGAAGAAACAGCATAGTGCTACAGCAGAAGTAACAGAGCATCTCTGTTTTCTATCCCTTCAGTTAGGCTTTCTTCTCTTAATCTTTACTGCTGTTCATTCTCCCTCTGTTTTAATAGTTCACTGTGCAGGGGATCTTCATTCTTAATCCTTTTCAGTGACCTCCCAGTAAGTTTATAACATAATAGGGAATTTGCAGACAGTGAGTGTTTCCAGACAACTTGAACATTCCATTTTCCTGCCTTATTCTCATAATTTTATGGAAGTCTTTCATTTATAGCTCTTTTTCCACTGCTTCTTCCAAAACTATTTTGATGGAAAGAATTGCTGCATACTGTCTTCTGATTCTTGCTGTTCATCTGAAATTGCCCCATGCTATCTTTCATTCATCCTTTTAAATCCCATACCTACCCAGTAGCTAACGTCAACCAGAATCACAAGCATTTATGTTCCAATAGAAGAGATTATCCGTAGCTCAGGGTTGAACTATGAGATTCTGATACCATCTGAGCTTGTTTGCAGATATTTCATTATCAAATTAGGTAACATCTTAACTGCAAGTAAGTGTAGGGTTTGCTGGCTGTTTATATGCCATTGCTTGCCTTGTCAGTTTGGGTGGAGGTGTAGTTTCCTCCTTGTATAAACAGGCAGCAAATCCCACTTTAATTCACACTGATGATGTTACCTAGTTGGGTAATGAAACATCAGCAAGCAAAACAATCACGCATAGAGAGCACCAAACACTCCACAGGTGTGTTATATACTACACACTACTGTAAAATCAATATATACCAAAATTAATAAAAACAGCATAAGAAAATAGAAACTCTGCCAAGATAAAACAAATCAAATAAATCTTTTCTCCAGTGGTGGGATTCAAATTTTTTTTACTACTGGTTCTGTGCACGTGACTTGGTGGGCGTGGTAAGCGAAGGATACTGTAAAATCTCCAGTCAGAGGTGGTATTTGCTGGTTCTCCGAACTACTCAAAATTTCCACTACCGGTTCTCCAGACCTGGTCAGAACCTGCTGAATACCACCTCTGCTTTTCCCCCTTGGGACCAAAGCAAAAATGAATGACTAGAGTAGATATATGTCTTCCTAAACATTGAATCTCCATCAGAGAGAAGTCCATGTACAATATACTGGTTACAGTGCTTAGCTGAAAATGTTCATATTCAGGACAGAGCATATTGAGACAATAGATTCTTTAGATGCCTTATTTTCTTTGGTGTCCAAGTTTTAAAAATCAAAATTGGCATTTTGAATTGAGTTTGGAAATGGGATCCAGTGTTATCTTCTGATCAAGAAAAAAAAAACATATTAATGAGGTGAAGAAAATAGCTTTGATGTTTACAATCCCAGCTTGAATTTTGTGCTCTGTTGTCTCCTATGGCATGTTCCTTTCATAGTATATTTTACAATGTCTTGGCTCTTTTATTTCAGGAAAGGTAATTCTAAAAGGTTACAAATATCCATTAAATTACTGCAGTCTCTTTATTTCTGTAGTAGTTTTGTAGTCTGGGAAAGAAAGTGATGATTACATTAGCAGCAATATTTTCTTAAAAACTTCTAATTCTCGCTAGAGTAATTTCTTATAGGGCAAAATAGATGGGAAGCCATCCCAGTAACCACCATGGTTTCCCTTCATTTTTGCAAAGAAAATATTTTCTAAAATTAGCAGGAAGCATAAGGATAGTGTTGAGACATCTTCATTCTGCCTTTTTTTTTTTTTTTTTTTGGTCTTAAGAAGATATTTTGGGGGAGTTTGAAAGTAGCCACGCAAAACTAGGGGCTGTTTCTGCAACCATACAGAATTGCTAGAGTCCCATCCTGGATATTTCTACAGGCTACCAGGTGAAACATCTACATGATTTTAGAGTATTTTTATAAGTAACATTAATTATTCCTTTTTGGAATCTTCCAGTGCTAGATATTGGTAATGGCATACAAGCATTTTTAGGAATGTTCATACTAGCCAACTCTGATATGGCATATTCGTTTTGGCTGCACTGTTGTTCCTTTTAGCATCTGGGCTGTTGTATGATTCACTTGTAGTTTTATTGATGCTTTTTATGTGCTAATTGTCAGCTTGTAGTGTGTTTTAATGTTCATAATGGGACATGTACCCTTGCCAGTGTTCTGAGAATTTGCAGCTTTTGGTTTGGTGGAGGTGAAATTAGGCATCCTGCTGTTTTGAAAATGCTAAGGGAGGAGCCCCCACCTTCCAAATTGAGTTTGTTCATAACTTTCACATTGATTCCAACTTCTTGTGCTATAGTGTAAGTCCTGGCAGGCTGATGACTTCCTAAAAATGTTCCACCCCCAACACCTTGTGACCCAGCATGTGGGAATTGCCATGACTTCAACAATTATTCTGTATAGGGATCCATCCGAAGCAGCCCATTTTGGCTGGGGATTTGAATTGCTCATTCCAATGACTCATGTCTTTCTTGTTGGTTTGGCATCTGCAGCCCTTTCAGTTTTGCAGGTTTGATCTTCAGGTCAGAAGCTGTATGGCTGGGGAACAATACTTGTAGATGATTATAATGTGTGTGTGTGTAATAGGGGGAGAGGGGGTTGAAAGAAAAAAACCCACAAGTGCCTGCACGAGTTGCTATACAGTGGAAAAAAGTGGGTGGGAATAGAAAAATTTCCCACATGCTAGACTTGCTTGGGCCCCTCAATTTTGTGTGTGTGTGTTTGTGTGTATGTATGGGGGGGTGGGGATGGAAATCCAGAAATGCGATGGAACCACAACTCACTCACTACTCTCCTTGGCCTCTCCGAGCTAGGCTCTTAAAGGGAAACTGCAGTCTGCACATGCCAAGTGACCCAGGTGAAGAAACATGTGACACCTGCTTTAATGGGTTGCCGGTTTCCTCCGCTGAACCAGGGCCAGCTTCACTCCGGACCCTAGCCAAGCCCAGCAGGAAGGGGGTCAGCCGCAGGCTCGGCGCGTGGGGCGGGAGCAGGCCAGTGGAGCTGCGGCGGGGAAGTAGAGGAAGATAGGAGAGGATAGGAGAAGAAGAGCGCCGGGAAATGATTTAATGGCGAGAAGAAGGAGACAAAGCAAACCCCGCCGCCCTGATCCTTGTCCCTCGCCTGCTTCCGACCCAGCCCCAGCAGCTGGACGTGCTCGCTTCCTGAGGCGGCAGCTGGCAGGGCGAGCTGAGCTCCGCTGCGAAGAGAAGAAAGGCGAACTCTTTTCCCTCGTGCCTTCCCCCTCCTGCCGCTCGCGGAACCGATACAACCCCGTCCGGCCATTCCACCCTTCCAGATCCCCTATTTAAGGCCCAGGGTTGGTGACCTCCGCGCTTTCTGAGCCAGTTACGGCTCTCAACGTTGCCGTGTTTTTTTTTGTTTTTTTTGGGGGGGGGGGGTCGTCCCGCCTGCTTGCCTGCCTGGCAGAAATCGGCACAAGCTGCCGCTCTGTTGGAAACCCAAGAAAGAAAGCCAGAGGGAAGATTAGTATAGATAATGCTGCCCATCCTAAAACCTCAATCAAGATTGTTCCAGCGAACTTAGCTGCCTAACAAGGAAATCTGCACGTATTCTTGTGAAACCCAGTGTGTGGGTGTACTTGGAGAGGGGGGTACCCTACCGCGTTCAAAGCTACTCCCACATAAACATCTTTACAGCAAGGGCAACCCACAAGCCTTTCTCCACAGCTGAAGGGAAGTGCTTGTTGGCCACTCTGGAGTCTGCAAGAAGCTATGGCTGCCTCTGTTGCTTCTCTTTCCAGTCAATGTCAAGCACCTGATTTCCCTTCAAGGTAAGGCGTGAGGAAGCTTAGCAGGGTCTGCACACTTTTGAGTAGCAGTGAAATAAGGAAGGAAATACTAGTTGGGAATGAGATTAAGGCAACTTCCTAGGGACACAACAGAAGAGGAATACTGCCAGGGAGTGATAGTGCCTTGGTTAGATGTAGGCCCCAAAGATTTTATAGAATGTTGCACAGGCCTATGGGCACATCCTCACTGACTGGCTTGTCTAATACCAGGGTCCTCCTTAGCCCATTAAGAGTCAGGTTGCACAATACTTGCAGGCATAGAATAGCTAGACCAAAGCTTTGACAGGAAGTATTGCATGATCGAGGATGTTACTATAGCAGGGATTTATATAGGTAGTCCTCAACTGTTGACTGGTTATTTAGCAACCATTCAAAGTTAGCAATGGATCTCCCAAACTCAGATTCAAAGTTATGACAGCTCCCCCACCTCCCCGCAGTCAGGATTGCACTTGGGGCACTTGGCAACTGACTGGCATTTGCGGCTATTTGAAGCATCCTGTGGTCATGTGACTACAGTTTATGACTTTTTGGTGGAAACTGGTATTCTACTTTCTTGCAAAACTGTCCGTTACGGACAATGGATTTACTTAACCACTGCATTTGCTTAATAACCATGGTGTTTGCTTAATGACAGCCCTGTTTGCTTAACAACGCCACAAAATGGTACTAGAAACAGTCAGGGTCATGTGGTGACCACTTAACCAGCACAATTTATGACCATTGTTCTGGGCTCAATGACAGTTGTAAGTCGAGGGCTCCCTTTAAGTCTCTTAATGTCATTCACCACTGCTGTGCTGTGTTACAAATGTAGGCAGGCTTTATTCTGCCATAGCCATGACTATGCCTTAGTGGTGTTTTCAGTTCCTGGGATGAAAATTTATCCTATTAATCTATCCTGGCATAAATAGTACTTTATACTTACCTGTGATCGCCAGATTGGATTGGGGTAGTTACTCATCCTTAAATCACAACAGCAAAACCACAACAGCAAGGACTCCTATGTTTTTTAGACAGCCAAATGAAGAGGTGAAGTCTTTCCTGGAAGAAATATAAACGATGGGGAAGGAGCAGAGAAATAGTTATTCCTGTCAAATTTGTTTATGCCAAAATCATGTTGAAAAATGAAATATTTTGTCAGGAAAGATAGGTGTAATTATTTTGTATGGAGCTAAAATGCTTTCTCTACGTAAGCACATTTTAATAGAATGTTAGGGTTGGAAGGTTCCATTTTGATGTCAAGTCCAGCATCCTGTTCAGTTTAGCAATCCAAATTAGTGCAACTCTGATAGATAGCTCTATTGCAGACATCTGGCAAAGGGCAGCTGAGTAACACAGTAGGGAAATAGTTTCACTGTTAAAATGTCCTTATATTAGGAATTTTTCCTAATACCCAACCAAATTTTGCCTTTCTATAACTCAGACCATTATCCTGTGCCCCGCACCATGGAGTGATAGAGGTCACAATCACCTTTTATGTAACATCCTTGACAATCATATTTCCCTTTCGGTTTCTTTACTGAAGGCAAAATTTGTCCCTTTCTTGCAGTTTCTCTCCACAGGGTAGTCTTCTGTTTCTGATCACCTTCTTTGCCATTCTTTGTACTAGTTCAGTTTTATCTAAATGCTTCTTTAAAGTGCAATGCCCAGAATGGAATCTGACCATTGCAGAACACAGAGGAAGAATTATTTCCTTTGATTTAGAAGACTTCTTTTTGATCTATCTGGCACCTTGCAGTGAGGTACTCGGTGGGGGAAGTATAAAAAGTTGGTGCAAATATATTTCATTGTGATTTTTGCAGTGACGTATGCTTTGATTCTGTAAATGGC
This sequence comes from Pseudonaja textilis, assembly GCF_049901715.1. Taxonomy (NCBI): domain Eukaryota; kingdom Metazoa; phylum Chordata; class Lepidosauria; order Squamata; family Elapidae; genus Pseudonaja; species Pseudonaja textilis. The sequence goes on from NC_141990.1 coordinate 223,854,945, forward strand.
CATGCATATGGTTAGTGGGAACAACAAAAAAATGTAAAATTTGTACATATGATGGGCCAGTCAGCTTTGCAATATATTGTGCAATAAATCTCTGCAATCTCTTTCCAATATCCTTAAATTGGTAGTTTACTGACCATTAGGTCCCAAAATAAGAGAGCACAGTAAAGGTTTGGATGGAAGTGGCAGTTATTCATGTTACATCATTAAGGGAAAGATCCTCTTGATGTAACAATAGAGCAGGGGTTGGCAATTATTTTTCCCAAGGGGCCACGTGAGAAACCAAAACTGTTGTGGAGGGCTGCTCTGCCAAGGCCACCACTGCAGGTTGGACAGAACAGCGGAAGGGCCAGGCAGGCTATAAAATGCCCAGATCTGCCATAGAGCATTATCTTGATTAGATCTGTCATGACCAAACATTGTGTTCACTGGGACTTTCTTACAGACTGAATCTTGAACAAAGCAAGAAAAAAGGGAGGGGAAATACTGTACGTTGCTGGTGCAGTATAGTTTGAATGTTAAATAGGGCCTAATTAAGATAGACTATAAAAAGTGCAAAGATTTCAGTTTAACTCCAAAAGACAGTGGGGCAAAGGAACAAGTTTCTGTTTTCCCCCCAGGAAAAAAATAATGACCAATAAAAGTCACGCTAAAGATGCCTGTTTGCTTACCCTGTTATTCCTCACCAATTACAACCTGAAGGCAAGAAGTTTCAGATGTAAGATTCCCAATCCTTGGTTTTTACAAGAATTGCCACTTCTTCTGGACAGTGAGAAATTAAACCCTATTTGTGAGGTGCATATGCAATTTTATTTACAACAGGGGTGTCCAACCATGGCAACTTTAAGACTTGTGGACTTCAACTCCCAGAATTCCTCAGCCAACTTGTGGAGTTGAAGTCCACAAGTCTTAAAGTTGCCAAGGTTGGACACCCCTGATTTACAACAAAGGAATTCTGCACCAGTTGCCAATTGTGTGACACATAAGTTAAATAAATTATAAATTATACTTGTTATAAAATACCAGTAGTGCAATTATGATTTAACATATAAAATAAATAAATAAAGGAAAAGTGAGACTAAAGCATAATGTGGCATCTCAGAAATCTCCAAATGTTATACTGAATTATAACCTTAGTGCTGGTTATGTAAATAAGATTTTGGGGATTTCATGTTGGTTTTCTAAGTGTTTCTGCTTTCCCACTCTGTAGCAAAAGGGTGATGGGAATGGAACTGGTACAAAAAAAATAAAGTAGAAATTGCAGTCTAAATGTTTAGAGCCTGCTGAACAATTAAATGTAAGGAATATAGGACTATTTTTTAGATTTGATGAGTATTTAATCATATTTACATAACACTGAACATAGCTGTGTAGTTGTTTATAGACCTGGGATTATTGCTCTGTATATTACTTATCTCTCATTCCCACTCGCTACTAAGATGTGATTTCTTCTGCAGTTTAGTGCCAGGGGGCTAAATTTTAGAGTTATTGAGTTTGATCATGGCTGCCACTGTGATGGATACCAGATGTTCTATTTTTGAACACATATGCAGAAGTCACTTTCCATACCAGTACTAAGGCTGCTATAGACAGGCACGATCAGATAAGGAGCCTCCTTCCATTTACCATGAGATGGTAAAAAGTAGGGAAAATGATCTGAAATAAAGGCTTCAACCTTATTTGAGCACAACACCTCTGCTATTTGTTAAAGCAGGATGACTTTTTTCAGCTTCTTTCAGGAGCCTGGAGAAAAAGGCACTTTTTAAGAGTCCCTTGAATTTAAAGCAGTGGTCTCCTTAAAGTGGTGGGGTCTTATTTTCAGGTTTGTATAAAAACCTGAAAAAGCCCATTAACAGGTAGATGCTGTGCAGTGTCTGAAGCATTGAAACATACCCAGCTCTAGTAAAAATTAATATATTGAACTCTTCTGGACCAGCAGCTAATACATCTATGGTCATCCAGATGTCCTTAAACTTCTATTCCTAACATTTTGCAATACTACCTTGTACATGTAGAAATTAATCTTCCCTTATAGTTTCTTCCTACTATCCATTGAAGAATTCCAAGTGATTTCCATGTAGCTCTTTCTGTTCTTCCAAAAGAAATGTTTGAGGACCATCTTAAAAAGCCCAGAGAGTAGAAAGAGAATTTCATTGTATGCAGAGGCACATGGATGAAGAATGCAGAGTCATTCTCCCACATCTATAAAATAAGACAGTTCCAGGCGCGAATGAAGTACCTCTTACCTAGTTTACAGCTGAAGAAGGTGGAGCAATTAAAATGCTAACAGTTTTATGTCAACAAATATCAAACAAGACTGAATGACTGAAAAATGTGTTTGTGTGTATACTGAAGTAGAGCAATTCAAGAACATGCAGAATACTGAACAACTTCACTGACTTCTACTTGCAAACAAAACTTTACTTAAAACCTTATATAGGTGTACAAGGAAAGAGATGAACAGGCAAGTTTCAGAAAAGGCAGTTCAGAGAGAGATGGGTTATCCGTTACTAACATACAATAGATACTGGAGCAAGCAAGTTAAGAAATAAGTTTATCTTTTCTTTATTGATTACAGCAACACATGATTGTTTAGATCTAGAACATATGGAACATACTGAGATGAATTGGGCATACCAAAATACCTGATTATTTTTTATAGTAAATATTCTTTACAATGAAGAAGCAGCAATTGTAAAAACTGAATCTTAGGAAATGGAATTCAAAATAGAGAAGATAGCAAGATAAAGATGCACATTGAGCCCATATCTGTTTAATTGAAACAACAAACATGTTAATGAATGGCAATATTGGCAGAGATGACAGCTGGAATCTAATGTGAGGAGGGTGGACGCACTAACAGTTGAGATATTTAGATGGAAATAGGAATAAAATAATAGGAATAAAAAATATTCCTGCTAATAATGTTTTTTTTTACAGCCAAAAGACCCAAGTAGCAAAATACAAATATAATTAAAAGTTAAATAGAACTTGATAGAAAATAAAGCAGTTTAGGTAAAGTAATAGAAACTATAATACATTTAAAAACTCAAAACATTAATTTATTAGAAAATACCTTGTTTTTATAGTCACAGTTCAAAATTTGGCTATTGCCACTGACTACTAGAAGTAATACTACTTATTAGCTAAATTCATACTGTAGACGATTTTTTAAAAATCTCATTAGGAAATCTAATTGTGGCCAATGGTTAATTTTAAGAAGATACGATAGTGCTAGCCAGTATACTTAGTAAATTTACAATTGACTATGGAAAAGTAGAAGTGGTAGACAATACTGTTTTTTTGGGGGGGGCTCAAGAATAATGAAAGATGGAGCCAAGTTTAATCCTACGACGAAACAACGGCAAACTTAATCAAGATGACAATTTCTGGATTTTACCAGTGCATACATACTACATGAATATATACTATATTTCTGCATTCATTAATTTGGTTCGGCTAACATGAATTTGGGCTTTTAGTCAGTTGTGCATTTTATGTAATCTTCATACATAATTCAGAGAAAACAAATTGGTGGGGAGTGAAAAAAAAATAGTCCACATGTTTTGACTGATGGTAAAATGGCATGGGATTATATAATCTGCACTACAAATTGACACAAATATAAATAATCATACTGTATAAATATAACCAAATGGGTTCCCTGGCTATGGCATCTTCTCAAAGATAAAGCTGCATGTCTACTTCTTCACAAGAAATATTACCAATTCTTTTAAAAAAATTGCAATCATTCTATTTCTCATTAAGTCCCATAGCTCAGCAGATGTTGCTTTTGATACCAGCTCTGTAGATACAGCTTTTAATTAAAGTGTGAGCAGATAGAGTCATGTGAGTCTCTGAACTGCCAAATTGACAGAGATTCAATGTGGGCTTCTCTGGCAAATCTTACTGATAATCGCAAACAGTTACTGTTGTTTGATGGTTTGTGATCTCAGGTTGCTAAGCAAACCCAAACACACCTTTCCTGCTTTATTGCAGATGCAATGGCATTCTCAGGGGTGTAGCATTTCCCACAGAGGATTGGTATGTTTGAGGAAACAGTTTTCCTTCTGCAACATGTTTGCAAAGGGGTGTGTTGCTTCTTAAAAGCTCTATGCAAAGGATCATTTCTCAGCAACCCCAAAAAGAAAAGAAAAATGCCAGAAAAACCAAGTGCGCAATTTCCCCCTTGCAAAACACACCTAACATGAGTTGCAATGTAGTCTTTGGCATTTGTCCTTTGCCAGTGTAGGAAATCTGCAGCTCAGGTTAATTCAACATCTGTCCCACAGTTACGGGCCTTGTGAATCAAGACTTTCAATTTTTATTGTTAATTGTTCCCACCTTCAGTCTCAGGAGGTTTTGTGAAAGCCAAGAAGATGTTAAAGTGAGGGAAAAGGAAAGATCAAGCAGGTTTTAACATATTTTACAGGGTGGGTGGGGAGTGGGTTATACAAAACAATTTCTATACTAATTTCATTTAACTTTCAACTGCTTTCTATTAACCCTTTGTTTTGCTCCTCATAGGCTAGGTCTCTTCCACCTCCTCCTCCTTTTTAAAATTTGACTTTGGAATCTGTTTATCTAAAACAGACCTGGGCTAGCTAATGAATACAGGTAGCAGTGTAGCACACCACATACGTTCACCAAATGTATCACAGCATCTGTGTGGAGCCTGACCTCTATTTCTTGGCACATTATAGCTCAGGGAAAGGGAGAAAACTTTAGTATATTACATGTTCCTGTGCTCTAAAATGTATTTTATCTTAAAAATTAAGTTGATTCCTAAAAACTTAATAATTAAGGTTATTTAAATGCAACAGTTACACTTTTTGCACTTATCGTACAACAATGGCTCAGTAATTCATACCATTAGCACATATGTTACTAAAATATTGAAACAAGCAGTTTTCCAACATTTAAAAACGAGATAAGGCATGAATGAAATTCTGGGAAAGTTTGCTTAGAAATTTCAGATATTTTACAACTGAACATCTGAAATATCTTAGAAATTTTGTTAGCCATTTAAACATTAGTAAAAAAAAACATTTCTTACTGAGGTATTATTAGCAAAAAGAAAAGGAAATTACAGAACAAATGCACCTCCGGGTATTATTAGCAAAAAGAAAAGGAAATTACAGAACAAATGCACCTCCAATTTAGAAGTTTTGATATAGTACATTATGATAAACGATAAGCAGAAGATCTTGAATGTTCATATAAATTATTTATATTATAAAAATATGGTTATAAAATTCTATACATTCTGTAACGATAATATGGAAACGGTCAGTTAAATGCAGGATTATGTTGCAAGATTACTTATACTCCAAGATCATGGGACTTTTATGGGAGGAAAGTTCAATGTAATTTGTATTATGAACAAAAATGAAGTACTTTTTAAACAACCTCCATGGAAAAATATCTACTGAAAATATTTTTTGTAAGTTGCAGAAATTAATGGCCGGTATCTAAAACCAGATTTCATGGTTTTGTACCTGCAATTACATGAATTCAGTTTTCTTCTTACTGCCAAGTATACATTCTGCATAGGGATTCCTTGTACTTCAACCTCAGGACTAGACAACTTGCCCATTCCAGTTCTCAAACTTTTCAGTCAAAGGGTAGGTGGAAAGCAATTGAACTCAGCAATTGGGGGCAGCCCAAGGACAGGCTCTCATTTCCTCCTCCTCAACCCCAGCTACATCCTACATTAAAGGAAATTGGTGATGGCTTTGGTTTAGGATTGATCTTTGGTGGGAGAGGAAACCTGGGGGAGGTGGGATCAATCAGCTACTTTCCTTGCTTGTCCTGCATTAATCTCTAACGCAGCACCCTTCCCTGGTTTGGTTACTGAAGCAGAACAGGGCTAAGCAATAAGGACCTGCAGTACATGCCAACCATCATCTTTTTTTGACACTCCCAGGCCTGGAGGAAAGCCCTTTAATGTGGGTGGCCAGGAGGAAGAGCTCATACATGCTTGTAAATCAAATAGTGGTTGAGCTATCATTGTTGCTCCACCCCGTATGATTCAGGTGGCTGCTTCCTCAATTATTATTATTCTGGCTGGTCACGCAATCACCCAGATGTTTCGATCGAATTAAGCATTTTTGTCCACCTATTGAATCCTTCCCAAGGACCTGGGATACGCAGGTGTTTAATAATATTTAAAAGATTTCATCTCAGGATGATGATACATTAATATTGTTAGTCTCACAATCAGTCAGATGTTTAGGCTAAATTTGGCATTTTTATCCACTTACCAAGTCCTTTCCAAGAACTTAGGATAGGCAGATATGGTTGTTTAACAGTATTAAAGGTATTGTTGCAGGATATCAGCTGTTCCAAGTAAAACTGACTTTTGCAATTGACTGATGGTGCTCCCCATCTCTTGGAATTACACCCAAACTACTATTATTGTTCATTTTTCCCCACCTCCTCCTGCTGAATGTTCTTGCATTGAACATCATCATCTTTTGAGACAACAATTTTTTTTAAAGCTGCAAAAATGTTCCAGGCATCAGGAAGTTTTCTAGTGACTCATCAGTAGCAGCAAGTCAACATCAGACACTTTAGTTTCGGATTCACCCCCTTTCCACCCCACCCAAAGTTATCCTTCAACAGAAAAGGAATATTTGGACTGAAAACCCACCAGGGCATTTTCACAGCCTTGTGATGCACCAATACGTTTGCCTTTGCTTAAGGCAGATTTTGATACAGTAGTGAATGTCTGATGCTGAGGAGTGCTGGAGAACCAATCTCTTGTTTTTCACAAGCTATTTTTCTTCCTTGTAGCTGTTCTCTGTAAAACCTTGAATCTGCTTTTCTATTATACATAAGTGCGTGCATGCACACAGACACAAACATGTCTCTATTTCCTTCAAAGAAATTCCATATAATTTCCCCAAAGAAATCAAGTCCTAGTACATAGTCAATTTTCAGAGACTAATTTTACAAGGAAAAAAATGGACTTGTGCTTTCTGTCAGAATGGATATAAACTAAATAAAATAGTTATTGAGTTATTCCTGAACTGAAGGTATGAAAAATACGTGCAGTTCATTTTTGGGGGGTGAGGGGAAGAGTTAACTATTGATTTTGGTAAATTCTAATGATCATCTACATTTTTCAACAAATGCTCAAAACAGATTGTGTGAATCCAGTCACTGCAGGGTTTAAAAAGATGTCAAGATCTAAAGTAGGAGAAATACAAAGACAATACCGGTAGGATGCGAAATAGGAAGAAACATATCACCTAAACGAAAGACAGGATTTTTCAATTTTTTTCTGGCCTTGGAAACTGTTAATTACCTTTTTTTAAAAAAACCAGAATCTCTAATTAAGAGGCAAAGCTCTTAATGATAGAAAATTGGCTGCATTCAAGTGAATTTTTTTTAAAACTTAGTCTCACAAAACCCCACCAAATTCTCACTGAACTCTAGTTTGAAAAACTTTGTAGCCTTACTGTGAACAAAAGAGGCATTTGTATATTGAAACAGACTATTAGTTCACCTAGGGATAGACAAAATGGTATCCTCCAGATATTTTGAACTTAAAACAGGCCTAGTCAACATAATCAGTATCAATGGACTGGGGAAATTATATCCAAAACATCTGGAAGGTCCCAGATCTCTAACCTTATTCTAGAAAATGAACCTGAAATGTTGTACAACTTGCTATTGAATTTTGAGAGAGAATGGAATTTTGTTTCCATTTTCTCACATTCTGTGTGTATGTTTTTGTGTTGATTAAAGTTCACATAGTACTTAAAGTGCTGGATTTGAGCTAGTGGTCTTATTCCTGTTTCTTATAAGAGATTATTGTTGCAATGGCAAATGGTACGATTACGTGTTATTGTGAAAAGGCTACTATAATCTTTATTTAAACAATGAGATACAGTGTCAGTTTGCTAATGCATTCTGTTTGGGAAAAATAGTTTCTCCATTACGTTAAGAATTTGGAGACGGCATCTGATGATGTATATGAAATGTTTCACTATGTGACATTGCATTGCAGAAATACCATTTCACAATGTTCCACATTCAGTTGTCTTATTAGGTCAGCCCAAGTATCATGTGTTTACTGCAGCTTCCTATAGACATTAGCAATTAAACCAATAATCTTGAGCTATGCCATGGGAAACCCATAAGGCTGTACTTGGTTCCTTTATTATCTTAAAGGCTCTTTCTCACGAGCATGAAGTGCATGCCTCCAGTTCTTCCGTGGTTGCTAGTAGCATTGTCCTAACCATTTTAGAATGGACTACGTAAGGAAATCAATTGGTGAAGTCTTTGTTTTTCCTCTCACTCACTAAGGCATCATCTGCTAGGATGTGGTGGGGCAGATGTGAGGGAAGGTAAATGGAATGGGAAGGAGACCTGGATAAACAGTGAATCCTTGGTTAGTGCTGCAAGGGAATGGCAATGCTGGCAATTAGTGGCCATTGCCAGAAACACCACAATAGCTGCCTGTGGATCAGCAAAAGGTGGTGGGAAAAGACAAAATGGGACTACATTCCTGTCCCAAATAATAGAAACAATTTTTAAAAAAGGATGGTCATGTGAAACTGCAGATACAGTGGTAAACCTTTGAAAGGGAGTTTGGTGGTGGTTAGCATGCTGGCCTGGAAACCAGGAGACTGTGAGTTCCAGTCCTATCCTAAGCATGAAAGCTAGATCAGTGACCTTAGATCAGGGGTGTCAAACTGGTGGCCCATGGGCTAGATGCGTCATATGCAGGCCACGCCCACCCCAGCTCCGCAAAGGGGAAAAAATGCTGCAATATGTCACGTGACGGCAATGTGATGCCATGAGTTTGACACGCGTGCCTTAGACCAATCAGTCTCTTTCAACCCAACTCACTTCACAGGATTATTGTGAGGAAAGCAGGAGTGGGAAGGAGTATTGTGTATGTTTGCCAGCTTATGCATTTTATAAAAATAAGGTGCAATAAAAATCTAATAAATACACAAAAATAAACAAAAAGCCTCTAATGCACTCATTGATGTCAGAATCAGGAACAAACATCTGGCAAAACCAGGCTTTCTTTCTTGGTTTAAACTGACTTCCTGCGTAGCATAGGACTATCATACGTTCAAAAGAGCAGTGAAGTTATTTTTTTAGCAAGAAAAAAAAAACACGTCTAGTGTTCTTTTTAAAAAGCACTTTGACATTAAGACCCAGCAAACATTTTGACAGGTGCTAGTCAGCCCTTTATGGACAGAGGTCTCTATGAAAACCACGTGATCAGCCTCTCTTGTACTCCGAGCCAAAATGGTCTGGCGGAAAGAGACGCCTGAGCAGAGGGGAAGGACCTGACCGCAGAAACCGAAGCCTCTGTTGGAGCTGGGCAGATCTGAGCGAGGCCATGTCGTCGGTCCCATCACTGATGAAATGTTCTAGATTGCATCCATGACCAAAGTTGTGTCAGAAGAAGGGAGAAAACTGTTCTAAATCTGGAACACCTAAGTTGCCTTCCACTAAATGTGCATTTTGGGAAATGTAAGGAGTGAAGAAGAAAGAGTAATGATCAACTGTGTGGCTGGTCTTATGCATAGGTAGTGGTAGAAATAGTTGATATCATAGGGTCATTTGAAGAAAAGAAAAAAAAGACTCCCATTTGTCTAAAAAGGAAGAGTAAGAGACAATCTGAGGCCGAATAACCACACTCAATCAAAAGCTGTCAGAAAAGCTATATGAATAAAGCAGATGAATCATCCTTAGCGTGTCTGCCAGTTTCTTGTTTGCTGTAGTCCACTGGCAATCAGCATGGTGATTAGGATAGCCCTAATTTAGTTCACAGGTACTAAATGTTCTGATTCAGAATGGATGGCGCCTTCGGTTGAAACTGCCCTTAGAATAGGGATGGGCAAGTGGCTTCTAGTGACTGGTATCCAGGCTGAACACTTTGCAAAACCACACGATCAAGCAAGAGGTGGAAAGCAGGGCATCATGTACAAACGGGCAGTACAAAGTTTTTCCTGTTTGGGGGTTGTGAGATTTATTTTCTTTTGAATGGCGCCAAACTTACTTTAGCTACGTGTTATGCTGCAGTATTTTATTTCCAGTCTCAAAAAGATGGAAACTATGCTGACAACCTTCAGCAAGGCAGATTTTACGAGAGATGCAAAGAAATGGTTATTCACCCATCTCTTAAATGCAGGGGAAACTTAACCTGGAAAGCAAGAAGCCTGAAAGGAAAACTAGACCAGGTACAACTTTATTTCACAGTGAATTTCCAGGAAGATGCTGTGGCTCATAGTGCTAATGTGATTTGTGGTCACATTCAAACTGAGATATCTGGCAGGAAATACTGTTCTTTTCTGCTAGTAAAGATCATTTTTTTAATGCTGTCTTTTCTGAGACATCCCATCCCAGAAAAGCAAAATTTAGAAGACAGAGTGGAGAGAGATTTCAAATGAACACAGTGGGATGTAAAATAATTTATTTGTGGTAGCACCCACTTTACCTTCACTAATCTAAAAGCCACATCAACATTGTAAACCCTGCATATTATTTTGATGGGAGACCAAAAGCAATACCAGACTTCAGTATTACAAGAAAACAACCTAGGTATGTCAAACTCAATTTGAGGGAGACTTTGTTCTTATCTTAGTTAACTGTTTGGCTCATATAACAGGAGATTAAAAAGTAATGTGAATGTGAAGATTTTTTTTTTACAATGGTTAACAATCTCTGTGTGCTGTCAGAAGCACATTGAAATCATTGTTGTAAGATACAAATAGATTCAACATCAAATCAGATATATTTCAGAATTCAAGTATTATAAAATATTTTTAATTTTTTTTTGGCTTTGTGGAGAAAAATATAGATGAGACATGTCCATCATAGTTTATAGGATAAATACTGTATTTTCCCTTTATTCATATAAATATTAAATATTGATTTTGACACTTCTCCTTTTACATGACTAGCATTTTCCAAAAAACATTGAAGGGCACCAATGTTTATAGAGACTAGTGATGTTTCCCTCCAGAAAATCTAGCACCTTCTTTTAAGCATCTAAGCGTTTCCATCCATCTTATTCAATGCAACTTTTTCAAAAGGATGGGGCTTGTCATTTTTTTCATCATGTTCCACTCTTTTCCCATCCACAAGTATTGACTCTTTGAAGAAAAAGTCTGATAGCTATACAGTCTAGCAGAATTCTTTATTGGCCAAGTGTGATTAGACACACAAGGAATTTATCTTGGTGCATTTGCTTGATAAACTATGGGGGTGAGCTATCTGGGAACTCTCGCCAGTGCATTACTATTCTCCCCCTACCTTATAGAGCCAGGTTGCTGGTTGCTGGTTGTTGGCCACTGCCATTTCTTAGGCAGTAGTGATGAATACAATCACTATAAGGACAATTGTTTTGACAACATATCTGAGGGCCTAGCAGCTAAGTGGAACTTTCCAGAATGAGGACAAGGGTGGGACATCGAATATTTCCTTGGCAAACGTCATTGGTGATGAAACAGAATTTCTCATGCCACAGCAAGGGGCTTCCAAAGCCTCCTCCATTCTCTTTAGAAAGAATGATCAAGAATCAGGCAGGAGGTACTCTATACCTGACATCCATTTGGGACTAAAAATATCTTTAAGCTCCTTTTGTTAAGACACCACCCCTGCTCTCTTCAAACTTACAAAAGGAAAGTGATACAGATTCGTACAGAATTTATATAAAAGGCAAGGAAATCTCTGGGTTGCGTGGGAGGGAGAATGAGTGGGCACTGCTGTCCCTGGTGGGCAGAAGAACAGCGGAAGCACTGAGGTAAGATGGAATCAGTGAGGCTGGGCTAGGCTTGGGTGTGGCGTACCCTGAAACATGCCACGGGATAGTCTTTAATGAAGCGCGAGTGGCCGGGGCGGGCTGCGTGCTTTGTAGGTGACTCACCCAAGTGGGAGGCATTGGCATGAGTAATGCGCTAGATTTTTATGGCAGCTTTACAGGCATAACCATATTCCTATCCTTGATCTGGAAATAAAGATATATATTTTAGATATTTCTGTCTCCGACAGGAAAACAGAAACACCAAGCAAACTAAATGAAGAATATTTTTTGTGGAATTCCTAACAATGCAGGAATGTGCCTTACTCTTCCATATAATGTTTCATATTACTTAGAGTTTTTGGCCGTATTTATCTTTTGTAATAGCATCCAAAATTTCACTCTCAAAATGCTAAGTTTTATTTTTTTAGAATTACATCATTTATGGTGTGCTAATAAACTTAGGAAATAGAGTTTCTCTTTTGGGCTAAGAGCATTATTTCAGCCAAATAGTTAAATATTTGACAGAAAAGCTGTAGCTTAAGGCAGCAGTCCCCAACCTTTTGGGAGTTAGGAGCTGGTTCCGTGGAGAGTGGTTCTTCTGTGGAAGATTGTGTGTGTGTGTGTGTGTGTGTGTGTGTGTGTGTGTGTGTGATGGTTTCACACAGTGCAGGCATCCTGCATATGAGTGGAAGGGACTTGCACTGCTTGTGCGGCCCAGTTCCTAGTGGGCCATGGACCAGTGCTGGACCTTGGCGTTGAGGTTGGGGACCCATGGTTTAAGGTATATGATGGACGTATTTCAAAAATTCATTCATTGTCTATAAAACATACAATGTTTAATGTACATCAATGAACTCAAATCACTAACACGCAATCTCTGACTAGTCTGTTGTATTCTGTCAAATATTCGATCACTTAAAATTATGCCTTGCTGAAAATAAGCCTTTGCCTCAGCTTTCAACATTCACTGGGAATTCGTATGGGATCCTTAAGGAGACAGTGTTCCCCTTAACAATAAGAGGGCCAGTTTGGTATAATGGCTAGAGACCGGGAGAACATGAGTTCTAATTCTACTTTAGGCATGCAGCCAGCTAAGGGGTCTTAGGCCAGTCTCTCTCTGTATACCCTAGGAATGAGGCCATGGCAAATCATTTCCAAAAAAATGTTGCCAGGAAAACTGCAGGGACTAGTCCTGGCAATTGCCAGGAATCAAAATTGACATACATATTTCCAGAGAGACCTGGAAATCTTCAGAATCTACTAGCACTATATGGGCAGGAAACAAGAATAGGAATTTCCAAAAGAGAAGAAGGAAAAAAGACATTATGTAAGAATCTTTTCATCCTAGAACAATCTAAAGGTAACCTTTAGGCTACACTGGATTGGATTTGAGGTGAATCCAAGTACTGTAACATGTTTTATAATGAAAAAAGCTATCTTGGTTTCATGCAAATAGTAGTAGGGATTTTTCTTCTCCTGGCCCTACTGAAACCTACACATGCAGGCACACATCCTCTAAAGTTGCTATTTGCATCTGGGGAAGTCTTAATTGGCCTTGATTGCTTTTAACTGTTGCTATGGGAAACCTTTCCTGTGGAAAAAAACACACACAAAAATTCTGCTGACATGTCAGATTAGTACAAAAATCCATGCAGCCATTTTGCTTGTAAGAAAGAAGGATGGAAGAAATAGGATTGATGGGGAATAAGGATTGCTTGACAAAAGGGTTTTCTGGTGAACTCTTCCCCCCCACCCCGCACCCCCCAGCATTGAAATATCCTGAATCACTCCAAGCTAAAAGAGCTATCTGTTCCCAGGGTGTGAGCCACGCATGTAGATTTGATTTGTGTAATGGGTTTGGGGAAAATACATGGGAGTGAACAAGGCAAGTCCTTTTCTCCTATAATTTCTCGAGGGAGTGGCGGGATGTGGAGGAAGGAGGGATGGGGAATGCAGGCTTTGCTCCCCCGGTCACAGTGCTCCCTTTGCCCACAGCTCCTTACAAGTGTGCTCCCTGCAGGAGATTCGTGGGGGATCCTTGCCTTCCTGTGTGCCACGCTTTGGAACCTGCCTGGGGTGCCTGCCCTGAACCGCACGGACCAAGTGACCACCAGACAGTCCATCCAGCAGATGTACGACCTTACTCGCTATCTGGAACACCAGCTGCACATGCTTGCGGCCACTTATGTGAGTGTAGATGCTTTGGGAGAATGGAAGCAGCTGAGCTGAGCAACTGCTTGGAAATTCTTTTCTTGCTTCCTTCCCCCTTTCCTTGAACCATCTCCATTTCCCCACCCACCCACCCAACTGGCTTCCTTGGAAAATTCTGCCTCCCTCTTTCTCTCCATTGGGATATCTTTGCAGCAAGGGAAGGCCAGGCTTCATCCATGTGTATTCTTGGCACGGGGGCTCAGTGCACCTCAGGTCACTTTTGCATGGAGGATTCCTCTTGTCACTTTTCCATAGGACTCAGGCAGTTGTCGTCGTCCCCCCAAATTCTGGAAATTAAAATGATGCAAGAAGTGGTAGGGAAAGATGTAAGTGCTCTAAACAGAAAACAGTGTCATTTGGAGCATCATAAAATTGTGAATAGGGCTGGTGCATAAGAACGGAAAGATTATACAACCAGATACTGAATCCTGAAAGCCCATTGCAAGAGAAGGAAGGATGTTTAAAGGCAACAGACTGATTCTTCACATTATTTGAAAAGGGATTTAGGAATATGGAAATTTTGTGCTTGCGACACTTTGTGCCGCCACCTAAAATTTCCTCCTCTCGTGAATAGCTGAAATACTGCTCTCTCTCCACAGCTAGGGCTCTCTCTTGGCAGAAATATCTGACATCTTTTCTCCTCCCTGCCTTCAGGCACCGGTGGAGTCTCCCTGTTTACAATCCGTTGTGGATCTCCCGCTGGGGTGAGGTGAGGCCTCGTCTGTCAGAACTTGCCAGGGAAACGCCCGACTGTGCAGAAAGTGGGGGTAGCCCCTCATCAGCTTGCATGGCATCCCTGCTCTCTGGCCTACCTGGCATTTCAGGCCCTACCCCTTGGCAGCTTTCCCTGACTCTGAGCATCACTGAGCTATCCGATCAGGAATTTGCTTGGTTTGGACCATGGAAAATGCAGGAGCCATGTTTTCTAGCATATCAACATTCCAGAAATATTTTTTTAAGGAGGCGGATCAAGAAGGTCAGATTTTCACGGTCTAGAAAATTAAAGAATTGTGCCATTATACAGCAACTAGTGTCCATTCACTGAGTTTACTTGATGTGCTCATTTGATGAGAACTTCTGTCCCAGAAATAAACAGATTTTAGTAATAATAAGATGAAAGAAGCTGATCAACAGAAGCAAATTTAATCTAAAGCCAATTCTCTCACTTTGCACATATTTTGCTTGTGCTGGTTTCCATATATATATATATATGGAATATGTATATATATACATGTATGTGTGTGTATGTGTATATGTATGTATGTATATATATATATATACAATATATGTATATGTATGTATATATATATGTATATGTATATATACATACATACATACAGTACATATGAGAAGAAACAGACATCCTGCAATCTCCGGAACTTAAAATTACATTTATTGTACTTACTAAGCGTTCATCAGCCTCTGCTGACATCGTCAGAGTATTAAGCTATCATTACAGAGATCTCTGCCTTTATATATCATTAATCAATTTAGCCCTTGCATGCGTGATATAATTAAAAGAGGATGCCTTCTAAAAGAAGCCTGATTTTCCAACAGCAATTCCATCAATAGGCATATCAAACTACCACCGACCTACCAAGCATTGAGACACCAGGAAAGACCCTGTAGGAGAAGCAGAGATCATTTCCCATTGGGGAGCAGGGACCGATGGCACCCCCCCACCCCCCCATCCCTGGGCATGTGGATTCATCCTATGAAGGCACAGCCAGGCCTGTCCAAATACAGAGGAGTCCAGCAGAGCTGCCTCAAGTTAGACAGGAATAATGAAGAACAAGCCAGGCCGACCACAAGGCAACAAATTGCAATAGCTGGCAGTTTAACATCACCTCCTAGAGATAAGCATTCTGGGTTGGGTCTGGCAAGGGAGGAAAAAACAAGAAGAGATAAGGCTCCTTTGACCAACATGACAAAAGCAAAAACAACAGAGTTAATTACAGATGGAAGGCGGTGGGAAGGGCCTATCACACCTGCAAGGGCTAAATTGATTAATGATATATAAAGGCTGGGCATGAGCATGGCCAGCACATGATGCATTTGGCTCGTGGGCCGCGAGTTTGACAGCCCTGACCTAGAACCTGCCAAATGTAGGTCTCAAGACATTTAGAACCTGTAACATGCTTATTTTATGAGATCTGGTGGGACTGGTAAATTGGAGAAAGGTGTTCCTTCAAATAAGCCAGTCTCATGCCATTAGCATTAAAGGTCAATACCATAATAGACTATCTTCCATCTATTGCAATTGTCAAGAAATCAGAGCATGATCCAGGCCTTTAGAAATAACCTAGGCCAAACAGATTAAGATTTTAGTAAAGCAAAGTAAAAATTGTTTCCTGCAACCTAATAGTTTCCAAACCTTTGGAACTGTGATTCTAAGCATCAGACTCTTTAGTGAATTGGTGGCAATATAAACTTAATAATAAATAAATATCCCCTCATAACTCAGCTAGGGGCTAATGGGACTTCTACTCAAACCATTTGAAGACTATCAGATTGGGAAAGAATGTTTAATATAGAAACCAATCTGAAAATGAAACAGAAGAGGTAAGGGTAAATGAAATGAAGATAAGGAACAGCACTGTAGCAATATGAAGGAGATTTCTGAGGCCAATAAGTGCAGCAGTTGGGAAATTAGATCCTATAGAAAGGCTATATGTTCATTGTCTTACCTGCCAAGAAAAACCAAGCACTATTTTTCCCGCGCTTTCCTGTGGAAATAGCATCCCATTTACTGAAATCACCTGAAGTTGACTCGTGTTAGTACTACCATTCCTCTCATTATGGAAGAAAGAAATCAACTAACTGAGAGAGCAAATTCAGGAGATTAATACACACGAGGAATTCAGAGAGTGGCAAAGAGATGAGTCTAATGGTTGAGGAAGTTGGGTTGATACCTTGGGGTGAAGGGTCAGGGGAACCGCCCATAGGCTATCTTAAGTAGGTCAGCATTCACAACTGCTTTATGGCTGGCAACCAAAGAGAAGGGGAAAACAAAGCAAAACAACACAAAGATAGCTAGGCAAAGTGCCCCATAGTCCCCAGATCTTTGCTCTGAATCTGTCAGGGAAGGAAAACAATTGGGCAGGCCATCCTGCTGGCAGCTTTTGAAGGGATGTTAGAAACCTTTCTCTAAGTGATTTCCGTAGAAGCAAAACTACTTCCAAAGGCTGACGTAGACGGTATGGATCAGTGGTGGGATTCAAACTTTTTTACTACTGGTTCTGTGGGCGTGGCTTGGTGGGAGTGCCAGGGGAAGGATACTGTAAAATCTCCAGTCAGAGGTGGTATTTGCCGGTTCTACGAATTACTCAAAATTTCCACTACCGGTTCTCCAGAACTGGTCAGAACCTGCTGAATACCACCTGTGGTATGGATAGAGAAAGCAGCTCAGGCAGCCAGGAGAAATGAAAGGACATTGACTGGTAACACAAGAAGGTCTTCCCACACAAGCTTTTTAGAGGCTGTGAATGTGAGGTTTAAGTGCACCAGATCTCTACCGTGGCCTTTCCTTGGTCTTCTGGGCTTGTGGGACACGCAAGGAATGGAATCCGTGGTAACCAAGGGCTTCATTAAGTGTTAAAAGGTACTTGCCTTTTCCTGTGACATGCTGAAGAAAGCTGTTGTCTAGCCAGTTCTCTTTGCAACATCCCTCTAAACACTAAAAGGATTGCCTGAATAGCTATCAAAACTAGTGGCCACTGATTGGCTGATCCTCCAAAACCTACCTAGATCCCTTCTACACAAAATTAGGTCTAATTGCATCTATGCACAGAATGTTTTCTGTAGTGTTCTAGATAGCTTTTTGATCCTCCCAATTAAATAAATCCCAAATAAATGATGAAATGTAAAGCAGAATTTTAACGTTTAAGATTCATACACATTTTAAATCAGCATTTTTGTTGATCGGACACTCCTTCTGTCTAAGCCCACAATCTTGCAGGGAATGAGACAACAGTCGAGACCAGTGAATGAGGTTAATAAGAGTTGGCTCATTGTCCATGTGTGAAAGCTGAAATTATTAGGAGAAGGAAAGCCCCTGACAGAGGCAGGCTCATATCACTTCATTCCTTAAACATTGTATCTTTCAAAAACCTTCCAAGTGCACCAAGTTCCCTTCCCTATTCTTTCACCCTATGAAACCCCTATTCTTAAATACTGTATAACAGAATTCCTCTTTCTCCTTTCCCCCTTTTCTCCTGTTGGTCTCATGGTGATGGCCACGTCCCAGCCTGCCTGTTAGCTGATCTCTGCTACTGCTATAAAATTGTTTGGGGAGCCTCTACTTGCCCTCAGGCAACGGAGAGGAAATTAATTTGTCTCCTGAGCTTGTCAGGTTCTTCACACACCCGCAGGGTTTGACACACCTCCCTTCCGCTTGGTGCTTCATCTACCCCACTGCCTGGGCAATCCTGCTGCCTGCGGGACACCACTGTTGGCGGGGAGGGGGGGGGAATCCCAGGAACGCAGCCCAGCAGGACAGGCAGGCAGGTGTGAATAAAGCCAGCATGCGCCTGTGTTTGTAGCAGGATGATCAGCCGGGAAGCAAGGATCTTTCAATGATAGAAACTTATGAACTGCAGTGGCAGCATGGAAGTGCAAGAAGTGCAACAGATAACAGCGAGGTCTTTGCAAATCAGTGGATCCAGGGACACTTTGCCCATGCCCAGGGATGGGTTGGTCAGCAGGCAGAGTTGGGCAACAGCAGTGTACAGAAATATGTCCTCTTGCATGTAGCACTGTGTACAGGTAGTCCTTGACTTATGATCACAAACTGTAGCAAAAAGATTATAAAATTGGGCATAACTCACTTAACAATTGCCTGGCTTAGGCACTGAAATTCTGGTCCCGATTGTAGTTATCAGGACTACGTGTACTGCAAATGATCTTTCCTACAACCAAGCTAAGGTCTTATCCATCCTTCCATTAGCAGAAACTCTTACCAGTTTCTCGCACCACTGATGTATATTCAGTTTCTCTTATCTGTATTCCTGGCCACTACCAAGTCACTTGTTTTCCTTCCAGCTCATGGAAGGCGTGACAGCTTTTGCACAGCTTGAGACTGTTAAAATAAGCAGGACACGAGAACAACTTAAAAAATGGCAGCTTTCCCACTAGTGGACTGGAGATCAAATGAAGCAACATTAGGAGGGTGGGTCACAGCAGAAAAATGATATTGTTTGTTTTATGGTTAAGTGCAAGTGGACACATGTCCTGTGATCCCATATAGACCAAGGGTCTTCAGACTTGGCAAGTTTAAGACTTGTGGGCTAACATAATTCTGGAGCTAACATGACTGGAGGAGGAATTCTGGGAGCTGAAGTCCACAAGTCTTAAAGCTGTCAAGTTTGAAGACCCCTGCCATAGACTTACATTTCCTTGTCTTGCCTGTAAGAGAGAGAGGAAGCATTCATAAGAGGCAGTGGGTGGAAAGTACTAGGAAAGTAGGTATTCCTGTTCAAGTGAGTTTAACACTTTCTTGTCTTTTCTCCTCAGCTCAACTACCTGGGGCCACCTTTCAATGAGCCGGACTTTGACCCTCCCCGGATAATTGGGGTAGAAGCTGTGCCAAGTGCCACCGTAGACATTCAGGAATGGCACAGCTTGAATGACAATGCCCGGCTAGCGGCTAATTACCAGGCCTACAGCCACCTGCTCTGCTACCTGAGGACCATGGATGGCACAGCTCCAACTGCAGTGCCGAGTCTGCGCCACAGCCTCACCCACTTTCGGGCTAGCCTGCAAGGGCTGCTGGGCTCGATCGCAGGCATCATGGCTTCCCTGGGTTATTCACTCCCAACTCCAGGGCCCCCTCTAGAGATTACCCCACCCAGCCACTTCCTGCGCAAGATGGATGACTTCTGGCTGCTCAAAGAGCTACAGACCTGGCTGTGGCGCTCAGCCAAAGACTTCAACCGACTGCGCAAAAGGGTGCCTCCTTCCGCTGTTATGCTGCATCTGGAAACCAGAGGCTTTTGATTCCTGCCTTCACCTCATTCACTGACATCATTCAGACCTGCCATTCAAGGACTAGCACTTCTGAAAGACTCTAAACCCACTGCCTTCTCCCAGTTCCTCCTCAAAATTGCCCTCCTCCTCTTCCTCCTCCCGTGCTTTTTTTGGTGCTGCACTGCTCTCTGCTACTAAGCTGTGCCTCTGGGTGAGCAGATACACTCTATACAGCCTGTTTCTTCACATCTCTTCCTTCTCCACCTTGTGTAAAATTAATATTTCCTCCTCCTCCTCCTCCCTTTCTCTTTCTCTCTCTTTCTCTCTTCTTCTAGAGGGGCCATTCAATTTCCAGAAGGAGAGGAAGAGTGCTTCCCTTCCCACCTCCAGGATGAACAATTAAGCCCTGGCTGCAGGGCAGCCAATAGTTGCAGCCCCCACTGCTGATGCTCCAGTTGCCTTAAACTTCACTCTCCCCGTAGCCGGATTTCTCTGTATTCTCCCCATTCTGTTTAAGGGGCTGTGCCAATTAGAAGCTTACCAAGGACATTCAGTGATCAGGCACTTACATGGGAAGCATCTCTCCAGTCAGGTTGTAAAATATGTCCAAACTGAACCAGAGATGAGAGACTTGGTTTAGCACAATCACGTAGAGGTTTTCAGCTTTCTTACTCTCCCCAGTTAGGTAAGATCATTCATTCATCACATGTGCAGACCTAACCTTAGGATAATTGTTTAAGCCAGCTGTAGTGGCCACCGCTTGTCTACACTGTTCATAAAACAGGATGGGTGAAGCTCTGTGGTTTACACTGTCACTAGCAAAGGAGAAATTTCCCACATGTGGACCCGTCCACCATCCGTTCTCTCCATCTTTGCCCACCACTCCCTCCTCCTGTCAGGTTGTTATTCTAAGTTTGTTTATATTAATATTTATTTATTTTCAGATGTTATTTATTAGATTGTATTTATTGCAGAATTTATATTCTTGTATTAATAAATAAAATGCTTTCTCCAGGAGTGACATTGGTTTTATTTTCTCTCAACCCAGCATGCTCTACTCTAGTCACTATCACATTTAGGCTCAAACCTATAATTTCTGTGTATGTGGGTGCTGCATGAAAACGGTGTAATTATGTTGTTTTCTTGCACTAGACTTACAATCTTTTTTATAATGATTTAAGTTTTCATCAACTAGATCCTAAACCTGCCATATCCATCCTGATGTTTTCAAAATATTTTAGAGCGGTAACTCTAGAATTAAAACCCATAACAGCATAAATCAGGCCAAGCTCCACCTTAATCGAGCATTTTGTTCTTCACACAACTGCTTGAGCAGGGGGCAGTCCCTCCCAACTCTGTTTTTCTGTTACATCCCTTTCCTGTCATGGTTTCTGTAACTGGGGCTTGAAGCAATCTGCCTCCAGTCTGAAGATAGCCAAGAATCTCAAGTTCAATCTCACTGTCGATAGAGCTGCCTGCCATGATTTTTTCCAACTCCTTTTTTAAAGTTCTCCAAGCTGAGAGCCCTCACCGTACTTTATAGTAATGAATTCCTTAGTTCATGAACAGTGTGAAGAAGTGCTTGGTTTTTGTCTATAACTTCTTTTCATTCAGCCTTATTAGATGACCCATGTTCCCAAGGTTTTGAGAGAGGGAGAATAAAGTTTCCATGACTATTTTCTCCATATAATGCATTATTTGCTATACCTCAGTTATCTCTCTCTCTCTCTCCCTCCCTCTCCTTTTTTTCTGTTCTAGCACTTTAGCCCTTTCCCCATCTCCTTGGTTGCCCTTGCCTTGTATCTTTTCTCCAATGTTATGATAAGAATTGAATGCAGTAGTCCAGTTGTGGACATACCATAGATTTTTTTTTAATGTAGGCATGACAGCATTGACCATTGTCAATCCCCTTTCCAATAATCCCAGCAAAGAATTTCTTTTTCCCACAGCTTTGAGTTTTCATTCGGTGACTGACATGGCAGAGACTGCCCCTGACCAATTCCTATTAGCCATTTTAGACCACTTGGGGCTTACCCCATTCCCTCTGTGGCCATTTGGAGTTGGACTATAGGAAGGGCTGAGCAACTGGCCTTTACAGAGACATCTCATCAGCGCTTTCCAAAATCCTTGTTAGATTTGTACGCTAGCTCTTTTGTACAAGTTTACCATTTGTTTCATTGAGTGCTAGAAAGTTGATTTAAAGCTAGAATTACAGCCAGATGCTTCCAGATGCTTGTAGTTAATTTTGTCACAATTGTGTGTATTGTGCCAATGGGGTTTTTTTCATAGCAATATTTGTTATCTCTTAATTATTTCTGAGGATCCAGTGGTAATGAGCTTCTGATCTAATTATCTGGTATCCGTGATGTTCATTCCTTCATTCAACAATTTATATAGCTGTCCATCTCTCACCACAGTGACTCTAGTTGTCTTACAAAAAAATTAAAACCAAA
The DNA here is from genome assembly GCF_049901715.1 of Pseudonaja textilis. NCBI lineage: Eukaryota > Metazoa > Chordata > Lepidosauria > Squamata > Elapidae > Pseudonaja > Pseudonaja textilis. The sequence goes on from NC_141990.1 coordinate 223,877,343, forward strand.
AGAACAAAATATAAACTGTATATAGAGAAAGCTTAATATCCTACATGGCTGGAGCTGAAAGAAAAATTGTTTCACTTCAGTCACTGAGACAAGAACTGACCCAGCCAAAATGCTTGTGAGAACATCCAGGTCTTTCATGGCTTGTGAAAGACCAGTAGGTTTGATGCCAAATCTGAGAGGGAATGTTGTCTCACAGAGCAGGCACAGTGACACAACTCCTAGATCTCACAAGATGGCATTGTCTGAAAAGATGGATCTGAAGCATGCAAACTTTGCTGGTTCTGGTAGGATGAGCAAAAATACCTGGCCCTGTGCCATGTAGAATTATATAGGTGATAGCCCTTAAATTGCATCTAGAAACCTAGTAGGAAGTGGCACAGCTTGCAGACCGAAGGTTGCACAGTCGAGGGTTATCCCAAACTGCCCTTAATACCATATTCTGGACAAGCCACATCTTCCACATGTTCTTCAAGGCATGTAGTGTGTGTTATAGTAATCCAATCTGGAGGTAACTACAGCATAGATTGCTGTAAGGCGTCCTGAGCCAGAAATGGCACAATTGGTAACATTCCCCGTTAGGAGAATGAGCGCATAGAGGGAGACGTATTGAGAGTAGTGCTTGAATAATACACACACAGTACACAGATACACTGTACAGTAAATGTAGGTTTTTACTTCCAGAAAGGTTTAAGCAAAGTTCAAAAACAAGCAGTCCAAAGTCATTCACAGGTAAAATCAGTCAGTTTTCAATCCAGGGATAATCCAATAACAAAGTCCAGTGTCAAAAACAGTTCAGTATCAGACTTCATCAAATCCATGAATATCAGTCAATTAGGAAAAATGGAGGAACAGCAAAACTCTCCAACAGAAGGAAAACAGAGACTCACTGAGACACACTCTCTTCTGAGACTAAGACGAAGACAACCCAGGTTTCTGGCTCCATCCTATGGCCATTTGAGAAACTACACCCAATTACAGTTTTGCATTTTCTTAAAGATACAGTATTAAAATGTCTATCCTGGTTTATATATTTCCAACCCAAATAGCTGTTAGGTGACTTACATTCCCAACAGTACACAGGGTAAATTTCTGCAAAGACCCCTCCTAGCCATAGTGAGACTACCTGCTCCTTGAGATGTTAAATTAAGCTTTGCTAGTTTGTGGACAATCTTGTTTTTGTTCATTTCCTTTGTATGTTTATATCCAATCTCTACTGTTAATATTTATGAATAAGAATATTCACAATTGCACTGGGGAACAAAATATTATCTCAAGGTACACTATGGTAAGACAATATAGGTAAGTATGTAAGACAGTTGTGCTGTTTCAATTTTCCACTACCATCTTTTTGTTCATCCATAAGTGGTATTTTTACTGTGCAGATTGCCTTTTCTGCAAGGCCACTAGCTTAAGGGGAATGATGATCAGATGCAAATATGACCTCTGACTGGAGACTTTACAGTATCCTTCCCCTGCCACGCCCACCAAGCCACGCCCACAGAACTGGTAGTAAAAAAAAATGAATCTCACCACTGCTGAGCAGGTCTGAATCCTTCCTGTTGGTGCAGAATTAAGGCACACTACTCAAGATGGAAATTGATCAGTGCTGAATTAAATAAAATTCTTCCTTCCAAGGATATGGAAGTTCAAGTCTCAGATTATCTCGTAGGAAAAAACTGTTAAGCATTACAGTATGTGATTCTATGATGTAAGAATCCCTTAGTGCCCAACAATTTCACTCTCTTTTACTATGCCTTGATTTCCAAATGTCTCATTGTTTCCTACTAAGAAGGACTTTTCAAGTGTTGTCATCACAGCATTCATGAAATATTAATATTTCATTGAACTTGTCAGTTATGGCTTTGATGATTAGACAGGATAATAGAGAGAAGAGCACTATTATGTAATTTTAGAGTCAGAGATTCAAATATAATTGTAATATATAATTATAATTCAGTAATATAACTTAGAAATGCTGTGAAGAATATCGGAAGACACATTTTTGGATCTTTTTTCTATTTTTCCCCCTTCCCCCCCCAACTTGCTTGCACTTTTAGCTTTTTCTTTGAATTTTTTCTTTTTTTCTTACAGTTACACCGGTAGTAAATTGTATAACTTTTTATTTTATTTTTTAAAAAATGTCAACATAAATCATATAAAACTTTTCACGATTTGTAGATTGAAAATTTCTCTAAACCTCAAGTGCATCTTCTCCAGCAACATGTAATAGGAGAGATAATTTCTAAGGACATTTGTCCTTGACCCATACAGCATCAAGTTACATGGTCTGCATATCCTCCAGGATTCCATCGGAACCTAAGATTTTGAAAAGAAGGGGGGGAGTTTCAAAAACTCCTCATTTAACTTGTTCTGTAAAGAAGTGACAGTTCTTATAAACAAGATTTGGGCTTTCCTGTGTAATCCTTTTTCTACTGAACATGCTGCATTAAGAGGAAGAAGATGTATTTTTTTAATCATGCCTTTTCTGCTCTGTGCTGGGACAATATGTATTTGCCCAAGTTTCAGACAATGAAAACCTCAAGAAGGACAAATAAAGGACAGAACATGCCTTTATTTTAATGGGAGTATTATTCAACAGAGTAAATATACAACCTTCTGCTTTTTCAGAGCTAATCTACAGTATTTCTATTGCTTCTTTCAAGGAAACATCATGAATCATTTATACTCTAAGACCTTGTTTCAACAGACTAATTGGGAGGGAGGGAGATCCATTATTAATCAATGGCCATTGAATTAGAAAGTATGTCACAGGGATGGTTGGTTATGCAAATGTGCCCATTGTGCCAGTCCTCTTTAGCTAAATTACAGAAATGTAATTGACATTTTGTAAAAGGCAAAAAGTGGTTGTGTGCATTTGTCCGTGCCAAGCCTGTTGCATAGGAGTCCGGTAAATCAAGGTTTCATTGGTTGATAAATCCTAATATTAAGAACCATACTGAATATTCATATGAAATTGGCTTAATATTATGACATAGACATATCCTGAAACAAAGATAAATTTCACAGGTCCCATACCTGAACACTTGATCTTTGCCTTTCCATGAATGTGATATTCATTACCAAAAGTTGAAAATCTTGAAATATAAAGTTAAAGTAAAATGTTGCATTTCAGTGTAACAGCATCATTAAAGAGAAATTACTGCTAGATACACTAAGGATTCTCCTGGTAAATGGAATGAAAATATTCATATTTATTTCCGTCTATTTTTATTCAATGAAATGCAAATCATCACCTTTTCTAGGCTGCTTCTGTCATTTTAAAAAAAAGGTGGTTTTTAAAAATAATTATAAATGTAAAAATAATCAATAAAATTAAAAAGCCAGCAGGGAGAAAAATAATTGGAAACCTAGATGTGTGTGTGTGTGTGTGTGTGTGTGTGTGTGTGTGTGTGGAGGGGGAGGGTTAATTATATTTTGACAACTTCTGAAGAGAAGTAACATTTCTGGAAGTTCATTTCAGAATCAAGATGACTTCTTTTACAAACTGGAAGTGGGGATAATTTAGAAATTGGTTGGCAGATCCCTTTCAAGAAGATAATGGCTATTTGGGATAGGCTGCCAATTAGATTAAGCCTCCCAATAGTAGCCTGCGGTAGGTGTGGATACACTGGTTTTACCAGATGTTTCATCCTTCGGCTGAGCTCTGAGGAAACTAGGAAGAAAGGTCCTGTAGTTCTGGCAACCCAAAGGCCCAGAAACAAGACTTAACAAACTTCATGTCATTCTGGACACTCAGCAGGTGGTTATATAGTACAGGTAGGCCTTGATTTATGACTACAATTGAGCCCAAAATTTCTGTTAAGTGAGACATTTTTAATTGAATTTTGCTCCATTTTTGTGACCTTTCTTGCCACAGTTGTTAAGTGATCCCTGCAGTTGATAAGTTAGTAACCCAGTTGTTAAGTGAATTTGGCTTCCCCATTGACTTGGCTTGTCAGAAGATCACAAAAGAGGGTCACATGACCTTTGGACAGAGCAACGGTCATAACTATGAACCAGTTGCCAAACATCTGAATTTTGATCACATAATCATGGGGGGGGGGGGTGCTTCAATGGTGATAAGCAGTGGGGCGCTGCTGCCTGGTCGCACCGGTTCGGGTGAACCCGCAATTGTGATCACCGGTTGCACCTGCCCACCCATCCCTGCGCTATCCTTTCCATATATAGCTAACTTTCTGGCTCATTCCCCCCACCCATGCTGCCCAGCTGACTTCCGCCCCTGCTGTACTCACCAGAGCTGTCTAAGTAGATTAGCTGCGTGTTTGAAGCTCCCTTTCAGCCTCTCACAACTGGCAAACCAGTTGGTAATTATAAGTGCAGCCCACCTCTGGTCCTAAGTGTGAAAAACGGTTATAAACCACCTTTTTCAGTGCCATTGCAACTTTGAATGGTCACTAAAAGAACTGTTGTAGGTCGAGGACTACCTGTATTGTATATCACTAAAATTCCTTTCTAAATGTTTAAATGTAAAAAAAAAAAATGTTTAAAGGGAAATTAGAAATATGGATTGGGAGGGGGTGGAAAGGAGGAAAAGCAGCAACCACAGACAGACAATTTTAAATAAAACCAATGCAGTGTACAGTGGTGGGATTCAAAAAAATTTACTATCGGTTCTGTGGGTGTGGCTTGGTGGGTGTGGTTTGGCTTGGTGGGTGTGGTTTGATGGGCGTGGTGGGGGAAGGATACTGCAAAATCTCCATTCCCTCCCCACTCCTGGGGGAAGGTTCTCCGAAGTACTCAAAATTTTTGATACTGGTTCTCCAGAACTGGTTAGAACACTGCTGAATAACACTCTGGCACTGTACCTCACTGTACCTGAGATGCTGAATTTCAGAATATGTTTGCAAAACATTGCAGAGAAGATAGTAAGAGAGAATTATGCTTGAATGTTGACAAACAAACCCACCATGATGGGTCTAATGCTCTTTTAGAGAAGATTCTCAGTTTTAAGTTCTAAAAAAAATGATAGGGATAATTGAAAGTCACCTTCTTTGGGAAGAGAGAGACTATTACTTTTCCCAGTTATGAATCATGACTGATCCCTGGTGTCCTGGGTCTAGAGCGCAAATCAGGAATTATTTATGACTAAATCTACTTTCGGAATGACTTAGTTGAGATCCTGTCTAGTTTTCATCAGCTGTGCTATTGATAAATGAAATCACATTGGATAAGTTGTTCTGGTAATCAAAAGATGAGCTCTATTTATTTGCTCCAGTGCTCCAGTGTGGTGTGAATTTATCAAATCGTCACCCAAATCTGGGAGTTTTGCTCCACTTTATTTTCAATTACCAGCCGTCTCACGAGGGCCTCCAGAACTACTCATGTTGGAATGACTCGTGGGATCTGGTGTCTAGTATGCAATAAAGCAGGGGTCTCCAACCTTGACAACTTTAAGCCTGGCGAACTTCAACTCCCAGAATTCCCCAGCCAGCTTTTTGAAGTCTGCAGGCTTAAAGTTGCCAAGGTGGGAGACCCCTGCAATAAGGGATTTAAAAGGAACCCAAATTTTCTTTTCCTTATCAATGAGAAGATATTATAATCAGATAACAAAAAAACAGCTATGCACGCAAATCAGTGATGTTCACATTTACCATAGTTGTATGGGTTTGAATGGTAAAGAATTGTCTCTGATTCAATCCTAGCAACATTAAATGGCTGTGGTTGTTAGGGCCACCTAGATCTGGGATATTTCATCTTTAATCTTGGATGGGATAACATTTCCCCATTCAAATGTATAATTTGGTGTTTTTTTTCCTGGACTCACTATTTCTGCTCAGTAAGCAGGTAGCAAGTATGGCCAGGGATGTCTTTATATAAATTATTCTGTTGTACCCCTTGCTAAATCATTCGTCCTGTCAGACAGTCACATGTGTTCTGATCTCGTCACAGCTTGACTACTGTAACACACTCTTCATGAGGCCGCCCCTAAAAATCATCTGGAACTTCCACTTGGTAGAGAATGCACTGGCATGGGTAGTGATGGACCTAGTTTGCTATGTCCATGTAAACATTTCTGCTTCATGAGATTCACTGGTTGCCAGATTCAAGGCACCGGTCATCACCTATAAAGCTCTACATGATGTAGGCCCTGTTTACTTGAGGGACCATCTATCTCTCATAGCATCTGCCCCCGTTGATCCAATATGGAGGCTCTGGGCTTCTTCAATTAAACAATCCCACCTATTGAGTCCTTGGAATACTCTGCAGCAGCATCCGCCCTCCAGAAGTTTCCCCTGAGCGCCAGATGGCTCCTATTCTGTCATCGTTTCGAATGGCAGCGAAGACCTAGCTCTTCCCCAGGTCTTTGGTGAGGGTGAATGAAACCCCTTTTTAAGTTGTGTGGGCTGGTTTTTACTCCTGGATAGTTTTGCTGTATTGATATCTATCATCATCATTATGTTGTATTTTTAAATGTTTTTTAAATTTTGAATCAATCAGAGTCATTGGGAAAGGAGGAGGAGGAGGAGGAAGAAGAAGAAGTTCTCATCTAAAGTGATCCTGTTATTGATCTGTAATACAAACCTTGTCCATCTACTATTATCAAGAGAAGAAAGCTAATTTCTATCAGCTAAAGCCAGAAACTGCTCTTCTATATGAAATATAGACCGAAAACATTACGGCAAGCAGTACAAAGAGACCATAAATAAGGAATAATTGTGCCCTCTTTCTTGGACATGAATTGCCTGTTAGAAGAGTCATGACTTTGACTAAGAAGTGGACTGGTTCAAAAAACTGAAGAATGTGAACAAATATTAGAAACAGTAATTGCAGTTCTGTTTTTCTGAGTCAAGAGCTAAGGATGTGGACTTGGCTTAGTAAAGTGGCTCAGACCCACACGGCTGCTCCATAAAACAAGGCTGAAGCTCAGTCTCATAAAACACATTAGTCACTGTTACAGGCCTAAGAATAAAGGGCAGATGGGAGAAACTGAGGGTGAAATAGGGGTTGAGAGGGCAGTAAGGCTGGGATGCAGAAGATATATTGAATGTTGTCCAACTTGCTCCATGCTCCTTTCTCTTGAGCCCTGCTTGCTCTTTGTGGGTTGAAGAGGGGCTGGTGAGAGAATGAGGGGCTGGTGACTCATGTTGCATTGGATTCCGGATCGCAAAGTTCAGCCTGGGGCAGGGTCTGAGGCTGGCGCCTCCTGCCATCTGCCTTTGTCTCAGGGGCTCTCTTGTCCTGGAAGCCAGCTGACTTGGTTCTGATTCCCAGCAGGGGACAAGACCTAGGATGGGGCCATGGCCAAGAATGGGAGGAGAGCATAAAGCAGGCCAGGAAACAACCTTGAATTAACCATTATTGTTTCATCACCACCCTTCATCCTCCGCCATCTGCCCTCTTATTGTTCACAGGCTGGCACACGGCAATGCCAAACCATGGCCATTCAGAGGGAAATTTTCACAGCAGATCTAATGAGACACTTTCTGTGTGAGCGCGTCTGTAGGAAGGGAATCTCTCAGATTTCTGCATTTGACTCTCAACCTTTCATTTTCAAAGCCTAAAGAAAAAGAAAAATGCCTGATCTTATTAAATGATGTGATCTGAGAAATCACCCACCTTCCCTTTGGCTTAGAATAAAAGTGAACAATCTCAGGAGGTACACATGACCCTTGATAACCTTGAACAAGGCATTCCAAAATGCCTCATCAAATTGCAGTGTTTGATGGGACAGAAGGAGTAAAGTGCCAGAAACATGCCTGGAAAGTTAATCATATCATTGCATTTAATTTTAATTACATTTTTAAAAGAATGAATAAAATGTAGTTTATGTCCTCCTGGAATTATCCATCCACCGCTTTGGTCCGGAAAGATTGTGCATCCTGCTCTAGAATCAGAAATATGGTTTGGGGAGAAGCTTTGGCATACATCCTTGTAGTGTCATGATCCCAACTGGAATCAAGTAAATTTGTCATTTTAAAGTTGCATGAGTTCATAGGTTATGGCTTCAAATCATATTACACTGTCCTTGAAAGGAGAAAAAAATATGCACATTGTGTGAGAATTAAAACTGACAAGGTCAAAAGTCAACAATCCCACTGGACTGGACCACTTCAGTAATAAGGAAGAGGTCAAAATCTTTCTTCCCACATACAAGTAGGACACCTTGAATATATGGCCCTATGGGAGAAAGATGCAAAGACTGGATTTTGTATTCACTGCAAAAAGAGCTGACATTTTCTAGTTTGCAGTCATTTCTTAGTGGCTTTCTGAATTTTTGTAACAAAATTATTTACAGAGGGTCTGCACTTTATGACTTCTAAATCTGAAATCAACCAAAAGATGTCTGAGAGACAAATTAGCCATCGATAGCCACATTGACACAAACACATCTATAGACTATGGAAAGAAGACAATCAACAAGCCAAAAAAGGAACAAAGAGACCCAAGCACTTCTCCCCCAGCAATCAGTACCCAGATAAGCATAGATTAACTTCAAGGGTAACATCAGATCAACAATATAATAAACAATATCCCCATCAAGAAACTGGCAAAGAAGGCAAAAGCAAACAACCCAACCAGAGAATCTCTAAGACCAGCCCCAAAAACACTGACAGCAAGTCACCAGAATATAAACTGACAGTAAACAGCACACCTTACTTTCACACTGATGATGTTACCTAGTTTGGATAATGAAATGTCTGCAAGAAAACAACCAAGGTCAGAAAGCATCAAGTACCCCTGTATTTTCAACAGCTGGAGTGTCCAGGGTCACGTGCACACCATTCGTGACCTTCCCAGTTGACTTCCTAAGCAAAGTCAATGGGAAAAGCTAGATTTGCTTACCGACCATGTGATTTATTTAAGAACTGCAATGATTTGCTTAGCACCTGTGGCAAAGAGGTTGTACAACTCAGTTATTGACTGCCTTGCTTAGCAACAGAGGTTCCAGTCCCAGTTGAGAACTACATAAGTTGAGAACTACATCTGTGCAACACCAACACATACTATATAAAAAAGCAGGACTGGCCTTGTAATATCCCATTTGCCATCTTTCTGATTTTGACCACCTCTTCTGGAATACCCCTGGTTATGTTTCATGTGAGTCAGCCCCACCATGTAGACCCGTGGTTCCCAACCTTTTTTCACCCCGCACCCCTAAAGAAATTTCACTCGAACCTCGCACCCCCTAAATAACGATACTTAACTCTAAAATGAAAACAAAGTTAATCCACTGCATAATAAATAAAAATGCCAACATATAGCCAATATCCTATTATTTACCTGGACTTTTCTCGCACCCCCTGTAATATCATCTCGCACCCTCAGGGGGTGCGAGCACCCCAGGTTGGGAACCCCTGATGTAGACCATACCAAGAAATTAACTCCACCTGGTTAAAACTAACGTTATTAATTCTGGCTATAATAACAGAATTTTGCAAATCTTTACATCACTCCCTAACCCCCTGCCCTTACTTAAATTAGAAGCTGTCTGCCTGAGTCTTTTGCAAATGCCTCCTTGTTTTCAATTCAAGCCAAACACTTCCCGTGATTCATATATACTCGGGACAACTTTGCACTGCAAAACCTGACTTTATTTATTTATTTAATTTATATTCCACCCATCTCACTGTTACTTAACAATATGACTTCATGAGTTGCCTTTCCTCCTTTTGACTATTTGTCACCATCACCCACTTCTACTTTCTGTTTTTATTTGGACCCAGCCCAGCAACTATTGCAGATAAGTGAAGTCATTCAGATGAAAATACTATAATCTATGGCTTTGCATGTGGCATATGAAATGAATAATTCAGTCAGTCAATCAAACAATCAATCAAAGAAAAAAAAACTGTAAAGATGAGGGTACCAATACAATCTTATCAGTGGTGAGGTTCAAAAAGTTTTACTGCCGGTTCTGTGGGTGTGGCTTGGTGGGCATAGCTTGGTGGGTGTGGCAGGGGAAGAATGCCGTAAAATCTCCATTCCCACCCCACTCCTAGGGGAAGGTTACTGCAAAATCCCCATTCCTTCCCCACCCCACTAACCTGCTTTCCAGCTCCGTACTCCTGTGCAGGGCAACAAAAGAAGCCCCACCTGATTGGCTGGGACTCAAGAGGCAGAGAATAGATGGGGGCGAGGTCAGTCAGAGGTGATATTTGCCGGTTCTCTGAATTACTCAAAATTTCTATTACTGGTTCTCCAGAACTGGTCAGAAGCTGCTGAATATCACCTCTGAATCTTATGTCCACTTAGAGTACAGAGTTCAGTAAGACTTA